>NC_060144.1:43820026-44445026 GCF_021461385.2 Schistocerca piceifrons | reverse complement strand
GTGTGAGATTGTTTGTGCCTTCAGCCTAATTGAAAGAACTGATTTAAGATAAGGCCTTCTGCCTTTTAAATTTCTGATTTTGGTTTGAGTCTTAAGTTATTGGCTTTTAGACGATTTTAAATTAAAGTGGTCTTGCCCTTAAGGCATAAGACTTACGGCGCATACAGCAGGTAAATTAATGTTATGTGTTTTTTTTTGTTTTCTTAGCTCTTGTAATGTTTGGTCAAATAAATAAAGTTGTATGTTCGACTGTAACTGATGGCCGCTTATTTTGGCTCCTTTCCACAATTTAAACTACCTGTCCCGTCCTGTGGGTTTATCAGGGCGTCTCACTGGTTGCAGAGTGTGGTTCAGTGAGACGTGGTCAGTGCCGTGGCCCATAGAGGGGAGGAGCGCGGGGGCGTGCCTCCGCAGCACAGCGAGGCTGCGGACGCCTCACAGAGCTTCAGCACTCGTGATCAGTGAAGCTGCGCTTAGGCTCGATTCCAGAACACTTCACACCTCTGTAGTCGGTTGTCGAGATGGCGTGAAGGCCATCCCGAGTCGCGGTCCCAGCATACAGCCGGTAAGGCGGTGTTTGTACTGTACTGCTCCAGTAGCGCGGACACAGGCGCCCAGCGCCCAAGCTGATCATTTTGCAAATGCGCAGGTCAGATCTTCGTCCACAGAGGATACGTCCAACCCCCACCTTCAGTCACTCACTGTTGTGAGGACTGTGGCTTGTACATCATAAGTACACTAGACAGCCGGCTGATTGTGGATTCGCAGCAGTGAACCACAAATTGGCGGCAGTTGGTGGACACTTGCTGAATTCAAGAGAGCATCTTGCAACTTAAAAGAGCCGATATCCCATCGATATCCGTGACGCAGTTGGAATGAGCTTGAGAAGAGCAGAGGTTTTGTAGCTGGCAGTTATATGACACCCTACAGTGGTGATTAGAATGTACTTTCGGTTTATGAGTCTATCAGCGCAGTCGGTTGCTCTATTGCTTAACCTTGGGGTTTCAGGGCGTACCTTTATGGGATGTTTGCATCCTGAAAAGCATTCTTGTGACATCACCAGGTGAGGTTACTACATTTAGCCTCACTACAGAGAAGCGTCCTGTCGGCTCCGCACAGTTGTCAAAGCGTTAAATCAGTTATTCTTGGCTTCCTTCTCGCATACTTTGATGAAACGAGCTCTGTTGGCAGTCGGTTACACTATCCTAGTGTAGCCAGCAGACACGCTCCATTTCGCGACATTTCAGTCGGTTTCTGACAAAATCTTATCCTTCCCTTACTGTTTTACTGCACCATATTACCCTATCCTTTATAAAATTCGTACCGAATTGTCGCACATTTGTACTAGTCTACATGTCTTTCTAAACCATCCTTCATGGAATATTCCTGTAATAGTGACTGAAGTCAATACCACAAATCTTACTCCTCTTAAAATTTTGTATCGTGTCCTAATTAGTTCTTTACTTCTATTTCCTAGTGCTTCGACCAATGGTTCACTTTAACTGCTCTGTGCTGTTTCTTGCCATATTGCCAAACCAAGCAATAGGTAACTTATGCACAGTAATTCTGGATAATTTTTAGTTTTTTTTTTTTCTTGAAGCAAACTGAAACTACACAGTTGGGACCAGAATCACAGTAGTCTTCGTAGCTGAAACGTTTATGTTAATAACATAATTATGCTGATTCTCACAATAGTATTGGAAATGTTGCAACATATGTTGTGTGGAAATTCGCCCCTTCTGTGATGCTACTAATTGGTCTACTGAGCGAAGGACATTCAGGTTTACGGTATCATTTAAAGGTGATATGTTTGGGGCTGCTAAAATCTCTAACAGCGTTATCTGGCCAAAATAGCAAACACCTCTAACTATTGCTGATAAGCAGAAAGTTGTTCTCGCTACTGTGCAAGCCGTTCCTTTTTTGAGATTCCTTTATTTTTAACTGCATTTTGACATTCCTCGTGGCTTCCTTTTTTTATAGTAATTCAAAATTATGATCTACATAGTGTATAACGAATATATCACACGCGTGCCATTTCTTTGGAAAAGACTGTCGCTTCGTATTTCTCCAGGAAACGCTTCATATGCTTGCATGTCAAATTGGACCACTCTGTTCGGACAGACCGTAATACACTTGTGCTGGCAAACCCGTAGCTCTTGCCTGGATATAACTGTATATGTTTCCCTGTACTCTGATATGTACCGTTTTCTACCGTTCTACACGGTACGGGTAAATGATAAAACATTGATACCAGGCGTTTAAGCCTACTGCCGAAAAACGTAGTCACACTCAGTCTGTTCTCACTCCAACTGCTGACATCTGGTAAAATAAAAATAAGATGGTTTTCAAACATTCCGTAGCTCAGTTATAAAAACCTTTTGCACTTCTCGTAGTCCTTCTAACAAATGCTGTGGTGGCAACAGTGTAGCGCTTAGCTGCCCATCTTTGGGATGAAAAACAGATTCCTTCAGTACTAGTGTTCCCATTATTGCATTATTGATAGTATGTGACAGAATCCAAAGAGCTTTTAGGACGTTATTTTATAATCTGCTTAGTGCTTCTAGTGTACTGCATGAAATCCATCGGCAGTTCCTCTCCGTTTCAGAATGTTCCATGTTCATCACCTGTATGATATTCTTACTTTTTGTAACGTCTGCTACTGCTTTTATCTGGCCTAGTGTGTTATTTCAATTTCGAGTATCTTCATCATCTGCAGTTTCAAGCGCTGTCTCCGAATTCTTTGCTCCTGAGTTTATCGGTGTCCTTGGTATCAGGTCGATCATCGTCTTCAACTGTTCGCTTGGTTTCTTATAAGTGAGTTGCAATCCATGGTATTGCTTCTCCATTTCCGCTAAAAGTCCCTCTACACCTGCTTCTTTCCGCAGTTCGTTAAATGTGTCTTATAATTTGTAGACGGCATTTCTCATCCTCCGTATATTCTGAGTTCAATCAAGCGTCCACCGATGACTGGTTAAAAGGAAGTTGGGCTGTCTTCAGCACAGAGCTCCAGATTCAAGAGGTTGGCTCCGTAATTTACCTCCTGCACCCCTCTGAACGAGGTGTAGGAACAGCAAAACTGCCGCGTTCATCCCAGTTGACACACGACAGGAAGGAATTTCTGTCAACTTTCCTCCCATCTTCCAAAAGCTTTAGTGTATAGCAAAATACTACTAAATACTACACAATACCAACTCATTAAACTATCTAGCGGAAGCAAGACCAAAATCCCCAGAACAAAACAATATGAAACCCAATCCTCGAAACAAAAGCTATATAAATAGTCAACCGGAGGAAACTAAATACGCGGTCTTAAGGTATATGGTATTGTATATGAATCCTGAACAGTTTTAACTACCGTATTTTTCACTTTCCTAGAAACATTATTCCATACCATCTGTTGAGTTGGAATCCGTGGCAAAGCGTTTACCACTCCATTGAAGGGTTTGATTGGGCATACATTTGTTTCAAACCGTACCTTCACATTCCCTCGCGATGTCATCTCTATCACTTGATATGGACCCTGATACTTAGTTAAAGGCTTTTTGTTCTTATTTTTGTGTGTATGGGCTAATTACCAAAACCTACTGCCCTACTCGATGTTGCAGCAATTTCCCTGCACATTGTTCCACATTTTCTTGAAGTTTGAGTTCATTTATATTTGCTCGTTTCACCTCCTGCCGAACTTCTCTTATCTGCTTCGTGAACTCCTTCACTGACTCCTCAATAGCACCTAACTTGGGTTTCAGAAGCTTGAAAGGAGATGGCATCTTTCTACCATATACAACCCTATATGATGAAAGACATGTACTACTGTGTACATTTGAATTATATGCTGAGTGACGTGTTGCAAATATGTATCCCAGTTAAGGTGTTGACTATTCATATAATGGTTTAACATCTTAGAAATTGTACAATGAACCCATTCAGTATGAACTTTTGCTTTTGTGGGCTCTTGCCCGCTCGTCACTAATAGGCTGCCTACGGGATGCAGAGTTCTCGGAATGCTATACAACAATTCAAACAAATAACATTAGTAGTTTTATTTCTAAAAAGTATTTGGCAATACTAAACTTTGGAGATTTACAAGTACTAGTCGCAAACGAGGGGCGACAAGCCATATAACTTAGAGTCCTTGATATGTGAAATGTTTTGGCAAGTTGATGTACGTCACTGATAACTAACGTCCGCGGTCCGGTGCCGTTCTGAGCTGCCAAGGCCAGCAGGAGCGGCGTTATATTCGCTTCTTCCAGGTGTCACTCGTGGCGCGGCGCTGTCAGTTCCGCGTACCATTGACCTGTTTCCTCACCGCCTTCTCTGCTGTTGCGTTCCACATCTTCGTTCCGGAACTTGTGGTTACACCAGAACAGCTTTCGGTGGAAAGGACTAGTGTGAAGTTCCCAGATATGCTTCAAAAGATCTGACATGAAATTTGGGCCCTGCTCTCTAATAATCAGGAATGTCAAATGTTAGTTTATAATTATTAACCTTTCACATGCTACTGTGCTTGTTCACTGGTCCACAACTGCTATCATTGCTATGGACTGCAAAAAATGTTCTGTTATGCATTAGAATATACTTGCTACCAACTGCTCTCCTACTGAAATGTACAAGAATGTCTAAACCAAGCATTTGTCATCTGGTAAATTTTGCAATGGCACACATCGGTGTTTCAAATCTGCTCTTTGCGCATATGGTACATAGTCTTTCATGTATTGGTCAATATGTTGCTTTCTGGATCTCCACCAAAACTTTTCTTCTATTCATCTATCTGTCATACATTTTCTAGATGGCGCAGGAACCACCACTCTAATCGAGCGATGTCATTCGAAGGAAGTCATTCACTAGACGTGCACGATGTGGGCGTGAATTGTCGTCCATGAAGACAAATGCCTCGCCAATATGCAGTCGACATGGTTACACTGCAGGTCGGAGGATGGCATTCACGTATCTTACAGCTGTTACGGCGCCTTCCATCACCACCAGGTGTGTACGTCGGCCCCTCATAATGCAAAACATCAAGGAACCTCCACCTTGCTACACTCCCTGGACAGCGTGTGTAAGGCGTTCAGCCTGATGGGGTTTGCCTCCAATCACGTCTCCGACGACTGTCTGGTTAAAGGCAATTGCGATACTCATCGGTGGAGAGAACGTGATGCCAATCCTGAGCGGTTTATTCTGCGTGATGTTGGGCCCATCTGTAACAGGCTGCATGGTGTCGTGGTTGCAAAGATGGACGTCGCCATGGACGTCGGGAGTGAAGTTGCACATCAAGCAGTCTATTGCGCACAGTTTGAGTCCTAACACGATGTCCTGTGGCTCCACGAAAAGCGTTTTTCAACCTGGTGGCGTTGCTGTCAGGGTTCCTTCGAGCCATAACCCGTAGGTGCAACCGCAGTAGTAGCCCTTGGGCGGCCTGAACGAGGCATGTCATCGACAGTTCCTGTCTCTCTGTATATCCTCCATGACCGAAAAACATCGCTTTGGTTCACACCGAGACGCCTGGACGCTTCCGTTCCTGGCACAAAGTAACAATGCGGACGCGATCGAACAGCAATATTGGCCGTGTCTGTGAGACAATACGCACAGTCAACGTCTATATTCTGGAGTTCTGGGAACTGGGGTGATGCAAAATTATTATTTTTTTTTTTTGTGTGTGTGTGTTTGTAGACGTGGGCTGCGTTGTTCATAGTTCTCCGACATTACTTACTGATAGATACAGTTATCCATATAACAGGTATTTTTCGTCTTGAGACACACAGTTCTCAGTAACTGTGCGTACCTCTGTAGGCATACTTCCATAAAAAAAAAACATTTACGTCGTCACTCGACCACTCTGCAGTCATTTCACTCTCTGGGCTTTATCCCGATTGTGCCTAGCAGTTCATCGGTTAGAGTTCTTTTGCTGCGTGCACTCTACTCTCGGCTCTGCGCGGGCATAGCAGACCGTCGGTGGGAGTTGCTCTGCCGATTCCCCACTATTCTCCGGGCCCTACAGTGGCCACATCTAGTGGACCGTCAATCAGAGTTCTTCCGCCGTGTCACTCTACACTCTGTTCTCTATGGCCGCTGCAGCTATCACTCCATCATTTGGAGTCCACTGCAGCACACCACACTGCGAATCTTCGTCTAGGCTCACCGATTTGAGGACACTGTCACTGTTGTTTCCATCCACAATGAACAGTTCAGTTCCACATCATTGATTAGCCACTAGAACTTTCCAGTGCCACATTTGTGGTTAGCTGCTAGGACAATCCAGTGCTCCAATGATTAACTATCAGGTTGAACTGAGTACTGAAGACTCACATCCCATAAACTGTAGTTGTATTTTGTTTATTAGACTTAGCTAAAGTTCCATTGTTCTTAGGCACGTAAGATGTAGTGTGTTGCTCCCTTAATTCACGAACACTATAATGCCAAGCAAGATCAATATTTACGTCCCACTACAGTGACGATGACGATCAATATTTGCTCCCTTTTTTCCCACACTACAATGTTAATAATGATCGCCATCGGCTCCCTCCTTGTGCCACACTACAATGGCAACGATGACCATGGTTTGCAAGGGTTACTCACAGTCTACCGAACCAAGATTCGAAGATTCAGCCTTCTCGCGCCAGCTGCAATATAGACGAGTATACATCCCCACAATGACTAGCATCTAGACTATTAGACTCATTGACTTTCGTAGCCTTTCATACACTACTTCGACTGCGCTAATTTTTGTCAGATACATGTGTTCTCATTACCGTGCCAGCTGTCTCTTTTCAGTTTTCTCCTTCCTTATTCTGGTGCTCCCAATGGCCAACCAAGGCATTCTTCTTAGTCTTAAGCAAGGTGCAGATCATGTCCCTGTCCACTTACAGGACAAATTCAATGCTTATTCGACAGTATTCGCGCTCCAGTGCACACCCTGAATTCCACGGTATCTTCCTCGACGCCTTTACCTTCTCCTTCTCCCACTCTCCGTGTTTATCTGCACTTGCATACTTTTTGAGGTATCCTTCACACCACTCCTCGACACCTTCTGGTCATTCATTCTTGTCTCCATACTCAAAGCCTTCAGAGCACTCTCGATCTGATGGTCTTTCCTTGCGTTCTAGGAGAAGCATCCTACCAAGTTCTCATTATGCATGCTCTCATACCTTTCTTATCCCTCTTTTATTTCTCTGGTGATGCCAGTTCGTGGCACCAGCCCTTTCCTAAGCTGTCTCGCCAGACCCATCTGTACCTATAGTGGCACCAACGCCTCCAGTGGCATGATCCCATCCAGTGAAACTATTGCCAGAAGTACCATCACTGCCAGTTGCTTAGTTGCCTACAGTGACACCATGGCCTTCAGCAGCACCATCGCCTCCAGTCGCACTATTACCTCCAATGCCAAACTTTGCCACACAATCTCACATGATCACTTGTACAATGAGCAGCAATGCATAAATATACCTGGTTTTTACTATCGAATGTCCAGCAGCTGCCATGATACTGTGTGAGTAGTATACATTTGCTGTCATTTGTGCACTTCAACTAAAAATAATTTTTTTAAAAAGTTTTTCGATATAAAACACAAACTTAAGTTATGTTTTTTTCTTTCCAAAAAGATCACCTGATGCTCTCACATGTAAGTGGTTAAAATTAAAATTTTGAATTAAGAAAGAATAATGTTTAAAACTTAACTGATAAAATTACTTAATAACGATTACATTCCTTTACACCAAAACAACAGACAAATCCTTCACTGTAAAATAAAAATTTCAACCAATATACATATAACCAAAAAACCTCAAATAACAGTAATGTGTTAAAAATCAGTTTCTATCAATTTACTTAAGATAACACAGAAATGTTTTACCATATTTAAAAAATTCAACCAATAACTATTTCACTGATCAAAAATCAAAAGCGGTAATTTGTTAGATAAATTATTTAAAAAGTTAATGAATTTAAAAAATTAAAACTTAAAGACATTCATTTAAATTGACCGATATGTACAGAATGATCTTTAACTAACTTTTTATTCTGATATTTAAATTTTAAACTGATCAGACTCTTTACTTTCTCTTCATTTTCTGGACAGATTTTAGTTCAATGACCTGGAAGAATAATTTTAAATTTTTCATCTAAAACTAATGAAACCTTCTGACCATATTTGGTTACTAAAAGTTCAGATTTTGAAATATTATAAGATTTTTAAAAATCCTATTAATTTACTAAAATTTTCTGTAGATACATTACTGAAACTATTAAACTCGCTTAATAGATCTTCAGTAGTACTGCTCATGGTTATTATTTTATTTACATATAAAAACTGTAAATAAGAAATACATTTAAATTTTTTCACAATAAAAGTTGCTATGAAGCTTAAAGACAATATTATTTTATTTGTGTACATAAAAATGTTTAAATTTTATAAAAATTAAAATTGTGCCGAAATTTAAACAAAAATGTTACTTTTTTAAGCTTCATCACAGGTTTATATATCAAGTAAACCAAATAAAAACTCAAAATGTTCCTTATCAAACACCTTTAACCATAGAGATCGAGCTTCAGGCCTCTGGCCTACTGTATGTCAGTACAACACAGAGACCTGCCCCTGAGTTAACAGAGTGCTCCATTAATTCAGGCTGAAAAACACCAACTCTCTATTAGGACATGTGTCAAACTCATCCAGGAGAAGGTGATAGGTAGTACTGAAGCAAGGATGGAAAACGTTTTGTCAAATGTCTAGCTCATTCCACATCTGATGCAATTAAGACTCCATCAGCTTAGTTACCAAAATCCTTGAGTCAACATACATATATAGAGTTTAACAGAGAAAACAGAGCTGCAGCCTGTATAACTAGTGTTTGGGTAACAGAGTTGATCAGATAAAGTAATTGTCAAGGGTTTGTTCTAGATCGAAATAAATTATTTTCTTCACATTATTGTATTTTATTAGAAGAGACAAAGTGTTAATAAGAAATTAACATTCAAAAAGGATTAATTTGTGATTAAAATCCATACATTTCCCTATTAATTTAAATGGAGGTTAATGCTATCCATTGACATATTTTCACATGACCATAGCTCAGAAGCACCAACTTTAACATGTATGAAATTTGTTGTATCATAACTTTCTTATTTTATGATGTAACTGTGTCATGACTTCATTTTTTGATAAAACCCTTACCCCCGAAAATCACTACGCTCGTTATTCACATTAACATTTTATAGAGACAAATTAGAGATTAATGGGAAGATATATGTGGGTGCAGGTGCATGTCTTCTAACAAAAAAAAAACAGATTATTATGGAAGATGTAGGTGAAAAATTTAATGGTGATGATTTATAATAGTATGCTAGATTTTTATTCGACTCAGTAACAGTATATAATGAAAATCAACCAAATGAAATAAAAACAAGTAACAGAGTAAATATAATAATTTGATAAGATGAGTTGTTGATGAATATTTTCCTAGTACTTCAGACAAAAATCTTGATTGTTCATTGTATAATATATCTGAAAAACTGTTGAAGGCATAATTTAAAAATATACATACAAACCAATCGAATATATTTTGATGAATGATGTTTGTGGTTTACTTGAGAGATTAGCAATTATTCATAAAGGAGAATTAGCTGTAAATAAACATTATTATAAAGAAAAAATAGAAATAAAAAAGATTTTTACAATTCATTTTAACGATTATATTATTAATAATGCACCAAGTAAATTTTATTTAACAAGATTTTTGAATAATTTACATCATATATTTTGGAAACCATAAAGATATAGAAAAGCATTAGTTAATACCTTAATTAATAAATTACCAATCGAAATATATCTTACTTGTTATAATTATTGTGGTCCAGGAATTAAACTAGAATGAAGATTAGCTAGTGGCGATAAAGGAATAAATCCACTAGGATATTACATTTAGGCATAATAAAAAGACATGAAGCGGATAAAAAACTTCAGTTATCTGTGAAAAAAAGAATGGATGCTCCAGATGCATCACTAGGAGAAAATTACATAGGGGATTAGTTGTTCTTGAAGATTATTGAGTTTATAAAAATATTAAGAAAATTTTAATGTATATAAATGAATAATCTCAGCATAGATTATACTTTGGTACTTAATTGCAAAAATAAACAAAAACGAATTGAAATTAAATTCATTAATGGTATCATAGTACTGGTAATTTAGTAACTGATGTACAAAAAACAAAGAGAGACCCAAAAAAGACAAGTAGTTATTTCCTAAAACTTTGGGTATACCCGTTGTGGAATAATAATTGAATATCGATTGGAAAAGAAGAAGGATCACGATTAACAAAATAAGAATGTGGTCTTCCATCAGGTATATTAGCTGCATTAAGGTACTGAGCTACTGCTGCTACAGTTGTCAGTACAGTAGCAGATACAATAGCAAATAAAAACAAAAGGACATAAATTACAATAACAAAAAAGACACAATTTAGCGATGGAAAAGAAGCCTTCAGATGGTGATGATTTGAAGAAATGAACAAAAAATGTTTAAAAAAACTGCAAGATATAATAAACAGTTATCAAATTTTGACTCAGAAAATCTTGCAAGGAATTCACAATTAAACATTTAGAGATCGCTTTATGGTTGATGAATTACACTATAAACTAAAAAATTTGTATCTACTGTAGTGACTGTAGCTGATAATGTTGACTTTCATAGCATTAGTTAATATTAATCGAAAAAATATAAAATTTGGTATTTGATTCATTGGTGCAAAAATAACAAACTAATTAACTATTTTCTTGGGACAAAGGATTTGTATTATAATAATGAATGAAAAATTTTTGATCAATATATTTGCAGTAATTTATTTTTAGTCATGTTAAGACTTTTATCATCTGATTATAGATTTAATGATATTTTGAATGTAATATATGAACATTTTTGAAGTAAAGTAAATAACAATTTTCGATCATCAGAGACAAAATTCGCAGAAATTTTAAGAGTATTAGACCCAAAAATAATCAATTTACTAAATAATTTTGTTAATATTGAATTAGTACTAGAATTAAAAAAATATAAAAATGAATTAGAAAAAATAAAGTAGGTCAAAAATAAATAACTTTAATTCAGAAATTGAAGAATTAAAATCGACATTAGGAAGAAGTTTTAATATGGAATATGAAAATTAAAAATGAAATTGGTCAAACAATAAATAAATTTTGGAAAGAATTAGGAAAAACATCAAAATTTGGAATTTATTTTAATAAAGAAATAGAAGGAACAAAAATTAAATAGAGGCAGAAGCAGCAGTTTTAATTAAACAATTCAAAAAGAACTATGCAATATTTTTAAGAAAATTCACATCTATGTTTCTATTAAAGACAGTAGATTTGTAAAAGTGAGTGATCCAATTAATGGTTATACTGATGTTACTAAATAATAATTGGATGAAGAGTTACAAGACTCTTTCTGGCCTATAAATCTTCAAATATTCTTCATTGTCTGCCAAGGACGTTGCAAACGGCCCAGAGCAATTTAGCCGAATGGTCAAATTTTAGAGTTTGGATTGCAATGCGACAGAGATAAGTAGTATCACAATTTTTAATCTTTTCCTTATTGACTTAAGCGAGGCTGATGACACGATAACTGTTCCGCTGGAGACTACAGCGGTACAGTTAGTTATATTGGCTTATTTCTTACCTCCTAGGATACTGATTCAGTATATACAAGGGAATATAATTATTCTACAACGGTTGCTCATTAATGGAAGAAGGACGGCAAGTGGGAAAAGATCGTTTTACCAATAATTTAGTGAAAGGTCGATCTTCAACGCAGCATCGCGTTCTGGAGAAGGTAGCATCTGAGAAAGTAATCTACCAAGCGGTGCTGTTGCGGAACAATCGCCATGGGACAAGAGGCGCAGCGTACCTCACCTGCGGATACTGTCTACTGCAAGCGAATAAGATTTACTTGTAAAAGGGGACGTTTCTGTACTGTACCCATTCTGCAGGGATGTGCTTATAAATGCGCTGCACTAAAGAATCGAAATTATCATTGTTATTCAAGCTGTTGTGGCAGCTTGCTCTACGAGGCGCCGCGCTTGTGATGTTACTAACAGAATGTACTGTGTTTCAAATCATAGTCGTTGGTTTTATTTTTCGAAGTGAAAGGGATTTTTTCGCCACTCTTCGTTTCATTTGTATCTCAAGACGATATGAAGACATCGTCTCCCGAAGCTCAACGGCTCGTCCACGTTCGCGGGAAAAGGGTGACTCTATTCAAGAGTGGCTCTGGAAGTGAAGTACAACGGGGATCGCTGTGGTAGCTGAGAGGGCGCTGCAGAAAGCCTGAAGAGATGCTGACTGAAGGTCCTCTGGCGAAGAGGTCCTCTGGCGAAGGCTCAGCGGCAGCACCGGCGAAAATGTTCTTCTCCAATAAGGCTACACTGGCAAAACGTCTCATTTATTATTTTTCATGTTTTGAAGATGCAGAATAGATTCAATCCTTTGAGTCCCGAAAGATACTCGCACTTGTGGATGGAAATCACGAGTAAAGGAAGATCTCATTCTCCGGCAGGGGTTTTGAGCACCGAACCTGCACTAGAAAAAAAAGCACTCCGTCTTCAGGTCACGAGTGGCCTATCGGGATCATCCGACCGCCGTGTCATCCTCAGTTGAGGATGCGGATAGGAGGGGCGCGTGGTCAGTACACCGTTCTCCCGGTCGTTATGATGGTTTTCTTTGACCGGAGCCGCCACTATTCGGTCGAGTAGCTCCTCAATTGGCATCACGAGGCTGAATGCACACCGAAAAACGGCAACAGCACATGGCGACCCGGATGGTCACCCATCCAAGTGCCGACCACTCGCGACAGCGCTTAGCTTCGGTTATCTCACGGGAATCGGTGTAGCCACTACGGCAAGGCACTAGAGCCAACAAGAAAAAGAAAAAAAAACCAGAATTGCCCAATGAAGCCTGGGAATAGACTGAAAAGTTTTGGAGCATATTTGTATTCAAACATTATGAATCACCTCGAAGGGAACGACCTGCTGATGCGTAATCAGCATGGTTTCAGAAAACATCGTTCTTGTGCAACGC
Organism: Schistocerca piceifrons; assembly: GCF_021461385.2. NCBI lineage: Eukaryota > Metazoa > Arthropoda > Insecta > Orthoptera > Acrididae > Schistocerca > Schistocerca piceifrons. Next base: position 44,431,964 of record NC_060144.1, on the reverse strand, counting down.
AGCTAGCTCTTTATTCGCACGAAGTAATGGCCGCTATCGACAGGGAATCTCAAGTTGATTCCGTATCTCTAGATTTTCGGAAAGCTTTTGACACCGTTCGTCACAAGCGACTTCTAATCAAGCTGCGAGCCTATGGGGTATCGTCTCAGTTCTGCGACTGAATTCGTGATTTCCTATCAGGAAGGTCGCACAGTTCGTAGTAATAGACGGCAAATCATCGACTAAAACTGAAGTGATATCAGGTGTTCCCCAGGGAAGCGTCCTGGGACCTCTGCTGTTCCTGATCTATATAAATCACCTGGGTGACAATCTGAGCAGTTCTCTTATGTTGTTCGCAGATGATGCTGTAATTTATCGTCTAGTAAGGTAATCCGAAGACCAGTATCAGTTGCAAAGCGATTTAGAAAAGGTTGTTGTATGGTGTGGCAGGTGACAGTTGACGCTAAATAACGAAAAGTGTGAGGTGATCCACATGAGTTACACAAGAAACCCGCTGGAATTCGATTACTCGATAAATAATACAATTCTCAAGGCTGTCAATTCAACTAACTACCTGGGTGTGAAAATTACGAACAACTTCAGTTGGAAAGACCACATAGATAATATTGTGGGGAAGGCGAGCCAAAGGTTGCGTTTCGTTGGCAGGACACTTAGAAGATGCAACAAGTCCGCTAAAGAGACAGCTTACACTACACTCGTTCGTCCTCTGTTAGAATATTGCTGCGCGGTGTGGGATCCTTAGCAGGTGGGATTGACAGAGGACATCGAAAGGGTGCAAAAAAGGGCAGCTCTTTTTGTATTTTCACGTAATAGGGGAGAGAGTGTGGCAGATATGATACGCGAGTTGGCGTGGAAGTCATTAAAGCAAAGACGTTTTTCGTCGCGGCGAGATCTATTAACGAAATTTCAGTCGCCGACTTTCTCTTCCGAATGCGAAAATATTTTGTTGAGGCCAACCTACATAGGCAGGAATGATCATCAAAATAAAATAAGAGAAATCAGAGCTCAACAGAAAAGTTTAGGTGTTCGTTTTTCCTGCGCGCTGTTCGGGAGTGGAATGGTAGAGAGATAGTATGATTGTGGTTCGATGAACCCTCTGCCAAGCACTTAAATGTGAATTGCAGAGTAATCATGTAGATGTAGATGTAGATGTAGATGTAGAAAGAAGACGAAATCTGGCACGAAAAAGGACAATACGCTTACGAACGTGGAATGTGCAGGGGATCTCTGTTAAATCAAATAAACTGTTCAAAGAACTTACGCATTAGTCAAATGTAGACAATGCTGGTCTAACAGATTTCGTCAAGAAAGATAAGACGATGGCGAAAAAGGGAAGGGATACGTCCACACGTGTTCAGGAGTGACTAAAAAATGAAAGAGCTAGCAGTGGAGTATCAGTAACCATCAAAAAGAAGTACAAGCAGTTCATAAGACCTTGGTAACAAGTGAAGGATGGTATACTACAAGACCAACTGAAAGTGAAGGGTCGTCTTATATTTGTCGTTAATGCCCCCAATGAAAATGGTATTGTGGCAGAAAATGATTTATTTTATGGTAATCTAAGAACGGCTGTAGAATCTATATCTAATCGTCGTTGTTGTTGTGGTCTTCAGTCCTGAGACTGGTTTGATGCAATTCTCCATGCTACTCTATCCTGTGCAAGCTTCTTCATCTCCCAGTGCCTACTGCAACCTACAACCTTCTGAATCTGCTTAGTGTATTCATCTCTTGGTCTCCCTCTACGATTTTTACCCTCTACGCTGCCCTCCAATACTACATTGGTGACGCCTTGATGCCTCAGAACATGTCCTACCAACCGATCCCTTCTGCTTCTGCGTGCCCTCGGGAAGAATTACGTCTTTAGTTTCCCCATGATTCCAGCCGTTCGCAGTACCAGCACAGCAAGGCCGTTTTGGTTAGTGTTAGAAGGCCAGATCAGTCAATCATCCAGACTGTTGCCCCTGCAACTGCTGAAAAGGCTGCTGCCCGTCTGCAGGAACCACACGTTTGTCTGGCCTCTCAACAGATACCCCTCCAATGTGGTTGCACCTACGGTACGGCTAACTGTATCGCTGAGGCACGCAAGCCTCCCCACGAAGGGCAAGGTCCATGGGGGAGGGTGGATCTAATCGTAAGTTTATAACAATAGGTGACATAAATGCTGGTACAGGCTCCAGAATAAATTTTCTCATTGTTGTCTGTTTGATGAAGACGTAGTTAATGACAATGGAGAACGATTAATTGAATTATTCCAACAGCACATCCTCAAAATAGGAGAAATAAAAACATTGGTAAATATACACGGATGCAACCAACAAGTGCATTAAAATGTGTAATCGATAACATTACTTTAAAGCAAGATGATTATATAAAACCAAAAGGTGCAAGAATAAGGCCGCGTCCTGCGTAAGCGACAGAAGGGACCGACAGCGCGCTACAGCTTCAGACGACGAAACACAGCCGCAGGTACAGAGTCCTCCCAGGTGAGTGACGGCCGTGGCGCTGCCTGTCCTCTGCCACAACTTGCGACGTTTGAATTCAAACGTGTCTGAATCTCGTCGCAGCAAAGCGTGAGACGGTGATAACAATAGCTACGACTCTTCTCCGCAAAGCGCTGGTGCGGACGCTCCGGCTGCTATGAGGAATGACGAAAATAAATTCAGTCCCTCATTGAGCGAAGATATCGAGCTGCATGATGCGGAAGAACTATGATTCTTCGACGTCTTACAGCTCAATATCTTCGCTCAATAAAGAGCTGAATTTATTTTCGTCGTTCATTATAGCTTCTGTGCTGCCCGAAACTAAGTAAATGACTGCTCAATATTTTAAAGACATTGCAGAGATACAATCAAAGTGCGTAGACATTGCGTATAGTTCATTTTAAGCCATATATTATTGCGTTGTACTTAAGGTTGAGAGCGGAATGATATCACCTTTCATTCTCAGGATCCTGGTCGTTATATCCGCGAACGGGTCGCCCCGCGGTGCGTCCGAATCGTTTCCTGCGCATCGAGAATCAAATAGATCGTAAAAACCGCCGTATTTCATAAACGGTTCAAGATATCGAAGCGAGGATTTAGGGAATGAAAGCACGTACAAGGACTTACTCGTATCTTGTCGTATGATTAACACTCGAAACGTTTTGATCAAATGTTTCAGTGGAGCGAAAACAAGACTCTCTATAAATTACACAATGAGTACTTGTCGGAATTTTCATAACTAAAACGTGAGAAATGGGCAAATGGGGTATTAAAATGGCCAGCGTGTGGTGTATTATCGCAAGAAAATATTTAATAGCGTGAAAGTAATCAGGGTAACTAAGGCAAACTTAACAACGAACCTGTGGTGTGTGTACTGTAAGACCTTGGGTACACACACCATCAGATTATTTGACTTGTCGCTCTAACGAATAGGCGAGTGTCAGCAATATGTCTCGTGGTCTTACCGTGGCGTGTTTATCTTCTGCCGTTAGGGCAGATGATAGAAATGCCACTTGCACGCTTAGAGTAGCAGATTGACGGTGACCAACTTTAAACAGAACTTGATTAATTTTCACACACATTTATTAAAATAATAACAAATATGAACCTTACTTAACTTGATTCTGGATGTTATTTAAAACTGAAAATCTGAAGTTCCTTTCGTCTTGGTACGTTAATCTTATTCTCACATATCTCTGATACTTGACAAAGTGTCTATACATTTCTCTTCATCGCTATGTACAGGAATATGATAATCTTATCAGGCGCAGACTGAAACTTGGCTATAGACTGGTACAGACTAATGCAGACTGACTAATCGGAGGTCTGTACACTCGTTACAATACCTCGCGCGTTCAGGTGTCACTGCGCGAGTGTGATCCGCGAGGAGAAAAGGTTCTACGTTAGCAGCAATCTCATTGGCTGCGTTACATATTAATACGCGGATCGGCGGAAGCAGAATTTGGTCCGTCTTTATGGCAGCGCCATCTCGTAGAGTGGAGACGGACGAGCGCTGCGCCTGCGCTGTTATGCTTAGCGGGGCGCGCTCTAGTGGGAAGGTTGTGTACGCGCTGACTACGCGGAACTATGTACACAACAGAATCGGAAGAAATACTGAAATATTTCAGGAACAGCTGCTGATAGCTATGTAAATGAAGTGTCAAAAAGTTCATCTCTTCAAGGCCTAGGTACCTACATAGAAAGTGCCAGAGAGTCTTTCTTCGAATTAAGTACTAAATTTAGGAATTTCGAGAAGACGTTAGGAAGGCCAATGAAGTATCAGTAAGATCATTCCTTCTGAATAAAACTTACGTAGACTGTTTAGGTTAATTCAAATGCTTTTCCTTAACATTAATTGCTCATGAATTACGTTCCCAATAATCAGATATCTGTAATATTTCATGGTTGTTCATTGTAGTTTTTTTCGAAATTTAATGTATGTGATGTTGGTGGGGTGGATGTGCATCAACTTAAAGGTCAAGTACGTTGATGAATCCCTAACAATATACTTTGAGAAGTAGTGTAAAAAGTATAGATAAATTTTCGTACACAACGTTGGTGACATGATTGCAACCGAGTCAGTGAAAACAGAAGATATAGTCACGATCCAACCCTGGATCCTGTTCATGAGCCTACGACGCTCCCATTACACCAACCACATCTCGTCCGATGCGTGTTTCAATCTTGCATATTTCTTGTAGTGGGTCACTCTTCAGCTCCTACCGGCTGTTAAAAGTTCTTGGTCATATAAGTAACATTCGAATTTAATTTGTTGATGAAATAGTCTAACGTATCTTTGCTCATCCGCGTATATTCGAAGTACATATCTCGTGTAATGTAAACGTGGGCTTCCGTGGCCATTGTCAGAATCAAAAATGGTTCAAATCGCTCTGAGCACTATGGGACTTAACTTCTGAGGTCATCAGTCCCCTAGAACTTAGAACTACTTAAACCTAACTAACCTAAGGACATCACACACATCCATGCCCGAGGCAGGATTCGAACCTGCGACCGTAGTGGTCGCGCGGTTTCAGATTGTAGCGCCTAGAACCGCTCGGCCACCCTGGCCGGCATTGCCACAATCAATAAAATTCTTCTGCGTTTGCGGCCGCATGGTCAACCATAAAATGCCGATGTTTCGGCGACTATTGCAAAGACGCCTTCCTCAGGGTGTATTGCTAACTGCTGAATGGGCGCTAGTCTAATTATTTATATAATACGGAGCTGTCATGGTATGTGGGGTTGAGGAAGGATATTGTTGTTGTTGTTCTTGTGGTCTTCAGTCCTGAGACTGGTTTGATGCAGCTCTCCATGCTACTCTATCCTGTGCAAGCTTCTTCAGCTCCCAGTACCTACTGCAACCGACATCCTTCTGAATCTGCCTAGTGTATTCATCTCTTGGTCTCCCTCTACGATTTTTGCCCTCCAGGCTGCCCTCCAAAGCCGGCCGGTGTGGCCGTGCGGTTAAAGGCGCTTCAGTCTGGAACCGCGTGACCGCTACGGTCGCAGGTTCGAATCCTGCCTCGGGCATGGATGTGGGTGATGTCCTTAGGTTAGTTAGGTTTAATTAGTTCTAAGTTCTAGGCGACTGATGACCTCAGAAGTTAAGTCGCATAGTGCTCAGAGCCATTTGAACCATTTTGCTGCCCTCCAATACTAAATTGGTGATCCCTTGATGCCTCAGAACATGTCCTACTAACAGATCCCTTCTTCTTGTCAAGTTGTGCCACAAATTTCTCTTCTCCCCAATTCTATTTAACACCTCCTCATTAGTTACTTGATCTACCCATCTAATCTTCAGAAATCTTCTGTAGCACCACATTTCGAAAGCTTCTATTTTCTTCTTGTCCAAACTATTTATCGTCCACGTTTCACTTCCATACATGGCTACACTCCATACAAATACTTCAGAAACGACTTCCTGACTCTTAAATCTATACTCGATGTTAACAAATTTCTCTTCTTCAGAAATGCATTCCTTGCCATTGCCGGTCTACATTTTATATCCTCTCTACTTCGACCATCATCAGTTATTCTGCTCCCCGAATAGCAAAACTTATCTACTACTTTAAGTGTCTCATTTGCTAATCTAATTCTCTCAGCATCACCCGACTTAATTCAACTACATTCCATTATCCTTGTATAGTATTTGTTAATGTTCATCTTATATCCTCCTTTCCAGACACTGTCCATTCTGTTCAGCTGCTCTTCCAGGTCCTTTGCTGTCTCTGAGAGAATGATAATATCATCGGCGGTCCTCAAAGTTTTTATTTCTTCTCCATGGGTATTAACTCCTACTCAGAATTTTTCTTTTGTTTCCTTTACTGCTTGCTGAGTATAGAGATTGAATAAAATCGGGGATAAGCTGTCTCACTACCTTCCCTTTCTTGCTCCACGAATCTTATAACTACCATTTGGTTTCTGCACGAATTGTAAATAGCCTTTCGCTCCCTGCATTTTACCCCTGCCACCTTCAGAAGGGTATCAGGTGTTCTTTTTATTGGTGTTTGAATTGCATGATGTCATTGGCGGAAATAGGCGTTTTGCATTGGAGTTTCTTTTATTGCTTGCCGTCGGCGGATATCGGGGAATAGGAAATTGAGCGGCTGCTGCAGCGTAGCGCTGTTTACTAACTGCCTAATATCGACTAGGCCGCGTCAGCGCTCTGTGTGCCCTTCGCCACCTTGGCCTACAGCGCGCCTGTTGCTGTGCGGGAGCTGTCCTTCCGCAAAGCTGTCACGGCTGGCAGCCAAGACGCTGGGAGTCGGTAACTGTCTTCTCTGATAATGTTGTCGGGTCACATGGCTATTTCTATAGCGTCTCTGATCTTCCTCCTCAAGTTCAATCGCCGTTTTGCCTGTGCGCGGCCTCTCGAAATTCGATCTTCTTCTTACACTATTCCTGGTGTTCTGCTACCGCTGAATTCAAATGGTTCAAATGGCTCTGAGCACTATGCGACTTCTGAGGTCATCAGGTGCCTAGAACTTCCAACTAATTAGACCTAACTAACCTAAAGACATCACACACATCCATGCCCGAGGCAGGATTCGAACCTGCGACCGTAGCGGTCACGCGATTCCAAACTGACGCGCTTAGAACCGCACGGCCACACCGGCCGGCAAATACCCGTTTTAACTCGTGCATCTACATAAAGCTTACGACAAGCCCCACTAAGAAATTTATGGGAGAGCGTTGTGACCCAATCGTCACATATCGCTTTGCGATAATAAATAAAACTGGCAGCTTAACTGCGAAGGAGGGAAACACATAACTACTGTCTTCTGGAGTAAGATTCATGAACTTCTCTTGCCTGAGGCAGGCCTGAGGGTGAGAGACGCGGATGGTCTGAGAGATTTGAAGTGCCTCAGGACCCCGCGGTGGACTGCAGAGCTGTAGGGACACAAAACTGGCCGGTTTCTGTTACCCGTGAGGCGTCACAGGCCCTTCCACTTAGAGCAGAGTAACCGCAGGTAGTCTGAATGTCACTGGTGTGACAAGTCGGCATACCATGTCGGCTGATACAAACATACGATACCGAAATTTGTCGTTTTCGCTGCAGGGATATTACAGAATCTAACTGTCCGGTCGATATCGGCCAATCAGCACAGGCGCTTTGGCATGAATGTCTGAACTAGACACAACGTATAAAGTATACTAACCCCCGGCCAGTTGATGGGCATACGTTAAACGACAGCAGAGAAGTTCTGACCGGCTTCCCCTGCATTTTAGTATCTTTATTCTTGGTCGGGGATATGACGGATATCGGGTGGGGGTGCGTCGCTGTGAGGTTACATAGAGAGACAGAGAGAGACAGAGACAGAGAGAGATAGAAAGAGCGAGAAAGAGAGAGAGGGAGACAGAGGCTCCCGGTCGCAGACTGGTGAGGAAACGTTAGCGACAGCCCCGGGCATTTGCACAAGCCCCGCCCATTTACCCCCCTGCACACCTAACCCCGCCACACCAACCAAGAGCGCATCAATATGATCTTTGGTAGTCCTCGTCGCTGCCGTGTTTTTGTTCGTCGTTTTTTGTTTTACCGCAGTTGTTTTATCATACACAAGGTAGCTAATCTTGACTGTTGTGGCCAACTGCTGTCAAAACTGATATCTAACTGACATTAAAGTACGATAAGATGTGTTGGAATGACACTGACGAAATTATGTACATATGTTTAACAATAGGCAGCTCTAAAGCTCTCAAACACTGAAGAAGAACTCGAAGTAATCTCGTGTCTGCTATAAGCAAGCAGTCATAAGAGTTCACAAATTCACCCATTAGACAGGCAAATATTAATGAAGAATGTCACTGTATAAATGTGTGACTGCTTGCATTATGCATTTCTACATTATCCCACTCTTATATTCTTTAGTCTTAATGAGGTAATCAGAAACAAACCAAGACATCGACTTTGCCTTGTTTATGCACAACATTGACTTTAGACAATCGAGGTAATGGACAGCATCCTTGGCGATACTACCAATTAATATTTCCCAACAGAATTTCTTACACTATGCGAGGTGACGGAAATTTGCGCTCACTGCAGTTAACAAATATCATATGTTTTGATATAGTGCAGATGAAAGCTCATGAAATAAAAAAGACAGTGTGGATACCATTTTTATTTTTCATTCTTATTGATGATTTTTCAACTCGCATATTCAATGAACATATTTCTAATTCTTTTCACAATGGCACCGGAAAAACTGTATTTCGTACTAACTACTGATTTTCTCCCTTGTTATGACTGGTATATCTCTGATACGAACAACTTTCATGTTGGAACATGCGGCAGATCATGGGCGGAGCTTAGGATATGGATTGGTGAGGAGGGGGGTGATTGGGCGGCACTTGTGCACCATCTGGGGCTGTCGCTAACGTTACGTAGACTGCTGCAGCTTTCGCTGACTCCTTCGAGTGAAAATCGCTTGTTAGAGATAGCGCTACCTTTGCACTGAGCAGATCACAATTTGCGACGTCAAATCAGCAACCTGTGCTTTTTCAGTGTTTTTACTTAATTCGGATATTTTATCTGGTTTTAAGTTGCGTTTGTGAGCGAAGATTTTGCAAAGCCCATTGCAGTTCCATAGCAATCTTGCGTTCAGCTGGAGGTATCCACCACTTGTTAGCAGTACAGTCTGCCCCAAGTGAGATCCACTCAAGCAATCATTTATTGTACCTCTGAGCACATCGGCACGCATTCAGTTGTGGATTGTAATTCGTTAGATTTATTTGATAGTTAATTTGACTTTCTCTGAACTTCAAGTAAGCGATAGTATTTAGCTCAATTACGGGAAAAAATTCATTTAATTGTGAAGAAATTGATTTGTTTTTCCCCTTTTGTTCACTGTCCAAAGAAGTTCAAGTCAGACGACATTTATAAAATAATGAATGTGAGCGATTTTTTTGCACTCACTGTGACGGCACTCCGGTGTGAAGCAGGTGGCCAACATAGAACATTATGTATGAACGTAGGAAATTTAATTAATTTGCATAAGAAATGCTTACAGAGAACTGCTCCCACATGAATTCAACACAGTCTTGAAGTCACAGAGCCTTTTCAGTTACTGTGACTGATAGCTTGCTGGGTTAATCCCACATAAGGCTTGCATATCGTTTGTGCGTTGAGCAAGTAAGTGCGGCAGGCAGGCCACACTCTCCACTGTTGAACAACAGTATGTCACAAACACAGCAGTGATCACCACTCGAGGTGGAAAAATTTCAGCATGTTGAGAAATGGTGTCTATAAGACTTACGTATTAGCTGTGAAAGAATGTTATACTGGAAACACCAGTCGTATGGCTAAACAGGTATCCGCTGAATTTAGAAGCACAAAAGGACTCCGACAAAGATGTACTTTATTTTTCATTCAAAATCCATTTAGAGGAATCATTACAAGAATGGGAATGAACATGCTGCAGCGTGGGAATTGCAGCTGTGACAGAAATGTTGTATAAATAACGTTTTGCGAATGATCAAGTGATCATTGTAAGAGATGCTGAAGATGTAGAATATATGTTCCGGAAACACAGACAACAATCTGAACGATGGGGTATTTCAAAAATCTTCCCGAAACTGAATATCTTACAGTTGAAGAAAATGAGGCAATGGACATAGAAACATGTTGGGATGATAAAACGAAGTAAACCTATTAGATATCTTCCTCCTCCACAACAGGCCAACGGTAACCTCCGGCCGCCGTGTCATCCTCAGCCCATAGGTGTCACTGGATGCGGATATGGAGGGGCATGTGGTCAGCACACCGCTCTCCCGGCCGTATGTCAGTTTCCGAGACCGGAGCCGCTACTTCTCAATCAAGTAGCTCCTCAGTTTGCCTCACAAGGGCAGAGTGCACCCCGCTTGCTAACAGCGCTCGGCGGACCGGAGGGTCACCCATCCAAATGCTAGCCCAGCCCGACAGCGCTTAAATTCGCTGATCTGACGGGAACCGGTGTTACCACTGCGGCAAGGCCGTTGGCATTATATATCATGGGGTGCCATAATTTGTTAGCGTACAGAATCGAAAAATAAAGCTGGAGAAGGCAAAAAGGCAATTTGACCGTTACATTCTCCCTTATGAGTAAAACAATACCAGTCAAAACCGAAAATGTAATACACTCTACAGTAGTACAAAGTATTGCAACGTAAGGGTCAGAATAATGGGAAATTAATGTCAGGGGTGAAGAGAGGCTTCTTGCAACGAAAATGGGCTACTGGAGGAAGAGTAGTAGAATATCGAGGTACGAAAGGAGGAAATACGAAGAAAATAGAAGTTGAAATTACTATTATAGATACAATTCGAGCGATAAGGTTACTTTGGAGTGGGCACCTTGAAAGGATGGGTGGCGAAAGGAGGCCGAATCATGTACAGCAGTGGTTACCCCCGGGAAGACAAAAAAGAGATTCTTGCGAACATGGTAACAGGATGTAGATGAAGCACTGCAAAGTAGAGTTCTGCGATATGGATACTGGATGGACAGGAAACAATGGAAAATGACAAGCGAGAAGCGGGAACAGGTGTGTTAAACTTGCATGAATAGACTGCTCTGTAAAACTTTAGGACGAAAGTAACTTTCGAATGGGTGTCACTACCAACAAGCGCGATGAAACCTGGGCCAAACACACAAGCAGAATAAACTGCTGTAGTATAGTACAGAATGTAACTGAAAGAAATAGACAATGAGATGAACAGATGTTCAACGTCAGTGATCACACTGAAGTCACCGCAGTTTATGAAGCCCCCTGGACATTACAAAAGACGGGCGATGGTTCACAATAGCATGTGTAATGAGCACGGATGGCAATCATGTCGTGGGTAGTGCTCCCACTCTGGACACAAAGTTGGTAAGGAGTTCCTGTGGTGGAGCGTTCCATTCCTTCGGCAGCTAGTTTGCCATTGCTGCACCTTCTGAGTTACATGGTATCAGTTCTTTAAAAGCATTGTCCAAATTTCATCGAGCTATGGTACTTGGCAGTGACCAAGTCATGCATGTAGTTGTTGCCTGTACTCGGCACTGCATTTATTCTGTATACCTCCTGAATGCCACGGTAAATCTCTCGTGGACGTTAGACGTTTTAGTCACAAAAATCGTACCGTCCCGTGTACTTCATCTGTGAAGTACTTACCAGTTGCTGCACCTGTTCATCCGCACACCGTTATGCGCCCGTTGTCCGTATCGCAGCAGGACCCTGCGAGAAACTCGGAACATGTGCTCCGCTCTTTTTGTGGACCGGGGGCGTCCACTTTGCTGAAAATCTTGCTGCCTCTAAAAACACTAATACACGTGTCCTGGCACGGTGGATGCATGTGCTCTAGGGCAGAACGCACACAAAGTAACACAGCATAGCGAATAGTAAGACGTATTACTCAACTTTGATAACGCTGGTTACAGAAATTGATGAATGCAAGTGTAGCCTGTCTATTCTGCGTTGACTATAGTTCACAAACTAAATAATGTTCTCTGAACGAAAGTCGAAAGAAAAGAAAGCTTTCTGCCTTCTACAGAGACACAACATCTATCGTAACAAAAATGAAATAAAAATTTAAGTATTTAATAAGTCTCAGTGCTGCATATTAACACTGTTCATTTATTATGGTGTACAAACGTTCGTAGTTGATCCTATTTCTACTTTACTTGGCATACGATGGCTGTGAAATCAGTAGTCTGACTTCTTCAACCATTATTTATGTCGCAAATGTTATCTTTCTCGACGAGGATGTAAATCACTCTTGAGCGAGAAGAAAATGTTGGCCTGTTTCTTCGTTGCTCTCGAAAATAAGTAAACACTGTACTAAGTATAACGCTGACGTTAAGAATAATTTGACAGTAGATACGAGCAATGATTATAAATAAATACAATTTTTCTTTATAAATCTCGCTGTGACTTACACGTGTTTATTATAACATTAAGCTGAGAAACACACAGATTGTTGGCATTCCACTTTCAACATTTTTCACAGCACGATATGTTTGCCTTTATTTCTGTGTAATGTAACTGTTTTAAATTTCTTACACTTTGCTCCGTTACAGCTATTACTCATACACTGCCATAACATTCAAGGATAACATAAGCCCTGTGTTTGTTGGTCCGTTCCTGTTCGTTGTCTATTTATTCCACTGACGCGTTCAAAATTTACATTTCTGGGTAGCTACTAGTATTTTTTTCGGATTAAAGTCTCTATTGTGCTTTATATTCCACCTGAGCAAAGTCAACTGAACAGTGTAACATTATGTGATTGCCCTACAATTTTAAATCATTCATTAACCGAGCAGTCGCTCGGCAACAGCTACAGTTAGCAAATAACGTTGCGAGAAGGTAAAAAACGAACGTCCTGTGATGTGACGTGCTTATTGTGGAAGAGCCGTCAGAGATGTAACGGGCTAGCTATCGACTTTGAAAGCCGCTGCGCGAAAGGCGGACAAGTTAAGAACACTTTTACACATTCTTTTGATGTAAGAGATATTCTCGATGAACGCCTCTTCTGTCTCTTGTAATTTGTGTCTTACACGTGTGTCTTGCCACCGTATTATTATTGTTTAAAAATACTATTTTAATGTAATGTGAAAGTGCCATACTGCATAGCAGTAGATTTATGTGAAAAGCTATATTGTGTGGACTTTCAGAGCATTGTAAGTTCGTTATCTAGTGAGTGCCACAAATTCAAAGTTAAATGGAACTTGTGTATGGACTACTTATTTAGTATAGAACCTACGTCTCTCTACTTCGTGACCATACGTATCTGATTTTCTTTGATGTTTCTGCAAAGTTTGATGGTTCACAGTCAGGAACTGTTTCGTCGAAATCGGACCGAAGTTTCATACGGCGAAATATTTTCTCCGCACCGTATTCTACTTCGGTCCCTTTGGAAATTCATGTTGAGCTATCCAAAAACAATTAAATTTTCAATAGTCATTTACCCTCCTCTACAAAGCAACTTCTGACTGATCAGACGATTCAACAAGAAACAGCCGCACACAGTCGGCGTAAAATTTCTGACCCGTAAAGGTACTCAGAACCACTACAATAACTAGTTATGTCTATGGCCTAAAATACAATATATATCATTATGTGCTTTTGTCCGCAAATATAATACCACCGCCGATTATAGCTGTATGTTAATGCAAAAAAGTAAACATATTGTTATAATTGGTGCCTCTGAACAGAGACACGAATTAAAAAATCCGTGCACTGCTCAAAGGAATAAAAAAAATTTAGTAAGATACGCATTGTGGAAATTTTCATAAAGAATTGTAGCTAACCTTGTGCTTTTCATTTGTTACATGCATCAAACACTGTCCAATAAAATTTCCATGGAGCTAATAAACGAGATAAGGCAATCAGAGAAAATTACGGAAGAGAGATTTTTTGGAACAGAATTTGCGTGAAAATCTTGTTGCATCGCCGAAGGTAGCCATCAGCAACGTAAGTTAAAATTTTGTCAGCCGTAGCCAAGCTTCCTTAGTTTCAGCCGTCATTAATCAATTTGTTGTGAAGATCTTTAGTAGTTGCAGTAGAAAATTTGCTTCAAATCCAGTAGTTTGCATTTAGTAGATTGGCTATTTCTTTAACTATTGCTTAAATTCCATTGTTCTGTATTGTATATCAGTTGTTAAACGTCCGCTGCTTGTTCACGGAGCTGACCAGTATTAGTTTTCATTTATTTTGATCCGTGTGCAGCCATACTTTCTTTACGGTCCAGAATAGTCACTTGTTCTCATGACGTGCAACTCCCTTACTTCGGATCTTGTGACGTAGCAGCGACAACCGACTCGCTACACGTAAATTACATCTCTGTCAACAGCTGACGGCTGTAGCTCAAACGAACTTCATTGACTTACTGTTAGTAAATAAGTGAGTTATGGCCGACGATAAAATGTCATCTCTAGATTAAAATGAACGGTACCGCACGATAATTAGTAGGGCTAAGACACCAATCGAAACAACTGTAGAAAGTGAAGTAGGAAATATTATGGACTTTGGTGCCTTTGCTGAACTAGACAATGTCAGCACAGTTTCTGCCACTAGTACTCGTTGACATATACAGGTTACAAGGGAGCAGGTGAAAGTAATTCAGAGGTAGTGACAGACGATGTATTCAAACATCTACCGAATCAAATAAGTCAAATGAAGCAGGATGGAAATCGCCAAATGAAAGAGGGAAATCGCCAAATGGTGAATTAGATTAAATTTTTTTAAAAGAAGAAAATCGCCAAATGGTGAATCCCATTCAAAAGGATTTGAAAGACGAAAATCGTCAAATGAAAGAAGATTTGATGGAGGAAAATAGACAAATGTTAGGCTCGGTTGAAGATAAACTTTCCACAGTAAGCGAAGAAATAAAAACTGTTAGAGAAGGCGTAGCCAACGAAGTAGCAAATCAAGTTAAGGATGCAGTTTCTCAAACGCGAAGTGGAATAATTTCCGAACTGAATGACACCTTAGCTACCATGCAAAGGGAGCAGCTGACATCCGAGACATAACCAAGAATCTTGACTCCTCTGTAACCAAGGTTAATCATAGATTAGACAGAGTAACTACGCAGGTACAAAAACTAACCGAGGGAATGTCAAATTTGACTCTGGAAACTGAAACAGAAGTAAACATATTGTTATAAGAGCTTTTTGAATATTAGTACGACATTATTACGTGATCTGGTAAAGTACTGACATTTCGAGTCTTGCGTCAGGCAGCAGCCGGTAAGAATCGTTAAAATGTTTGAAAACAGATGCCGTTTGTTTAAATATGCGCGTTCTAACAGACTCTGAAATTGTTATCTTCAATAATGTAGCGGTTCGTTGTCAGTGGAAATTAGCACACAAGCCACAAGCAGAATACAGAAAGCGGGACGTTGGTACGTGGCAGAATACAGAGCGTTGTTTGCTTCACTAACACACACGTGTGTGTCAGCATTTGTGTGAGACAGGCCCCCATTGGGTCAGTGGTCCTATGTGGTAGTAAAGCAAATCACCTCTCCAGTTAACGGACCCGCTTTTGTTCTTTCTTTTTTGGTATCTCAGCGTTAGAGATTCTTCATTATAAAATCAATGGTTTGTAACGATTCTCTCTTAACTGTACGACAAATTTTTCAATAAACAAAATTCATTTTTATGAATAGTACCCGCATCTAGTAATAGTATTCAGGAGATGCTCATATTGTCTATTAAGTATATGCTTACAGGTATTCAGTAAAGGAATCGCAGCATGTTTATGAGATGGTAAAAATAATCACTCGAGATCTGCAACTGTCGTTTGTTGTGATAGTCAAAAAAGTATACCTAACGTGTATGATATTGTTATTTATTCGCTGAAGTAACATCCAAGTTCTAGTGGAAATAGTAGAACGAAAGCTCTCTTGATTTCATCCTCGCCAGATTGTTGTATTGTGGTTGGTTGGTGCAGGTTTCTCGCCTCAGTACTGGTTCTGTACCCATAGTCCGACGACAATAAATGTTATTTCCTACCAATCAGCTAGCTGAGGTGTACAAGCGCCTTTAGTGTTGCTGTCGCTGTTGTAACCTTCAGTATGAAAACAGATGTGACGCAGTTCTCCACGCCGCGCTTCCCTCCGTTATTACACTCCTGGAAATGGAAAAAAGAACACATTGACACCGGTGTGTCAGACCCACCATACTTGCTCCGGACACTGCGAGAGGGCTGTACAAGCAATGATCACACGCACGGCACAGCGGACACACCAAGAACCGCGGTGTTGGCCGTCGAATGGCGCTAGCTGCGCAGCATTTGTGCACCGTCGCCGTCAGTGTCAGCCAGTTTGCCGTGGCATACGGAGCTCCATCGCAGTCTTTAACACTGGTAGCATGCCGCGACAGCGTGGACGTGAACCGTATGTGCAGTTGACGGACTTTGAGCGAGGGCGTATAGTGGGCATGCGGGAGGCCGGGTGGACGTAAAGCCGAATTGCTCAACACGTGGGGCGTGAGGTCTCCACAGTACACCGATGTTGTCGCCAGTGGTCGGCGGAAGGTGCACGTGCCCGTCGACCTGGGACCGGACCGCAGCGACGCACGGATGCACGCCAAGACCGTAGGATCCTACGCAGTGCCGTAGGGGACCGCACCGCCACTTCCCAGCAAATTAGGGACACTGTTGCTCCTGGGGTATCGGCGAGGACCATTCGCAACCGTCTCCATGAAGCTGGGCTACGGTCCCGCACACTGTTAGGCCGTCTTCCGCTCACGCCCCAACATCGTGCAGCCCGCCTCCAGTGGTGTCGCGACAGGCGTGAATGGAGGGACGAATGGAGACGTGTCGTCTTCAGCGATGAGAGTCGCTTCTGCCTTGGTGCCAATGATGGTCGTATGCGTGTTTGGCGCCGTGCAGGTGAGCGCCACAATCAGGACTGCATACGACCGAGGCACACAGGGCCAACACCCGGCATCATGGTGTGGGGAGCGATCTCCTACACTGGCCGTACACCACTGGTGATCGTCGAGGGGACACTGAATAGTGCACGGTACATCCAAACCGTCATCGAACCCATCGTTCTACCATTCCTAGACCGGCAAGGGAACTTGCTGTTCCAACAGGACAATGCACGTCCGCATGTATCCCGTGCCACCCAACGTGCTCTAGAAGGTGTAAGTCAACTACCCTGGCCAGCAAGATCTCCGGATCTGTCCCCCATTGAGCATGTTTGGGACTGGATGAAGCGTCGTCTCACGCGGTCTGCACGTCCAGCACGAACGCTGGTCCAACTGAGGCGCCAGGTGGAAATGGCATGGCAAGCCGTTCCACAGGACTACATCCAGCATCTCTACGATCGTCTCCATGGGAGAATAGCAGCCTGCATTGCTGCGAAAGGTGGATATACACTGTACTAGTGCCGACATTGTGCATGCTCTGTTGCCTGTGTCTATGTGCCTGTGGTTCTGTCAGTGTGATCATGTGATGTATCTGACCCCAGGAATGTGTCAATAAAGTTTCCCCTTCCTGGAACAATGAATTCACGGTGTTCTTATTTCAATTTCCAGGAGTGTAGATTGACGGTATTTCATGAAGGGCGAAAGTAACTTTCTGGGAAAGTAACTTTACCGAGAAATTCAGGAGGTATGCAGACCAAATGCAGTGCCGAGTACAGGAAACCCAGAAAATATTAAATACAGTCTCCCAGGTAGACGCTATTTTCCTTGACTTCCGGAAGGTTTTCGATACAGTTCCGCACTGTCGCCTGATAAACAAAGTAAGAGCCTACGGAATATCAGACCAGCTGTGTGGCTGTATTGATAAGTTTTTAGCAAACAGAACACAGCATGTTGTTCTCAATGGAGAGACGTTTACAGACGTTAAAATAACTCTTGGCCCGCCACAGGGGAGTGTTATGGGACCATTGCTTTCCACAATATATACAAATGACCTAGTAGATAGTGTCGGAAGTTCCATGAAGCTTTTCGCGGATGATTTTGTAGTATACAGAGAAGCTGCAGCATTCGAAAATTGCAGCGAAATACAGGAAGATCTGCAGCGGATAGCCACTTGATCCAGGGAGTGGCAACTGACCCTTAACATAGACAAATGTAATGTATTGCGAATACATAGAAAGAAGGATCCTTTATTGTATGATTATATGATGGCAGAACAAACACTGGTAGCAGTTACTTCTGTAAAATATCTGAGAGTATGCGTATGGAACGATTTGAAGTGGAATGACTATATAAATTAATTGTTGGTAAGGCGGGTGCCAGGTTGAGATTCATTGGGAGAGTCCTTAGAAAATGTAGTCCATCAACAAAGGAGGTGGCTTACAAAACACTCGTTCGCCATATACTTGAGTATTGCTCGTAAGTGCCGGATCCGTACCAGGTCGGGATGACAGAGGAGACAGAGACGATCCAAAGAAGAGCGGCGCGTTTCGTCACAGGGTTATTTGGTAAGCGTGATAGCGTTACGGAGACGTTTAGCAAACTCAAGTGACAGACTCTGCAAGAGCGGTGCTCTGCATCGCGGTGTAGCTTGCTGTCCAGGTTTCGAGAGGGTGCGTTTCTGCATGAGGTATCGAATCTATTGCTTCCCTCTACTTATACCTCCCGAGGAGATCACGAATGTAAAATTAGAGAGATTCGAGCACGCACGGAGGTTTTCCGGCAGTCGTTCTTCCCGCGAACCATACGCGACTGGAACAGGAAAGGGAGGTAATGACAGTGGCACGTAAAGTGCCCTCCGCCACACACCGTTGGGTGGCTTGCGGAGTATAAATGTAGATGTAGATGTATGTGTAGAAACAACTACACCAAAGCTGCGGAGACGTGGGTGATGCTGACTGGCAAGAGAGGCCATAGACATCCACCAAAATCACAATTAAGAGGCAGTTGAGTAGCCGATTCGCAGCTGTCGTAGGATGACTATCGCGGACATAGCCCGGCATCACAGTAGGCATTGCTCGCTCCATCGTCCGACACGGCCAGGCTTCCGAGATCACTGTCACCGCAACACTATAATGCACAAAGTTTGACTTACTTAATCGTTACTCCGTCGAAGGTAAGAGTTTTCCCAACCACATAATACGGTCAATGAGACGTGGGTCTATTGTTTCACAGGAGCAACAAACAGATCGTCTATGGAACGGAAACATACCTCGTTGCCTCCATGGAAGATATTTAAAGTTGTGTCATCAAAAGGGGAAACTGTGGGCAGTTTTTTATTCGACAAATTTTGTGGGAAAGGGCACAGCCACTAATACTGATTCGTACTGTGCAACACCGTAAGGAACGAGACACGTGCAGATTTAAGCAGTGTCATTTTTGGTTCAAATGGCTCTGAGCACCACGGGACTCAACATCTGAGGTCATCAGTCCCGTACAACTTAGAACTACTTAAACCTAACTAACCTAAGGACATCACACACATCCATGTCCGAGGCAGGATTCAAACCTGCAACCGTAGCGGTCACGCGTTTCCAAACTGAAGCGCCTAGAACCGCACGGCCACACTCGCCGGCAGTGACATTTTTCTCCTAAACGACAATCCAACACGTCACAAGGCATGCTTAACACAAGCTATGCTTCAACGTTTTCGATGGGATGTTTGGAAGCGTCCGCCACAGAGACCAAGTCTAGCAAAATGCGATTTCCGTTTTTTCGGCAAGCTGAAAAACTATCTGGAAGAAAACGATTTTCCAGCGTTGAGGACGTTCACGTTGCGGTTACCGAATGGTCCAGGGAGCAAGGAGCCGATTTTTATCGTCGTGGAATTGAACACTTGTTGGAACATTGCGATCATTGTTTACACAGATTTGGTAATTATATTCAAAAGCAGTGTCATGTATAGAAGGTTAACAGAAATGTACTGCACAAAATGCAGGACAAATTCCTCACATCTAGACGAAGAAATTGGTATGTGAATATCTGTCTGGATACGCTTTGATTCCATGTTACAACTCATTTTCACCAACTTATTAATCATAGAAACACACAAGAACAGAACATTACGATCATGGCGAACATACACTCTTGGTGACATCTGATTACGCATTCCACAGCCAGAGTTTAGTTTTACACGTCCCTGTTGTCATGCGACGTATGTCATTGCTTATGTACAGGTAAAGTCAACTGATCCAGCGACTAGTATCTCAATTGCAAAGCACTCAGGTTACTACGTAGCGTTAATCGCAGACTTGGCCCGTGCAGTGGCACTGTACATAAATGCAGGGATGCGCAGATGCCCATTTGATGTACGGGTTAGCTGATGTCAATAGCGTTCGTGCTCGACGTTTGTACCGGGAGAGATTTCCAGAACGAGGGTGCCCCGACAGGAAAACGTTTGAAAACGTAGGGAAAACGAAGGCATTTGAAAGCGCTTGTGTACGGGATCCTAGTAGAAGATATTCAGAGTCTTAGTGCCCTTATTATAGAAGGCAGAGAAACCCTACGCAATACTCTAAGGCGCTGCAGTCATGGACTGTGCGGCTGGTCCCGGCGGAGGTTCGAGTCCTCCCTCGGGCATGGATGTGTGTGTTTGTCCTTAGGATAATTTAGGTTAAGTAGTGTGTAAGCTTAGGGACTGATGACCTTAGCAGTTAAGTCCAATAAGCTTTCCCACACATTTGAACATTTATGCAATACTCTAGGGATGAATAAGAGCACACGAGATTAACTACGATGGCGGGTTGATGCACGTATCAGTACCCATAGAGGGCAACATCTCCTGTGAGGAAGAGTTTCATGTGGCATACTGGCTCGTTCTGTTCGTGTGCGTTTCTCATGATTTGCATAAAATGAGTTGTGACATAGCAAAAAGCGTTGCCAGACCCATGTTCATATAACATAATTTCTTTGTCTACACTTGAGGAATGTGTCCTGCAATTTTTGCCGTATATTTTTGTTACACCCTGTACATGTGTCGCTCTGACGTGTAATTTACTTGTTCTGCCATACCATATATAAATTACCGTACTTTCTTAAGTACCCTCGTGTGGGAATTTCTTTTTCCACAAAAATATAGTTAGAAAATCAAGTCATTACAAACAAAAAAATACAGACTTTGGGTGTTGTAACGCAATGTCGTTGTTTAGGAAGAACATTCTTCATATTGGTTATAAATACTATCATATTGTCTGCCTTACTCATTCGCAGCGTGCTCGTTTGTTCTAAATGTCTTACATTTTCGATGTAGTATGAACACACAAGTTAGAAATGGAATTCTAGAGTCTACATTAATTGTTACCTCGTTGTAACTGCAGACCTGTGATGAACGAAGATTTTGATTTTCATATGACTTTTCAGATAAACAGCCGTAGGTATCATCCAATTAATTCTTTTATTTTTATTTTTGCCGGTTTCACTCGCCAGATGCGAGCATCGCCATATAACACTGGTATCCGTTTCTAAACTTTTTCTCAGATGACTTGTTGAAAGTATGCCTTCTCGAATCAATTTTTATGCTGATTCTAGAAAAAACTTCCGATTTTGTCTATCATGTCAGGTTTGTATACCAAATAGGAATTAATATTTTGACGATTTTAACTGCCAAGCTTACATTTATTTTCAAATGACATTTTACACTAGGCTAATTTTTAATCAAAACACATTTAAAAAATAAAACACATTTAAAAATACTCTACAGAGCTCTCCAAATTTATTTCATGACTACCTCATAAGAAAAAAAAAGGAATCAACAGTGTTTCATTAAGTTTTGAACTTTCTCTTCTTTGGCCTCCTTGCAGACCCTTGTATATGATGACTTTTCTCCTCAACATACAACAGCAGAGTCGGCCATCATAGTTGCACTCCAATCCCCTGGTACTTCCCCTCCTTCTCCCGAATATCTTGGCGAAAGCGTTCACCCTGATCTTCACCATAATATCACAAATTTTCCGAAAAGTAGTCTTCATAAAACTCTTTATTTGAGCACCAACAAAATTTCACCTTTCAATATGTCGTGTGTAAAGAAGTGGAATTTCTTGGAAAGGTATTTGAAGCAAGGTCTATCCTGTGGTAGAGCCTTTACAAATTGCTCCATCAAGCCCAATTTTGCATGTACTGCTGGAAGCAAGATTTTTTTGGTTCTACAAACAGCTCATGCCGGATATTTTTAGTTCCGCTCCGGCCAGACTCTCACGCTGCAATGTCTTTGCCTTGCCCGACTGTCCCATTTGCATAGAATGCAAGTCATTTTTGTGAACCTAATTTTTTGTCTTAGTAGTATTCCAATTACTTTGAAGACACCGCAGATAAGCCATTTGTGTTATTCACACTGGATACTTTTGAAGAGAATCTTCATGGTTTCATACGCCTCTTTAATTTGAACGGCATGGGTCACAGGAACAGAGTCATACACGTTCCCAAGTAACATGCCTTTCAGACTACTCGACGATGAGTCTAGAAAAAGTGTTCACTGAGTAGGATCTTGTTCAGTGCCATAGAATTGCATTAACTCGTTTATGTTGTAGCGGCCAACCAAGGACTCGTCGTGTGAGAATAAACGAACTAGTTCTTTCTCTCTACGTCTGTTCCACGAATAATGTGTTCCTGGTTACAGAAAACTCTTACTTTTTAAGCTGGAGCCAAATAGTTCCACAGACCCCTTAGGCAAATTCAAATCTCATAGAAGATCATTAAGTTCACTCTAAGAAAACAGTTCTGGATAAAGTGCCATTCAGGCTGGGAGACAACACTGTCGTGTTTGGTAACTGCATCACATTCATTTTCATCATAATATTCTGCCACATTCTCTAAAACAGCTGGAGGAAGAAGAGCTGTCAGATCTTCTCCATGTGCAACCAGCCTAATAGCTGAATCAATACTTGGATATACAATTTGCTTCTTATTTATCAAATTGCACCCCTGAACATTAACTAAACACAAGTAACAGTCATGAAGGGGGCTTTTAGAATCCCTCCACACCATCTTAATCGCAAATGGCATGCATGTTTTCTTCCTTTTGTCCAGAAGCTTAGGCTGTCAACAGAAGAGCTGCAATCTGTCTTTGGCGGCCATCCCTTATCCTGATTGCTAAGTTTCAGTTTAAAATTATTATGATAAGCTTTTTTCACAAAGTCTGCTATAACCGCTTTCTGCTTAGTCACTGCATAATTTCCACGAATGTAACAGAAAACATTTGGATAGTTCATTTACCTGTGTGTTGACATTGTAGTAACTACAAACAACAGGCGAACTGTTTTATTAATACTATCTTGAATATACAGAATAACCACAATATAGGACTGGTAATGCAAGGGTGTGAGATAAATAACACTTTCAGAGTCACAAATAACGATAGTATCAGTTCCCTCCAACAATATGCACAACCTACTGGCACAGTACTATACCTTTGAAGTCAAATGGAGTCAAAATTGTACGTCGTAGGAAGAAACTGAAAACAGATTTTGAATCAGCGGAAAATATTGAGGTAGTATCACATGGTAGTTTTCAGACATCGGACACCATACAGGCTGGCGCAGTTGATTGTTGCCCTGGTGGCAATCCATTCGCACCGCTCCACACCATCGACAACATGAAAACTGACTTGAACCTAGACTACGAAACACTTGGCCATTATCCATAATTTTGACTATTGGCGTTGGTTGTGGTAAGAGCTCCAACTGTTTTCATTTTGTTGCACTGTAAATGAGAAAGAGTTTAGGAAAGATGTGAAATTAGGTTTAAAGTTTGTTGAAAGTAACTAAATGCTCTGATTATTAGTCACTGAATGAGTATAGCCTGGCTAACATGTGCTCCATTTTAAAGAAATCCAGTTTTTCACACATACTCATATTTATGATGCCATGGCTCCTGAACTCATATTACAATGTTTATCTGTGTTTGTGAGGCTCAGTAGTCAGCTGAAGGTGGCCTGAAAAGCCGAAAGCTGGATCGTGACCCAATAAATATAATTTTACAGAACCTTAGAAGTATTTTCCTTTATAATTTCCTTGAGAACGGTGTAATAGAAATTAATCGGTACCACCATACAGCTTTCGAAAGAAAGGTTCCAGTAACAGAACACAAGTTAAATGCCTTCACTACTATAAACAGTATTAAAAACACACTCAATCCCAGGACACAGAATCGAGCAATAAAAGCAACAGTTAAAATAAATGGCACTTGGCCACAGACAAGAAACACAATAGTTATAATTGCTGGAAATTGTCAGGGGATATTAAAAAGTCTCTTTCATGAAGGCCATCTACAAACCACACAACTGAATATTAGCCCTGTACTACTGCTTTGCACCCGTGGTCTAGGAACGCCGGCACGGTAGCTCAGCGTGTTCGGTCAGAGGGCTGCGTGCTCTCTGGAATAAAAAAAAACTGAGTCAAGGAATGAACGATCAGCTTGAACGGATGTCTTGTGACGTCCGCCCAGACCAAACGCAACGAACTATACCGAAAAAAAGGGTTAGCATCGTTGAAAGGCAATCAAAAGCGTCCTCGAACGTGGGTTCGAATCTCACAGCAGCTTAAATTTTGATTAATAATCAGAATTGGTAGCCGAAGACTTCCGGCTTAAGAAGTCAATCTCGTTCTGCCAACAGTCTTGTCACAGAGGGTGGAGGAGCGGACAGAGGTTCAGAGCACTCTCTTGTCTCTTGTCCCAGGGATGGGCAACTGGCCCTAACGGCGGAAGAATCAGCAGTAATTAAAACATGAGAATGCAGAAGGCAATGGAAACTACTCAATTAAAGACACGTAACGTTCATCCACAGGATATGTGGCCTGTAATTGAAAAGTGTCATGATGATCTCTCCATTGATAAAAGATTCCGGAATAGCCCCCGTTTGGATCTCCGGGAGGGGACTGCCAAGGAGGAGGTAATCATGAGAAAAAGATTGAACAATCAACGGAAGGATTATTATTATCAGAATCAACACCAAACGAACACCGACAACGATAGTGCGGGTATACATGCCGACGTCGCAAGCTGAAGATGAACAGATAGAGAAAGTATATGAGGATATTGAAAGCGTACAACAGTACATACAGTGAGAGGAAAATCTAACAGTCAGGGGAGACTAAAATGTAGTTGTAGGGCAGGAGTAGAAGAAAAGGTTACAAGAGAATATGGGCTTGGGACAAGGAATGAGAGAGGAGAAAGGCTAACTGAGTTCTGTAACAAGTTGCAGCAACTAATAGCGAATACTCTGTTCAAGAATCTCAACAGGATGTATTCTAGAAAAAGGTCAGGTGATACTGGAAGATTTCAGTATGTCATGGTCAGACAGACGTTCTGAAATCAAATACTGGATTGTAAGGCGTACCTAGGTGCAGATATAGACTCAGATCACAGTACAGTAGTGATGTCGAAAATTGGGTGGGCTGATAAGGTAAGGAATGAGGAGGTTCTGCACAGAATCGGAAAGGAAAGGAATATGTAGAAAACATTGATAAGGAGAAGGGACAGGATGATAGGACATCTGTTAAGACATGAGGGAATGATGTATATGGTACTAGACGGAACTGAAGAGGTCAAAAATTGTAAAGGAAGACAGAGATTGGAATACATTCAGCAAGTAATTGAGGACGTAGGTTGCAAGTGCTTCTCTGAGATGAAGAGGTTGGCACAGGAGAGGAATTCGTGGAGGGGCCGCATGAAACCAGTCAGAATACTGGTGGTTTGTGTTGTTTGGGGAAGGAGACCAGACAGCGAGGTCATAGGCCTCATCGGATTAGGAAAGAACGGGGAAGGAAGTTGGCTGTACCTTCTCAAATGAACCATCCCGGCATGTGCCTACAGCTATTTAGGGAAATCACGGAAAACCTAAATCAGGATGGCTGGACGCGGGATTGAACTGTCGTCCTCCGGAATGCGAGTCCAGTGTGCTAGCCACTGCGCCACCTCGCTCGGTGAAGAAAAAAAATTACTACTGCCATCACCAAACAGCTACAACGAGAAGCTACCACTATTGTTCTGCATAGCTATCTATGTACAGATCTAAAGAAAACTCCTGTACAATAAGATTCACAAATTGATCTGTAACATAGGACAAATAACATGGTGACTTGACTTCCACAAATGAAATCAACAAATCAGTCACATCCAGAGTGTAATACAAATAGGATCACTTTTTGCATGATACAAATCAGTCGTTTACTTGGCATTTAATTTAACAAAACTAAAATTGCTCCTAAATAACACTACAACTTGCCACATGAAAACCACGGATTGCCATGGGTAACATTGATTGCTAACCAGTGCACTCAGTTCACCGCTTCTGCTCAGCACTTTTCACTGTACTCGATCACTCAATCACCAGAACGCAACCATCGGCTACAAGGCTGCACCGTCAGTGCTTCTCTTGACACGTAGAAACTCCTTTCTGGCCTCTACTGGAATCGCAGTCATCTCTCCTGCGGTAAGACACCAGCAACTCCACCACGATGTTGTGTTCACTTAATGGCCATGTGACGTACTGACGTTGTTAGTGAGAACCTGTCTCCTGTTCTGCGGCATACCAGCCTCGCCGCCGCGGCGATCACGAGCCGGTGCTGAAACTTCTTTATTTAAATGTGTGTGTCTGTACTTGAACTGCTGAATGACTGAGAAGATGAAACGTCTGTGTTTTTTGATTCTGAAACGGCTGCGTAAAACTGAACTTACTGAGCCTACTTTCTCTTTACTTTTTATCATCTCAACACTGACGCCTAATATTCTAGCGGAATGCTGTCTGAATGCTCAAGAAAATTACAACCTGACTTCAAATAATTAATTCAAAAGAATGGCCCAGACTAAAAAGAAATCTTAACAATAACCTACACATTTCAT
The DNA here is from genome assembly GCF_021461385.2 of Schistocerca piceifrons. NCBI lineage: Eukaryota > Metazoa > Arthropoda > Insecta > Orthoptera > Acrididae > Schistocerca > Schistocerca piceifrons. The sequence goes on along the minus strand of NC_060144.1, from coordinate 44,405,269 downwards.
TAAGCACTTACCTCACAGAAATCTTCATTACGCGAACTACTGCAAAACAGTGAGCGTCAGTATTGCCAGCTCAATAAAAGATTCTAACTACTAAAGCAACTAACTACTAATAGGCATGTCGTTAGCAAAGGAAAGATTTTGTTGCAAACCAAATAATATATTTTTTATCTTAATAATGTGACATCCAGATCAAGCACGAATATAAATTGTCATTGACATCTACATCTACATCTACATCCATACTCCGCAAGCCACCTGACGGTGTGTGGCGGAGGGTACCCTGAGTGCCTCTACCGCTTCTCCCTTCTATTCCAGTCTCTTATTGTTCGTGGAAAGAAGGATTGTCGGTATGCTTATGTGTGGGATCTAATATCTCTGATTTTATCCTCATGGTCTCTTCGCGAGATATACGTAGGAGGGAGCAATATACTGCTTGACTCCTCGGTGAAGGTATGTTCTCGAAACTTTAACAAAAGCCCGTACCGAGCTACTGAGCATCTCTCCTGCAGAGTCTTCCACTGGAGTTTATCTATCATCTCTGTAACGCTTTCGCGATTACTAAATGATCCTGTAACGAAGCGCGCTGCTCTCCGTTGGATCCTCTCTATCTCTTCTATCAACCCTATCTGGTACGGATCCCACACTGCTGAGCAGTATTCAAGCAGTGGGCGAGCACTCGTACTGTAACCTACTTCCTTTGTTTTCGGATTGCATTTCCTTAGGATTCTTCCAATGAATCTCAGTCTGGCATCTGCTTTACCGACGATCAACTTTATATGATCATTCCATTTTAAATCACTCCTAATGCGTACTCACAGATAATTTATGGAATTAACTGCTTCCAGTTGCTGAGCTGCTATTTTATAGCTAAACGATAAGGGATCTATCTTTCTATGTATTCGCAGCACATTACACTTTTCTACATTGAGATTGAATTGCCATTCCCTGCACCATGCGTCAATTCGCTGCAGATCCTCCTGCATTTCAGTACAATTTTCCATTGTTACAACCTCTCGATACACCACAGCATCATCTGCAAAACGCCTCAGTGAACTTCCGATGTCATCCACAAGGTCATCCAGTACAAAGATATATATTCATGAATAATTTTCAATCTCCAAGTCGGATACTTCCAGATCGTTAGCCTACGATAATACTTCAGACCTATACCCTCCATCAGTGCTAACTTCTCACATTTAATATCCATCACTGCTGGCGACTAACTTCCAACTGCCCAACAGTACTGGCGATTAACTTCCAACAACGAGTCCGACCAGCCACAGAGTCTCTTACAAAGAAAGCACAGTCACAGATCCAATGCAAAGCGCTACACAGCGTTGCCAACACAGAAGCAGCCCACTTACAGGGCGACTCGCGCTCTCGTAGCAGCACGGAAGAAAGCCTCGACCGGAACTCTGCTGTGTTTCCGCCGGCCAGAGAGTCGCTTGTCACAAGCCGCCAGATATGTCAGTCTCTGGAATCGGGCAACACGGCAAAGTTCCGGTGGAGGCTTTCTTCCGTGCACAGGGATCAGTATCGGTCTTCCATTAAGTCATCCGTGAGGTACGCCATGGTTCACGTTACTGCTCCACTTATTGAATATTGTCATTGGGATTTCAGGTTATAAAAGGGTTCCTTCTATTTTTTCGGCGCAGTTGATTGATAGTGTGCTTTCGAGTGCTCCACGGAGTTGGTGTTTCCATGTATGAAAATTATTTCCAGACAGTTATCTCAGACGTACGTTCCAGCTTACATTACGCTTCAAATTCATTTCTCCCTTACTTGAAAGCCGGATATTTGCAAGAAAGGACATCAGAAAATGTACACTTTCGGTTAGGCTTAGCCAAATATTTTACGTAACTCACTCGGTTAAAAATTACACTCACAAATCACACTTGCACTACAGGAAGCCACGCCAATACAAAGCTAAGATACGAAACGAAATTTTTAAATAATCGATATTTGAATTTGCTTATAGGTCGATCAACGATAATATCGACGATCCTGGTGCCACCTACTAACACCGCCTTCGTGCGTGTTTATCACGAAGGCTGTGCCAATAATTAAAGTACTTAAGAAAAGAGCAATAGAACGGGACGAATTGTAAATTTAACTGTATTACGCCCAACTTTGCGAAAAAGCCGGACACTGTAAAAATCCGCCCGGACCCCGGACAAAGAGCTAAAAAGGAGGACATGTCCGGATTACTCCGGACGTCTGGTCGCCCTACGAAGATGTTAGCTATACAAAGTGGAGTCTACATCTCCGTAGTACGAGTTTTCTACACAGAAAATGAAGCATTTCTCTTTCAAATTATGTTAGAAGGTTTAAACGTCTTGATCGTAACTTGAAATTTCTTAAACACGAGTTTATCATTCCCTTACGTTTACAGTCCCGATTGTGCCTTACTTCCGAATATTTCATCAACTGTAGTCAGATCGCGTTGTTGTTAATTCATTGGACAAAATTTCGTGTGAAAGGTGAACATTTTAAGGGCTGAAGTCATACAAGTTATGTATTCAAATTTGACTCAAATATAAGGAAGGAGGTTTTGGTGATGACATGTTAATGGGGACGCATGACACCAAGTTCTTTAACATGTGTCCTAAAAATTTATGAGAAGAGTGTGGATAATGGTCGCAAAATAGTAAAATTTTAACCACAGACATAAAATGTAAAGCGCCCTAGAACGATGTGTGTACACACATGTGCACGCTCCTCCAACCCCCCTCCCCCCCCCATGCGCACACACACACACACACACACACACACACACACACACACACGCACACACACACACACACATAAAAAACTACAGAAATTACGAGTACAGATGTTGTCAGATCTAAACGTTAGAGTGAAAAAAGGACAAAACAGCGGAGAAAATTAAAATGGGGCAAAGTGGGCAGGGGTCGAAACCCGAGGCCTGGCCACTGTGTCCTCCTCACCTCCACCGAGCCTGTGGTGCTTAGGGAAATGGAAGACACGGGAATCAATAGTAGTGGATGGCGTTGTTATTTATTTATTTGCATGTGTTTTTGTAATATTCACTAATATCACGAAATTATGTGAACACATCGGCGAAAGAAAAAAGAAATATAAATTCTGGGTAAAGAAAAAGAAAGGAAAAAGGAAAAGCAAAAATAAATAAAATCCGCGCAATCTGCGACGCGCTCTCCCATCCGCGGAGGTCAGAAGTAGAATAGATCGTAGGCGGTTGAAACTCAGACACCGCCGGGGGAGGAGGGGTGGGTGCCCTCTGTGCCAGGCACCCCCAACTCAGTGGAGGTCTAACAAAGGCCGCTCGAAGATAGTTAGCAAATAATGTTCGGTAACGTGGCGTGTTTTCGAGAGCTGCATGGGCTGTTCGTAAATAGGTCCAGAAGTCGAGGCGGGAGATAAGCAACTGCCCACCCTTTGACCTACGTAATAGCATGACATTTGGCGGCGGGAAAATGTCTGTCCTCCGGGTATAGAAACATTCGAGGTTCGATTGTGACTGCTGGCACCCGGAGATATCAGGCAATGATTTGCTGCACGAAGCGCCTATCTTGCGATGAGGTGCATGTCAGACGGTGTTCATCAGTGCCCAGTTGCTGGCAAAGGAGACAAATAGGGGAATCTGACAAGCCAATGTTGTGCAGGCGCTGCTTCGTGGCAAATTTCCTGTTGACTGTGTAATACCACAGTGACCGGACGTTCGTAGGGAGGAAGGGCTGGTGGACGGTAGTCCACACTATGGGCCACTGGATGGAGGGATGTTTGGTCTCCATCACATTCCGGGGAACACAGCGCAGCAATAGGCTGTAAAAATCCTTAGTCCTGAGTGGGCGTGTATCTGGGAGACAGGTATGTATGTAACTGTAGTCGACGAAAAAGGTCGAAATATGGGACAAATGAGGCACGATATGGCCGACAGACACCGGTGGTGAGATGGAAGCAGGTAGGAGGACCTCAAGCAAGCTGTGTGTTAGAGATGTACCCTGGCCCATCCACTGTCTTCTCATGGTACTTATGTACAAGGCTGCAGCTCGCATACGGACATTGACGAGCCCGACGCCACCGTACCGTGAGGGCAGGGTAAGTGTCTCATAACGGACTTTAAACATTGAACCAGCCGTGAGATAACAGCCAAAAGCCGCCTGAAGGTTGCGCCCAATTGCAATTGGCAGAGGGAGAACTTGCGCGATGTGAACCAATTTTGATGCCACATAAAGATTAAGAAACCCAACCAGTTGAAGTGTGTCCTGGCGGCGCAAGAGGTTCTGGCGGACGTCGTTGCAGATGACGTGTAACAGGCGACGGAAATTCGTTGCCGCTGTGCGTGTGACCTTGGGGGTAAAGGTAATGCCCAGGTACCGCAAAGTCCGCACAAGCGGCAGGGGTGCCACTTCACCCTCCTGGAGGCCTCGTCCAATGTGCATTGCAGAAGATTTGACGACATTCATGGCACTGCCAGCGGCAGCCCCATAACGGGTAATCAATTCGAGGACTTCTCGAATCTCAGAGCCGGAGCGAATGAGGAGGAGGAGGTCATCAGCATACGCCCTACAGCGAAAAGTGTGTTGGCGTAGGGTGAGGCCAGAGAGCTTGGTCGTCAAGCCCCCAATAAGGGGCTCAAGGGCAATGGCATACAGGAGGGTAGAGAGGGGGCACCCCTGCCGTATCGAACGGCAGATAGATACCGGCCCTGCTAAACGTCCATTGACTTGGACACGTGAACTGGCACTGTCGTAAAGACGCCGGATGACGTCGAGAAACGGAGGGGGGATGCCCATTCGGGCTGCCACCGAAAACAGGAAACGATGACGCACTTTATCGAAGGCGCTGTCGAAGTCTATAGCGACGACCGCTGCACGGAGTCTGCAGGCCGCCGCCATCGCAATTAAGTCGCGGCATTCGCCTGTGGCAGTCTGTATGCTAACCTGTCCTCCAGGCGTCGTTTGCTTTGGCGAGAGGATATGAGGGAGTACTGTTCGGAGCCGCATTGCCAGTAAGCGCGCGAAAATCTTGTAATCGGCATTGAGTAGGTGAGCGGTCTGGAACTAGTGACCATCGAACCACGGGCTGGTTTGTGGACTGATATGATGATGCCCTCAGCAAAGGCGGTTGGGTTTGCTTGGTCAGATGTCATCAGTTCTTGGTACATAGTCGTCCACCGTCGTGCCATGAGGTCCCGAAAGGTACGGTAAAACTCAATCGGTAAGCCGTCAGTGCCGGGCGATCTGTTGACAGCACCCTTGGCGATTGCATTGTTGACTTCGTCTAGCGTGACCGCCACGGTCAAAGCACCCGCCTCCGTGTGGGGGAGGGTGCACGTGACGTAATGCAAAATGGAGTCGTCTGCTGCAGTTTCAGCGTCTTCTTTACTATAAGTACGACGGTAGTGCTCGACGAATGCGCGGACGATGTCATTCTGAGTGGTCACCTGCGTTCCATGAGGCGTGGTCAGAGTGCTGATGATCTGCCGACGACGCCTTCGTTTGTCGGACACTATATCATGCATGGATGGAATTTCTAAAACCGCGTGATCGTGGCACCGCGTCCGTATCACGTCCCCTTGCAGTTTCCGGCGTGCCAGCGCAATTATCTTAGCCTTAGTTCTTTGCCGTTCCAACTGGCTGTCCGGGGTTGGCAGTTGAGCATCCAGATCTCGGAGAATCGCGTAATAGAAGTCAACAGCGGTGCGATGCCAGTCGGCAATGTCCTTTCCGTATCTCATCAGTGTCCTCCGGATCGCCGGCTTGGCGCAGTCCAACCACCATGTCAATGTCGAGCGGTAGCGGGGAAGGCGTCGTTCGCAGGCTGTCCACGTTTCAGCGACTTGTTGGCGACACGCCAGGTCATGCAAGTGTGAAGTATTGAGTTTCCATGGCGCACGGCTGCGCCATACTGATTGCGGCGGAAGGAGGACCGTACAGATGTAAGCGTAATGGTCGGAAAAGGCCAGCGGCCAGCGTTCGGCGACCCGTATCGCAGATCTAAGAGTTTGTGAGACGTATATCCCGTCTAGTCGGCTTGCGGAATGACTGGTAAGAAAGGTATGGCCAGAACGGTCGCCGTGTTGTACTTCCCAGGTATCGTGAAGCAGGAGGTCTCGCACCACTATACGTAGCTCCTGGCATGTAGTATAGTGGGGAATTTGATCTTTAGGATGCAGAACGCTGTTAAAGTCACCTCCTAGTAGGCAATGGTCATAACGCCCTAAAAACAGGGGAGCGATTTCCTCGGAATAAAACTGGGCTCTTTCAAGCCGTCGGTCGGTGCCTGAGGGAGCGTAGACATTAATGATGCGTGTCCCCATGGCAGTGAGTGCCATGCCTCGAGCTGATGGAAGGAAGGCGACATCGGTCACAGAAATCCCGTGGCGGACGTAGATGGCCACCCCGCGACCCATAGGACCACTCGCGGAGGCATGGGCGGTATAGCCATTGATATGCGGGAGACTATCCAAGTGAACTTCCTGCAGAAGGACGAAATCAATATCCGAAGCCCAGAACATCTCCTGCATAAGGCGCATTTTCACCCTGGAACGGATGTTGTTGGTGTTGATGGTTGCTATCCGGTAGGCCTGGTGTCGGTTTGCTGGAGGCTGGTCCACTCCGCTGTCCGCGCGAGGGTGTGGGCGTCGCAGCGGAACGTTATCCCGCTGGCCCGCAGGGGAGTCTGGGGAGAGTACGATTAGTGGTGCGGCCGTGACGGCGCAGGGTCCCGTAACGGCTCCTGCTCCTCGACCTCCTCCTCGTGCCACGCCGTGGAAGCGGACAACGGTGTAGCTTCCGTTTTGTCTGCAGAAGATGTAATGGTGCGTGGTGTAGTGATACGTTCATGATTTAGTTCAGCGTCAGCACGGGGCGCAGGCACACCGATAGATGTCTCCACGCTCATAACGTCTTCGTCAGCAGTAGCGGGTTCTGAGGCCTCGTGTTGGTCAACGGTTACGTCCCCCTCGACTTGTAACCTCTCCTCTTGTCCAGAAACTGTGCGACGTCTTCACTTGCGACGTTTCGGAGAACGTTGTTTCTTTGTGCGACCCTCCGAGTCCGACGACGGAAGGGAGTCGCGTCGTTCTGGTAGACAGGTCGCCGCGGGCCGTCCGAGGCGCTCTCCGTCGGTGTCTGGTCGGGCGAAGCGGTAGGAGACGCTAGAGCAGCGGCATAGGTCACCGGTAGCACTGTAGGTTGCGACGTGGGTGGTTCTTCGGCAGCTGGAAGTAGCGTAATACGCCATTGTAGGCATTCGGATCTAAGGTGGCCTTCTTTGCCGCACCCGGAACAGGTCCGAGGCTGGCCGTCGTATATAATTATTGCACGGCATCCGCCGATCTGTAAGTAGGACGGGACGTGGCTTCTGAGATCAATGGTGACCTGTCGGACCCCGTTTAGGACAGGATACGTCCGAAACTGTGTCCACTTCTCCGCAGTGTGGCCATGGACTGTGCCGTATGGGCTTAGTGCCGCGATGACTTCCTCAGCAGGAAGTTCGAATGGCAATTCGAAAATGCGTATCGTTCGCATACCTAAGCCTGCGTGGTCGACGGTTACCTCTCCCACATTGCCATCAGCGTGACAGAAGCGGAGCCCCTGTTTGGTCTCACGTAGTATGCGTTCGCACGCCGCGTCGTTAATGATATTCACATAGACCGTGCTGCTCACGATGGACAAATGTATGCCGATAATATCGGTCGCCGGGATCTTCACTTCCTCTCGCAGAGAACGCTCCACCTCGAGTGCTTTGGGTCGGGCATAATCGTTGCAGAAAGTAAATCGGAGTGTTGATTTACGGTAACGGTTCGCCATGGATCGTACAAGGTAAGCCGGCACTTAGGCAACGGCCGTCAGAATGTAAACAAGGCGAGCTCGCGCTCCGCACGAAGTGAACACGTACGCGTCCGCTCTGTTGCCCTGCCGAAGGCAGACTTCGAGCTACCCAAGCACGACTCACGCCCTGTCCTCACAGCTCTAGTTCTGCCAGTAACTCGTCTCCTCATTATGGAGTGCAATGTTTCGTAAATTTTTCAGTTCTGAAACAAAGTTGAGCCTTTTTGGGGGCCAAGGTTAAGACCTACTCCAATCTCGGTGTAAAACTGGAATATCAGGCACACTCCTCACTAAAAGGCAACCATTCACCAGAATCGCATAGGGCCTTGTTGCTCGGTATAATTTACGGAACAGTCTTTCGACTGGTGGCCGAGCAACGATATACTATGTAGGGGCGGCTCACCAGCTCGTCAGCGCACAGTCACATTATGACGTTCGTCCCATAAGCCCTAGGGGCCAGCAAGCGAGTTTTGGATGATTGCTCTCCCACAACCACGGTATGACTGAGGCCAGATAGATATTAGAGAATTGAACTTTTCCATACAGTTTTCGAATATGTCTTTGAGTCAGTCTAGTGGCCGGTAGGGGGACGGACGTTTCATACTGAGTCACGTCCAAACAGTGTCGCGTGCAGGTATCTCGTTGCATTTAAGTTTCTTATCTATTACGCAAATGCACAACCTCCATTTTCCATTAATCTATCATTTAGATGTGCACGTAGATTAAGTGCAAAATATTTAAAGCTCTCAACTTTGGGTTGCAGCCATTTTTCTGTACCTGATATTATACGAGCCCCACTGCTTTCCACGAATCTTGATGGAAACGACCACGCAGCAGTACAAAATCCGTTGCCTCTAAGTCGATAAACAACTGCGTCTGCACGTTTCTATCCAGATGAATTTAGAAGCATACCGGGACAGAGATGTTCCACAGCATGGGTTGGATGTGTCACTAATGGACAACTGTGTACACCTATCCTTACTACTCCAGTTTCAGCTTTTCCACTAACACCAATGCTTTTACCGCCGTCGGCCATTACGTGCTTTGTTTTACGTATTGCCGCCCGCCTGCTTAGCTGAGCATTCTGCGCGTCTGGCTGCCGCGCAGAATTCCCGCGTCCAGTTCCCGGTAAGTTCACGGCAGGGCGCGGGTGGTGTCCACGTTGCGCTTGCTACAGTAAGCCTCGAGAGGCCGACTCAGCTGCCGCTCGGGTGTGACGCCGCGCTCCATATCGCGTCTGCGTGACGTCGTATGGCAGAGGTTTACGAACTGCACATAATGTTATTTTAACTGACGTTTTTCGTTCAACACTCTCTCTGTAGCAGAAAACGAAAAAAATAAAAAAATAAATGGCGCGTTAACGTTTGCTATTCACAGTTAGTAAAACTTTTCTGACAAGGCGGTGATCGGCCTTAGTGCTCTAGTGGTAAAGTACACTCTTGGAGACCGTAAGGTCGCGGGATTGAATCCCGGTCAGACGTCGGAATTTTTCAGTCTGCCTTTGCTCAAGCCTTCACCTGTTAATTACGTGTGGATGTGCCTGGAAGGACACGTGCTTCAGAATCCACTTTAAACCATAGAGCACCTTTCCCCAGTGGTATTAGTGAGGGCACGTTAAGGGCGCGCAAATTGCTGAAGTAGGAACGATTTGAAATAAATAACATGTAAACAAGCGGCAGAACAGCACTATTGAAAGACTCCCAGTGAATCGTGCCGTACCACTTCACTTTCATAAGAGAACGGCGGCGCACTGAATTTTGCACCACTTCGATAACTCTGTGAATGATTCGAGAATACGGCAATGAATACATTTCCACAGGTTACACTTGGCGTTGACTGTTACAAGATAACGGCATAAATGAAGTTAGACACTAAAACCCGTTTAATTTTCGAGGGTCATCGTTATTATCAAGAACTAGCTTAGAGATAGCGTTAGGCCGGGCGTAGTGGCCGAGCGGTTCTAGGCGCTGCAGTCCAGAACCGCGCGACCGCTACGGTCGCAGGTTCGAACCCTGCCTCGGGCATGGATGTGTGTGATGTCCTTAGGTTAGTTAGGTTCAAGAAGTCCTAAGTTCTAGGGGACTGATGACCTCAGGTGTTAAGTCCCATAGTGCTCAGAGCCATTTGGACCATTTGAACTTCATTGATTAACCAGAGGAAGCTTTCGATAATGTATGATGAAAACATAGTGTTCTGAATTGCGGGAACAATGCTGAAGAAGTACAGGGATATACAAGTAATATACAATTAGGTCGAAGAGTCTACACACACACACAAAAAAAAACGAGAGGCAAAACATAGAACAGCAGCTTACCGGTTCTGGCAAACACTGTACATCTTGTGAGGAAGCTCTATAAGAAGCATCTAACTAAATACGTGGGCTAATTATTATAGAGTTGGATTAGCATAAACAAAGCGAAAAGCAATGAAGCAGAAGAGCAACGAGAATAAGAACCTTCACATCATGTAAATGACAGCAACAGCAGTAAAAATAATAAAGTAATTACTACCCCTGAAGTGATGTTACACCATGAGCGTAAAGAATTCGTTGACAATGGCGAAGACAACTCATTTCAATATCAGAAGAAAAGAAAGATTAAAATTAAAATTCTCTTCGTCACTTCGTCACTATGGACGGAACATGACCTCTAATGGAAAGAGAGGGACAGAAGCATCGTCTGTTGTCTGTGTGAGGAAACATCTACATTCGCATCAGGTGACTTGGGCACACGTAACTTAACCCAGGACGATCGGCTGGTGCTTTCACCTCAAATCTTCTCTAAAACGTGTTGTATATCTTAATCATTAAGTCTTCTCTGTTTGTTCGACCAAAAAGGTGTATATGTGTGTTCTGGCGTAACCGCAAACGCCGGAACGAAGAGGCGGGACGCAAAAACGGAGAAGTCTGTGAGGAAACGGCGGCCAATGGTGAGCGGAATCGGACAGCGCCGTCCCAGGCGCGCCCCCTGTAACAAGTGAGCTCCTGCTAGCCTCGGCCACTCAGGTCGGCCTGAGTCTGCAACATGATCGGTGCTACGATTGTCATGATTTGTATCAGGTATTTCCTTGGACTCTGTGTATAGCATGAACTGTACTGTCTTCATGTCGCCTCTCGCTGGCGACATTTTCTATAAAGAAAGTAAAGTATTGTCAATTTGCTTTCTGGAAATAAAACTACTAATGTTATTTGTTTGAAATTGTTGTGTAGCACTCCGAGAACGCTGCATCCCGTAGACACCCTGTTAGCGACGAGAGGACAAGACCCCACAATGTGTCAGACATTTGTGTGGAATTGAGGATCATCATCATCATCAGTTATCTGCTACATTAGCAGGTCCTTTGCCTCTCCATTTTTCTGCGATCCATTGCTTCCTTCTTAAGGCTGCTGTATTTTGTGCCGTCCATCATGTCATCCAGTATCTGGAATCTCTTCCTTCCTCGCTTCCTTTTCCCCTCTACATAACCTTCTAAAACTGTTTTCATCAGTCCATCATTCTTTCTTAATATATGCCCAATCCAATTTCTTTTTCTTCTCTTTATTGCATCTAGTAACTGTCTCTTCTCTCCCACTCTTCTCAGTACCTCTTCATTTTTTACTCTGTTCATCCAACTTATTCTTTCCATCCTCCACCATGTCCAGATCTCAAAAGCCTCCAGCCTTTCTGTCTTTTTTCCTCATAGTCCATGTTTCAGCGCCATATAGAAGAACACTCCACACAAGACATTTTATGAGTCTCTTTCTGAGTTCTCTCTCCAGACCGCTGCAGAAAATTCTCCTTTTCTTATAAAATCCCTCTTTTGCCATTGCTATCATTGTTTTAATTTCTGTGGTGCACTTCCAGTCGGTGTCTATCCTGCTTCCAAGATACTTAAAATTTTGCACCTGTTCTAGTATTTCTCCATTCAGCGTAATTTTTATTTCCTAATTTCCTCCTAGTGCCAATACCTTTGTTTTATATGTGTAATTTTCATTCCATATTTTTTCCGTCAGTTGCAATGGTGTCCACCAAATCCTGTAATTCTTTTTCCCCTGTGGCTAAAAGGACCATGTCATCAGCAAACCTCAAACACCCTACTCTTCTTCCTCCAATTTCTACTCTTTTGTCATCTAACGGGCATTGGTCAATCATATTTTCCAAGTAGAGGTTGAAAAGAGTAGGTGATAGACAGCATCCTTGTCTTACTCCTTTTCCTAGCCTGATCCAGTTTGTACTTTCTCCTCTCACTTTAACTGAAACTTTTTGATTTAGATCTAATGAGTTTATAAGTCTTCCGGTTTTCCAGTCCACTCTCTTTTCCCTCATTAATGTCGCCAGCTTGTCCCAAACCACATTGTCAAATGCCTTTTCTAGATCGATGAAGCACATATATAGGTCTCTTCCTTTTTCAATAAACCTTTCTCCCAAGATTCGTAGGAGCCCTATTGCATCTCTGGTGCCCGTATTCCGTCTAAAACCAAACTGCTTCTCGCCAAGATTCTCCTCCATCACTTTTTGAAGTCCTTTATTAATTATTCTTAACATCACTTTGGCTGCATGTGAAATGGGGCTGATTGTCCCGTGCTCGCTGCATTTCTTGGTTCCTTGTTGTTTCGGTAATTGAATTACTACTGTTGTCAGAAAGTCCTCAGGCCATTCACCACTGTCATATATTTTATTACATAACCTCAATATTTCTCTTATTCCATCTTGGTTCAAGCATTTTAGTATTTCTCCCGGTCTTGTATGTGTACCTACCGCTTTGCCATTTTTCATTGCAGCTATGGCAGACTTTACATCTTCCATTATGATGGTTGGTCCTTTCTCGTCATCACTTACACTGTTGTGGGATTCAAGTTCGAGAGTTTCTGGTTTGCTATTTGTGTCATATAGCTCTTTTAGATATTCTTCCCATATCTGTAGGACATCGTCACCACGTTTGTACACTACCTCTTCGTCTTTACTCAAAATTTCAGTAGTAGCAATTCCTGCTCTGTTTTGTTCCCATGCCATAGTCTTTACTCTGTTGTATAGTAAGTCGTATCTTCCCTTCCTTTCCAGTTCTTCAATTTGATCACAGTGCTCTTTTAGCCATTTTTCCTAGCCTGCTCTGTTTCTCTTCGCAGTTCATTATTTAACCTTCGGTATATCTTTCTTACATCTTCAGTGTTCTTCTTTTTCAATTTTCTTCTCTCCTCCATCGTGGAAATCATTTCTTGTATGACCCATGGTTATTTTTATCTTTTCCCTTTTACATACCCTATGTTTTGCTGTCCTGCTTTAATGATTCCTTCTTTCAGCATTTCAGCACTCGTTGGCATTATCAGGTGGTTCTTTGTCTCGTAATGTGTTTAGAAACTCCCGAGACAGCATTTCTGTAATTTGTTCTTTGTTGGATCTTATCTTCTCTAGATCCCACTTCTTCATCATGGTCGCCTTCTTCAGTTTTTTCATTCTTATTTCTATTTCTGCCATAAGTAAGTTGTGGTCACTATTAATATCTGCTTCTGGTAATGTGTGCACCTTCTTGATTCCATTCCTGTATCTTTCTTCTACCAGTATAAAATCTATTTGGTTTCTGTATTTATCCTCTGTCATTTCTCTTTCCAAGACCATGACTGCCTACTATGTTTCCCTCTTTCCCTTCTCCCACAATGGCGTTCCAGTCGCCCATTACTATTTTGCAGCATTTTTTATTTTCATCCATTATTCGCTCTATTACATTGTACGTTTCCTCTACAATTTGGTTATCATGCAACTCCTACGAGATCCATATGATTAATTTCCATCCCTCTTTTAAGGTTTTCTAGTTTTCCTGCTTGTAGCAGAGTTCTAACATTCCAGGTACCAACTCTCGTTTTGATTTTTTGCTTCCTTTCAAGTTGTCCCCCCCCCCCCCCCCCCCCCGAGATCCGAATGGGGGACTATTTTACCTCCGGACACTGATGACTTAACATGAGAGGAAGCCATTTATGTGCATAAAATGGAGACTGCATTATGCAAGGAAGATAATCTGCGGAGGTACTCCGTTGCCTTCCGCAGCTCTGGAGGCCGCCCCTCACATGGGATACAGACGCGTTTTGCGGCCGTCCGCTCCGGGTCAGACGCTGCATGAGAAGTATAGGTTGGAAAATGAAAGACCCCTAGCCCTCGAAACCTAATAGTGTCAGGGTCAGAAGAACAAGTGCTGGCCGAGGGTGGCCAGACAGGAAAGATGAAAGTGAGGAGCCTGGCATAAGTAAGTGGAAGCAATGCCAGGACTCACCTCGGGGCCCCGTGGTCGCCAGCCACGTATCACTAGGTGTGACTCCCTGATGTGGGAATTGAGGATAAATTTTCCAAAATTTTTTTTGCTTTCAACCAACGTCTAAATTAAATGCCCGTACAGGCAGATTCTAGAAAGAAATAAACACAGTTTAAATGTAAACCTACTTAATGTAGGAGCTCCTCTGTGTGACTTGTGTTTACTGATGGGGTTAAAAAATTGTTGACTACTTAGTGAGACAAAAATAATTTAATAGTTTTGTGAGCCAGATATGTCTGCAATTTGAGGATGATTCTCGATGGAATCGTTAGTCGCAACACGCAAAAGGGATTTACATTAACAAGAGAGATACAGACGGGTTATTTTCAAGTGCCATATTTCACGGTTTTGTATTGTGACCGTGAAATCGCCAGCGAGCTCTCTGAAAAGTTGAGAACTACTCTCTTAATTTTTACGTACCGCCCAAGCCGCCATTTTCACACAGGCAAAGCCAGACTGGAATTAATCCGCTTTCTCTTACCTCCTTTTACAGCCTCGAAGAACCCCTAAAACTCCTTCGCTTTCTCTACAGCAAAAGGTGCTGTAAGAAATAATTTTGCACACCGATTTCTTCACGTGAATGGTTATTAATAACGGGCGGACATACTCCCATATGCCCAAGCTCTATTCAACGCTAAAAACAGAATGTGACAAATCAAGATCAACCTAAACGTATTATCGTTTTCCTACAAAGATCATTATATTCAATTTGGTACTGAAATGATTTATTGTTACGTTTCACCGCACCCTTGGGCCAAGTCTCCGCAGTTTACACTCACAAGGCCGAGCCCAATGAGTGGCTCATCACAAACTGTTTGTTACATACTGTCTTTCACTTATGCCAGAGTGACCGTGGGTGTTTTAAAATCTCAGTATTCGTTATTATTGTCCATGTTGCTTTGACGTTCGATGATCTGGTACGTGATACTTTCACATATCAGTTTTTACAGTAATACCAAAAGGTCTTTCGTATTGTTCTTTCAACTACAGTAACCCTCATAATTTGTTTCCATACATATCAAATCATTCTAACTAATCTAATTGCATGGCACAACTTATCTCTTATCACACTAACTTCATACGTAACGATTTCTCTCTCTGTACATATTTCATGCATTCATATTTCAGTAATACAGCAAAAGAAGCGTTTTTCAGTAAAACAGTTGCAGTTCCTCGTACCTGAAACAAAAGCAAGAACGCAGTACAAGATTCCTACATAGGTACATGTTCTTTTCGAATGACTTATTGGATGTTACAGCCGTAGGAAGGATCATAAGTGGGTTGGGTGATTGGACTGCCCTTTGATCCGTCTGCGAAAAGGCCTTTAAAGCTTAGTTTTTTGGTACCCGAAGCTCCTCATGGTACCTGATGCTTCCTCAAATGATATTTCACATGAAACAAATATTTTAACAGAAATTACGTAACGCCTTATGCTACTACATACACATAAAAACACTACGTTCTCCTTCATTTCACCATCATTTTATTCTCCATAATGTTAGGTCTGGGGTGTTTCGAGAGCTCTCCTTTTGTGTTAACTCATGAGCTTTTAGAAAGGATACATTTATTTCATTCCCTACATATTCCCACAATATGCACTTGCATAAGTGTCTTTCAAAATTTCGCCTCTAATTTTAAAATTCACAGTCCCTTCGTCGGTTGAATGCTGGCGCGCACTTTAGCGCATATGCAACAATAAGTACCGCACCACAGCACGGCTACTGGTTTTCATATGCACCACAGTTGGGCGGTACGGCATACATCATAACCGTACGTGTGTTACGAGCGTGGGTTGGCGACAGCTTTCTGTCATCGTGGTTTTACGTACTTCGAGGACCACCATAGCAGGATTCTTGAAACAACCGAGAGCCCCTTAATTACTACGAGCTTAATGTTGATTTGCATGCGCCATGTTGCGTGCGCCACGTTGCGTTTAAATACTTTAACTGTCCATCATTTCAGTTCCGGAAACAACTTTTCTTACACAATGGGAACAAAACTTCCTTAAACCACAGTTTTTACTTCACTATATTTACGCTACTTGAATGTAGTCACTCGCTTTATAATCATTTTTGTAATTTATCTTCATAACAACTTCCTTCATACTGCCCTCGCACATGAGCACAATCCTTACTTGCTTGAGAACATCACCAGCTGCCTATTTATTAATTTACAATACAGTTATTTGAGGTACTGCTCCGTCTCACTATTATTCAGGGCGTAACCCGAAAACGGATTTCATAAGACTGATTTGTGCTTCCAGCATACCGAAACGCGAATGCAGTGTATATGTGAGTCGTCTGGAAAGCACGCCTTTTAAAGTTGCAGTACTCGTTTTCATGAGTGTAAATGTGCTTTGCTTAATTGTTTGATTACTTTCGCATCAAAATCTTGCAGCACCGTCAAGAACTTGAAACAGTCTCAAATTTGAGACGCGAATTACTGTTTTTATTGCAAGCTAGAATAGAGATGATTACTTCACTTTTCTTTCCTTATTCCTCCTTAGTTGCCGACATGTTCACATATATAACTTTGGATCTAAGTGTGGACCATTTGTTATTCTCCTACTATGTTCACCGTGTCCACAGACCTGATTGTTTAGTTTGTGGTTCATGTTCATTGCATTGTCTCTTTTACTTACATTTATGATAACTCGCCTTCCGCGGCTTGCTGCGTAGATATCATTTCCCCCCCCCCCCCCCATTTTTTTGAGTCCGTCTTCTGATTGGCTTGATACGGCCTGTCACGAATTCCTCTCCTGTGCCAACCTCTTCATCTCAGAGTAGCACTTGCAACACTCATCCTCAGTTATTTGCTGGATGTTTTCCAATCTCTGTCTTCCTTTACAGTTTTTACCCTCTACAGTTCCCTCTACTACCATGGAAGTCATTCCCTGGCGTCTTAACAGATCTCCTATCATCCTGTTCCTTCATCTTGTCAGCGTTATCCATACTTCCCATTTGTCCCCGATTCTACGAAGAACCTCCCCATTCCTTACCTTATCAGATCACCTAATTTTCAACATTCATCTCTAGCACCGCATCTCAAATGCTGCAATTCTATTCTGTTCCCGTTTTCCCACAGTCCATGTTTCACTATCACACAATTCTGTGCTGCAGACGTACATTCTCAGAAATTTTTTCTTCAAATTAAGGACTACGCTTGATACTAGTTGACTTCTCTTGGCAAGGAGTTCCCTTTTTGACAGTGTTAGTCTGCTTTTGACGTGCTCCTTGCTCCGTCTGTTATTGGTTATTTTGCTGCCTAGGTAGCAGAATTCCTTAACTTCATCTACTTCGTGACCATCAATCCTGATGTTAACTTTCTCGCTAATCTAATGTCTGCTACTTCTCATTACTTACGTCTTTACTCTCAATCCATACACTGTACTCATTAGAATGTTCATTCTATTCAAAATATCCTGCAATTCCTCTTCGGTTTCACTCAGGATAGCAATTTTAACAGCGAATCGTATCATTGATATCCTTCACCTTGAATTTTAATTCCACTTCTGAACTCTTCCGTTATTTCCATCACTGCTTCTTCGATATACAGATTGGACAGTAGGACCAAAAGACTACATCACTGTCTTACACCCTTTTTAATTCGAGCACTTCGTTGATGGACGTCCACTCTTATTATTCCCTCTTGGCTCTTGTACATATATATGTTACCCGTATCTCCCTATAGTTTACCCCTGTTTTCCTCAGAATTTCGAACATCTTACACCATTTTACATTGTCGAACGCTTTTTCCAGGTCGACAGATCCTATGAACGGGTCGATTTTTCTTTAGTTTTGCTTCCATTATCAATCGCAACGTCAGATTTGCCTCTCTGGTGGCTTTGCCTTTCCTAAAGCCAAACTATCGTCATCAAACACATCCTCGATTTTCTTTTCCATTCTTCTATACGTTTTCTTCTAAGAAACTTCGATGTATGAGCTGTTGAGCTGATTGTACGATAATTCTCGCACTCGTCAGCTCTTACAGTCTTCGGAATCGTGTCGATGATATTTTTCCGAAAGTCAGATGGTGGCGCCGGAGTCATACATTCTACGAACAAACGTGAATAGTTGTTTTGTTTCACATCCCCCAACGATTTTAGAAAAACTGATGAAATTTTATCTATCCCTTCTGCCTTATTTGATTTTAGGTCCTCCAAAGCTATCTTAAATTCTGATTCTAATACTGGATCCCCAATCTTTTCTAAATCGACAGCTGTTTCTTCTTCTATCACGTCAGACAAATCTTCCCCATCATAGAGGCCTTCAATGTACTTTTTTTAACTATCCACTCTCTCCTTTGCAGTTAACAGTGAAATTGCCATTGCACTTATAACGTCACCATCCTTGCTTTTAATTTCATTAATTTCACCGAAGATTGTTTTGACTTTCCTATGTGCTGAGTCAGTGCTTCCGGCAATCATATCTTTTTCATGCTGCCATTTCGTCTTAGCTTCCCTGCACTTCCTATTTATTTCGTTGCTCAGCGACTTGTATTTCTGTATTCCTGAATTTACCTGAACATTTTTGTACTTTCTTCTTTCATCGACCAACTGAACTATTTCTTCTGTCGCCCATGGTTGTTTCGCAGTTACCTTTTTGTGCGTAAGTTTTTCTTTCCAATTTCTGTGATTGCCCTTATTACCGATGTCCTTGCTCTTCAACTGTACTGCCTATTAAGCTACTCCTTATTGCAGTATTTATAGTCTTAGAGAACTTTAAGCATGTCTCGTCATCCCTTAGTACTTCTGTATTCCACTTCTTTGCGTGTTGATTCTTCCTGCCTAATCTCTAGAACTTCAGCCTACTCTTCATCGCTGCTACATTGTGATCTGAATCTATATCTGCTCCTGGGTACGTCTGACAGTCCAGTATCTGATTTCGGGGACTCTGTCTGACTATGATGCAATCTAACTGAAATCATCCCGTGTAACCAGGTCTTTTTGTATTATATCGTCTCCTCCTGCGATTCTTGAACAGAGTATTCACTATTACTAACTGAAATTTATCACAGAATTCAATTAGTCTCTCTGCTTCCTCATTCCTTGTCCCAAGCGCTTATTCTCTTGTAATCTTTTCTTCTACTCTTTCTCCTACAAGTACATTCGAGTCCACCATGACTATTAGATTTTCATCTCCCTTTACGTACTGTGCTACTCTTTCAATATCCTCATGTACTTTCTCTATCTCTTCGTCTTCAGCTTGCGACGTCGGTATGTATACCCACACTATCGTTGTCGGTGTTAGTTTGGTGTTGATTCTGCTAAGAATAAAACTATCGCAGAAATGTACACAGTAACAGACTCTTTGCCCTACCTTCCTATTCATAACGAACCCCACTCCGGTTTCTACTACTGTTGATATTAGCCTATATTCACCTAATCAGAAATCCTTGTCTTCTTTGTATTTCACTTCAGTGGCTCCTACTATGTCTATCTTGAGCCTTTGTATTTCCGTTTTCAAATTTTCTGGCTTCCCTGCCACGTTCATTCTTCCCACATTCCAAGCCCCGACTCGTAGGACGTTATCCTTTCGTTGGTTATTCAATCTCTTCCTCATCGTCATCTCCCCTTGGCAGTCCACTCCCAGTGATCCGAAGTGGGGACTGTTCCGGAATCTCTTGCCAATGGAGAGATCATCACGACACTTTTTCAGTTACAGGCCACACGTCCTCTGGATGTGCAGTGGTTTCCATTGCCTTCTGCATCCTCATGCTATTGATCACTGCTGGTTCTTCCTCCTTTAAGGACAGTTTCCCATCCCAAAGATGAGAGAGTGCCCTGAACATCTGTCCGCTCCACCGCCCTTTTGAAAAGGCCGTTGGCAGAATGAGGGTGGCTTCTTATGCCGGAAATCTTCGACCGCCAATGCTGATTATTAGTCGAAATTTAAGTGTCGGCGCGTTTCGAACCCAGTACCTAGCATATTTTGATTACTAATTAAAGACGCTACCTATTAAATGGAAACATGGTGTGCTAAAGCCGGGCTCTTGTGCTGCTACGTTTCTTTATATCTCTTCACTCGTCTCTATGCTTCTGTCAGAGCACCAGTGTACTCTAAACATGTATAAACGTTTGGGTCGTGCCCCTCACTACAAAACAAAGAACCGTGCTGGTCCTTTTCAAGTGGTTTATACTTGTACTCTCCTACAGGTTAATAGTGTTTTTTTTCCATTTCCAAAATTTAGACGTGTGCACTTATATACCGGGTGATCAAAAAGTCAGTATAAATTTGAAAACTGGATAAATCACTGAATAATGTAGACAGAAAGGTACAAATTGACACACATGCTTGGAATGACACGGGGTTTTATTAGAACCAAAAAAATACAAAAGTTCAAAAAATGTCCGACAGATGGCGCTCCATCTGATCAGAATAGCAATATTTAGCGTAACGAAGTAAGGCAAAGCAAAGGTGATCTTCTTTACAGGAAATGCTCAATATGTCCACCATCATTCCTCAACAATAGTTGTAGTTGAGGAATAATGTTGTGAACAGCACTGTAAAGCATGTCCGGAGTTATGGTGAGGCATTGGCGTCGGATGTTGTCTTTCAGCATCCCTAGAGATGTCGGTCGATCACGATACGCTTGCGACTTCAGGCAACCCCAAAACCAATAATCGCACGGACTGAGGTCTGGGGACCCGGAAGGCCAAGCATGACGGAAGTGGCGGCTGAGCACACGATCATCACCAAACGACGCGCGCATGAGATCTTTCAAGCGTCATTTTGTGAAATTGATTTTTTTTTGTTCTAATAAAATCCCATGTCATTCAAAGCATGTGTGTCAATTTTTACCTCTCTATCTACATTATTCCGTGGTTTATTAAGTTTTCAAATTTATACTGACGTTTTCATCACCCGGTATTTCTCATAAAAATAAAGGTAAACTTAAACTGCTGTGCTTAATAATATTCGTACTTTTCTATATTTTCTGAACAGTTAGTCCTTATTGGTGTCGGGAGTAACGTTAGCACTGATTGCCGCATGGATTACGTATATTATGCAAGGATAAAAAAATCTACTTGTATCCATTCCTCTACTCCATTCCCTTGAGGAGGTCAGTTTCTTGTCTCATGCTTTGTCCACTCATCTTGATGAACCTGTTCTAAAATACTTTGAGAAGTCCGTATCCATAGACACCGGATTCTTCTTTTAGGTAATCTACAGTAATCAATATGCTATCTTGCCTGACAGTTACTAGTACATTTCCTGGCTTCATATCTGCTGGTCAGAAATTTATCTTAGCTCAATTTCCTTTTTATAACCCTGCAGTATTTGACACATAAGCGAACCAACCTTTTTTGATTTACCCAAGTGCTGTGTAAAAGATAGAACAGGACCAGTATGACTGTGTTGTTGTGATTTTTTTCTTTAATCTTATGCTCCGATATATATCCTTACTTTCTTCTTATTGTTTTTTTGGTCTTAGTATAACCTGCAACCGCAACGGTAGTAGGTTCGAATCCTGCCTCGGGCTTGGATGTGTGTAATGTCATTCGGTTAGTTAGGTTTAAGTAGTTCTAAGTCTTGGGGACTGATGACCTCATATGTTAAGTCCCATAATGCTCGGAGCCATTTGAATATAACGTACAGCTTTCTTACGGGATGTACTTCTTCAGATCACGATGTGCCCGCTCTGTGGGTATGCGAGTAAATAGCTCCCACTGTGCGGTGTTTGCACAATGCGAAAAGGACTGGTTAATATCGATTGGCATTTCGTATTTTTCTTTTGTGACAATTATGGTTTATAGCGTTTTGTTTACCAGTACACTTTCCCCAGCAGAGAACTGATTACGCAGCTCTTTGTCACATTGAATCTTTCGCACCGTGGTACTTTCTGTTAAAGATATTCATACTTGTCTTACCGTTTCTTCAAGAGATACTTTCTCCCTAGGCATACGTGAAATCGGTGTAACCCACTCGTTATTTCCCTTGTTTTTGTCACATATGATAGTATGTATTGTGTATTGTACAACGGGATGTTATTAACGATCTGCTCCAACACGCCTAGTCTGAAGTATTCAGAGCCACCTAATGCGCATAGCGGTTCAAATGATTCAAATGGCTCTGAGCACTATGGGACTTAACTTCTGAGGTCATCACTCCCCTAGAAGTTAGAACTACTTAAACCTAACTAACCTAAGGAAATCACACACATCCATGCCCGAGGCAGGATTCGAACCTGCGACCGTAGCGGTCGCGCGGTTGCAGACTGTAGGGCCTAGAACCGCTCGGCCACCCTGGCCGGCCGCATAGCGGTGATCTCGATTACATTCACTGCTGTATTTGGATTTCCCCTTTGCGGCTCCCCACGCGGTAAGTGTTTCTACCCTGATTAAACCATGGCTGCCTTCCCTGGTGGTATCACGACTGTGGATTCTGAAAATTTCTATTCATACCGTACTGCGAGTGACTACTTGGCGGTGGTCCCCACGAACTTCTATTGATCTGATTATTCCAGTTGCCGTTACCGTGGTTCGAATAAACAGGATGATACCTGTCCTCATTGCTATGTCTCCTTTCATGACTCGGTGGCCCGGCCAGGCTAAGCACAAACTGAGACGCGTGTAGCACGTGTGACGTAACACGACACTGCTAGGGCGACGCGCACCTTCCACACGTGTCGCGGTGGTCCTGCGCATTTTGAGACGCGTACATATGCTTTGCCCGCACCGGTTGGCGATGCCCTGTTCTCACAGAATCGAAGCGTTCCCACCTTGAAATCTTTCTCAAATGATTTTGCAGAAACTATTCAGTTAAAATATTTGAATGTCAGCTTCGAGGTGAAGTACCCATCACCGTGCTTATAGTCATACTTATTGTGATAAACCCACGTAAGTCAGACACTGCGCAAAATTCGAATGCTTTGCAACAAAAAATAGTGGTCGCTATGATTTTGCGTTTGGTGCTTATTACACCTTATACTGCTGCGTATGAAATTTAGCAAACGCACTGAATTTTTCTTTGGACTTGGGAGGAGGTCTTTTATCTGCGTCCGATCTCAAGAGAAAGGTTGGTACGTAACACTATCACTGCAGATCGCACGCCCGCGAGAATGAAATAACCATAACATTCCTCCTACCCCCTAAACCTCTCGAAACATCTCAATGAGATTTTAGTGGATGCTAACACCCAAGCCAATGGAAAAATATTCCGGAACAGTCCGCTATTCGGACCACTGGGATTGGACTGCCAAGGGGGAGGTGACGGTGAGAAAAAGATTGAATAATCAACGAAAGGATAATATTCTACGAGTTGGGGTATGGAATGTCAGAAGCTTCCACGTGGTAGGAAAACTACAAAATTTGAAAAGGGAAATGCAAAGACTCAACCCAGACATAGTACGGGTCAGTGAAGTGAAATAGAAATAAGCCAAGGATTTCTGATCGGATGAGTATAGGATAATATCAACAGCAGCAGAAAATGGTATAACGGAGTAGGATTCGTTCCGAATAGAAGGGTAGACCAGAGAGTGTGTTACTGTGAACATTCAGAGATAGGGTTGTTCTTATCAGAATCTAAACCAAACCATCACCTATAACGATAGTGCTGGTATGCATGCCGACGTCGCAAGCCGAAGATGAAGAGATAGAGAAAGTATATCGGGATACTGAAAGAGTAATATAGTATGTAAACGGAGATGAAAATCTAATAGTCATGAAGGACTGGAATGCAGTTGTAGGGGAGGGAGTGGAAGAAAACGTTACGGGAGAGTATCAGCTTGGGACAAGGAATGAGATAGGAAAACGCCTAATTGAGCTCTGTAATAAATTCAAGAGATTAGACAGGAAGAATCAATACGCAAAGAAGTGGGATACAGAACCACTAAGGGATGATGAGCCATGTTTAAAGTTCTCTAAGGCTATAGAAACAGCAGTAAGGAATATCTCAGTATGCAGTACAGCTGAAGAGGAATGGACATCTCTAAAGAGAGCAACCACAGAAGTTGGAAAGAAAAACACAGGTAAAAAGAAGTTAACCATCAGTAACAGAAGAAATACTTCAAGTGATCGATGAAAGAAGAAAGCACAAAAGGGTTCTAAGAAATTCAGGAATACAAAAATACAGGTCGCTGAGGAATGAAATAAATAGGAAGTGTAGAGAAGCTAAGACAAAATGGGTACATGAAAAATGGAAGAAATCGAAAAAGAAATGATTGTCGGAAGAACAGACTCAGCATAAAGGAAAGTCAAAACAAACTTCAGTGACATTAAAAGCAAGGGTGGTAACATAAAGAGTGCAACGGGAAATGCGCTGCTAAATGCAGAGGTAAGAGCGGTTAGGTGGAAATAATACATTGAAAACCTTTTTGAGGGGGAAGATTTGTATGATTTGATAGAAGAGCAAATAGTAGTCGATTTAGAGGAGATAGGGGTTCCAGTATTAGAATCACAATATAAAAGAGCTTTGGAGAACTTATGATCAAATAAGGCAAAAGGGATAGATAACATTCCATCAGAATTTCTAAAATCATTGAGGGAAGTGGCAACAAAACGACTATTCACGTTGGTATGTAGAACGTATGAGTCTGGAGACGTACCATCTGACTTTCGGAAAAATACCATCCACACGATTCCGAAGAGTGCAAGGGTTGACGATTACGAGAATTATTATCAGCTTAACAACTCATGTATCGAAATTACTTACAAGAATAATATACAGAAGAACGGAAAAGAAAATCGAGTATGTGTTAGATGACGATCAGTTTGGCTTTAGGTAAGGTAAAGGCGCCAGAGAGGCAATTCTGAAGTTGCGATTGATAATGGAAACAATACTAATGAAAAGAAAGTAAGACGCGTTCGTAGGATTTGTTGACCTGGGGAAACCGTTCCACAATGTAAAATGCTGCCTGATGTTCGAAATTCTGAGAAAAATAGGAGGAAGCTGTAGGTAGGGACGAGTAATATGCAATATGTACAAGAGCCAAGAGGGTATAATAAGAGTGGACGACCAAGAACGAAGTGCTCGGATTAATAAGAGTGTAAGACAGGGATGTAGTCTTCCGCAGCTACTGTTCATTGCTGTAGAAGGGAAAACTGTAGAGGAAGACAGAGATTGGAATACATATAGCTCGTAATTGAGGACGTAGGTTGCAAGTGTTATTCTGAGATGAAGAGGTTAACACAAAAGAGGAATTCGTGGCGGGCCGCATCAAACCCGTCACTACACTTACGATCAAAAAAAGAAAAAAAAAAGCACAATCAGGAGAGCATTGTTCGAACGGCAAATGTTATCAATTCACGCAAAAATAAATCTTCAATTTCGTTGCAATTTTGGCTGACTCACTGTACTCCATCTTATTTTTAATACTGAACGATTGGAATGGAACCTACCATAGGGTTTTAAGCTCGTTCTTCAGCTGTGCAATCTTATAACAATGACAACGCACCCTTCACGTGGGGTGACGCGCACATGCCAGTCGCTGGTTAGTCACCTACGGCTTGCCAAACTGGCAATGTGTGATTCGCGAATAGAACAGTTATTACCGAGAAAAGTAAACAACCGATCTGTCGCACAACATGGTGGTCGGTGTACTGTCAGCAGCTGAGAATAATGCGCGCAACAGGAATACGGAAGCTAGACGGGTGTGCTTTGTGTGGGGGAGAGTTGACGTTGTTCTAAAAAAATGTTGTCATGAACGTTGGCCTCCCTTTATCAACATTGCATTTCAGTGAATAAATATTCACTCATGATCATAAAGTAAGGATAAATGGTGAAACAACACTCTGGTTTGC
Organism: Schistocerca piceifrons; assembly: GCF_021461385.2. Classification (NCBI taxonomy): domain Eukaryota; kingdom Metazoa; phylum Arthropoda; class Insecta; order Orthoptera; family Acrididae; genus Schistocerca; species Schistocerca piceifrons. Next base: position 44,379,427 of record NC_060144.1, on the reverse strand, counting down.
GGTTTGCGCGTTTAAATCACTTCAGGGTATGACCATGCGGTGCATTTGACATGTGGTCGTCGCACGGTGGCGCTGGCGGCAGTCCACCTACGCAAAGGTGTGTTGGTGCGTTCAGAGTACGACGACCGCAGGTAAGCGTGGAGACGTATTCAGACGTGCTAATGGTGACTGTGTGTTGAAAATGGCTCAAAGAACACATACTGATGACGTTATGAGTGGTAGAATACTAGGGTGACTGGAGGCTGGTCAAACACAACAGATCGTAGCACGGGCCCTCCGTGTGCCAGAAAGTGTGATCTCAAGATTATGGCAACGATTCCAGCAGACAGGAAACGTGTCAAGGCGCTAAAGTACGGGACGTCCACAGTGTACAACACCACAAGAAGACCGGTATTTCACCATCAGTGCCCGCAGACGGCCACGGAGTACTGCAGGTAGCCTCGCTCCGTACCTTAGTGCAGCCACTGGAACAGTTGTCTCCAGACACACAGTCTACAGCCGACTGAACAGACGTGGTTTATTCGTCTGGAGACCTGCAACGTGCTTTCCACTGACCCCTGGTCGCAGGAGAGCCCGTAAAGCCTGGTGTCAACAACACGGTACATGATTGGTACAGTGGTCCCAGATTATGTTCACGGACGAGTCCAGGTATAGTCTGAACAGTGATTCTCGCCGGGTTTTCATCTGGCGTGAACTAGGAACCAGATACCAACCCTTTCCTGTCCTTGAAAGGGACCTGTTTGGAGGTCGTGGTTTGATGGGGTGGGGTGGGCTTATGATTGGTGCACGTAAACCCATGCGTGTCTTTGACAGAGGAACTGTAACACGTTAGGTGTATCGGGACGTCATTTTGCACCGCCTTTTCAGGGGTGCAGGGGATCCCACCTTCCTCCTTATGGGTGATAACGCACGGCCCCATTGAGCTGCCATCGTGGAGGAGTATCTTGAAACAGAAGACATCAGCCGAATGGGGTAGCCTGCCTGTTCTCCAGACCTAAACCCCATCGAGCACGCCTGGAATGCTATCGGTTGAGGTATCGCTGCGCGTCTTCAAACCCCTAGGACACTTCAAGAGCTCCGACAGGCACTGGTGCAAGAATGGGAGGCTGTACCCCAGCAGCTGCTCGACCACCTGATCCAGAGTATGCCAACGCGTTATGCAGCGTGTGTACGTGTGCATGGTGATCGTATCCTATACTGATGTCGGGGTACATGCGCAGGAAACGGTGGCGTTTTCTGGCACATGTGTTTCGGGACGGTATTCTTAACTTATCACCAATACCGTGGACTTACAGATCTGTGTCGTGTGTGTTCCCTATGCGCCTATGCTATTAGCGCCTGTTTTGTGTAGTGCCACATTGTGTGCATGAGTGTATATCACATCTCCAGACTCTTCCAGGACACTCATTCTCTCGGAATATACCGACTGCATTCTTTATTCGTGTGGCCTGCTGTGTGGTAAACTTAACTACGATGATACCGTGTACGCCACCATTGAAATGATTTCTGTGCACTACGCGCCTATTAAAACATCGTCATTCACGGGGATTTCTCGACTGTTTCTAGCTTACAGTGAAAGTATGATGTCTGCATACATGTAGTATAAAGTCTCTCTAGCTTACAGTAAAAATGGGATGTCTCCATGCATGGAGTATAAATTATTACATTCATATCCAACTCATCACAGTGAAACTCATGTACTTCAGATCTTGGACGTTTTATAGCAGGAGCGCGAAGGGGCGTACAGAGATGTCACATAGGTAGTATGTAGACATCCTTGTTTCACTGAATAGTATTTAAAATTTCTGGCCTTGCTTTTTAATCACGTGATTTTATATTATTACATCCTATTTTACTAACCTCGCGAAGAATTGTCTATCCCTTCTTGCAATATCAAGACATTGTAGAGGCACAAGATATAATCCCAGTGGATAATGACTCACCACCGAGCGAGGTGGCGCAGTGGTTAGACACTGGACTCGCAATCGGGAGGACGACGGTTCAATCCCGCGACCGGCCATCCTGATTTAGGTTTTCCGTGATTTCCCTCAGTCAGTCCAGACAAATGCCGGGATGGTTCCTCTGAAAGGGCACGGCCGACTTCCTTCCCCATCCTTCCCTAATCCGATGCGACCGATGACCTCGCTGTCTGCTCTCCTTCCCCAAACAAGCCAAAGCTAATGACTCACTAGTCACTGAAGTGTGCTTTGCTCTTGACGACAGAGAAACAGTAACGAATTAAAACTGTATAGATGTAAGTAAGTGAAAAACATAATGAACTAATGAACACGGATCAAAAGCTGAAATGCGAAAAATGAAACACTACTCAATGGCTGTTAAGTTCAGTAATAAGGAAATACTTTTCGGACAGCCAGCAGTACAATTGGCCACACGCGGGTTGCCTGATGGAGCATACGGGAGGACTGCTTTACCGCTCCCTGCGATACCCCTCCCGTAGTGGTAGGGTGGCTCGAGAAACTGTGCCGCAACCACAACGCCAGGCAACCTGGCGCGTCGCGTGCCAATTTGCGCGGTCGCACTTGAACCTGATGACTTACAAAAATGCGCGCTGCAGTGGGCCGCGCCACACGTGCTGTACGCGTCTCACTTTGCGCCTAGATTTACGCAGCCTGCGTGTCGCGCCAAACGCGGGACGTACTCCAGGTGCTCGCTCGTGACTGTTGCCGTTATCCTGCGAGCGGGTGGAAGTGGCCTGTTGTCTTCCCTCCACCATTACAAGACCCATCCCGGTTGTTATTGTTATTACTAGCCTTCATATCTCAGTTTAAAGGGCCAATAGAATCGAGGACCGACGTGAAGTGTTCTAGATTAGTTTCTGGTACCTTTAGGTTTCTCTAATGTGAAACGGAAGTTTTACTTTCAAAATGTGTAAAACATCCCTTAGAGCCGCAGGTTCATCCCAGAAATGAGTGTTACTGACGTACTTCTCGAGATATTTTCTTAACGTGACCAACATTTCGCAAGAAAGTCATTTTCAAATTGTGCTAAAGTGTGACAGCTCTCTTCTGCCTCGGATACCCGAAGTGTGACCTCATCTTGTATACATAACACAAGTTGGATCTTTTGTTGTTCAGACCAAGCTGTAGGCAATACTCTTCAACAGATTTCGTTCAAGGGATGAATACCTGGAACTGCCGGTTTTTTTGAAGGCTTTCTTCTAATATAACTGATAGAAGTGTAGTGCCTGCCCCCACATTTCGTTGAACAGCGTCTTGTGGTTGCAAGTTTGTGCTAGCTACTGTTCATTGTGCACAAGCATTTGCATGAGAAACTCGACTATGGCATTCACAGATACTCTTACTGTATAGCTACTTGTTGCTTCTTAATGTTATTCCATTCTTTTTCTAATTTCTCCAGTTGTGTTACGATTTGTGTTCGCACATGATCGTCCGCTTACGTAGAACCTGTGTAAGTGTTCTTTCTGTCTTACCTAACTCAGCTTGTACCTTTAATGCTGAAGTATTCTGCTCTGTGCAGACGTCGGTGATCGTTCGCTCAGCAGCCTTATATAGCTCTGCATCTAATCTATTATCAGTTATAGTATCTTTCTCTCGTAAAAAATCATCAACTTGTTTTTCATATTTTCTTGCTATGTCATCTACTTGTTTAACTGTGGACTGTAGTGTTGTGTGTTCTAACCCCATTGGCTCAAAATCATTTGTCAGTTTGTTAATATGTTTTGCCACGTCGTTTACTGTAGTTTCCATTGTTGAAATACGGTTAGCCATTCCTTCCAAGTCGACGCGTGTCGCTTCAGTGACGTGGTCTGCTACGTCAATTTTCAAAGTGTTCTGCACCTTAGTAAGACTACTAACATGGTTAGTCAAACCCCCTAATCTTACTGAAGTGCTGTCAAATCTTTGATCGTTTTCGTCAAATCTTTAATCAAGTTTTTGATTTTTTTATCAAATTTTTATTTGAGTAAAGCTTCTATCATTTGATATACTTGTAGAAAAGGGTCAGGTTTACGGAACTAGCATTGCTCAATGTCTGTGACGATGCATCATTTGGTGGCGCGACAACATCGCTACCGTTACCCTGTACATTTTCAACGATAGCCTCGGATATAGTACATAAACTGTTCTTTTCCTCTGAACTTTCTACTGCGTTTGTTTCAAACTTAGTATTAAGTATAACAACGTGTATGAATTTACGAAACTAAGTAGCGTTCTCCTTCTTATTCGTCTTCTGTCCACTACAAAACGGTTCGCAGATGACACTTTCCTGCAACTTACCTCTGCTACTGAAAAATATTTCTTTGCAAAACAGTTGCGTCCCGCTAAGAGTTTTTGCGCGCTACTGCAAGAATTTTTCCACCGTCTTGTGAAATATCTACATAATGAAAAATTGCTACAAAAATAAATGTTGAAACTAATAGAAGAGACACCAAATTTTACGCGTAGCACTCATAAAAATTACTTCTACTCGCACATTTAATTTTAGCTAGCGCTAAAAATGAGTACTGACGTTCTTTACCTGACGTCCTGTTTTGCTACCTCGAGAAAAAAATTTCAGAATCGGCTTTTTTTCAGATTTTTTTGTTCTGGTTTTACTGTCTCAGAATTTTGGGAAATATTTCCTTATTACTGTAGTTTCTCTGCGTCAAACGTTCAGTTGTATAGTATGAAACAAGCAAACACTTCTTTGTACATGTGTTGTATAAAATATGATAAATTCGTATGTATTTCCGTCGTGTAAACGGTCGCCAGTGTAAACTCACCTTCCGCGAGACTTCAGTTTACTGACAAGGATAGACAAATCATTGAGTGCTTAATGAGAGAAAAATAATTTACTAATTTTGAACATCACATACGCCCGCAATTTGTGGATGATTCACGATGGAATCGTTAGTTGCAACACACACAAGATATTTACATCAGCGAGAGAAGTACGGACAGGCTATTTCCTAGTACCATATTTCATGGTTATGGTTAGTCTTATGATGTAGAGAAAAAATACCTGTCTGGCCATACATCGGTATGCAGGAGGCAGAGGGCTTCTCTGATGAGCTGACTTGGTGAAAACTGTTATTCCTCTTACGTTTCGACCGTGAAATCGCCTGCAAGCTCTCGGGAAGGGTAAGAACTGCTCTCTTAATGTTTACGTAGTGCAGAAGCCTCACACAGGCCAAGCCAACCTGGAATTAATCCGTTTTCACTTATGTCCTTTTACAGTATCGAAAATCCCTAAACTGCTTCGCCTTCTATACAGTAAAAGGTGCAGTAGGACAATAACAATTTTGTACATCGATTTCTTCACTTGAATAGTGATGATGATGATCGTATGGCATCGTCGGCCGCCGTATTGCAAGTCCTTTTTAGTTGACGCCACTGCGGCGACTTGCGTGCGGCAATGATGATGAAGAACACACAACACCCAGTCATCACGAGTCAGAGAAAATCCCCGACCTCCCGGGAATCGAACCCGGGACCCCGTGCGCGGGAATCGAGAACGCCACAGCAAGACCACGAGCTGCGGACACTTGAATAGTTATTATTAAATAGTGAGCGGACGTACTCCCATCTGCCCAAACTCTGTTTAACGCTATAAAGTAGATATACCAGAATGTGACAAAACAAGATCAACATTAACATATCTACTGTTTTTCTACGGTAATCATAATGTTCCATCTGGCACCGAAATTATTTATCGTAACGTTCCAGGAAGTGATACGAGGTGGAGAGAAGTAGAAAAAATCCTTTTTCGTAGACATTTCCGAGGAGAAAGCGTAAACAGAACTGAACTGGACAACGCAGTGAGCAATAGCGAGCAAACCCTTAATGGACTACAAATTTATTTATGTATTTTGTTGTGACTTGGCAAGACAGCCAAGCCAGTAGGAGGTACCCGAAAGGCACGCGTTTAAGCTCACGCAGGCTGGCGTGAGGTCTGGAACAGGTAAAGTAATTATACTAGCAAAAAAGGTACGTAGCTTCTGGAATACTTAACTTTAATCCATAATTGGTGAACATCGGTCTGACGGTACATGCATCACAAGATAAATAGCAAATGATAATGGCGCCTTGCTAGGTCGTAGCAAATGACGTAGCTGAAGGATATGCTAACTATCGTCTCGGCAAATGAGAGCGTAATTTCTCAGTGAACCATCGCTAGCAAAGTCGGCTGTACAACTGGGGCGAGTACTAGGACGTCTCTCTAGACCTGCCGTGTGGCGGCGCTCGGTCTGCAATCACTGACAGTGGCGACACGCGGGTCCGACGTATACTAACGGACCACGGCCGATTTAAAGGCTACCACCTAGCAAGTGTGGTGTCTGGCGGTGACACCACATTTTTTTTTTTTTTCAGTTTAAGGACGACATCGAGTGCCCCAGATAAGCAGAGATAAATGGCGTGTCATTAGATGAAAATAAACAGACGTAAGTTGTTTGAAGGTTAAGGACGTTCCTTCCCTTCCCCCTTTTGAAAAATATTAGAAATAACAAATAGAGCGAATAAACAGAATTAAGTTGGAGCGTAATCAGAAAGAAGTTGCCCAAAGTACACGTGCCCAGAACGCCAGGGACAAAATGACCGTTTGGTCTGCCGGAGAGCCGATCCATGCATAATAGAACGAGATCGCTAACGACTCCCTAGCCGCTAGTATTTCTAGGCCTTTAGCATCTTAAGCGTATCGTACGAAAACTTCACTCAGACATTAACATTTATAACGAAGCTGCAGGATTTCACACGAAACGACACTCCTGGTAGACAGCTTGCACAATATCAACAAAACGGGCAGCATGCGATATGTGCTTAGCTGGTAACTGTGTTCAAAGTATGCCAGTGTGAAACTATTTAGCATAAATTATTTAAACAGTAAAATGCTGGATCAGTTACGTTTTTTTTTCATGCATAACACGATTTGTTTCGACGATTTATTCCCATCATCAAGTACAAATATTACACTACTGGCCATTAACATTGCTACACCAAGAAGAAATGCAGATGATAAACGAGTATTCATTGGGCAAGCATATTATACTAGAACTGACATGTGATTACATTTTCACGCAGTTTGGGTGCTTAGATCCTGAGAAATCAGTACCCAGAACAACCACCTCTCGCCGTAATAACGGCCTTGATACGCCTGGGCATTGAGTCAAACAGAGCTTGGATGGCGTGTACAGGTACAGTTGCCCATGCAGCTTCAACACGATACCACAGTTCATCAAGAGTAGTGACTGGCGTATTGTGACGAGCCAGTTGCTCGGCCACCATTGACCAGACGTTTTCAATTGGTGAGAGATCTGGAGAATGTTCTGGCCACGGCAGTAGTCGAACATTTTCTGTTTCCAGAAAGGCCCGTACAGCACCTGCAACATGCGGCCGTGCATTATTCTGCTGAAATGTAGGGTTTCGCAGGGATCGAATGAAGGATAGAGCCACTGGTCGTAACACATCTGAAACGTCCACTATTCAAAGTGCCGTCAATGCGAACAAGAGGTGACCGAGATGTGTAACCAGTGGCACCCCATACCATCACGCCGGGTGATACGCCAGTACAGCGATGACGAATACACGCTTCCAATGTGCGTCCACCGCGATGTCGCCAAACACGGGTGCGACCATCATGATGCTGTAAACAGAACCTGTATTCATCCGAAAAAATGACGTTTTGCCATTCGTGCGAGGTTCGTCGTTGAGTACACCATCGCAGGCGCTCCTGTCTGTGATGCAGCGTCACAGGTAGTCGCAGCCATGGTCTCCGAGCTGATAGTGCCTGCTGCTGCAAACGTCGTCGAACTGTTCGTGCAGATGGTTGTTGTCTTGCAGACGTCCCCATCTGTTGACTCAGGGATAGAAACGTGGCTGCACGATCCGTTACAGCCATGCGGATAAAATGCCTGTCATCTCGACTGATAGTGATACGAGGCCGTTTTGGGATCCAGCACGGCGTTCCGCATTACCCTCCTGAACCCACCGATTCCATATTCTCTACCAACACGAGCAGCAATGTCGCGATACGATAAACCGCTATCGCGATAGGCTACAATCCGACCTTTATCAAAGTCTGAACCATTACGGTAAGCATTTCTCCTCCTTACACGAGGCATCACAACAACGTTTCACCAGGCAACGCCTGTTAACTGCTGTTTGTGTATGAGGAATCGGATGGAAACTTTCCTCATGTCAGGACGTTGTAGATGATCCAACGGCGCCAACCTTGTGTAAATGCTCTGAAAAGCTAAATATTTTCATATACAGCATCTTCTTCCTGTCGGTTAAATTTCGCGTCTGTAGCACGTCATCTTCGTGGCGTGGCAATTTTATTGGCCAGTAGTGTACATTGGAACCTAATGAGACGTTTGCGTGTGCATTATGCTACTTCTCTTGCTCTGCCGCAGCATTTTCGTGGCTTCACTGAAATGGGAAAATTGGAAACTATAAATACTACGAATTTTTATGTGCTAATTAGTGTTTCCTGTCTGTCTGCTTACAGGTACTGTCTTTGCTTCGTTGTGTGGAAATCCAGAATTGTTTAAATGGTGAACGATACAGTTGCAGGCCTTGTAAAATCGTCGATTACGGCGAATAAAATAAATTGTAACAGAAACAGAGCTACAGAGAAGAAACGGAAGTGACTGAAAGAACTTCCTCGTTCAGCATAAAACACAAATTTGTGCACTGAGAACTAAGTTATAAAGCCACCAGTTGTGGTTTCTTTATGTTATTAGATACATTCCGTGACTGGTGATAGCAATTATGTCTTTGAGCACGTTGCATTGTACGGTGCGGACTGAAGAACTTTGACAGTCGTAAGAGTGAAAATTTCCCTCATTACGTGAAACACAACTTCTGTGATATCCATGACTACGTTAAGCTCGGCAACTAATGGAAGTACAAAAGATACCGGTAATTTTGTGATTTATTCAGAAAATGAAAGTGATTCTGCTAGAAAGCAAACTGCACTCATCTGGGCCACTGTATTCGAAGTACTGTAGATCATCAAATAATGAAGAATTTTCCTTTCGAGTAATCATTCTCAATTCCGTGTTTGCTGCGGTAATGGGAACCACATACCACAGCTCCCACACGCGCATTCCTGCAGCCAGTACGAGCAAGGCCGTAACAAATGAAATAAAATATATGGAATGTCTTATATAACGATAATTTTGTTGTACATTAGCGGTCAGCACGTAGCTTAATCATGATTCAGAGAAATACAACGTTTGTAAGGTATTCATCCAAAAATTTCAAACGAATTTGAGAAGCAGGGGAGTTGCGCAATTCATTTGAGAACTATTTCAGCATCAAACCCAAACACCTTTCGCAATGTGGTAATTTGACAGCATAAAATTGTAATATATTCTCACCGTCACCAGTATTTCACTTATCACTATGAATGGGATCCCACTTGTGTAGACTATGCGTATATGAATGGGATCCCACTTGTGTAGACTATGCGTATATGATGATGTAAATGACAGTAATCCTGCTTTTTGGAGGGGGGAGGCAGAAACAACTGAGGTCATAAGCGCCCCTGCTTCTTTCATCCGTTCTGCCCACTTTCAGGAAGCCTGTCTTCCTGTTATTTTGTTTTGCGGTAGCAATGCGTCCCTTCCTTCCTGTCTTACTTCGCTCAGCTTTCTCTGTAGTTTGCCGTTTCGGCCTCTGTACTCACGAATAGTGTCCGGGTCTGCTGCTGGCTGCAAGTGCCGTCTGTCTATCAGTGCGCCCCTGGCTCTCGTGTTCAGTGCAGGCGGTCAGATCGCAAGCCCATCCACGTGGGATGAAACTGAAAAGTATCGTGCGCTAAACATGACTCTTAATTTCTACAATTCCTTACTATTTTACAGACTAAGTTTCCATGCTACACCGTTCTCTAAAAGTTGACGGGGATGTTTATATTTTTATTTCCTTCTTTTTGGGTTTGGAACGGGGGCCAAGAGGGTCAAGAGTCATGACCCTATCTCTCTGCATCCTGTGTGTACTCTCTGGATCCTGTATATATACCGGGTGATCAAAAAGTCAGTATAAATTTGGAAACTTAATAAACCACGTTATAACGTAGATAGAGAGGTAAAAATTGACACACATGCTTGGAATGACATGGGGTTTTATTAGAACCAAAACAAAAACAAAGTTCACAAAATGTCCGACAGATGGCGCTGCACAGCAAAACTGCTACCACGACGGGTGAGAGGTACCCCGATATGTTACAGTATCGCATCATCCCCAGCCTGGCTGATAAACAGCTGCTGGAAAGTACGATGTTTATGCAGGATGACGCTCCGCCCGATATTGCTAGACGCGTGAAAGATCTCTTGCGCGCGTCGTTTGGTGATGATCGTGTGCTCAGCCGCCACTTTCGTCATGCTTGGCCTCCCAGGTCACCAGACCACAGTCCGTGCGATTATTGGTTTTGGGGTTACCTGAAGTCGCAAGAGTATCGTGATCGACCGACATCTCTAGAGATGCTGAAAGATAACATCCGACGCCAATGCCTCACCGTAACTCCGGACATGCTTTACAGTGCTGCTCACAACATTATTCCTTGACTCCAGCTATTGTTGAGGAATGATGGTGGAGATATTGAGCATTTCCTGTAAAGAACATCATCTTTGCTTTGTCTTAGTTTGTTATGCTAATTATTGCTATTCTGATCAGATGAAGCGCCATATGTCGGACTTTTTTTGAACTTTTGTATTTTTTGGTTCTAATAAAACCCGATGTCATTCCAAGCATGTTTGTATAAAGCGTTTTTGTACTTATTTGCTGCGCTTAGCTTTTAAATAGTTTTTCTGGGAAAACCTAGCGTAGTTTTCGCGTCTCGTATTTCAGTGAGTGTTTCTTGATTATCAGAGTAGCTCATCAGAAGATTATCTTGGGAATTTGTCACCGTATAGAGTAGGGTAAACATAGTCATGTGTAGGGACTGTGGTTGTTGTGAGCGGACGCAAGGAGAATTGGCCACTCTTCGGGGGCAGGTGGAGGCTTTGTCTGTTAGGCTCATCGAGCTCGAGGCGCAGGCGTCGGCTCGTAGTGGCGTTGGGGCAACTGTGGTGAGACCTATGCCTACTTCGGTGGCCTTGGAATCACATGGAACCCCTGATGTCGCTGCGTCTTCCGGCAGTGAGCATCTTACCGGTCAGCCATCACTCCAGGGTGAATGGCGGACAGTGGTGGGTGCCTGGCCGAAAGGCGAAGGTGGGATCTGGCCGCGTGGCAGCTGCCTTACCCCTTTCCAACAGGTACGGGGTGCTTCCTAGTGGTGATGACATCGTTTCCGAGCCACCACAGAATGCCTCGCCTGTTGGGCCAGTGGCCGATTCTCCGGCAAGGTCCCGACAGTCACAGAGGGCGGGCCTATTAGTTATAGGGAGCTCCAACGTTAGGCGGGTTATGGAGCCCCTCAGGAAAATAGCGGGTAGGTCGGGGAAGAATGCCAGTGTGCACTCGGTGTGCTTGCCGGGGGGTCTCGTCCGTAATGTGGAGGAGGCCCTTCCGGCAGCTATTGAACGCACTGGGTGTGACCGGCTGCAGATAGTAGCACATGTCGGAACGAATGACGCCTGCCGCTTGGGTTCTGAGGCTATCCTTGGTTCCTTCCGGCGGCTGGCTAATTTGGTGAAGACAACCAGCATCGCACGCGGAGTGCAAGCTGAGCTTAATATCTGCAGCATAGTGCCCAGAGTCGATCGCGGTCCTCTGGTTTGGAGCCGTGTGGAGGGTCTAAACCAGAGGCTCAGACGACTCTGCGACTATAATGGTTGCAAATTCATCGACTTCCGTTATTGGGTGGAGAACTGTAGGGCCCCCCTAGACAGGTTAGGCGTGCACTACACACCGGAAGCAGCTACTAGGGTAGCAGAGTACGTGTGGCGTGCACACGGGGGTTTTTTAGGTTAGAGGGACCCCCCCCTTGGGCGAAACGATAAAATACCTGACGGCTTACCAGAGAGGACATTATCATCGTTGATAAAGAACGTCCGTCCTCAGAGACCAAAAACAGGAAAAGTTAACGTAATATTGGTAAACTGCAGGAGTATCCAGGGCAAGGTTCCTGAATTAGTATCTCTTATTGAAGGAAATAGTGCGCATATAGTATTAGGAACGGAAAGTTGGTTAAAACCGGAAGTGAACAGTAACGAAATCCTAGACACAGAATGGAATATATACCGCAAGGATAGGATAAACGCCAATGGTGGAGGAGTATTTATAGCAGTAAAGAATTCAATAATATCCAGTGAAGTTATTAGCGAATGCGAATGTGAAATAATCTGGGTTAAGTTAAGTATCAAAGGTGGGTCAGATATGATAGTCGGATGCTTCTATAGACCACCTGCATCAGCAACCGTAGTAGTTGAGCGCCTCAGAGAGAACCTGCAGAACGTCGTGAAGAAGTTTCGTGATCATACTATTGTAATAGGGGAAGACTTCAATCTACCAGGTATAGAATGGGATAGTCACACAATCAGAACTGGAGCCAGGGACAGAGACTCTTGTGACATTATCCTGACTGCCTTGTCCGAGAATTACTTCGAGCAGATAGTTAGAGAACCAACTCGTGAAGCTAACGTTTTAGACCTCATAGCAACAAATAGACCGGAACTTTTCGACTCCGTGAATGTAGAAGAGGGTATCAGTGATCATAAGTCAGTGGTTGCATCAATGACTACAAGTGTAATAAGAAATGCCAAGAAAGGAAGGAAAATATATTTGCTTAACAAGAGTGATAGGGCACAAATCGCAGAATATCTGAGTGACCACCATCAAACGTTCATTTCTGAGGAAGAGGATGTGGAACAAAAATGGAAAAAATTCAGAAACATCGTCCAGTACGCCTTAGATAAGTTCGTACCGACTAAGGTCCAAAGCGAGGGGAAAGATCCACCGTGGTATAACAATCATGTACGAAAGGTACTACGGAAACAAAGAAAGCTTCATCATAGGTTTAAGAGTAGTCGAATCATAGCTGATAAGGAAAAGCTGAACGAAGCGAAAAAGAGCGTAAAGAGAGCAATGAGAGAAGCATTCAACGAATTCGAACATAAAACATTGGCAAACAATCTAAACAAGAACCCTAAAAAGTTTTGCTCATATGTAAAATCGGTAAGCGGATCTAAATCCCCTATTCAGTCACTCGTTGACCACGATGGCACCGAAACAGAGGACGACCGAAGAAAGGCAGAAATACTGAATTCAGTGTTCCGAAACTGTTTCACTGCGGAAAATCGTAACACGGTCCCTGACTTCAGCCGTCGCACGGTCGCCAAAATGGAAAATATTGAAATAAACGATATCGGAATTGAAAAACAACTGCTATCACTTAGTAGCGGAAAAGCATCCGGACCAGACGAGATACCCTTAAGATTCTACAGTGATTATGCTAAAGAACTTGCCCCCTATCTTTCAGCAATTTATCGTAGATCGCTGGAAGAACGTAAAGTACCTAGCGACTGGAAGAAAGCGCAGGTCGTTCCCATTTTCAAGAAGGGTCATAAATCAGATGCGAATAATTATAGGCCTATTTCGCTTACGTCAATCTGTTGTAGAATAATGGAACATGTTTTGTGTTCTCGTATTATGACGTTCTTATATAATACAAATCTCCTTCATCATAACCAACATGGATTCCGCAAACAGAGATCATGTGAAACTCAGCTCGCCCTATTTGCCCAAGAAATTCACAGTGCCGTAGACACTGGCGAGCAGATTGATGCCGTATTCCTGGACTTCAGGAAGGCATTTGATACGGTTCCGCACTTACGTTTAGTGAAAAAAATACGAGCTTACGGAATATCGGACCAGGTTTGTGATTGGATTCAGGATTTCCTAGAAGAAAGAACACAACATGTCATTCTTAACGGTTCAAAATCTGCAGATGTAGAGGTAATTTCGGGAGTACCGCAGGGAAGCGTTATAGGACCTTTATTGTTTACAATATACATAAATGACTTAGTTGACAACATCGGTAGCTCCGTGAGGCTATTTGCAGATGACACGGTTGTCTACAAGAAAGTAGCAACATCAGAAGACTCGTACGTACTCCAGGAGGACCTGCAGAGGATTAATGCATGGTGCGACAGCTGGCAGCTTTCCCTAAACGTAGATAAATGTAATATAATGCGCATACATAGGGGCAGAAATCCATTCCAGTACGATTATGCCATAGGTGGTAAATCATTGGAAGCGGTAACGACCGTAAAATACTTAGGAGTTACTATCCGGAGCGATCTGAAGTGGAATGATCACATAAAACAAATAGTGGGAAAAGCAGGCGCCAGGTTGAGATTCATAGGAAGAATTCTAAGAAAATGTGACTCATCGACGAAAGAAGTAGCTTACAAAACGCTTGTTCGTCCGATTCTTGAGTATTGCTCATCAGTATGGGACCCTTACCAGGTTGGATTAATAGAAGAGATAGACATGATCCAGCGAAAAGCAGCGCGATTCGTCATGGGGACATTTAGTCAGCGCGAGAGCGTTACGGAGATGCTGAACAAGCTCCAGTGGCGGACACTTCAAGAAAGGCGTTACGCAATACGGAGAGGTTTATTATCGAAATTACGAGAGAGCACATTCCGGGAAGAGATGGGCAACATATTACTACCGCCCACATATATCTCGCGTAATGATCACAACGAAAAGATCCGAGAAATTAGAGCAAATACGGAGACTTACAAGCAGTCGTTCTTCCCACGCACAATTCGTGAATGGAACAGGGAAGGGGGGATCAGATAGTGGTACAATAAGTACCCTCCGCCACACACCGTAAGGTGGCTCGCGGAGTATAGATGTAGATGTAGATGTAATTTGTACCTCTCTATCTACATTATTCCGTGATTTATTCAGTTTTCAAATTTATACTGACTTTTTGATCACCCGGTATATTAACATACAGCCTTAAAAATGATGTAAGAGGGCTATTTTTTTAAGGTCCGATTACTCGCGAAATGGAAATAACAATGAAAGCTAAAACAGTTTTATTTGCTACATTTAGTTACACTTTAGAGCTGTCTACACCGTTGGTGGTCCAACTTTCACATTCTTCCTAGCGTGGTACAGAATTTTCAGTATACCCCTCACTGCTTTCCGCCAAATCTCTACGTCGGTCTGCAGCTCTTTGTCTCTTCCAAAGTGCTTTCCTCAAGCCAGCGGTTCATGTCAGCAAGAGATGAAAATCAGACAAAGGCAAGTCCGGGATGTATGCTGGGCGATCGAAAACGAAGCAGAAGCATCTATGTAGCAGCTCCAGTGTGCAGTAGACCATTATCATTATAAAGAAGCAAAATGCCTGAGACAAGATTCCTCTTCATTTGTTTTGAATTACCCTCATAGACGAATTTCTCGAATTACCTGATGCGCTCGCTGAACAAGATCATCAGCTGACACTCGCTTCCTTACCTGACCACCTGCACCATTGACGCACATTGCAGCATAACAGGTACGTTACGTAAGCTGCATGAAATCAGGTGGAACTCCTCAGCATGAAGAAAGCGAACGACAGCAGATTTTTCTCATTCAGCAGCAGACTCCATTGTTCTAGGCACCTTTACGTGCTCATTGTGCGCTGAGAACTGAAAAGCGTGACCTTATGCGATCGACGGTCATACTAGAGACACAGTGGGAAGCATCTAAGAAATGCTACACGGTATCTCCACAATGGTTTTAATTTCGTGACTGACTGGAAATGGATGGAAAAAGCCTGCGTACCATTGTTAATGCATTATATTTATATTTGTGTTTATTTGGTTAACAGCCACCACTTTTCCTAATAATGTCCAGATATTCTAACGCAGATGTCAGATTATCAAATGCACCTGGCAATGGCTGCATTCTGCTGAAAAATGTCGATAATTGTGAGCTGTGGGGCCGGCCGGGGTGGCCGAGCGGTTCTAGGCGCTACAGTCTGGAACCGCGCGACCACTACGGTCGCAGGTTCGAATCCTGCCACGGGCATGGATGTGTGTGATGTCCTTAGGTTAGTTCGGTTTAAGCAGTTCTAAGTTCTAGGGGACTGATGACCACAGCAGTTAAGTCCCATAGTGCTCAGAGCCATTTGAACCATTTGTGAGCTGTGGGCGTTTCATGCCAAAGACACCATAGTGCTCCTTATGTAATCTATCCACTTCCTGACGCAAACCTCTAAACTTGGCTTCAGTTTTTTTTATGTAGGACGTAATTGGCGGGCAATAACTATCCTTATAAGGATGTGCAACTATTATTACAATTACCATAATTTATGTTCGCGATAGTGTCTTGAGTTGCACACATGCACTGATATTTACCATGTGTCAGCTAAGGGTCAAATGCTTTTAGACTGAAGTAATAAAGATTGTATTTTATGACCCAGAAACGGCGACTCCCCTTCCCCACTGGTGCAGTGTGGTCCTATTTGTCCAGCTCCCATTTTGCGACCCCATGATTCTGAGAGGGGGTCTGACATTCGTAGTCCGTAGTTCCCTCGAGCAACAGCAGCAGTAAATTCTGATGATACTCAAAAATTTCAGAAGTATGCGGCAACCAATAGTATTTGCTTCGTTCCCACCAACTTCTGGTGGTGTATCGGACGCAGTGCCATTCTTAGCAACACATAACGCGATTTACAGTTTGGGGGAAATTTTGCCGATTTTTTAAGAAGTGCACGTAAATACAGATTTAAGTGCTATTTTCCACGTGTTTTCAAAAATATGCGTGTAAATACATGTTTTACGATATTCTACCGATTTTTAAGATGATGCACGTACGTACGCTTTGGGGTAATTTTATAGATTTTTCAGGAATACACGTGTATATATGGGACAGTGAACGTTCAAAAATTTCCTCAGTGCGTTATTTAGCAACAAATAAATTCCAGCTACATACCGTCTGTAAGCACACCACTGCTACTTACGACTTTACCGTTCTTTCCCGGTATTTCACAAATAACCTTCTTTTTCCCAAAAAGACACAAGTAACAAAGTCGGCAAACAACCAACACAATGCGACATTACACAGATCATCAATGTTAAACAATTTTGATTTAACAATAAATATACACGAGGCCTGTGTTTCGCATAAATGCACTCATCCCTTGCACTGTTAAAGTGCGTCATATCCCCTACAAATATAAGATCTTCCGAGAGTTGCGCTGCTGCCACTGGGGTAAGAACAGGAGAGAGAGCTAAACACTTCTTTTAAGAAAAGAAGAGGAAGAAGATGAAAGCTTCCGTACACAGAATATTTTATTACTATCGCATCGCAGGAGACGCTGTGCTACTGGGAGTCACGCCTGTCTTCGTCGCACCTGTCGCTCTAGAGTGCTGTCTTTTGTGTTGACATCAAGACAGCAGCCTCCTCGCTTCTGAGAATGTCGCGGCCTCTCTGCCAAGAGCAGCCAGCCGGCAGCCCCATATGAAGTTACATAGGCCTCCCCACATGCTCAAGGCTGAAGTTAGCATACAAATGCAGGGATCCGCCGCCGGCGACGCACTTGCTGTTTACGGGGGATATTTGACGCTAACACTGCTCTCTTTTCCCCACAACCCTTACGAAGAAAAAGTAGATTTCCATCGGTCATAATTGTTCACCCCTCCTTTCGAAGGCTGTAGTTTTTAATGCATGATTTCTTAATGGTGAGAATATATGGGTAGGTGGATTACTAGTTCCCACAGGGCAATGGTCAAATCAGTATCAAGCTCGAACAGTAATGGCTCTCCCCATCTACACATATACAGGGTTATTACAAATGATTGAAGCGATTTCACAGCTCTACAATAACTTTATTATTTGAGATATTTTCACAATGCTTTGCACACACATACAAAAACTCAAAAAGTTTTTTTAGGCATTCACAAATGTTCGATATGTGCCACTTTAGTGATTCGACAGACATCAAGCCGATAATCAAGTTCCTCCCATACTCGGCGCAGCACGTCCCCATCAATGAGTTCGAAAGCATCGTTGATGCGAGCTCGCAGTTCTGGCACGTTTCTTGGTAGAGGAGGTTTAAACACTGAATCTTTCACATAACCCCACAGAAAGAAATCGCATGGGGTTAAGACGGGAGAGCGTGGAGGCCATGACATGAATTGCTGATCATGATCTCCACCGCGCCGAAAATTCAAAGCGTTTGACTTTGTCATCGGGTGTCAGGGCTTGTAGCAATTGTAAACGGCAAGGCTTCTGCTTTAGTCTTTTCCGTAAGATTTTCCAAACCGTCGGCTGTGGTACGTTTAGCTCCCTGCTTGCTTTATTCGTCGACTTCCGCGGGCTACGCATGAAAACTTGCCCGCACGCGTTCAACCGTTTCTTCGCTCACTGCAGGCCGACCCGTTGATTTCCCCTTACAGAGGCATCCAGAAGCTTTAAACTGCGCATACCATCGCCGAATGGAGTTAGCAGTTGGTGGATCTTTGTTGAACTTCGTCCACAAGTGTCGTTGCACTGTTATGACTGACTGATGTGAGTGCATTTCAAGCACGACATACGCTTTCTCGGCTCCTGTTCCCATTTTGTCTAACTGCGCTCTCGAGCGCTCTGGCGGCAGAAACCTGAAGTGCGGCTTCAGCCGAACAAAATGTTATGAGTTTTTCTACGTATCTGTAGTGTGCCTTGACCATATATCAATGAATGGAGCTACAGTGAATTTATGAAATCGCTTCAATCATTTGTAATAGCCCTCTATAACAAGTTAAATTAAGCTCAGAATGAGCTGGCAGTTCATGCTCTTCTGTATGGCAGTCAATGTTCCCAATGGTGGTGTACACTGTATGGGATATCTGGCCCTGTTTAGCTGCTGTGCCTATACTTATTCACATTCAAGTCACCTACCATTCCCCGCGTCGATAGTCCACAGCTCTTCCTGCAATTCACTACTACCTTCTTACAGACAAATGCGTCACGCTACATCTAAATCTCAACGAATACCGTGAAAGCCACATATAGTGCATGCCGGGAAGTTCAACCTGCCTGTATTATTGCATTTCATTTTTTGTCAAACTCTAACATACCGATCTGCAAAAGACAAAGATATCCTCACACGCTATTCGAACGTGTATAGAGCTACACGGACGGAATTTGTTTGCTGAGTTTAGGAATACGAATCACCCATACAATTAAGTACAAGGAATGCGACGCCGACTGGAAGGATTGAGGGTCTCTGATAGAGGGTGTGTGCCTTTGGTGGTTATGGGTGCTGAACAGAGAGGTTATCAGCAACCTTACGCAAATTAAAGTAGCAAATGTCGACTCAGTTACAGAAATTGTTATCACACAGTGCGGCCTCATGCTGTAAGTCGAAACTGCTGCACTCACTCGCATTCCACAACCAATCCATCCACCTTAAGACAATGGAGAATGGGTGAAAGTGCTATACCTGAAATTAACAGTATTATGAAAAGGAAATTTGGTACTCACCATATAGCGGAGACGCTGAGTCGCAGATAGGCACAACAAAAGGACTCTCACAAATGAAGCTTTCTGCCATTAAGACCTTCGTCAACAGTAGACGACAGACAAACAAACACACACCCACACACATATACTCACGACTGCAGACTCAGGCAACCAAAACCACACTGCAAGCAGTTGATGAAAGCCTTAAGGGCCGAAAGCTTCATTTGTGACGGTTTTTTGTTGTGCCTATCTGCGACTCAGCATCTCCGCTATATGGTGAGTAGCAACTTTCCTTTTCATAATATTGTTCCTTTCTATCCTGGATTTTCCATTGCTTGATGTATACCTGAATTTGAAACGGAAGTAAAACAACAGCAGAGCTAAAAGAAAGGTACAAAGGTAAATGGCAGTCTTATCACTTACAAAAAACGTGGGTTACCCAGTCACGCTGTCACACGTTATAAATATCTTCATAAAATTTTGGGAAACAAGTTGGATAATTCATAAAACTATAAAACTCTAATCACATTCGGTTGAACGTTACGTAAATTAGAAGGGGAACCTGGCGGTAAATTTCCCACCGCTCTATTGTCAAAAACTAAAGCATAATCTAATAAAATTTGGCGCACAGTAATCAGTGCTCCACAAGCACTACACGCTGGAGGGTCCTCTCGCCGGAGCAAGAAGCCATGCATCAGAGGATTGTGACCTATATGAAGACGAATGAGGAGAATCTAATCTTTTCTTCATCTTGTTTACGTGGCTGAAAGGAGGTGCACCATGCTGACATAGTGGGATTTACAGTATGAGACGCAGATTATTATCAGTTACTTCCAGCCACTTTTCTTCCCATTCACACTAAACTCTGTACTTCAACAGCGAGGTGATAGCATGCAAGGTGATGGCACAATGAGATAACTGAGAATCGCTACACGCCTCCTTGGCTGCTAGATCTGTCTTTTCGTACCACGCAATACCAGTGTACCCTGATACCCAGCAGAAAGACAGCACCTTTACCAGCTGTTGTAATTGGAGGAGGGTGTCCTGTATATTCTGGATTACTTTACCTGCTGGGTGCAGCCGTTGTGGAGAGTGGAGGGCACTCAAAGAATCGAAACAGACAAAGAATTTAGCACCTGAACAACGTGTTATCTGCTCCAATGCCCGCAAGCTCGCATATAGAAAAGAGTAAATTCACGAGGCAGTTGGAGTTCGAGAACACGGTTGGGAAAAACAATAGAACAACCAGCCGAGTCTTCATGTTTCGACCCATGCACAAAGATAGCCACAGTGTTGTGGTGCTTAGTTAAAATATCACACAATAATGTATTAAAAAACATTAGGCATAGTACAATATTCAGTGTACTGTACCAGGTCCAAAGTTATTCTGGGTCTCTGCGGTAACCAGGGTAGCTGACGGGTTTGGAGATGCCACTGGACAGCGAGTGGCGGTTGCCCAGCCTCAGCACAGGGACTAGGTATGCGGCAGGTTTTGTAAGCACCTGTGGCCAGCGTCATATCCTCATGGGGGACAGCGTCAATAATCATCAGCTAAAAATGCCTTGCTGACCCATACACTGTCTGTCTATCCATAGTCTAGCTGCGAATGCACGGAGGCCCTATAAAACTGAGGAACATGCCTTCTGGGTTCTAGCATTCAGGTCTCTCGTGTGTGGTATTGCCATAGTTTGGAGTCAAAGATGAGGTTCAGAAACATCACAGAGTGTTAAAAGTGTAGAATGGTGTTCATCATATGAAAGTCAGGTAAACTAAAAATACGACAACTGTTAAAATGAATATCTGCCGAGAAACCATCCCTCACAGCCCACTACTCTAACCTCTGCACTGTAAGTTGCAACTTATGGTTCACTGTTGCAACAGTGGAGGAAGAACAGACAACAGCAAAATCATCCACAAACAAGGAGCACTATACAGGACTCTGTACTGTAGAGGCCATAATATTTAATGCTGTAGCAAACTAGAGTGTGTAGCCCTGCAGGACAGGGGCATCAGATGCTTTCAAATGCATTTCCTGCAGTCACTGGGGTTTTCCTGTGATAGCAGTTTCATTTCCTCCACATGCGTCCTGAACCCATCAATCTTTACTGTAGGGCACGAGCCATCTATCACGAGGGGCAGCATTTTTCATCGTGATTTCCTGCTAGGTACGGGAGCCCAAAATGGGTGGAGGCTCAGTCTTGAGGCAAGATGACTGCCCTAGTCAAACATCAGGGTTCATTGCCTCTGAAGAAGAATCGAGAGAGACATCAGAGAGGATGACGTTGACGTCGCCTGACTGTTTGCTTCGCGATTCTATCTTTTGGGGACGCTTCGCCTTTGATTTTTTGCCCTGGGTAGGCTACGGAACCACGACTCCAGCTGTGGTTGTGGCAGCAGTGGATGGCGTTCCAGACTGAATCTCTGGAGCCGCAGGAAGCTCGACAATGTCGGCAACCAGGGCGTTTTCTAAAGTTCCGGGGGGAGGGACAGACTCGGAAATGACTGCAGCAGCACAAGTGCATTGACAAACGCTGGTATTGGCGCTGACACTAGTAAGCACCGATTATGTAGCAGAATCGGCTTTCTGCATTTGTTGTTTAAGAACTGAAGCAAAAAATTTGGTGAACTCTGGGGGAAGCATGGTTTTACACATCTTTTTGGCCCCGTTATGTGGGATGAGCTTCGTAGTCTTAAGCTCTTGCATCTTCCGTTCTTCCAGATACATGCCGCAGTGTCGACTCCAGACAGGATAGGCTCCAGAGCAGTTGACACACTTCAGCGGAGAGGGCACCATTAGGGGATGCCTTGCCATATTTGCCGCAAGTGGCTTCACCGTGACACCCAACAGTAGGACGCCAAAAGTGCTGTTGTTTGAAACAACGCATTGGGTTCGGAACGTAAGACCGCACGGTTGGGCGAAGGAAACTTGCCTCAACATGCTCAGGAAGTTCCGCGCTATTAAGCGTCTGGATAAAGGAGTTGGACTTTACAAGATTCCCATCCACCCTCTTCACGATTTTTGCATGTCAGCTACGCCTTCTGGAGCCCTCTCATCTATCAATTCCTCCTCGGAAATCTCCACCAGATCCCTGCACGTCACAACATCTTTGCTGTAATTAGGTGTTGTGCATCTCACTTTTGATGGCATATTGTCCAAGGCATTGTGCTTTGTGTAGGTTCTTAACTTGCTGGGAACTAAATGTTTTCGCCAAGAGTGTCTAGTGACGCAATCGTTTAACTGATTTAAACCAACAGCAATGAATTCTAACCCTTTTTGAATATGGAAAGGCGAATCTTTCTCGAAGCTACCCTCTTTTCTTTTTACTATTAAAACACATTCTGCCTGCCAGCAAATGTTTTGTTACTAGACCCACCTAAGTCAGGAGAACTGGCTACACGAGCCCTCTTATTTTACTGGGTGTTAGTACCTATCAGCGGCCCATCCTTTCCGCTGGGAGGAGAAGGAGATAATTTCGAGGGTTCGATCTCGGTTGAACGAGCAACTAGGAAAATAAAAGTCCATCTAGACAGAGCCCCGCATGTCCATGTAAGCCATTTTTAGCTGAGGTGCGCTATGATCCTCTGAGTTTCCCGCTAACGACTGTTCCACCTCAACAGTCATGCATGTCATCAGTCCGCAGCACACATTCGAGACTGATCGGTTCTCTTATAGAGGTTTTTACCACCCTCGCGGTCCGGCCGGTCAAGTCTGACACACAACGTTCCACAGCCGCGCTGTGGCGTGGTCGCTGAAGTATGTCCAGAGCTTACGGTGGCAGGAGACTGGCGGCGGTTACCGGTCCCCAGCTCAGGAACCCTGGGGTCACCAAGCCAGTACCCGGAAAACGATCGCCGATGTCTTGAGGCGTTTGCTGGGATTTCCTTCGCTGATTACACATATCTTTTATTATGCCTCCCCAAAATGTCGGAAAAAAAGATTGTTTCGTTGTGGAGAGAAACCTGCCTTTCACCGTATTAAGCTGAAAATATCTACACCGATGCACAACGTCGACCGTATGTTGTGCGTGTCTTCTCTGGAAACACACATTTTCTACCCATTCACAGCTTTGCTGTTTACGACAGTGACGCCCACTTTAGTCTTCACTTTCGAACTTGCAATCAGTACTCCTGTGTTCTCTCTCGAGTTTGTTTTCAGCAGTGCTGTACATTAACAGTAACACACAGCAGTAGGGATACGTTTTCAGACGCAAGTTGCGTATGGATTCGTTGAATGAAATCCGACTGCTGTGCAACGAAGTTATACTGGACACATATGGTGGTTTCTCAAACTTCTGAATTATAGATGCTATTGCATTTGTTTAAATGGTTCATGATACTCTCGGTAATTCCTATCAAGAGCAACACCACCGTCCTGTTGGATAGAAAGTCGTCTCCATCGCCAACCTGTCACTGGGCGTGTGAGACGAACATCACGGTGAGGAAAATATGAACTGCTAAAACCTCTGCAAAGACCTGCACCTTATTGCTGTCACCGCCTTCCTATATCTAAACACATACTGCTCAAGCCACAGTACACTGCATGCTGGTAGGTACTTCATATCTCACTCCAGATATCCTACGATTAGTGTTGTTTCTAGTGGTTCTTAGTCAGTAGCACACTAAGCAGTAGTGGATCTCCTCACCTATTTCGATGTGATCGTTGGATATATTACGTACAGCCCGTCAGTCCTCTGCAAATCTCAACAGCCTACGGGTGCTACAGCTTTCGTAATAATAACAGCCTACATCTAAACTCATATTCCGCTGTAAAGTGCACGGTGTGGGCCACGTCATAACAGTATTATCTAGTTTCGTTCCTATTCGACACACGCATTACTAATTGAGTACAAATGATCATCTGTATTACCCTGAATGTACCCTAACCTTGTCTTTGATTGCTACCCTACAAATAGGTTTTTTAATGGTGAGAATGTAGATAATAGTTCTCCTCTACGATGACCAAAGAAGGCTTACTGCTGCACTTTAATATCTGAGGACTGCACCAAGAAAATCTGATACATAACGCCCACAATTCCGGGCTATCAAATGGCTGTCTATATACAATGTGTATCTGTACTTGTCCTAATCTCTTTTATAGCATTTCTTTTGCCTCTACGCTTGGTATACAATCGTGAATGCATAATGGTATCAGTCCTAGTTGACGCATAGCGTTCTGTGATAAATACACAATCTTTCTTCAGATTCTAACAGTGTCACAGACCTTCCAACACACTATCCATTGGATTACGTGACAGGTCAAAAGGAAATAGTCATCTGAAGAGTTGACACGGTAGTCTGTTTCGTCTTAACTTATTACTGTAATGGTCCGCCCCGGTAGCTGAGTGGTCAGCGTGACAGACTGTCAATCCTAAGGGCCCGGGTTCGATTCCCGGCTGGGTCGGAGATTTTCTCCGCTCAGGGACTGGGTGTTGTGTTGTCCTAATCATCATCATTTCATCCCCATCGACGCGCAGGTCGCCGAAGTGGCGTCAAATTGAAAGACCTGCACCAGGCGAACGGTCTACCCGACGGGAGGCCCTAGCCACACGACATTTCCATTTCCATTACTGTAATGGCCGGATTATGGCTCAAATGGCTCTAAGCACTATGGGACTCAATCTCTGAACCGCACGGCCACTCCGACCGGCTGGCCGCTTACAAATACGATTTGTTGAATACGGATTTGATGTTATTATTATACGTTGCTTGTACGTATACTTAGAACAGTAGGGGGGGGGGGTGAGTTATAGTGCACCCATGCTGACGAGTGGCCAAGATAAAAATTTTAGCGGCAAAGATACTATTTGCCGTCAGCAGAGAGCGGGAAAGACTACGTTGACAGGGGCCAGCTACTAGAAGAAGAGCCGACGGCCATCCAAAAATTGAATTAACTGTTATAAGTTATGATATCACTTTACATTTGTTTGGCAAATGGATGCTAAACGATTTCATACGGTTTTAAGTCAGTCGTGGATGAGCTATACTTCGCAAGACTCAATGTATAAGTACCTGACTGAACTTGGTATTCTCAGCACAGAGAACGTAGCTGTTGCGAGCTATATTGGTATTATCCGCTGCGGAACAGTACCACTCGCCGTGTAGAGTGAATTAATATTTTTGGTACGAGTACTGCCTTGCTCGGCATAGCCAAAACACAGATACTGCGAATTATGTCTGTGAATTCACAGTAAGTGCTTAACGTGGTATATAGTGGAGGTAAAAAGGGAGATCTGGCTATTGATAATGCGGAGCGGAAGAAGATAAAATTTGAAAATATTTCGTTGGAAACGAGAATTCAATAGCTTTCACTGTGCAGAGACCATTCTCTTGGCTGAAATGGTTCAAATGGCTGTGAGCGTTATGGGACTTAACTTCTGAGGTCATCAGTCCCCTAGAACTTAGAACTACTTAAATCTAACTAACCTAAGAACATCACACACATCCATGCCCGACGCAGGATTCGAACCTGCGACCGTAACGGTCGCGCGGTTCCAGACTGTAGCGCCGAGAACCGCTCGGCCATTCCGGCCGGCAGACCAGTCTCTGTTTTGATAAGTTGTGGTTGCAAAGGGCGATCATGTGCTTATAAGAAAAGTTACTTAAATTCGTTTTTGTATGCTCTAGTTTTGCGGACTAGCTTATGGCTGAGATCAAATCTTTAGTTTGATGTAGGAATTTGGTACACGCTGAATTTAGTGTCCGACGTAGGAAATTGTGTAACTGCGCGGTGCGTGGTGTGCTGTAGTTGTAAAAGATTCTTTATTTTCGCTTTGGGTAATAGTAACTCGGAAGCGACGGCTAGTATTTTGCTGGCACTAACGAATTTTCGAACGTGATAACTGATTAGCCTTTCAGTATAAAGTTTTACCCACTCAGTGCCATAATCTTGCCTAGAAAGTTGAGTAACAACTAATTGAAACCATTTACATAGATAGAGAAGTCAAGGCTTTTCTTTTACTTACACATTTGTCTTTTTTTTATGAGCATCTTTAAAGTAGAAACAGGTAGTGGATCGTGATCAGTCAGCTTATGAAGAGTCTTATTTTTGTTTGATCTGTTTAAATCTTATTGTAGAGAGCGGTGGTAACACGTAGAAGTTTTGTTTACATATGTTTCTGAATGCCGTTCCGATTAATTGGAGGGTTAAGAGTTTTGTGGTAACTCATGCACTGTCATCGACTGCTCCTGTATATGAAAACAAAAATGAGAACAAAATAAAGCTACGATGTTTTAAACTGAAATAAAACTCCGACTCTTAATTTATCCTATCATAGGGAAGAAAGGAAGTGAAAGATATTTTCCCCTTAAACAAAGCAAAAGAATGATTTGAATGAAATTACAATATAGTAAAATTAAAGTAAATATTAGTGAATTATCGCTAAGAGACATTGTTTGGCAGTAGCATTTAGACATGGTGGTAAGAAAAGAAGGAAGGTTTCATTACGTCACAAACTTTAAACCAATGTCCGCCATCTTAACTAGCCGAAAACATTCGGTTCACCACATTCATACCCCCCATAGTTCACTACGGTGACACTTGCCCGTGACGTCATTTTGACTGTGGCGTTATTACTAGAGCGAATACGCATTAAAGAAAACAAAAACATTCGAAGTTGCCTTCCTGACACTGTGTTATTCATATAAGCTCTATAATTTTTAGTCTTTAAAACAGATGTTGCGCTCATACAACTGAAATAATGAACAAGGAGCAATCGTAAACGGCAGTCTGGTAATGTGTTGGGCTAGTTAAGGTGGCGGCAGACCACTCTGGCTTCAAAACATCGTACAGCGTAGCCTGTAGTGCCACTTCCCCTCATTTTTTATCTCCATGCATTTAGTTCTGCGAAGTGACGAAACGTCAGAGAAGTTGTAGTGAATCAGCAAGCCCGAAATAATATTAACAAACAGTTCCTTGCGTTCGAAAAATACAAATACGGAATATCCTCCCCGATACTTAAATCTGTACTCGATGTTAACAAATGGTTCAAATGGCTCTGAGCACTATGGGACTTAACTTCTGAGGTCATCAATCCCCTAGAACTTAGAACTACTTAAACCTAACTAACATAAGGACATCACACACGTCAATGCCCGAGGCAGGATTCGAACCTGCGACCGTAGCGGTCGCGCGGTTCCAGACTGTAACGCCTAGAACCGCTCGGGCACCCCGGCCGGCCAATGTTAACAAATTTCTCTTCTTCAGAAAAGCTTTTCTTCCCATTGCCAGTCTACACTTTGCTGCCCAAATAGCAAAACTGATCTACTACTTTACCTCGTGATGACTGGGTGTTGTGTAATGTCCTTAGATTAGTTAGGTTTAAGTAGTTCTAAGTTATAGGGGACTGATGACCATAGATGTTAAGTCCCATAGTGCTCAGAGCCATTTGAACCGTCTACTACTTTAAGTGTCTCATTTCCTAATCTAATTTCCTTAGTATCACCTGAATTAAGTCGATTTCATTCCATTTCCTCGTTTTCATTTTGTTGATGTTCATCTTATATCCTACTTTCAAGACACTGTCCATTCCGTTCAACTGCCCTTCCAGGTCCTTTGTTGTCTTTGACACAATTGCAATATCACTGGCAAAACTCAAAAATTTTATTCCTTCTCCCTGGACTTTAATTCGTATTCCAAATTTTTTCGGGGACAGGCTAAAACTCTGTCTCACTCTCTTGTCAATCAATGATTCCCTTTCATGCGTCCCGACTCATATAACTGTCGTCTGGTTTCTGTCCAAGTTCATAACCAATAAATTGTGGTCAGAGTCTACATTTGCCCCTGGAAATGTCTTATAATATAAAATCTGTTTCCGAAATCTCTGACTCACCATTATATAATCAATCTGAAACCTTCCAGTGTCTAGAGGTCTCTTCTATATACACAGCCTTCTTTCGTTATTCTTAAACCAAGTGTTAGCGACGGTTAAATTATGCTCTGTGCAAAATCCTACCAGGCGAGTTCCCCTTTCATTACTTTTCCCCCGTCCATACTCACATACTATTTTCCCTTCTCTTCCTTTTCCTCCTATCGAATTCCAATCCCCCATCACAATAAAATTTTCGTCTCCCTTAACAATCTCAATAATTTCATTTATCTTATAATACATTTCTTCAATCCCTTCATCATCTGCGGAGCTAGTTGGCGTATAAAATGGCACTTCTGTGGTGGTGCGGGCTTCCTGTCTATTTTGGCCACAATAATGCGTTCACTATGCTATTCATAGTAGCATTTCCGCTTTCCTACCTTCTTTTTCATTATTAAACCTAGTCCTGCATTATCCCTATATGATTTTGCGTTTACAACACTAAAACTGGAAGCCTGTTCCTGCTCCCACCGAACTTCAGTAATTTCCAGAACAACTAAATTCAACCTATACATTTCCTTTTTTAAATTTTCTAACCTATCTGCCCAATTAAGGGATCTGACGCTCCGAAACGTGGGACGCCCGTTTGGTTTATCCTGATAACGATATCCTCCTGCTTAGTCCCCGGAACCACACAACTGAGCTGCATGCCTTCAGGAAAAATTACGGCTGTAGTTTCCCCTTACTTTCAGGTCGTTCGCAGTAACAGGACAGCAAGGCCGTTTTGGTTGATGTTACAAGGCCAGATTAATCAGTCACCCAGACTGTTGCCCCTGCAGCTACTGAAAAGGCTGCTCCCCCTCTTCAGGAACCACACGTCTGTCTGGCCTCTCAACAGATACCCCTCCGTTGTGGTTGCACCTACGGTACGGCTATCTCTATCGCTGAGGCACGCAAGCCTCCCCACCAACGGCAAGGTCCATGGTTCATGGGGGGGGGGGGGGGGGGGTGTTATGTAATACAAATTGTTGTAAATTATTATTTTTAATAAAGGCTAACTTTTGTCAAACACGAATTGTGTATCCGTTCCTTATGTAGTCATAATGAGGAGTTCGTGGCCCGCGGTCTTACCAAGTGTGCTTCCCAACTGGCGACAGACGGGAACACGGGGCTGCAAGCATTCGTTTCTGGTGTGACAGACCCACAGGCACGTCGACTGGCCCACTACATCTCTCGAGTCTAGAGCCAGAGAAAGTGTGTAGGACCAGGCGGCGCGTAACTGTTTCTTTTTTTCGGTGCCATAAAGAGTTTGTCGCGTACTACCGATCGCTTCGCACGAACACCTGGCATTTATTATAAATGACTTCGGTAACTTATCGCCAAAAATGCAGTTAAAACAGATCAGTTGTTTTGAAAAAAAAAAAAACGCAATTACAACAGCTGTACAATTTAATCCCTATCGGTATCAGTTGTAGCAACCTTCTCCACAGGAGAAAACTGTAAGGTAAAAAAGAGAAACGAATACAAAATAAATGAAGGCAATACAGAGGATGGGGGATATTAATAAAGATTTTTAAAACCGTAGTTCTGACACCGCACACATCAACGGATGAAAATTACGGTTTCGTCAAATACGACGCAGTCAAATGTATAATATACATAACTGTTATAAGAGTCTGAATATAACACGCAAGAACGCACTTAGATTAGCACAATTACAGTAATGTACAATTTGTGAGATCTTCGCACTTAACAACTGGCATGTTACAATTTCCGAAGGTACAAACATTATAGATCTGTTCAAACAAACACAAAGTGTGAATACATAACAGGTCACAAATGTTCTTTGGTCTAGTCAAAGTACAGTCACGAAAATATTGTAATTACTTGACGTTCAGTATCTGAAAGACAATGGAAATTCATAACATAGCCCGATAGACTGTGGTATACAGGAATTAAACACTGTAAATGAGTCAATCTATAGGTTGGTAATAGAGAACGACTTTCGGAATGTGATAAGTTGCAGGTGAGGTTACTGTTGTATGCAGATAGACACATGCAGTAAAAGTAAGATGAACAGTGAAAAGAGGCACAGAGAACAATTAATCCTGTTCTTCCTTAAAATTTTGTTAGAGTGAGTAGCAACTAGTGTAGACGTAGTATTTAGCTCGTGTGGGAATCAATAACCGACAGTAAGAGACCTAAAGAATGATCTGGGTTTAGCACATGTAGACAAGGGGTCATAGAACAGATCATATATCTATCCAGCTGTTAAGGGTATTGGTTTACATATGAGACAGTGAAGGCAGCAAAGGCAACCTACACTATTGGCCAATAAAATTGCTACACCACGAAGATGACGTGCTACAGACGAGAAATTTAACCGACAGGAAGAAGATGCTGTGATATGCAAATGATTAGCTTTTCAGAGCATTCACACAAGGTTGGCGCCGGTGGCGACACCTACAACGTGCTGACATGAGGAAAGTTTCCAACCGATTTCTCATACACAAACAGCAGTTGACCGACGTTGCCTGGTGAAACGTTGTTGTGATGCCTCGTGTAAGGAGGAGAAATACGTACCATTACGTTTCCCACTTAGATAAAGGTCGGATTGTAGCCTATCGCGATTGCGGTTTATCGTATCGCGACATTGCTGCTCACG
Organism: Schistocerca piceifrons; assembly: GCF_021461385.2. Classification (NCBI taxonomy): domain Eukaryota; kingdom Metazoa; phylum Arthropoda; class Insecta; order Orthoptera; family Acrididae; genus Schistocerca; species Schistocerca piceifrons. Next base: position 44,348,615 of record NC_060144.1, on the reverse strand, counting down.
TTAGTCGAGATCCAATGACTATTAGCAGAATATGGAATCGGTGGGTTCAGGAGGGTAATACGGAACGCCGTGCTGGATCTCAGCGGCCTCGTATCACTAGCAGTCGAGATGACAGGCATCTTGTCCGCATTGCTGTAACGGATCGTGCAGCCACGTCTCGGTCCCTGAGTCAACAGATGGGGACGTTTACAAGACAACAACCATCTGCACGAACAGTTCGACGACGTTTGCAGTAGCATGGACTGTCAGCTCGGAGGCCATGGCTGCGGTTACCCTTGACATTGCATGACAAACAGGAGCGCCTGCGATGGTGTACTCAACGACGAACCTGGGTGCACGAATGGCAAAACGTCATTTTTTTCGGATGAATCCAGGTTCTGTTTACAGCATCATGATGGTCGCATCCGTGTTTGGCGACATCGCTGTGAACGCACATTGGAAGCGTGTATTCGTCATCGCCATACTGGCGTATCACCTGGCGTGATGGTATGGGGTACCATTGGTTACACATCTCGGTCCCCTCTTGTTCGTATTGACGGCACTTTGAGCAGTGGACGTTACATTTAAGATGTGTTACGACCCTTGGTTCTACCCTTCATTCGGTGGCTGCGAAACCCTACATTTCAGCAGGATAATGCACGACCGCATGTAGCAGGTCTTGTTCGGGCCTTTCTGGATACAGAAAATGTTCGACTGTTGCCCTGGACAGCACATTCTCTAGATTTCTCACCAACTGAAAACTTCTGGCCAATGGTGGCCGAGCAACTGGTTCGTCACAATACGCCAGTCAGTACTCTTGATGAACTGTCGTATCGTGTTGAAGCTGCATGGGCAGCTGTACCTGTACACGCCATCCAAGCTCTGTTTGACTCAATGCCCAGGCGTATCAAGGCCTTTAGTACGGCCAGAGGTGGTTGTTCTGGGTATTGATTTCTCAGGATCTATGCACCAAAATTGCGGTGAAAATATAGTATAATGTATTTGTCCAATGAATACCCGTTTATCATCTGCATTTCTTCTTGGTGTAGCAATTTTATTGGTCAGTAGTGTATTTATTCGCTAGAAGAGAGTTTTAAACATGGTATCGAATAAAATGCAGTGAATAAACAAGGAAGATGAATACGTTAATGTTCGTCTTAAACTAAACATTTGTCACAGTTACGTAACTCGACGAAAATTTCCATAAACTCAATATTTGACCACGGTTTCAGGCGCTAGTGAGGACTGGCGAAGAACCAGTCTCCCGAGAGCGGAGAAAGCTTCCGCCGCCCAGCTCAGCTGCTGCCTCTGTGTGCGATGACGCCGGATTTGCAACTGTTAAGCTAGAGCAGCCACCGCACACGTACCACAAAAGGGCGGCGCACATAATGGGCAGCGGCCACGCGCTAGGAGCCCGCTAAGCTGATTAAAAGCTGCGAGCCAGCAGACGCGACGCATGGCGTCGGGAATCCCCGCAGCGCCACCTGGCGCCGCGCAGGGCCGGCGTTCGCGAGGCGACGGCGGTAACCGCAGAGCTCCAGCCCCCCACCTCACCTCACAGGTGCCGACACACCTGCGCGCCGTTCTCAGACTCGCAGGGTAAACTTTATCCGCCGCCTCAGCCGCGCAGCCGCCAACACAGACTTAAAATCTCGAAAATAAAGCATGTGCCCCGCGGCATATTACTGAAGCTGTCTGGGGCTTCCACTCTGGACGCCACTTCTCGTAATATGACCAACGAGACAGGATTCGAGTTTACGTTGAAAATAAGGAAGGAAATCTAGTCGCGAAACTGTAGCGAAAATGTTTGTTGTTAAGTTTTCTACGTTACACGACGCACAACAGCTGTACGCAATACAGAGAATTAGCTTTGTCTCGCATTAAAAATTCGTGGAATTACCTTCGAGGATTAAAATTTGCAGTCTTTAAGAGGAAAAGGTTAGAGCTTTCTATTTCATACTATGCCGACTCAAATTTTATATGACGATGCCTTTTCGTTGCGAAGTACTTTGGCTTTAGCTACCAAACAATAACTTCTAGATCGAAAGTTATTTCAATTTGTTGGTTGTATTCCAGTCTCTTTCTTCCCCTGTAGTTTTTACCCCTTAAACTCCCTGAGGTACCGAGGAGATAAGTTAATGCGGTTTATCATCCAGTTCCCTCGTCTTTTCTGTGTTTTCCACATGTTCCTTTCTTCGGCGATTTTGTGGAGAACCTCCTAAATCCTTATGTCATCAGCGCACGTAATTTTCAAAATTCTTCAGTAGGACCAAATGTCAAACTTTCCGATTCCCATGTTAACAGAGTCTTCCGTCGGTTCTTGGTAAACAACATAATAATAAATGAAAAGCACCAGTTTGATTTTGTTCTACTACATTACGTTTACTGTGCTAACCGGTTTTCGGCTTACATGGCCATCTTCAGACATTTACTGAGTACTGTTACCAAAAAAGTCACAATGTTTGCAAACAACATTGGAATAGAAGTAACACGTCTAGACTTAAGGAGAAACATACAGTAAGTAATGCAATGAAAAAGTAAAAAATTGAACAGTAAATAAATAAAAATGGAGTAGACAGGAAAAACTTTAACACAAAATAGGAACAGCAAGCCCACATAACAGTTTCTATTAATAAACAAAACTAATAAAATAAAATAAAATAAAATTAGTACTTGAGAAGGCTACATCAGGAGGTATAAAACATGGAGAGAGATACACAAACCGATTAAAAGAAGAAACAATTATCAATGTAACTACGGAATACATAAGGAACTTACGCAATATCAATAAAATAAAGAGAAATAAATAAATGCAGGAAAATGGAGATGTTTGAGGGAACATACAGTAAATGCAATCTTTGAGAGTGTGTTGGTACTTCCGCATTTTAACATTAACACTATATTCAAAACAGTGGATATGTAACAGACTGCATTTAATAAATGAACAAAGTAAAATATGAACAACATTTGATGAGACAACTACAAGAGGACAGTAATACAAGTACCAGTTAAAAGAAAGCTTTAACTATTGAAACTACAGTCTATATTGCATACATAGACAACTTCGATATAACAAAAGAACTTAATGAATACAGGAAAAGGGGTTTGTGTAGGAACGGACAGTGTGGGAAGTAATGAACAACAAAGAATTATATAAAGTTTAGGAGAGCTGTGTCTGGTCATTTAGGATTAGATGAGGACTGTGAGCAAGATGTTTATTTCCAGGGCTTCCAGCAGGTTGAGTATATGGCCTTTGTTTGCTAAGTAAAGCACACGGGGCACTGGCTGCTAGTTGTGACCCTCACTTAGTACATGCTCAGCAAATGAGGAGTCAGAATTCTGCAACCTCCAGCTGCGGTCATGTTCACCCAGCCTAGTTGATATGTCCCTGCCTGACGACCGATGTAAAATTTGTCACAGTCAGAACAGGTAATTCTGAATACCCCACTGTTGGCTAATAACTGGATCTTATCTTTGCTATTAAAAACACACTGGGCCGTCGTGTTCTTAACATAGCAGGAAAGCATATTCTTGCAGGCTTTCAGGGCTTTGGCAACAGTCTGTGATACCTCACCTGGAAATGATAGTGTACACCATTTCTTGCAGACAGTGGATGTGGGAGCAGATGGGGCGTAGAGGAGGGGTATAATTTTCCGTTTTTGTTTCCTGTGCAAGATGTGGTCAATAAGAACTGGACTATAGCCATTGGCTTTGGCAATAAATTTTACTGTATCTAACTCTGCTTTAAAATCATCTCCGGATATCGGGATGGATGTGAGAGAAGTTTATGGATTTGTTGCCAATGTCCATTGTGAACTGAATATTTTTGTGTTGACTGTTAGTTTTTTAAAAAATGCGTTGAGTTGTCTTGTAGTACCAGTACACATACACAGGACATCATCTACATATCTAAACCAGTATTTGATATGTGCACTCCAAGGTTCCGTTTTCGGAAAATATGCTTTCTCATGTTAAGTCTCTCGCTGTTTTCATTTCCGCTACTTCCCATTACTTCTGTCGTTTTACACTTTACTCTCAATCCATATTCTACACACGTTGGAGTGTTCACCCCATTCAATAGATACTCTAATTCTTCTTCACTTTCACTGAGGATAGCAATGTCATCATTGTCATCATTTCACCCTACAATTTAATCCCAATCTTGAAATTTTCCTTTATTTCTGTTAATACCTCTCCGATGTATAGACTGAACAGCAGTGGCGAAAAGTGCACCACTTCGCTCTTCGTCCCCTAGTCGAATGGTTCACACTTTTTTATTACACCTTTCCTGTGGTATACTTCTGGTTTTCTCGTAATTTCGAATATAGTGCACCATTTTACATTGCCCAGCACTCTTTCTAGGGCGACAAATTTTATGAGTGTGTCTTGATTTTTTTCGGTCTTATTTCCATTATCGAGCGCAACGTCGTCTTTACCTTTCCTAAAAGAAAACTGGTCATCATCTGTCAAAGCCTTAAATTCCTTTTCCATTCTTCTGTATATTATTTTTGTGACAAATTTGGATGGATACGTTCATAAGCTGATTGTGCGATACTTCTCGCAATTACCTGCTTTTGCTACATTCGGAAGTATGCGGATGATCTTTTTTCGGAAATCCGATGGGATGTCACCAATCTCATAGACGCTATATACCAACATGAATACTCGTTTGGTTCCCACTTCCCCCGTAGTTTTTATAAATTCCAATCACTCCCCTCTATTTTATCCGATCTCAAATCTTTCAGAGTTCTATCAAACTGTAGCCCAATAGTGGAACCCCTACGTTTTTCATATGCCTGTAATTTCTTCTCCTGTCACGTCATCAGACAAGGCCTTCCTCTCATAGAGCGCTTCAGTGTGCTCGTTCCACCTATTCGGTTTTTCCTTTGCGTTTAACAGTGGAATTCCCTTTGCACCCTTGCTTTTAATTTCACTGAAGGTTGTTTTGATTTTCACAATTAATAAAATGTTCGGAGCTATTAAGCCGTGGTCGAATGCATTTCGTATTAAAACGCAACGTTTCGTCCCCGTTCGTGAAGGGCATTTTCACTTCGGATCGTAGTTTCTTTGAATGTCAAATTGTCGCACTAGCTCGCTACTGACTGCAGCAAAATTCCGCTTCCACGTGCTTTCTCGCGGTGGCGTGGCGTCACATGTTTTGAATACACGAGCGGAATACGGTGTTTTTTTTTCAGGCTATCGTCTTAAACGGTTAATTACGGTGCTTGTTTTCAGTTTATCGTCTTAAACGGCTAATTAGGACTTTCTACGTTCATAACAAGCTTTTTTTTCTCTCTTGAGTTTAGTATTGTTTATAAAAACAGAAATGAAATTCAAATAATTTGAAAGCCCGCTAAAACGCTCCATTCGAGTCATGTGATGCCCGTGACGTCACTGGGTACCTCGCTGCTCCCACTGTCATCAAGTGACACCTTGTTTTGGTATTTACGTTTCTGAAAACGGGCTACAAATGGTGTGTAGTACCACTCTGTACAAAAGCATCCATAAAAACTCTTAAAAAGTTGTTCTGAGTGTTCCAAAAAGTGAGTAGGTGCGTAAAAAGTGATTGCATTGTACCTGCAAAATGTCATCACGTCGATGCTCAGGTTCCCTTACTTAATCAAAAATGTTTTACATTCTGCAGTTAACATTAATTTACCTCCAAGATACGCTTTCGCAGTGTTACAAAGAAGCATAGCGTCACTGAATGACATTAAATTCTCAGCAAAATTATCGTCGTAGCCGGTTCCGTAAACCTCATTTGATAGCTCGCTTGTCAGAGACATGTGGGTCGATCATTAGAAGATGAAATCCATAGATCGCTGGTTCGAACCGCCGGCACGGCTGAGGTAGAAAGAGCGTTAAGACCAGCACATAGGAAACATAGCGGCGCTCAAGCGCAGGTCAAACCGATGGTTCTCCTGCCATTCACTAAGGACGTTACTACCTGCATACGAAAAATCATGAAAAAGAGGAAGTTCGCGGTAATCTACAAACTCACCCGGAAGCTACAAGATCACATAAATCGGGCAACGATGTTTGTCAACCGCTGGAAAAAGCAGGAATTTATATGATTCCATGTAGTTGTGTGGAGGTGTACGTGGGTATTACAAAACGAACTGTCAAAAAACGACAACAAGAGTACAAGGCAAGTGCAGGAGAGGGGAGACTGACAGATCAGCTATTGCAGAACATGCTTTGCAGCCAGATTCATTTTGATAGCCACAGCCACAGGAGGTACTGTAAAATGCTGTACAGAGAGGCTGTAGAGATCGTGTAACAAACCAGGAATTTCAATAGAAAGGAGGAGAACATAAAATTGAATGACATCTTGATTCTGATGCTGAAGAAGACGTGTACCAGTCTTCCACCATGGGGTGAAAGCAACGGCGGATGACAACGGCCAATTGCGCTCTGGTATTCAAAATATGTGACGTCACGCCACTGCATTGGAGCATGCAGAAGCTTAATTTGCTGCAGTCGGTAGCGAGGTAGTGTGTTAATCGGAAATTCAAAGAAGCTACGATTGCCCTTGAAAATGTCCCCCGCAGTTGGGAACGAAACGGTGTGTTTTAATGCGAAATCCATTCGACCACAGCGTAACAGCTCGGAACATTTTATTAAGTGTGACGTTTCCGTCCGTGAAAGTTTACATATGCTGAGTCAGTCCCCCCACCGATTAGTTCTTTTTCGATTTCTATATATTTTTCCTGCTGTTATTTCGCTTGGCTACCTTGCGCTGCCCGGTTAATTCACTCCTAAGTCATTTATATTGTTGTATTCCTGTCTTCCTCTGAACTTAGTCTTATCGTAGGTCAATTACATATTTCTCATGTTATAAAAATTTTCTTCGCTGTACATTCCTCATACCTATGTTTGCCTGTCCGCCATCAGTGGTTGCCATCTTTAGAATGTCATTTGAATCTACAATTCCAGTTGGGTAAACTTTACAGTTCACTATCTTATTTTCGGAATCTCCTTCCGGCCATTATGTAATTCAGCTGGAATATTTCCGTGTCTCCGGTTCTTTTCCAAGTATACCTACACCTCCTGTGGTTCTTCAATAGGGTATTGACTATTGTCTTCAGAAACTCGTTGCAGAATTCAGTTAGTCTTTCTCTTCTCTCGTTCCTAATGCCAAGCCCATATTTTGCCGTAATCCTTTGTTTGCGGGAATGCGTGGCGTCTGTTCTTTTGGACATGTCCGAAAGAACAGACACCACGCACTCTGAGCAAAGGGTCCACCTTCTTCAGTGCGAATGCACAATTTCGTCCGACCTCCAGTGGCAATGACAGGGTAGTTTGCGTGGAGGACATAGACGGGGCTGCTCTCGGTGGGAATGTGGGTAGGCCGCGAGGCCTGGAGAGACAGTCGGCGCAGAGGCGGTAACACTGCGTGGCAGGTGCAGCAGTGGTTAATGCATCTGCCTAGTGAGCAGGAGATCCCGGGTTCGCATCCCGGTCCCACACACATTTACACTCGTCGCCGCTGATTCCGTGTAATGTTCCGATGCCACTGACATAATCTTTCCCCATTCCTGTCTTTTCTCTCCAGTTCACGTTCAATTTACATGTAATCCTTGAAAATAATTTTCACAAGTAAATTCAAAACGAAATTACCGGTTCCAAGCTTCACTGATCACCGTCACAGCTTCAGATTAGATTAGATTACATTCAGTTTTCGTTCCATAGACCCAAAAAATGAGATGATTCTCGTGGGTGTGGAACATGTCAGAAAGTATGACATAAAAACATAAAACATTTTAATATGATACTTACTAACCAGATCATTTGTCAGGAGATAGTCGAAAATAAGTTAATACAAAGCAGTAAACTGGGACATCTAATATTTACAGAATTAACACACTGTCAGAATGGAACACTGTTATCCACTATTAATAAATTTATCATACGCAAAATACCTAATCTTGACTGTTGTGACCAAGTGTTGTCAAAACTGAACTGTAACAGATATTTTTACTTAAGCTGACTTAACAGTCTCTGTTAAGATATTCATCTATGGAGTAGAAGGAGTTGCCCATCAAAGTCTTTAAAACTGTGTTTAAACCGTACTTTATCTGAAACCAAATTTTTAATGGTTGATGGCAGTTTATTAAAAATGTGTGTTCCTGATAGTGGAGCCCTTTTTGGATCAAGGTAAGTGATTTTAGGCCTTTATGTAGATTCTTCTTATTTCTAGTATTGATACTGTGTACTGAGCTATTGGTTGGAAATAGAGATGTATTACTTCCAACAAATTTCATTAAGGAATAAATATACTGAGAAGCAGTGGTTAGAATACAAAGTTCCGTGAACAGGTTTCTACAAGATGTTCTTGAATTTACACCACAAATGATTATTAGCACATGCTTTTGCACCCTAAAAACTTTTGCTCGGTTTGATGAGGTGCCCCAGAATGTGATCCCATACGACATAATAGAATGAAAGTAAGCAAAGTATAAAAGTTTTTTTTATATTTATATTTCCTACATCTGACATCATTCTCACGGCAAATACAGACTTGTTTAGGCGCTTAAGCAATTCTGTGGTATGCCCTTCCCAACTGAATTTATTATTGAGTTGTAATCCCAGAAATTTAACGCTGTCAACCTCTTCAATCTTCATGTCTTCATACGTTATACTCATGCTGGAAGGAAATTTCTTACAGATTCTGAACTGCATATAGTGGGTCTTCTCAAAGTTTAATGACAAAGAATTAGCTTTAAACCACTTATTAATGTCAGTGAAAATTTGATTAGCAGCTGTTTCTAAATCTGTACTTGACTTGCTACTTATTGCTATGTTTGTATCATCTGCAAACAAAACAAACTTAGCATCTGGCAATGTAACAGATGAGAGTGAGAGGTCATTAATATACACAAGAAAAAGCAATGGACCGAAAAAGGAACCTTGAGGAACACCACATGTAATTAATTCCCAGTCAGATGAAAACTGACTGCTTACTGCACAGGTATTTCGCAACGACACCCGTTGTTTCCTGTTAGATAGATAAGACTCAAACCATTTCGCAGCGTTGCCGGTGACACCATAATACTCTAATTTACGTGGGAGAAAGTTGTGGTTCGCACAGTCAAAGGCTTTTCACAAGTCACAGAAAATGCCAGTAGCCTGTAATTTATTATCTAATGAATTAAGTAAATTCTCTCTGTAAGTGTAAATAGCTTTCTCTATATCAGAAAGTGCATATCAAAGTTAAAAGCAAAGTTCTGCACATTACATTAAAATTAAAATGCGGTAAAATAAAGTAAATAAAAGTGACGTCGTAACATCAAATCGATGCTGCAGATAACACCAAACGTTTGAGCACATCTCCAGGGGCGTATTTAGGCAGGTACAACATGTGCAGGTGCACAGGGCGGCAATATTATGGCGGCTGCAAAATGTTGCAAAGGACAAAAAAATTTTAAGTATGATTTTAAGGTTCATTGCATCAACATTCAGGAATTCGCTAATTTATAAGCTAAGTGTTGAAAAGTATTTGTACCTGTCATTAAAGTCGTATTTTACTATTAGTCCACCTGTGTAACGTCTTCCATGTACGAACGTATTAAGGATCTGTCAAACATGGAGCGTGCAACCCGCGCGGGCACCCGCCGACAGACTGTATGCCGCCCAAAGCAAGTATAGAAAACGTAAACAAATAAAAAATCCATAGATGCCTTACAGAAGATACCGTCGTCGTGCAAGACAGACAATATATAAAACAATTGAAGACGTCGAAATGACAACATCGGCTGCCGACAAGAAAAAGAATACTGTCAAATCTGTCGCTGCACACTCTCTACTGGATGGACCCGCAGTCTTCTGTGGTTGCAGACTAAACTTCAGCATTGACATCAATGATTCCTTCACCCATGGCAACGGATGGTTAACCGTTGCCATTGTACGAGGTGATACAGGCGTGCCAAATGTATCAGGGCTGGAAAGCTTCGTCGACCGTGACGTCATAGCCTATCGAACATATCATGTTACTGAAAATGCAAATAAAGACTTCGGCAAATCAACATATATGTCACCCTCACCCTTCTCCTTGTATACACGTAGTAGACGTAAGATATCTTGTAATGAAACTGTATTTATTTGGATCAAAGGTAAAGGTACTTGTGAATATCGTATGGGATCATATTCTGGGGCACCTCATCAATCCATGATGAAATGAATATTTTTAAGTTGAAACTCCCGCGATACCTCCGCCATACCTCCGACTGTCCGACCGTTCCTCCCTCCATCTCTCTCTCGCTCTCTCTCTCTCTCTCTCTCTCTCTCTCTCTCTCTCGAGGTGGCGCAGTGGTTAGCACACTGGATTCGCATTCGGGAGGACGACGGTTCAATCCCGCGTCCGGCCATCCTGATACAGGTTTTCCGTGATTTCCCTAAATCGCTCCAGGCAAATGCCGGGATGGCTCCTTTGAAAGGGCACGGCCGACTTCCTTCCCCGTCCTTCCCTAATACGATGTGACCGATGACCTCGCTGTTTGGTCTCTTCCCCCAAACAACGCAACCCAATCTCTCTCTCTCTCTCCTTTGTTTTTCCTTCTTTCCGGCGCGCATTATTGGTAGGTATATCATGTGCGGCCTCAAAACAGTAGTCTTCTTCCCGTTTGGCCCAGGTAAGCTAAAAGTTTGGCCACCCCTGGTGTAGATGACTAACGATTGACCTGTAGCTCAAACGTGTTTGCATACAGTATTGACAATATTTTACAGTTTATATTTTGTTAATATAACTCCGTGTTTTATGATTACTACTATTTTGGAAATATTTATTTACAATAAACAGCGAAATTAAGGGAATGGTTTTCTAGCGTAAACAATGTTCTGTCATAACGATGTACAAAACAGCGACAGAGGAGTCAGTTGTCATCGTAAATAATGTGCTTGGCTCAAACAAATTTACAAGTCTTTCCCGTGAACGCATGGGCTTTTACTTGTTCGTTTCAATTTTTCAGACTTTCGGTTAAATGAGCTTGTGTAACGTTTCCATTTTCTCGCGGGATATTCGAAAACAGCTGAAGAAACGAGCTTCCCAAGACCACAGTTCCTTGCGAAAACGGTTAAATTCTCCGTCATCTTGTCGTTTAGCGTCAAATTTATATTTCAGTTTTGTTCGTTACCTCGCAGCAAGTGCAAATAAAGGCAACAGTTAATCGTGATTAGAAGTGCATCTCCTATTTACTGGACAACTGCTGACTCGCTCGCAACGATCTCCATTCTACCGCTGGATCGCATCGTCCCGTCCGCTCTCTGTTTGAGAGCTGCCGACCGAAGCGGTCAGAGAGTGTTCTGAACACACGGGCTCTATTTGACACGGCCTTACTCTCCACCTAATCACGTAGCCTACGAGATCTTGAGTGTGGCATGTAGTGTAATTCTTCATCCATTCGTGGCCATGTTGCCAACAAACGCACCACATTTCCCGTCATGATGAAGTTGATTCTGTCGTATTTGATATAATCAAATTACTCTCGACTATTCGGCTTGTGACTGTCCAGCCTTCTTACTATCCGATTTTCTTGATTAACATCATAATAATATGAGGATCAAGTTATTGTATGTACTGAACTTTTCCAAAACTCTAGCAAGCAGGCGCCGGGTGGAATGCTGTTTGGCCATTCAATGTGTTTTGTATATCTTTTGTGCTTCTAGTACTTCTGGAGTCACAATTACAATATTGAATAAATTACGGGAAAAACCATATTTAGAAGCGATCACAAACAACAATGAACACGCATAGAGAGCAGCTCTCTCGGCTATCCTGTGTTGTTTGTTTCTTCAGCTGCATATCAGACGGCGTAAGTGCGTGCGTTGTTAAACTGTTATTTTGAGCCTTTTTTTGTGTTTTAGTTAAAGAGCTCAAAATAGGTGATAAACGAAAAAAACTTGTAGTTATTACGGAAATAGGAAAACGTTAATAAAAGTGGGTTTCGGTATAAAAAAGCGCGCTGGAAGAGAGAATTTATGAAACTCCGTCGCATCTGGTGTTTTTGTTGTCTAACATGACTTTCCGTCACATTAGGCCGGATACTTGGGTGTCTACTACATGTTCAGTTTCCAACACTCAACGTCTCAAATCTTTTTCTCTAGTTCACGGTAGCGGTGTGGATGGACGATTTAAGTTAAGTGGTGCTGCTTATCGAAATAAAGCTGAAGAAAAAAGACTTCTACAGAAAATACCGCTACTGAACTTATATTTTAGTGGTAAAAGTGGAAGTGAATCGTTTAGCTATGAATATTCAGGTACAGTATCTGTTCAAATGAGTTCTGAACAGTGAAGAGAATGCAGAAGTTCTAACTTTCGGGGATTCGGAAGCATGTCAAGAATCTACACGTTGGCAGAGGACTTTTCTGTACCGGCCGCGGTGGCCGAGCGGTTCTAGGCGCTTCAGTCCGGAACCGCGCGACTGCTACTGTCGCAGGTTCGAATCCTGCCTCGGCCATGGATGTGTGTGATGTCCTTAGGTTAGTTAGGTTTAAGTAGTTCTAAGTTCTAGGGGACTGATGACCTCAGATGTTAAGTCCCATAGTGCTCAGAGCCATTTGAACAATTTTTTGATTTTTCTGTTCACAGTAATGGCCCATTTAATTGGAAAACAACGAACAGACACTAGATTATTTGGTTAAAAATGGTATTAATCGAAACAAAAATGCTAATTTTTTTATGTTTCTGTAAACATGAGGTAGCGACAGCCGCATTCATACTCCATGCCCATGAAATTCCTATTCAAATACGTGTTCACCTAGACACAGCTCCTGGCGCGACCGACCAGCCACCGCCACCGAACACAGGTGAAAGTTACATTCCTCTATACAGTCACCATTATACTGTCATTGCACTCCAAAACGCGTGCGGTTGACCGCATGCGTCAACACGCCCTGTGATGTTCTGCATTCAATGGTAAAGTCTAGTAGCGCCTGGAGATGCCTCGAATATAAGACTGGCGTGACCGCATTTTGGAGCGCTATGACAGTATAATGGTGACTGTCTAGAGGAATGTAACTTTCACCTGTGTTCGGTGGCGGTGGCTGGTGGGTGCAGCAGAGTGCGCATTCCTGGCCAGTCGCGCCAAGAGCTGTGACTAGGTGAACACATATTTGGAGAAGAATTTCATGGGCATGGTGTATGAATGCGGCTGTCATCACTTCATGTTTGCGGAAGCCGAGCAGTTTGCTATTGTGTACTGAAATTAGGAGTTGTTTTCGTGTGTGCAAACTGTGTATTGTGACACCAAGCACATTAGGGTGTATGTTTTGTATCAGTGTGATGGATATATTCGATCGCTAAAGAAAATGTTTGAAACTAAATAGAGTGAACTCGTTTTTACTCCCCCCCCCCCCCCCCCCCCAGCAGCCCAGGTCAGGCTGAGTCGTCTTCTCTCACGATCTTGATTTACGTCACAAAACGGACGACAGCGTCGTAGACCTTGTGGGGAACACACTGTTTACCGCCATCATGGATAACTGTATTTCCGTCATCGGCTGGTGTCACTGTGGGCGTCTTCTAATGGCGAGGAAATGTACTAAGACAACTGGGGCATGGAGCTCGTTGTAAACACACTAGGTGGCGGCATCTTAGATTACGGTACTTGCGTCACTACAGCGTCCTCTAGGGCCATCGATATGATCAAAGTTCAGGCTCAGTGGCGAATACACTTGGTGGTGGTATTGCCCCTAATTGTTTAAATAAAGGCTGGTGTATGATTTCGACAGTTGATGATTAGCAAGCAGTCTTTTACATGGATTATTATTTTGACAATTTAGGAGTTGTTTCGCTACATGGACGTAAATGCTGTGCATTGTTTATGAGTGGTTCGCATGTCTGTAGGCTGTGCAATGTGTTATTTTTGGCAGTTTACAATTAGGAAGTGTGTGTAGAGTTTTATACATGAGCTATGTAGGAGTGGTTTGCAGTTCTGTATGCTGTGGGGCATGTCAGAACGTGTGTTCTGTGATACATATACTCCATCCCTAAACAAATTGCTCGCAAATAAATAACGTACACTCCTTCCTCCCTCCATCAGCCTAGTGCGCACCGAGTGCTTTCACCACCTGCCACTAGGAAGTGGGCCGGCCTTGGTGGCCGAGCAGTTCTAGGCGCTACAGTCTGGAACTGCACGACTGCTATGGTCGCAGGTTCGAATCCTGCCTTGGGCTTGGATGTGTGATGTCCTTAGCTTAGTTTGGTTTAAGTAGTTCTGAGTTCTAGGGGACTGATGACCACAGCAGTTAAGTCCCACAGTGCTCACAGCCATTTGAACCACTAGGAAGTGGTGGTGGTGGTGAGCTTCGTTTGCAGCAATTTTCTTACGTTGGTAGCGGAAACGCAAGTGTGCTTTGTTTACTGGCTGATTTCACACTTGGCGCCTTATCCGAGGAGGAAGTGGTGGTCGGGTGACTGAGGTTAATACAAGTGTCCCTTTCTTTACGCACAATTTTCTTAGGTTGGTAGCGAAAAAGCAATTAAACTTTCTTTGCTGCCAGAATTCAAACTTGGCGAGGGTTCATAGGAGGAAGTGGTGGTCGGGTGGCTGAGGTTAGTACAAGTGTCTCCTTACATGCATATTTTTAGATTGGTAGCGAAAGCGCTAGGAACCTTTCTTTACAGCAAGAATTCAAACTTTGGCGAGGGTTCCTAGGAAGAGGTGGCTGTCTGGTCCTTGAAAAGTAGTTGAAAGTAGGTCGTTGAAGACCTTTTCATACCTATACGAAATTGTAAATTTAATTATCTAATATGATGAAAATTGAAATGGAATTAAGTACTTAGGTAATTTATAGGTTAGATGTGCGATATGGGTGTAAGCATATTTACAGAAGACTATGTATGGCGTGTGTATGGACGTGGCATCCGAGGGTGTGTCACGTAAGCGGCGTGAGGCCCGCAGGGCGGCAGCATGGCGCAGGTCTGATTGTAACGTGCGCTCGCAGTAGAGAGCAGATGATCTTGTGTCAGTTAACTTAACGAGAGCGTTCTTTGTCAAGCAAGCCACGTGGTGGACCGGCGGTTGTGTGAGCTTGGGGAAGATTCCACTCTCGGGCGAATAATTTTGGCACGAAACGTGTGGGAGGGGCGAATACACTTGGTGAACGGACAACCTACCATTGTGACAGTTGAAATTTGTAGGATGTGGACTGTTTCGTACGTGTGATCGATTATAGTGCTGGAATTTGAAGTTGTGACAGATTTTTGCTATGGATGTAAGGCAAATGGCTTTCTTCCCGCCGAAGTCGGACATCGTGAATAAATAATAGATGATAATGATGCGAAATAGAAGTACAGTTTACGAGACATTATCGTGTTGGAATTTGAATTTGGCGCAATTTTCTAGTGGAGGTAGGCCAATAATAATAAATAATAATAATAAATAGTAATAAATGATAATATATGATAATGAATGATAATAAATGATAATGAATAATAATAAAGACAAGTATGGTCTAGCAGCCAATATACTGCTGGAATTTGAAATTGGCGCCAATTTTTTTCTGGAGTGTTAGGTTGGTGGAGGTAGCCCATTTGACCTATTTTCCCGCCAAAATTCAAACTTCCCCCCAAAATCCACCATCTTGGATGACATCATACACTGTTGCCAGGTCTACATACCGCCATCTTGGCTGACGTCATCGCCGCCATCTTGGATACATCTTGCAACAATGTAATGTGGGGCAAAACTAACTTTGTCCCACTACTCATGGTGTCCTCAACTACTGCTACATGTTCCATGGAGAGGTGAGTTGCCCGAAGCACGATAAATTCCCGTATCGGCCTGCATCCTCGGATTGGTGCACGTTTCGAGAAGCTGTTCGCCTGGATGACAGCATACCTTGAAACGACCACTGAGCTGGTGTGACACGAAACGTGATAGACCCTACCAGCTTGTGCAGCACAGCTGTGCAGTCTGAGGCGTCTTGTCACAGTCCGCGAGTCTCCACACGCTGGAGGTCCGAATTCTCCCTCGGGCATGGGTGTGTGTGTTGTCCTTAACGTAAGTTAGTTTACGTTAGATTAAGTAGTGTGTAAGGATAGGACCGATGACGTCAGCAGTTTGGTCCCATAACAGCTTAAGACAAGTTTCCACACCCTACCAGGCGACACGATCCAGCATCGACTATCCTGTGCCCATTCCAATAGCACCTGACGACGTCAATGGATTTACAACACTGAAACACGTAGGATTCTACTGTTGTGGAGCCCCACGCTAAGAAATGAGTGTTGAACGAAGTTCTCGGGAACAGTATTACGATCTCCCACGGATCTTCGCCTGTCCTACTTTATAGAGCGGGCCAGCCTCGGACCTATGCGTTGTGTGGTGTGGCGTCGACGACCACCACACCATAATCTACCCTGGTCCCGCCGTCTTTCAACTGTTTTCCGAAGGTGCTCACGAAAGTAGCACGCAAACAGCCGAGCAGTTCCTCTGTTTCAGAGGTGTTGGTTTCTAGTAATTTGCCCTTTGTGAAAGACGCTTATGTTAATGTATTTTTCTCTTTTGTGGCCCATATCGTAACTAGAAATATTACCGATTCGCGTATGCTCGTCTTACATATTTTCCTACCGCTTCACGTTCAGACGATGCCACCAGGTGGCGTTCAACCCGTGCTAAGAGACAATCTTTATAATATCTCGACTCATCAGCGTACATCGCAAAGTTTAGGTGGCTGGCATCCAAAATAATTAGACATGATGGTGCAGTCATAGTCTTTTCATTACGACCTTTGCAAATGTCCTTACTTTGATTGTCAATTATTTTACAAATATACATACATTTCTTTTGTTTCATCAATATTTAATTATGATTATTATAATTATTATTTCTTTCCTTTCTCAGACATTATGTCTGGTTAAAAATGGAAAGTGATGCAGACCTTGATCAAGCGTGACTTCCTTTAAACTGTACGGTATATGTTACATTGCATTTAGGAACTTTTGGGTAATTGAACATGTATCAATAATTACAGATTTCTGGAGTTGTATATATACGTTTGGATGTAGCTGTATTGCGCTGATGTACTGGTGGATATTGTGTGGTATGACTCCTGTAGTTGATAGTATAATTGGTATAATGTCAACTTTATCCTGATGCCACATGTCCTTGACTTCCTCAGCCAGTTGGATGTATTTTTCAATTTTTTCTCCTGTTTTCTTCTGTATATTTGTTGTATATATTGTATTGGGTATGGGTATTTCGATTAGTTGTGTTAATTTCTTCTTTTTATTGGTGAGTATGATGTCAGGTTTGTCATGTGGTGTTGTTTTATCTGTTATAATGGTTCTGTTCCAGTATAATTTGTATTCATCATTCTCCAGTACATTTTGTGGTGCATACTTGTATGTGAGAATGTGTTGTTTTATTAGTTTATGTTGTATGGCAAGTTGTTGTTGTATTATTTTTGCTACATTGTCATGTTTTCTGGGGTATTCTGTATTTGCCAGTATTGTACCTCCGCTTGTCATGTGATCTACTGTTTCTATGTGTTGTTTTCAAAGTCTGCGTTTATCTGTTGTGGTATTGGGATCTTTAATAACATGCTTGTTGTAATATCTGGTGTTTATTGTTTGATCCTGTATTGCAATCATGAATCTTTCTGTCTCACTGTATATATTGTCTTTTCCTAGCCATGTGTTGGATGCATCTTGATCGATGTGTGGCTGTGTTAGATGATATGGTTGCTTTCCGTGTAGTGTTTTCTTTTACCAATTTACTTTCTTCGTATCTGTTGATGTTATGTCATCTAAAGGGTTGTAGAAGTGGTTATGAAATTGCAGTGGTGTAGCTGATGTATTTATATGAGTGATTGCTTTGTGTATTTTGCTAGTTTCTGGTCGTTCTATAAAGAATTTTCTTAAATTGTCTACCTGTCCATAATGTAGGTTTTTTTATGTCGATAAATCCCCTTCCTCCTTCCTTTCTGTTTAATGTGAATATTTCTGTTGCTAAATGTATGTGATGTATTTTAGATTTGTGGCATTGTGATCGTGTAAGTGTATTGAGTGCTTCTAGGTCTGTGTTACTCCATTTCACTACTCCAAACGAGTATGCCAATATTGGTATAGCATAAGTATTTATAGCTTTTGTCTTGTTTCTTGCTGTCAATTCTGTTTTCATTATTTTTGTTAGTCTTTGTCTGTATTTTTCTTCTTTAATATTTGTATTATCTATTCCTATTTTTTGTCTGTATCCTAGATATTTATAGGCATCTGTTTTTTCCATCGCTTCTATGCAGTTGCTGTGGTTAACCAATATGTAATCTTCTTGTTTAGTGTATTTTCCCTTGACTATGCTATTTATCTTACATTTGTCTGTTCCAAAAGCCATATTTATATCATTGCTGAATACTTCTGTTATCTCCAGTAATTGGTTGAGTTGTTGATTTGTTACTGCCAGTAGTTTTAGATCATCCATGTATAGCAAATGTGTGATTTTGTGTTGGTATGTTCCAGTAATAGTGTATCCATAATTTGTATTATTTAGCATGTTGGATAGTGGGTTCAGAGCAAGGCAGAACCAGAAAGGACTTAATGAGTCTCCTTGGTATATTTGGTATATTCCACGCTTAATCTGTATTGTCTGTGATGTGATATTATTTGAATTTATTTGGATATTAAGTGTGGTTTTCCAATTTTTCATTACTATGTTTAGGAACTGTATCAATTTAGGATCTACTTTGTATATTTCCAATATCTGTAGTAGCCATGAGTGGGGTACACTATCAAAAGCATTTTGGTAATCAATATATGGATAGTGTAGCGACCTTTGTTTGGTTTTAGCTTGATGTCACCCCTGCATCTATGATCAGATGCTCTTTACATCCTTGTGCTCCTTTGCAACAGCCTTTTTGTTCTTCATTTATAATTTTGTTCTGTGTTGTATGTGTCATTATTTTCTGTGTAATGACTGAAGTTAATATTTTGTATGTTAGTAGGCATGTTATGGGGCGATATTTAGCTGGTTTTGCTGTGCCTGCTTGATCTTTAGGTTTCAGATAAGTTATTCCATGTGTAAGTGTATCAGGTAATGTGTATGGGTTTTGCAATGTAACTGTTAAATAATTTAGTTAGATGTGAATGTGTTGAGGTGAACTTCTTTAGCCAGAAATTAGCTATTTTATCTTTTCCAGGGGCTTTCCAATTGTGAGTAGAATTAATTTCTTGGGTGACTTCATGTTGCAAAATTATCACTTCAGGCATCTGTGGTACCATATTGTATGTGTCTGTTTCTGTTTGTATCCACCATGCATGCCTGTTATGTTGTACCGGTTGTGACCATACGTTGCTCCAGAAGTGTTCCATGTCTGTTATATATGGTGGATTGTCTATTTTAATGTGTGTGTTATCTATTGTCTGGTAAAATTTCTTTTGGTTTATGTTGAATGTTTGGTTTTGTTTCCTTCTATTTTCACTTTTTTTGTATCTTCTAAGTCGTTTGGCCAATGCTTGTAATTTCTGCTTCTTTTCATCTAATTGCTCTATCGCTACTTGTTGTGAGATTTTACCTAACCTTTTTCGTTTTTTGTCTCATATTTCATGTCTTATAAATTGTGTTAAATGTCCAATGTCTTTTCTCAGTTTTTCTGTTCTGATCTGTAGCCTGTGTTGCCATGCTGGTTTTGTGAGTTTGTTCTGCGTGTTGGTTGGTTCTGATCTCTGCTTAGTGTGTGTATTTAGTGTAGTGAGTACTCCTATATAAACCAGTAGTTGTAACTCTTCCATAGTTTTATTTTCATGTATTTTGTTGTGTATGATTGTGTTGATAGTTGTTATTGTTGTTTCGACTTGTGGGTTATTTGGTGGTCTATGCAAGAATGGTCTAATGTCTGTATTTGTGTCTTTGTATTCTATATTTGTCAGCTGAAATTTTTCTTCTATATCTAACATGTGTATCACTTTGTGTTCTATTTGTGCTTGTTCTGGTGGCTGTCTTAAGATTTTGTTTTCCTCTGATTGTTTAATTGATGCGTGTTGTTCTTCGTTTGTTTGAGTCAATTACTGTATTTTCTTCTTCTTCTGATTGCACATTATTTTGTTCCAGTATTTGTTGTACTTGTTGTTTGATGTTCTCTAATTCTGACTGGGGTATCCTGTTATTTTTGATTATTACACGGATCTGATCAGCTAGTCGTTGTTCTGCTAAAAATTTTAATTCTGGGTATCTGGTAATAAATGTTGTGTATACTTGTGATCTGTATCCAGTTGTGTTGGTTTCTAAGTTTGTTGCTAGGTAATAACAGAACATGAGGTGTCGGTTAACTTCATCTGACCATCTCATCCTCTGTCTTTGTTTTCCTTCTAGAGTGGTTGCAGGAAGCATATCCTGCAAAACACCTCTGTTTGGTTTTAAATCATTTTCCGTGTGGCTCGCAGTATCGTTACCATTGTGGATGGGCATAGGGTTCAAGCGTCGTCCCCGACTATGACGGCGCTTGTTCGAGGCTTCATTAGTTCTGTCCTGAACCAACTAATCACACTAAAAGGGGGGTTAGCCCTATTAGTGGTTTGTTCTTTTCGTCGCTTTTGACGACTGGCAGAACATACTGGAGGCCTATTATTATTATTATTATTATTATTAATGTTATTAAGCTGAGATAGAAATAAGTAATCAATGTAAACTTGTAACAACTTCAACATGTAACTCTATATAAATAGAGTAGTCCTAAAGGAAGCAATAAAATGAATAATAGACCCAAAGAACTTCAGCAGAGGATGAAGGAACTAAATCAAAGAAGTATTACAGTGGGCCCAAGATTAACTACAGTAAGAAGTCGTAAATGTTTGGTCCGTATGCTGATAGGAAAACAGCAAAAAATTATGATGAATTGAAAGGACCAGTTGCAGAATCTGTACATTTACGATAGATAAAAACAGAAGTGGATAAATACTTAAACAAATAAACCGGAGCGCTGAAATTTAGGAAAGAAGCAATTTTCAAATCAATGCTAAACGTAAAATCAATAACCAAAGTCTTATGCCAATACTAAGCACGAAAGTGAATTATTGAGGTTAAATCCAAAGGCATTTAATAAGCCGAGGGTTGTCCAACGAGCAATGGAAAGTTGTCTGTTGATGTAAATAGAATGGACAGAAAAATTAACATCTGAATAAAAGAAAGGACAGGAGTTGAAGACTTGTTAGTGACAGTTAGGAAACTGGAATGTAGATGCGCTACACACATAGCTGCACAAACTAGTTACGGGTGGAATAAGAGGTTCCGTGTTGTATTCTTCCTGATAAGAAATGATAAAAATGACAGCCTAATGGATGATAAATGGCGATGTAGTGCAGTTACTTTAGCTTTTAAGTGATACTATTTGTTCTAGCCCAGGTCATAATAAGCATATGAATACGGAGATCTAACGTTTACATTGCTGTGGAAATGCTCCAATTCTAATACTTTAGCTCCAATGGGACTTTGAGCAGTAGTGGCCATGCTACTTGATGCGGAATTGACCACTGGATGTTACGAGAGGCAGACGCACCACTTTAAAAGCAGGTAGGAAGTGATGTGTTGTCAGCAGAAAAGAGGTGACGGCAGAATGGGTCAACCAGGTGAGCGCAGCGTCTTCGAGCGGGGACCAGCCACTGGGTGTCACCTGAGTAACACGCCAGTCAGGGACGTTTCAGACCTTCTAAATCCTCGCAGTTCGACTGTCGGTGACGTGACTGCAAAGTGGAAATGCGGAGGGAGAACCACAGCTGAACCAAGACGAAGCAGACCTCGCGTGCTGACGATGTTGCAGTGGCTGTGCTGTTCAGAATGCTTGTGCGAAGGAACAGCCAACCTTCATGAAATACACGAAATGTATTCGAAGTTGCGAAAATGGACAACCTTCAGCAGCATAATAGAATGACGACAATGAAAATCAGTGCCGGACCAGTACTCGAACGCGGATTTCCCAGTTCATCGCGTGCTGTTGGCTTCCCATTTCTTTTGAGTCGCTTTACGCGAGTGGCTGCCTTAACCACCTAGGACATCTTTTTTTCAGATACATCAGAAAAAAACAATGAATGAAAAGAAAAATCAACAGCTTGGTAGTCCTGTGCCTTGACCGCCAATTTTTTATCAATTGAAAACATAAAGTATGAAAATGAGTCCGTGATCCTATTTTTGGCACTTTATTTTACAGGTCCGCCTTCATCACATAATTTTTTTTTGACCGGTTTCGGCCACTGGCATCTTCAGATCATAAAATATTCTGATGTAGTGCCAACGTCAAACTAAACATGTAGGTACATAGTAAGCACATACTAGCCCGCCCGGTTGGCCGGGAAGGAGCGTCTGGTGCTCGGCACGAATCCGTCTGGCTTATTTGTGTCGAGGTCCACTGAACAGGCCAGTCTGTGGATGGTTTTTAGGCGGTTTCCCATCTGCCTCGGCGAATGCGGGCTGGTTTCCCTTATTCCCCCTCAGTTACACTACGTCGGCGATTGCAGCGCAAACAAGTTCTCCACGTACGCGTACACCACCATTACTCTACCACGCAAACATAGGTGTTACACTCATCTGGTGTGAGACGTTCTCTGGGGGGTCCACCGGGGGCCGAATCCTGGTTTCGGTGTGGGGCGGCAGAGGGGTGAAGTGGACTGCGGTAGTCGTGGGGTTGTGGACCACTGCGGCTGCGGCGGGGACGGAGCCTCTCCGTCGTTTCTAGGCCCCCGATTAACATACAGTACAATACAATACATACAAAGCACTTACTATGTACCTACATGTTTAGTTTGACGCTGATACTACTGCATCAGAATATTTTATGATCTGAAGATGGCAGTGGCCGAAAACGGTCACATTGCTTCATCAGAATCTCGTAACGTACTTTAAATACACGGCCTCTCCGTACAACTCGCCAAGACAGTCACCGCAATTTCTTCGCTACTGTTTTGGGAAGGAGACAAATATGCCCGATATAATATTCCTTCCACAAAACAATGGTATCCGGTATTCGTAATTTCTGAAAAATGCTAATCGTGCGTCGTTTACGGGACCCTGAATTTTATCAGTAAGAGATTTCCAATTCAAAGCCGCAATCTTCAGTGGGCAACGATCAACGACAACCCGCAAAGATGTATGACGATCCACACAACGCGCCCATGGAAGGACAGCGTCCTCGAAGCATCATGGATTGAGGAACTTGATTTGCCTTCAATCAAGCGCGCGTTTTATATACTGTAATATCTCTTTATATTCGATGAATTATTCTGATACAATTCTACCCTTGAATGACGTTCACTAATTTTCTATCTTCATACTCGCAGAATCCATGCGCAAAGTAGTTTCATACAATAGCTATGCCATGAGCGCATAATTATTCTTTGCAGTACTCTCTCTGGTGGTTGTTAGAAAAGCTCCCGAGATTGTCTTCGTGCCGATTAGCCTGAGCATTGTTTGAAGAATTGTAATCTGAATATTGAAATTTATGACAAAAGATAACTGATACGAAATTGTACGATTGAAAAGGATATATATATATATATATATATATATATATATATATATATATATATATATATATATATATTCCTTCACACAAAAGGTGTGTATTTGACATTTGAGAATTTATGATATTCATTGATATATTGCGTAGTTGTTATTCAGAAGGGAACTTCCGAAAGACTGGATGCGAACCTGCATTTAATAATCCAATAGCTCCATTACTTCTTCGGAAGGTTAAACTTCATCAAAACCAAATATCCGCTTGATCTGAGGTTTCCTAACTGATTATACAACGCTCCCAAAAATGCGAGGCATTTTATTTGTACAGATTAGCAGACTGCCGCAAAGCACGAGCCTGGAGAGAAGAAGAATCGTCGCCTGATTTCATTCTAACAAGTAAAATTTCTGAATCAATTTGAGTGACTGAGTTATGATTGTGTTTCCTATTATGAATGATTGATTGATCGAACGAATTGAGAACTACATAACTACATAATTACATAGATAGGAGGAAAAATTACAGTACAAAAAAATCGTCATGTATGAATTTTAACAAGGGAACTTGCTCACATCAATGAAGGAAGACCATCACGACATCGGCCTACGCCCTAACTGTGAGGTTCACACATGGAAGTTTTTAACCTGGCTTCCGACCAACAACTTGCGGCAACAACAGTTCAAGAGACAGTACAAACAGAGATACAGAGAGAGCAGACAGTCCTGTGGTCATGGCCGACAGAGAACAACCGGCGGTTCAGCCGCTCACTGACCATCACCGAGTTGAAATGTTAGGACTTGGAAAGGACGACTCATGCAGGAGCGGTGAAACCAACAGTCTCCAACAGGCGATCGTGTTCGTGCCATCTCTCTCTTTTTACATTCTGTTTTACTTTACTGCCACCTCGTTTTGTTAATTCAATTACTGGTGTCACTGAGTTGCTGCCTTGCCTGCCCGTGAGCGGCAGCAGCAGCGCTTATCGATATAGGCCCTGCCGTATTATCTCTGCTCGACTGCTATTACTTCCCGGTTGTCGTGTGTTGAGAAGTTAGTTCGTATCTGGCAGTGAGTTTCAACGGGGCCAGCAGTGGAGTTCTCACCTGGCAGTTGGACAGTTGGGACGCGGCAGAAGTTGGGTCGGGTTGGAGCGGCAGTGAGATTCGCATAGCCATGACTCGCCCGACCGTTGCCGGCACACATGGTATCAATACGAACGGTCCTGGTTGGTCGTCTTACCGGACGACGCGATTGCTCGCCGATCGTTTATGGGTTGGAGATGTTTGAGCCTCAACTCGTGGTTCGTCCTCGTCACTGCATAGTCACTATTTTTACCATTGGTCGCGTTCTTTGTCCAAGTGTTTGTGATACACTCCTGGAAATGGAAAAAAGAACACATTGACACCGGTGTGTCAGACCCACCATACTTGCTCCGGACACTGCGAGAGGGCTGTACAAGCAATGATCACACGCACGGCACAGCGGACACACCAGGAACCGCGGTGTTGGCCGTCGAATGGCGCTAGCTGCGCAGCATTTGTGCACCGCCGCCGTCAGTGTCAGCCACTTTGCCGTGGCATACGGAGCTCCATCGCAGTCTTTAACACTGGTAGCATGCCGCGACAGCGTGGACGTGAACCGTTATGTGCAGTTGACGGACTTTGAGCGAGGGCGTATAGTGGGCATGCGGGAGGCCGGGTGGACGTACCGCCAAACTGCTCAACACGTGAGGCGTGAGGTCTCCACAGTACTTCGATGTTGTCGCCAGTGGTCGGCGGAAGGTGCACGTGCCCGTCGACCTGGGACCGGACCGCAGCGACGCACGGATGCACGCCAAGACCGTAGGATCCTACGCAGTGCCATAGGGGACCGCACCTCCACTTCCCAGCAAATTAGGGACACTGTTGCTCCTGGGGTATCGGCGAGGACCATTCGCAACCGTCTCCATGAAGCTGGGCTACGGTCCCGCACACCGTTAGGCCGTCTTCCGCTCACGTCCCAACATCGTGCAGCCCGCCTCCAGTGGTGTCGCGACAGGCGTGAATGGAAGGACGAATGGAGACGTGTCGTCTTCAGCGATGAGAGTCGCTTCTGCCTTGGTGCCAATGATGGTCGTATGCGTGTTTGGCGCCGTGCAGGTGAGCGCCACAATCAGGACTGCATACGACCGAGGCACACAGGGCCAACACCCGGCATCATGGTGTGGGGAGCGATCTCCTACACTGGCCGTACACCACTGGTGATCGTCGAGGGGACACTGAATAGTGCACGGTACATCCAAACCGTCATCGAACCCATCGTTCTACCATTCCTAGACCGCCAAGGGAACTTGCTGTTCCAACAGGACAATGCACGTCCGCATGTATCCCGTGCCACCCAACGTGCTCTAGAAGGTGTAAGTCAACTACCCTGGCCAGCAAGATCTCCGGATCTGTCCCCCATTGAGCATGTTTGGGACTGGATGAAGCGTCGTCTCACACGGTCTGCACGTCCAGCACGAACGCTGGTCCAACTGAGGCGCCAGGTGGAAATGGCATGGCAAGCCGTTCCACAGGACTACATCCAGCATCTCTACGATCGTCTCCATGGGGGAATAGCAGTCTGCATTGCTGCGAAAGGTGGATATACACTGTACTAGTGCCGACATTGAGCATGCTCTGTTGCCTGTGTCTATGTGCCTGTGGTTCTGTCAGTGTGATCATGTGATGTATCTGACCCCAGGAATGTGTCAATAAAGTTTCCCCTTCCTGGGACAGTGAATTCACGGTGTTCTTATTTCAATTTCCAGGAGTGTATTATGTGTAGCTTGTCATGTCGACTGTCCAGTTATTTTGGTGCTTTCGGTTCTGATATGTAGCAGTCGGTCGGTTGGTGTGGATCAGCCTGGAAATCTCCGCGTGGCGCAGTGGGCCGAGCCCGCTGGCGGTCTCTACGCAATGTCGGAGTGTGTGGGAGATGTTTGACTGCTACGAGGTTCTTGGCTCACCGACCCAGGACATCAAAGTTGAGTGGTGATTTAATTACCAAAGCCTGTCTGTTCACATCGTGCCGTTGGTTTTCATGGTTGGCTGTTGGGGGTATTGCCGGCCGGAGTGGCCATGCGGTTCTAGGCGCTACAGTCTAGAGCCGAGCGACCGCTACGGTCGCAGGTTCGAATCATGCCTCGGGCATGGATGTGTGTGATATCCTTAGGTTAGTTAGGTTTAAGTAGTTCTAAGTTATAGGCGACTGATGACCTAAGAAGTTAAGTGGCATAGTGCTCAGAGCCATTTGAACCAATTTTTTTGTTGGGGGTATTACCGTGAGCAACAGCGAGTGTTCGAGTTGGTCAAAGTTTTGCCACCATCAGGTGGAGTTTAACTGTATTTTGGTTATTTGAAGTCCAAGTGCACCATCGGAATTTTCTGCCTTGTGGCCAGTTACCTTCCCTGGCCGCTGACGTATAATTCAGGCAGTGTCCTTTCCTCACCGTGTTGTCGCTGTCCAACGCGTGTGTGTAGTTTTGACAGCTTATGCATACTTCATTGTGGGCGGCTACGCCTTTTACGTTTTGGCTTTGGAGATCCTTGTGTACTGGTCGGGTAGAAAGCAAGTCGTCTTCTCGGTGGGTACGTTGACTGTCTCTTGGTTGGGTTGCCAGCGGATCGGATATAGTTGAGCCGGCTACCTGTCTCCCCGAAGTGAACGTTAATGTTTCAAGTACAGACCGACCCCCGGAAACTTCTGAGCGCCGCTGGCTCTACTGCCTTTTCTTATTGGTATTTGATTGTGTATTTAAATGGCTCATAGCCGATGGTTGAATTTGTATGCTTTTAGTTGGGTTTTAAATAATGGGCCTTGAGCCGTTTTAAAATCGAAAGTTCCTTACTTGTCAAATCTTACATTGTTTGGGCATTCAGCTTATTTAAAATACTTTTTAATAAAGCTTTGGGCTCTCTGCCTTTTCAAAATTTATTGTAGTTGTGTTTTTTAATCATGGGCCTTCAGCCGTCTTAAAATTTAAACTCCTTACTTGTTAAATCTTAGATTGATTGTGCCTTCAGCCTCATTAAAAAAAATTAAGGGTAAAGCCTTGGGATTCCTGCCTTGTAAAAATGTATTGTGTTTTGAATCATGGGCCTTCAGCCGTTTTAAAATTAAAATTCATTACTTGTCAAGTCTTAGATTCTTTGGGCGTTCAGCCTCATTTGAAATATTATTTAAGGCTAAAACCTTGCGCTTTCTCCCTTTTGAAAATTTATTGTAGTTGTATTTTAAATCATGGGCCTTCAGCCGTTTTAAAAATGCAATCATGCGTATTGCGGGAAGTACTAAGAGAGCGGGGACGGCCAATGTGACGGCGAAGCAGGTGATGATACAAGGATGTCAGGTCCTTGTTAAGGAGAGGACGTGGCTTAGACTTCACCCTCCGCTCTTCCATCTACTGCTTCTTAATCAGCAGCAACTTTGGCATGATACGCCAAACGCCAGCGGTCTTTCTTGCGCAAAATTCACGATGAACGATGTAATAAAACTCGTACGTGTTCCGAAACTCTCTCGCTTTTGTGGCACAAAAGTGTATCAGAACTTTCCGGATTCCCTGTTTTGCATACCCCCCATTCAGCACCAATCACGGTATGAACGGACGCATCAGCAAGATGGGAAACTTTGAGCATCCACTGAGCCCGACAGCATTTCATGGGTTATCGGGCGAGGTTGGTAGTCACAGCAACAGCACAGTGATCAGTGAAAGGCGCTGGTTTTGTTGTGTTTGGGTTGTATCGGCGCTCAATGGCGTGGTTATCAGCGCAGTTTCAAACAATAAAAGAAACGAAAGAGAAGAAAAGAGTTAATAAGATTGGCACAATCACTCGCTCATTCACTAACTCACCGAGTCAGTCATGCGTTCACTCATGCACTCCTACGTCACTCGCGTTGACTCACACTATCAGTCCATACCACACGCCGCAAAACAAAGGAGACATGCTGAAAGGTGCTACACAGCGCCTTCCACTGATCACTGTGCTGTTGCTCAAACTCACCCGATAACCCATGAAAAATTGTCGTGCTCAGTGAATGCTCAACGTTTCCCGTCTTGCTGATGAGTCCATTGTTGTTACACCTGGGGTGAAAACAGAATTAAAATGACAGAGGAGATAAGACAACGGCAGAAGGAAGTGTGACTGCAGAACACTTCCAAGACACATGGGTAAGCCAGTCACCGTGTTAACACATTAAGAACAATTACTTAAGATATTCGAAAACGAGCTGGACAGATCACAAAACTATAAAATGTTAGCCAGATTCGTTACAGTGTCACTTAAAATAGGGCTGGATCTGCCGAAAAATCTGCCGTTGTCCTCTGTCCGAAAATGAAACACAGTATAGCAAAATACGGCGCACAGCGATCTGTACATGGCAAGCATTACATGTTGAAGGGACCTCTCGCCGGAACAAGAAGCCATGCGTCAGTGGACTGAGGCCTGTGCGAGGACGAGTAAGGAGGATCTCTTCCAGTCTTCGTCGCAGAAAGAAGGTACGCCACGGCCGCGTAGTGGGCTTCACAAAACACATCCTTTTACCTGTCACTTCAAGGCACTCGTCTTTCCATCGAGGCATGACTCTGTACCTTAACAGCGAGACGATAGCATGCAGGGATACGGCACACTGAAATAACTGACGATCACGACATGCCTCCTTGGCTGATACATCCTACTTTTCATTCCCACGATATCCATGTGCCCTGCTACCCACCAGAAAGACATCTCCTTCCCCAGCCGTTGTAGCTGCAGGAGGGCGTCTGGATATTGTGGACTATTTCATCTGATGGGTTCAAGAATTTTTGAGAGCGCACTCAGAGAATCGAAACAGACAAGGAATTTAGCACTCGAAGCATATCTCATCTGTCCTATTACCCGCATATAATTCCGCGTCAAACACAATAAAGTCTCGAGGCAGTCAACCTTGAGGACATGATTAGCGAAAACAACAGAGCAACCAATGGGAGTCCTCCTGTTTCGACCCATCCGTAAAGACAACTGTGGAGTTTAGGTGCTCAATTAAAATGTCATAATATAATGTATTAAAAACATAAGGAGGACTGCAATCTCTCCTGTACTGCGCTAAATCTAAAATTGCTATGGGCTTCTGTAGTAACCATGGCGTCAGGCGGTTAAAACCCTGGATTTGTGGTTCCTTGTGCTCCATACCAAGTGGTTCCAGCACACGCTGGGAAAGGTGTTCCAGAGGTGGACGAGCAAGTGCACGTTATGCAGGTGAAGTCGGAGCTGCGAGGAAGTTACGTGCTCTGACGCAGCTTGAGGAGGAGGGTGAGATGTGGTTCCCCAGCCTGAGCACAGAGAGTGGGTATGGGGCTGCAGCCAGCGTCATCCCTTCACGATGGATACCGTCAGCTGTCTTCAGACAGGAATATCCTGTGCACCTATAGTCTAGCAGCGAACACATGCCCTATATAACTGGAGCAGACACTCCTGTCTGCTCCCCAAGTCCTGTTGTCAGGAAACTTTATAATATTTAGGGCCTTCTGCGTTCTGGCTTAAGGTCTCTTAGCGTGGTCTCTTGCAGTAGTTTGGAGTCTTTAAAATGTGGAATGATATGCCTCATATGCAAGTCAGATAAACTAAAAATTCGATGAGGATGATCAAAGTGAACGTACACACACATATCTGCAGAAAACTGTAAACCTGTGTTTGTAGCCCACTCCTATAACCTCCGCATACTAAGTTGCAACTGACGAATCGCTGTTGCAACACTGCAGGAGGAATAACAGACGGCAAAATCGTCCACAAATAAGGAGCATTCTACAGAACTCCATGCCGTAGACGTGAAACTGTTTATGGCTATGGCAAAGAGTTTAATACTTACTACATTACCCCAAGGAATACCATTCTCCTCCTTAAAACGATCTGACAGTGTGTCACCAACGTGGTACCTAAAAAACCTCTTAGACAGCAAAACCCATTTGAGGATTGGGAGGTGGTCACCAAAGCCCCTTTCATGAAGTTGCTCTAAATTACTCTGTCTCCAAGTACTGTTGTGTGCCTTAGTGATGTCAAAGAATATACTGAGGCAGTGATGTTTATGTAAGAAATCCTGCTGAATATCTGCCTCTAGCAGGGTCAGGTTGTCGACAGTGGACTGCACTCTCCACAATGCACACAACCAGACCAGTCAATATTTAACGATTCGCTTCAGTGTCTTTCTGCACAGCTAGTTAAAACGGTACTCCAGTAACTACTGAACATGTGCTGTCCTTTCGTGGTTTGAAAAGGAGAATCAAAATTGCCTCTCTCTACGAGTTGCAAATGTTACCTGCCTGCAGTGTGAAATTAAAACATTCGTGGAGGATTTCCTTTGACGGTATAGTGAATGACGAAGCATGAAGTACCTGATTTGGTCGTGACCACGTGCAGTGTCGTGAGTCTCAGATAGTGCTCACTGCATCTCCCACACAGATAAAGGGTACTTGTAAGACAGAATTGTTGGATCTGAAATCCCACTTGCCCCTCGCCACAGTCGCACGGTAGTGGCGAAACGCCGGATTGTTGCTGCCATTGGCAGTAGTCTGTGTAAAATGCTCTGCCGTCGTGTGAACGATATCTCCAGGCGTTGTTTGGAGGCAGTCCGGTTCCTGCACTGCTGCTGTTGGTGAACGATTGTCTTTACTGGAAATCTTCCCATACTTTTGTAGAAGGATTGGAGCAATTGATGGTGTCCAGGAACGCTTGCCGTGACCTTTTATTGCTCTCCTTAATTAAACCTTGGATCTTGCGACTCGAAAGGCTGCGAAGTTGTCTGCCATTGGGTAGCGTTTAAACCATACAAGAAACGCACACTTGTCCCAGATTGCTGTAAAGCACTCACTGGTCCACCAAGGTACAGGTTTCCATGTCACATGACTTGAAGACTTCGGGATGGATAAGTCAGCGGCATGATGAACAGCATTCAAATAGCCCTGCTGACAATGTATTTCGTTGGCTTTTCTTGAAACAACCTTCTATCCAGTTGGTGGATCAACAGTGGAAAGTGGTCGCTGAAGGTCATCGGTTGCTTGCAAGTATGCTGAGTCCGCAGGGACTGCACAGCAGAAAGATAGGTCGATGCCTGTAGACGATACAGTAGTAGCCGAGAAATAAATGGGACTGTCTACGTCGAGGATGCACATCTTCTGAGACATAATGACATTCTCCAAGACTCGACCCCTGGGGCAAGTATAGAGCAACCCCCATAACACATAATGACCATGGAAATCACCCAGTAGGAGAAACAGGAGAGGGAGTTTTTCAATAAGTCCTGTGAGAACGTCAATTGCATGCTGTGATGGTAAATACAGGGAGCAGATAAAGATTTTTTGACCTACAAGAACAGGCAACGGACACTGCTTGTAGGTCAGAAACCAAAGAGAGCAGAGGAGGTCTGTGTGTTATTAACAAACAAAGCACTCCCTTGACTCTTTCTCCAGTCATGTCATTCTTTTGGCTGAAGGTATGGCCTCATATCGTAAGGCTGTTAGTGGCATTGCGGCTTTGAATTGTGCTTCCTGTAAACATAAGCACGAGGGAGCGAATAGTGGGTGGAGGCTCGGCCTTGGGGCAGGATGAGTGCCACAGACGAACACCAAGCTCCATTGACTCCAAAGGCGAATCGTGAGAAACGTCAGAGAGAGCAACATGGAAATCGTCAGACTGCTTGACTTTGATTTTTTCCCCTGGTTAGATTTCGGAGTCACAACCGCTGTCATGGTAGGAATAGTGCTGGATGGAGGACCAGACTGAACATTTGGAGGAGCAGAGAGCTTCTCAACATCGCTACCATGGCCTTGTCTGATGTTCTGGGAGGATATGTGTGTTTTGAGCTACCGAGCGCTCAACGCCGAGGGTATCAGCGCCCCTACATAAAGAAGCGAATGTAGATAAAACGTCTAAAATTTTTGTCACACTGGGGAGGAAACGTATAAAATGACAGTCATTCATTCACTCTCACTCCACTCGCACTGACCCACACAATCACTCTATTTCCCAGGTCTTTAAACAATGGAAAAAGGGTAAAAGGTGCTATTCCTGGGATTAAAAGTGAAGTAAAATCACAGAAGAGCTAAAAGAAAAGACAGGGAAGTGTGACTGGCTGACCACTTCCAAAAAGCATGGGCGAGCCAGTCACCCTGTTGACACTTTCAGAACATCTCCCCAAAAATTATGGAGACAAGTTGGACACATCACAAAATCTTGAAACTCTAACAACATTCGTTTCAATGTCACTTAAAATAGAGGCTGCTCCCTGGCCCAATAATAAAACAGACTATAATAAAAAGTGGCGCACAGTTACCTGTACGCCACAAGTACGACAAATTGGAGAATCTCCCATCTGGAGGAAGAAGCCATGTGTCAGAGGGCTGTGGCCTATAGGAAGAGGAGTAAACAGGACCACATCCCGTCTTCGTGGCCGAAAGGAGGTACGCCATGGCCGCGTATTGGACTTCCCTAGACTTAGCTTATTGTCAGTTGCTTCCAGCTGATCATATTCCCATCAACGCAAGAGTCTGAACCTCAACAGCGAGATAACCACATGCAGGGCAGTGGCTCAGTAAACTAACCGAGTATCAAGACATACCTCTTCAGATGCTACATCTGTCCTTTCATTCTCCACAATACCCATGTGCTCCACAATACATGTACCCATGTGCCCATCAGAAGGACACATCCTTCCCAGCTTTTGTAGATACTGTAGCTGGAGGAGGGCATCCATGTTCTAAACAACTATATCAGTTGGATACAAGTGTTGCAGAGACTGAAGGGGACTCATGAAGTTGGAACAGACGAGAAATTTAGCAGCTGTGACATAATCTCATCTGCTCCAGCTCCCAGCAGGTATATCAGCATCAAATACAGTGAACTCTAGAGGCAAATGTATCTTGAGGGCACAATCTTGGAAAACAACAGAGCAACCAATAGAGTCACACTGTTCAGAACCGTCTCTGAAGACAGCTACATAGTTGTGGCTCTCATTTAAAACGTGGAAAATATCGCATTAAAAACAGAAACAGGAGTACAGTC
The DNA here is from genome assembly GCF_021461385.2 of Schistocerca piceifrons. Classification (NCBI taxonomy): domain Eukaryota; kingdom Metazoa; phylum Arthropoda; class Insecta; order Orthoptera; family Acrididae; genus Schistocerca; species Schistocerca piceifrons. The sequence continues at coordinate 44,315,151 of NC_060144.1, read as the reverse complement.
TCTCCTGTACCGCACTGAATCTGAAATTTCTCTGGGTCTCAGGAGCAATTAAGGCGGCAGTCGGTGAAAACCCCGTATTTGAGATTGTGCATGGCCAACACCAAGGGCACAGTTCCCAAATTGCCACATTTTCTGTGGACAGTTAGTAAAGAGGTGTTCCATAGCTGGGCGAGCAACAGTACAGTATGCTGGGAAGCGGGAGTCGCAAGGACCTGACAGGCCTGACACACCATGAGGAGTTGCTATCTGATTTTAAGTGACGGTTCCCCAGTCTCTGCACAGAGACTGGATAGGGGGTTGGTTCTGTAAGTGTCCATGGACAGCCTGCTCCCCTTATGTAGATAGTTTCAATGATGTTCAGGTACGAAGGCCTCGCTTTCCAATATACTGTGCATCCTAGATCTAGCCATTATCGAACGATAGCCCTATAGAACTGAACGAGACATACCCTCTCCACTCCCCAAGACCATGAAGAAGACACTTCAACATTCAATTCCTTCTGAGTCGTTGACTTTAGGTCCCTCAAATGTGGGAATCATGACAGCTTGGAGTACAAAATGAGATCCAAAAATCGCACAGCATCTTTAAAGGGGAGGATGGTGTTCCACATTTGCAATTCAGGTAATTTAAAAATACGGCGAGTACAATTAAAATGAACACTCGCTCACAGACTTCGCTGCAGGAAACATGTCTCTGTAGCCCACTCTTCCATACTCTTCAGTGTAAGTTGCAACTGACTAGTTGCTGTTGCAGTACTGGAGGAGGAACAGAAAACTGTAAAATCGTCCACAAATGAGGAGCATTTTACAGAACTACTCACCATACACATGATATTGTTCTGGGCTATGGCAAAAAGTGTGACACTTAAAACGTTGGCCTTGAGAAACACCATTCTCTTATTCGAAACAGCACGTCACCAACTTGGTATCGAAAAAGCCACTTCGATAAAAAGGACCAAATGAAGATGGGGAGATGGCCATGGAAGCCGTATTGGTGGAACTGCTCTAGAATGAGATCTCACCAAATTGTATCGTATGCCTTAGTGATGTAAAAAAAAAGCCCTAGAAAAGCTGTTTACACAGGAAAGTCTGCTGAATAGCTACCTATAGCAAGATCAGGTTGTTAACAGTGGATAAAAATCTCCTGAATCCACACTGGGAGTGGCTAAGGAGTTTCATGGTGTCTAACGTCCGTAACAGACAATGGTTAACGGTTCGCTCCAAGATATATGCTACACAGCTATTGGGGCACCTTTGGTCCTTTCCTGGTTTGCGTCCCTTAACGAGTTGGGAAAGTTGCCTGTCTATCATATCGAATTAAAATCTTTTCAGACGATTTCCTTGATTTCAAGTTCTGCGGCATGCAGTATTGGATTTGGTCATGAGTAGGTGCCGTATCAAGAGCTACACATAGCGCCGAATCCAGCTTCCACATCGAGAATGGGCAGTTACAGGACTTTGAATAGTCATAACTGACCTCTTTCGATGGTGGCCCGATAATGAAGGAATGCTGGATCCTGGCTGGTAGTGGCAGTAGTAAGAGCAAAATTTTCTGCCATTTTCTGTATATTGCCTTCAGGTTTTGCTATAGATAAGCAACAGCATTTACCGAGGGGGCTCTCAAATCGTCACAGAGCTGCACATCTGACCCAAATGACTGAACAGCACTCATAATTCCAAATGGGAGGTGGTGTCCTACGATGGCCTGAGGTCTTTGGGATGGAAAGGTCAGTGGCATAGTGGATTACTCGATGTGGTCCATCCACTACGCATGCTGTCGTCGTATTCTGTCACAGCCAGCTGGCCAAACAGTGTGCTGTTGACCCAGCTGATCATCCATTATGGTGCGACCTTTCAGAGAGGCTCCACCCAGTAGGTGAATACAGCATGACAAGTGGTCGCTAGAATGAAAGTCCTCAGTGACTTTCCACAAATAGGGTCCACAAGGGCTGCACAGCAGAAAGAGAGGTCGAAGGCTGAGAATGTCCCAGTAGCAGCATAGAAGTGAGTGAGAGGATTATGATGAGAGGTGTATTTAGGATGGATGAGTTATCATAAGGGTCTCCAAAACCTGACCCTGAGGACAAATGGAGGTTGAACCCAACAGGTCAATAAAGCGAGCAGTGATACTGTGACATACATGAACCTCAGCTGCAGTTCCATAGCCATGGGAAGAGCAGACGAGGGGTACACATTATATTTACAAATAAAGTTATCCCTTCCTTGGCCGTTTTCCTAGTCAGGTTGCCGTTGCGGTAGTGTACAGTCCCTTAGGACAGGAAAACTGGGCACCTTCCGCAACCACCTGTGCTATCAGTTTCAGTTACTTCACATGTTTCCTGAACCCATTAATGTTCCACTGCAGTATGGAAGCCGTTTTAACGGTGAGGTTTTGCTCTGTCTTTCCCCTTCTTGTGCCATTGTGATCCCGAGGAAGCGGCATAGGGTGGGCCACTTGATGGACTTGCTGGGACCTTTAGGCAAACGTCTGCCTACGTACCAGATATGGTACTTTCATTGTCAGATCCTTCATACGGTAACAAGGTCGCATGGTCCAACACATTCAGAGTGGATCGCTTTGGCCGTTTGGCCCTCGTCCCCAGCTTATATTTTGGAGACAGTTTCAAGGCTGTAGTAATGGAAACACTCTGCTGGATCCCATCTGATATCTTCTGTAAGAGTTTGCTACCTACACTGACATTATGTTTAGCAACGTTCAGTTCTTCAACGATAGGATTACTGGGCTACAGGACCAGCAGTGCAGACTGCCAGCTGCGTTTACAAGTGCAGGAGATGTGTTCTGCTCAACTGTCATAGTCTCAGTGATAACACTGACATTCTGGACAGGCTGTTTCAACACAGAGGCAAAAGACTTGGAAAAGCTTAGTGGCTGAGTGGTCTTAAGTCCCTTCCTCATGTCTGAATCTTCCTTTCTTCAGCAAAGACAGGACATTTCCTGCTCCAAACCAGATTCGGCTGGGAGCAATTAACACACCTGGATCAGGCAGTGCATTGAAAAACTTGTTCGTATTCCATACTGCCACATTGTCCACATGTGGCCTACCCATTACAATCGGTAGCGGTGCGTCCGAAGCATTGGCACTTGAGGCAGTGCATCGGATTTGGGACATAAAATCTAACCCTAAGGCAGAGAAATCCTGCTGCAATATACTCCAGCAACTTCAGCAGAATCAATGTCTGAATAAATGATGATGACTTTTGTAGCTTACCGTCAAACCTTTTCATAACATTTTAGACGTCAGTCACCCTTCCATTTTGCCATTCTTGTTGCAGTTTTTTTGTATCCATATCCATAACGTCCTGGCATCTTACAACACCCTTAGCGCTAGTTAAATCAGTGTGCAGCTCACTGTTGATGGGATGCTCTCCTAGTAGCTTGGCATTCAATAGCTACTGTACTTGGGAGACCTCATAGTCTCCAGCAGAAGAGCGCCACATTGCATCCTCTTGATCGATTTTAGTTGCCCTACAAGTGATCGAGCACTTTATGGATACAGAACGTGGGATTTACATTTCACGGTGCTCCCAGGAGCAGCGAGGGAAGAAAGTGCATCCAGACAGAGCCCCGCTTGTCTGGGTAAGCCTTGTAGAATTGAGGTGCTTCAGGTTCCCCAGAAGTTGCCCGCTAGTGACTGCTCCTCTCCAACAGCCATGCATCTCATCAGCACACAGTTCACCTTGAGACTGAGGATTCTTTTTATAGACGTTTTATCATCCTCGCGATCTGGGCAATAAGCGAAGATCACCATTCCCTGTGACACGAAACGTTCCACCGCTCCGACACACGATGGTCGCAGAAGCATGTCCAGATCATACGATAACAGCTGACTGGCGGCGTTCAGCAGTCTCCAAGTCAGGAACCCCGGGGTTGCCAAACTTGTACCCAACAAATGAATGCCTAGCGACTGAGGACCAGTGAAAGGTCCTGGAATTACGTCGACTGCAAGACTCTGATAACACAAAACATTGGACATATAAAGTCTGTCAAGTTACAACTAGACATCACAGTAAAAAACATGAACTTCACCAATGCTGGAAACGAGTGTTCCCAATAGTCCCTCCAGCGCATTGTACGAAACAATTCATGGAGATCATGACTAAAATTAAAATGAGGGTACTGGTCAACGGGATGTAACATAGAGTTGAAGTCTCCACCCAGAGGAAGGTCGCGAGGATTCTTTCACAGAAAGTAAGGTAGCCCTTCTCAGTACACTTTCGAGGGCGCCACTTTTTGACTCATGCTAGACTGTGCATAAAGCACAACCAGGGTAAATTCAAAAATACGACAACTAATCCCGCGGCCTGAATCGAGAACTTCAGTGTCAGTCACGGGAACGCATTCACGATCAAAAAAAGTGTAGTACCTGTCGAATTAGAATAGGTCCGAAAACGGGAAGAGAATAGGTGGTAAACAATTCTTCGTCCAATAATGTAAAGTCTGCACATAATTCATAAGTGAACTGACAGAAAGCAGCGAGACGTAACTCAGACTCAATGCCATTGACATTCGAAGTAACAAAGGTGTATGTCTGAGTCATCTACCAAAGTGGGACAAAAATGAAGTCCATCTATGTCACATTCCGACCATCGATCCACTGCCGAGTCCATAGACGAGTTCGAGGGAGAACCGTGCCCTTCAGAACCCTTACGCCGTTATTTCCTGGGCGAGATAGTGTGGTGCGGATTGTAAAAGCTGTGTACGCTAGCAAAACGGCCTCAGCAGCCGGAAGAAAAAAAAAGGGTCAAGCGCAAGATATGAATGTGCCCGCACTGGAACAGGAAAAGTAAGCCGCTCCAATGGGGGATCATCCGGCACGACAGAGAGGGAAGGATCAGCAGGTGCAGTAGGCGACAAGTTGTAAACAACCTGCGGCGACTCCTGCAGTACAAGATTCAACAGCAGAAGCTCGAAGGTTGTCTAACCGAAACGCCGTCGACGGCAATCGTCACGGAGATAAGGAGGCGTCGGTGGCCGCCAGGCTGTGGTATGTGGGGGCGGGGGAGGGGGGGGGGGAGGAGAGGGGGAAGATGGGACGGAGAGGGGTGCTGATCACACCCGATCCTGAGGCGACTCCATAAGATCATAAGATCCCCAGAGGCCTGAGAACGCCCAGATTCGCTGCCCCCACTGTCTCTGCAGTAGAACTGAGGTGGCTCCACTACCTGACCCGTCTCTATGACGGAAACAAACATGATTGCCCTGTTTAAGTAACAGCCTGTTTAGAGTGGGTTCATGAAATTTTGCAAAGAAGACATAAAACTCAGTGTGGGGTGAACCTGTAAATCGGACCTGATATAACATCAAACGTTACCACTAACGAATCAGAAAGGGAACTTGGCTGCACATTACCGTTAGACTTAGCGAAAGGAAAACCACCCATACCTTTATGTGAGATCAGCTTGGACGGCTTCGTGACAAAGTATCAGCCGGAACCGCTTCTTAAAACTCACTTAAATTAACACAAAAGACGATACAACGACGGAAAACCTATCACAGAAGTCACAACACGCCTTATAAACAACGAACTGCTACGCCTCGAAACACTACAACAGAACGGAAGAATAAACACGTCCGGCTATTCGCCGCTCCAAGCGGAATTGCATTAGGCTATGCGAACATGTATTACGTCCGGACACTAACTTCCAAATGACACCAACCGTGTGCCGGCCGCGGTGGTCTAGTGGTTCTAGGCGCGCAGTTCGGAACCGCGCGACTGCTACGGTCGCAGGTTCGAATCCTGCCTCGGGCATGGATGTGTGTGATGTCCTTAGGTTAGTTAGGTTTAAGTAGTTCTAAGTTCTAGGGGACTGATGACCTAAGATGTTAAGTCCCATAGTTCTCAGAGCCATTTGAACCATTTGACACCAACCGTGTGTTTACAACTTACACTCGTGCATCTATTGTGTATTCCTGTCCAAAGGAACAGGCACTGCGGCGACAACAGCCGTTATGAAATACATGAAACGTACTCGCAATTGCGCATATGGACAACGATCACCTGTATAATGGAACAACCACAATGATAATTTGTGCGGGACGGGACTCGAACCAGGACAACCGGCTTATCGGGAGTGATGCCACGACTTATAGGCTATCCGAACTCCATATGTCGTCAGTGTCTACAACTTGAACTCTTACATCAATCATGTATATTCCCCTATAGGGGAGACTTTGTAACTGAAAGCCCCTTGCGGATTGTCGGTGGACAAATACGATACTGCAGTGAAAATTCTACCGTACTCCTGAACAAGACAAAAACTGCAACATCGTCTTCATCCGCCGACATCAGGCAAGTGACTTGAAATTAAAATAACTCCCTTGTATGGGAATAATGAATGTACCAGTGCAGGTAGTAGACACATGGTTGACATCATATGGAAATTTGGGTCTGGCCCTGAAACGTCTTCAGATAAGCTAATGGTAACGGGACCATTCGCGATAATCGGGAAACTTGGGCTCGAGTCTCAGTTTGGCCAAATTTTCACTGCCGTCAATTCATTATACAGTTGAAGATTTTACGTGTTAGTTACTGTGAATGCGTTTCACGTACGTTATTTGGTGGCGGACAGGAACCGTCGAGAATTGCGCACAGTGGTTGTGAAAATCCACATGCAGTCAATGCAACAGTTCACTCGTGAGTTCCGAAGCGCCATAGCTGAAGTACGGAGGAGGTTTTCTTTTTAAAATGTGAGGTTATTTTTCACAGGTAGGATGTGGTTCCATTACTGCGCTTCATACAGCGATAAATGCGTTTCACTGCATTCGGTATCTCATACAGTAAAGGAATAGTTCGGAAATGATGAATGATTTTACCAACATTGTCACAAAGCAGCACCCGTGAGGGAATGGTTTATGGATCATAACATTCCAGAAATGGACTCGCCTGCCCGGGACCCCGACGTGAATCTAACGGAGTTCCTCTAGCAACAGCTGTAGCGTTGAAATCGCTCCAGGTCCCTGCGTTCAGAATCTCTACCCTCTCCGGTTTCAGCTCGTGGGTAGGAATGCGCCGCCCATTCCCATACTGAATGTGTCCTCGGCAGATCTCAGGTCATCATAAAGGCGAAGGGTGGACAAACACCCTGTTCACTTTCAGCTGTCAGGGTACTTTTCACCGGATAGCGTAGAGGTCTGTACCCATTCACGAATGGAGAATGAAAAGAATTGCTGTGCGCCGTTAACTACCTGATTTCTTCAGTGAGATGCCAAGAAGACAGCATGAGGGGTGAAGATTATTAGTACTTTTTACCATGTGAGAGAGACCTTAAAATTTTCCAAGAAGGTTCTGACGCTATGGACGGCGTCTCAGTTGTAGAGACTGCCACTTAAGATTATTTAATACCTCTGTTACACTCTCCAACGCTGACTGTTGCATCTCAGTGGCATCGATTTTCGTATGATGTACCACCGATGAGAAAGGTTTGGTACAACTTCAAGCGGAGAATTTGTGTCTTTGGTAGAGTAAAACTGTGCTGTTGGACAAAAATGTGCTTACCTGCCGACCTACATCCTTTTCACATCACTACAAGTTTTGCAAACATTTTCGAGTGTCCAAAGCTCATCACTGAATGCCGTTATGGATTTTGTTATAAAATATGCTTCTATGTCTACGATAACCTTGTCATTGGTCGAAAAACGTTTTCCACCACAGTTGTATCTGTGCTTAGGAATACGTGCACGTCAAGGGGTGACACAGTGCACGTTCCAGTGATTTGTACCTCAGCTTTCTCGTTGGCTAAGGACGTCCTTACAATCTGATGATGAGAAGTGGATTCTTTTGTTTGTATTACAGGCGTTCTTGCGTGCTCTTTTCCTTTTTTGTCTTGTTAGACTGGAGGCATACTGTTCGTCACCAATTTGCTTTCCTAGTGAATGTGGAATTCCTAATCGACGAGCAATCCAATAACTGAGCGACTGCTACCACGTGGGAGTCGGTCTTTAATGTAAGCGAATGGAACGAAGGGCCGGTAGACGCGCGGCTCCATCGGCTGTAGGCTCCAGAACCCTGCACGATGAAAGCCGACTTCGAATATACTCTTTATTCTAAGGGGCAACGGCCTTGCCGCAGTGGATAAACCGGTTCCCGTGAGATCACCGAAGTTAAGCACTGACGGGCGTGACCGGCACTTGGATGGGTGACCATCCAGCCGCCATGCGCTGTTGCCATTTTTCGGGGTGCACTCAGCCTCGTGATGCCAATTGAGGAGCTACTCGACCGAATAGTAGCGGCTCCGGTCAAAGAAAACCATCGTAACGACCGGGAGAGCGGTGTGCTGACCACACGCCCCTCCTATCCGCATCCTCCTCTGAGGATGACACGGCGGTCGGATGGTCCCGATGGGCCACTTGTGGCCTGAAGACGGAGTGCTTTGCTTTCTTCTAAGATACACTGGCTGTTGCCAGAAGGAGTATAGTTAAAGCCTGCATAAAGAAGTTAATATTTAATGGCATATTTTCAACGCTTGTTTTATAATACAACTCGTCAAGCTCAATGTCATGAGAAATGCAAATGAAGGCGTTGTGTAGTTTCTTCCACTAACTAAGAATATGGAAAAATAAAAATAGTACAAACAAGAAGTACGATTGTACAGTTACTACTAGCGACTCGCCACTGCTTCACTCTGGTAGCACTAAGTATCTACGGGCGGAGAACTTACGATTAAAAAAAAAAGTCAGTAGTAAGCTGGTAAGCAACTGAGCAAACAATTGAGCTACGTACACAGAATGTATCAACTATAACTGTTACAAGAGCTAAATTACAAGTAACAATACACAATGGTGGCAAAAGTCGTGAGGTACCTCCTAATAACGTGTCCGATCTCATTTTGCCCGGTGTAGTGCATGACTCGAGGTGGCAACAACTCAGCAAGTCGTTGGAAGTTCCCTGCAGAAACAATGAACCATGCTGCCTCCACAGCCGGCCGAAGTGGCCGTGCGGTTAAAGGCTCTGCAGTCTGGAACCACCAGACCGCTACGGTCGCAGGTTCGGATTCTGCCTCGGGCATGGATGTTTGTGATGTCCTTAGGTTAGTTAGGTTTAACTAGTTCTAAGTTCTAGGGGACTAATGACCTCAGCAGTTGAGCCCCATAGTGCTCAGGGCCATTTGAACCATTTTGAGCCTGCCTCCACAGCCGTCCATAACTGCGAAAGTGTAGCCGGTGCAGGATTTTGTGCACGGACTGACCTCTCGATGACGTCCCATAAATGTTGGATGGGATCAATGTCGGGCGATCTGGGTGGCCAAATCATTTACTCAAACTGTCCAGAATGTTCTTGAAACCAATCGCAAACAACTGTGGCCCGCTTACATCACACATTGTCAACCATAATAGTTCCATCATTGTTAGGGAACACGATGTCCATGATAGGATCTGTTGGACCAGAGGACCCAGTCCATTTCATACAAATACAGCCCACACCATTATGAAACCACCACCAGCTTGCACAGTGCATTATTAACAACCTGGCAGCTTGGCTTCATGAGGTCTGAGGCAAATTCGAACCCTACCATCAGCTGTTACCAACTGAAACAGGAACTCATCAGACCAGGCCACGGTTTCTCCAGTCCTAAAGGGTCCAGCCGATATGGTTCCGAGACCAGGAGATGCGCTGCAGGCGGTGTCGTTCTGTTAGCAAAGGCACTTGCATCGGTTGTCTGCTGCCATAGCCCTTTAAAGGCAAATTTTGCCGCACTGTCGTAATGGATGTCTTCGTCGTACGTCCCACATCCATTTATGGAGTTATTTCACACATCGTTGGTTGTATGTTAGCCCTGACAACTCTACGAAAACACCACTGCTCTGGGTCGTTAAGTGAAGGCCGTCGGCCACTGCATTGTCCGTGGTGAGAGGTAATGCCTGAAATTTGGTATTCTCGGCACACACTTGACACTGTGGAGATACCGGAATACTGAAGTTCCTATATATTTCCGAAATGGAAAGTCCCATTTGTCTAGCTCCAACTACCATTCCGCGTTCAAAGTCCAGTAATTCATGGTGTGCGGGCATAATCACGTCGGAAATCGTACCACATGAATCACCCGAGTACAAATGACAACTCCGCCAACGCACCGCCACTTTTATGCCTTGTGTACGCGATACTAGCGCCATCTGTGTATGTGGATATTGATATCCCATTACTTTTTTCACCTCCTTGTAAGTTGCAACTTACTTATAATCTGAAACATGCAATAACCCATAATAAAACAACGAAACTAATTCGTCGAAAGACGCGTATCGTACAATACTTGAAGCATGCTACGAACGTCCATCCAATCTAGATGTCAAACAATACATGGGATATCGCGCCCCACTGGTTATAGGTCAACAGCGTGGACGACATGCCACGAAGTGAGGACTGATTCTGCAAGTGAAATGTCATATTTTTGGGTTCGGGTTCAAGAAACCAGGTTGGGATAAAAACTTTTATTATCTATATTAATTAAATCAAGATTCGTATTTTGTACTCAAATTACCTTAACTGAAGTTTTACTTTGTGTATCTTGCAAGCCATACCATTTGTCATTGCGAATTTGGCTTAACGGATGGTCGTACAGTGTGAGAAACTTTTCTTCAGGCCTGTCTGACAGAAACAGTTCCTTCATATCACTTTTATACACGGTGTCGTAGGAGGAATGGTCAGTATTTATGGATATGACAGGAATCACCATTCGAGGCAAAAAAGTGTAGTAGACTCTAAAACGCATACTTTAAGAGCTATGAACGCTTCTTCATCTTCGTTATCGTGAAACAACTCTCTGCTACTGCGAGCTCTTTGCTTTTAATATTTTGAGACGTGATAGCATGGATGAAAACAAGGAAATAAAGTGGAATGAACATGGTCTATGAAGTGCATACCTTACGAGCTCGGAGCACTGTTTATCTTGGATATTGTGAAACAAATCCATTCTATTGAATAAGCGCTCATAGATCTTAAGGTATGCATTTTAGAGCCCATGTTTATTAGACTCAGATCCTGAGATCGGCGTTCACATACTGGCAGAAAACGCGGCAGAGGACATTAATTTAGAATATGTACTCACTTGCACACTTGTTGGGCGTTTCATTAGAGTCTGTTGTTTGTTTCACTTTCCCACAAGGCCGCCTTCCTAGCACACTTTCAACGTTTGCAAAAGGTAAGTAAACAGACCAATATTAGGAAGCAAAAAGTTTGAATACTCTGTCGTTTACGTCCTACTCAAAACTATTTTGAAATCGTTTAAAATTCCCCGCTCAGTAGTTTAGGAGAGGTTTAATTCCATTTCACTGCGTTAAAGACGTTGCGTTTATGGTACACTATACGAGTAGACAGAGTGCTGAATGCTGCAGCGGACTGTCAGTTTGTGCACACGGTGACTGAAGTAGAGGTCTGTGTCCTGCAGAATATACGGAACACGGCCAAATGTGGGTAGGCGCCTAGCAGGCAATTGACTGCGAGATAAAAGATAGTCTCCAACACTGGGCACATAAGGCAAGACTTACGCGTTACCCATCAGCGGAACGTCGCCCAACCAGATCCCAAGTGCACACCCACCTGCCAGAGTTGGACTTTAGCCGAGACACGGCTCCACGTAAGACTGTAGTGTCAACGCAGTATCGCACAGCATCAACGGTACCTCAGGACAGCGTCACGACCGTGCCTACACTGGACGCCAAGCCAAGCCAAGCTGTTCATTCTAGGAGTGATCGTTAGCTGTCATTGACTGTTCCAGAACTAGACCAGAGTTAAAAAAACAGATCAGTGCAAGTTAACACTGAACTACTGCCACGTAACGTCTACATACTAGTGTATTTGTAAGCTTTCTGTGATAGATTGTAGTAAACTGTTGTTAACCTGCAGTGTCATCATTTTGTCATTGATGTTGCCCAACGCTGTTTGGCCCTGTGACAAGGCTGTGTACGAGAACTTGCCACCTGCAACCACACCATCTCATAACAGCAACTACTTTCGGTGGTAGCGTTCCGCTTCTTGCCACGTTTATATGATCGATACCAAGACTCGTCGCGACTGCACAAATATCGCATCGCCGGCTAGTTAAGAACCATTCCCTGCCGTGTGGGTCGGGTATAAAACATCTCTGAATCACGTTGTGAATCTAGTCGTGTGAACCAGCAGTTGAAAATTGATAGCGTTTTTTCACAGGGATTTCATACACTTTCAACCACGACGGATCCAAAGACAGTTTTTCTTTATTACTCTGGAGTAAGATATTAATTGAGTTCCAGTTTATTTTTAGTAATTTGTTTCCCTGAATAATTTGAATTAGTTACTTTAGCAGTCTGTATGCATTCGTTGAATCCTATTAAATATGTCTGTAAAAGATTTGTCAGCTTCGTTCAATAACCCTTGGATGTTCACAGATATTATTGTCTACGTACTAGCTGATTATGCAATTCAGTAAACACTCATATATTTCTGTTTTATTGACAAATTAAGTTCTTAAATTAATGAGAGATGGCTCTAGGTGATCAATGAAAGGAGAGTTGATCCTAGTGTGTTTTGTTTCGGTATGGCTCTGAGAACTATGGGACTTAACGTCTGAGGTCATCAGTCCTCTAGAACGTAGAACTACTTAAACCTAACTAACCTAAGGACATCACACACGTCCATGCCCGAGGCAGGATTCGAACCTGCGACCATAGCGGTCGCGCGGTTCCAGACTGTAGCGCCTAGAACCGCTCGGCCACTCCGGCCGGCTGTTTCGGTATGAAAACAGTCAATCAGTACTACATTATTTCATGTATCTATCACGAAAGACATGATTTCCCACGAAACTGTCCTTTGCCATTAATGACCGATAAATTATAAATATGTCTCTGGGCCTTACAATGTCTAAGCTTCTCATTTCTCACGGGGGTTCGAAACCTTTCAATGTCTGTTCAGCACAAGTTTAGCCTTTTAACGGGCACTATTTTTCACTTCTCGTTTGTTAGCGGAATCACATTGATAACGAGCAGCATAGATACTTGTGTGATAAGGTCCAAACTATTTTCGTTCCCAATACTCTTTAACAATTCGTATACAACGAATAAAGTCTTAATTCAACATGAAAGTTACCGTATTGTCAATAAATCTCTTCACAATCGTAAGTATACGATCGTAGGGTTTCGTTTAACACGTACAATCGCCATTCACTTGAATATCAATGTTCGTACACCCAGTCACCACTAATTGACTCCGTCTCTGAATTTATCCCAAAATAATGTATTCTCCACCACTCCAATGTCTGATCCAGTTCTAAGAATGCAATTTAATTAGGCTTCTAATCCCATATTTCCGACCACCACGGAATAACTGCGACAACACTCGCCACCGCTGAAAACAAAAAACTCAAGACATCTAACAATGCTGGGCATTGGTTTATATATTACACTTAAAACAAAACGCAGCTCTGTTACATCTTTCTTGGATTCCCTTTGTAGCATTTTGCGTTACTCTATTTCGAATATCTACTCTTTGTAAAATTTTAACTATTATTTCGAAATACTACTACCGTTTTTTGGCTCTTAGGTCACTTCGTATTACAGAATGTAATCTGATACTCGTTTCTGTATAACCACTGTCTAAAGAGCGGTTACAAACAGACAAGTGTGCATTTGATTCAGTGTCCTTCTTTTAGACTGATGCAGTGTTCATTCGTAACTTGAAGGTGGTCGCGTGATCGAAAATGCCTGCCCGTGAATGGATACCAATTCCAGCAGCTATTAGTAATTGATGCTGCCCTTTAAGAACATAGAATCTGTGCAGCACATTTTACAGAAAATATCTTCATACGAACAAGATTTTGAGAAATACAAAGAGACAAATATTTGGAATTTCCGTCATAACCACAATAATTTTTATAATTGTCAAGTTTCGATCGTCTAAATCGGACACCTTCAGATATACGTGCTTGCCACGCAGGACCACTTTGTGTGGTCGCCATATGCAAAACTTTAGACAGGGTTTGCTGCACAGGAGGACTATGAATTACCACCATGCGTAAAATTTTAGCCAGGGATGAAGGGAACAATGAAGCGCCGTGGCATACATATCCCAACTAGGCTGACAACCCCAGTGGTCACCGATCTACGCAGGTCTATGTTCACAGCCTTAGGGTTTTGTTGCAAATCCTATGGTAACTCGGAGGGACTTCAGAAGGTAGGTTACATATGTCATCCCACACTAAAACCATGGAACATTGTCGTAAGTGCCGCGCGGGATTAGCCGAGCGGTCTATGGCGCTGCAGTCATGGACTATGCGGCTGGTCCCGGCGGAGGTTCGAGTCCTCCCTCGGGCATGGGTGTGTGTGTTTGTCCTTAGGATAATTTAGGTTAAGAAGTGTGTAAACTTAGCGACTGATGATCTTAGCAGTTAAGTCCCATAAGACTTCACACACATATTTTTGTTGCAAGTGTGTTTACGATTCCTGCTTAGGTACGGGTGACAGGTGCGTCTCAGTGCGCAGCTGAAATGGCGCCACAACAGGAAACGTTCTCTAAAGTTGGAGTACGTGGGTCAGTACGATTCGTGTGGGTAAAGCGTCAGAATTACACACAGATTCAGCTCAAATTCTGGTGCAATGCGGACCATAGGCACTGTCGCCTCCAGCCGTAGTAGAATGGTGCCAACAACGTGATCAATATTTGTGGCTGATGCTGATTATAAAGCCCAATGTCGCACCATTAAATCCCGATCTTTTCGGCAAACTGAGAGAACATCTGAGGGAAAGAGATTTTCCTACAGTGAGGACTTAAGACAGCTGTTCTCGAATGGATCCGTGATTTCTATCGTTGAGGAACTAAAGGATTGGTAAACTGTCCCGACCGTTCTTTGCAAAGAATTGATGACTACGTGGAACAATAGTGTCATACATCTGCGTCACTTTGAAGTGTAGTGCAGCATTCAATAAAAGTTTCTCGGTCTGCCATAATAACGTGTAGCTTAATTTCTGGAGATCATCATATAGATGAACTTATTGAATCTGAAATGGCAAAGAGTCTGTTACGTAGACTTAGAATGATAGACCTGACCAGTGCAGATATTCTGAAGGGATACAAAACATTTCAGAATTTAGCAAAAAAAAAACGTATCAGCTGGGACTGTTGTGTATGTTGCCAAATACCTGCTGTCGTGCTGGAGGCGAACTGTTTCAAGTTTTCGACTGTAGACTTCGAATAGCTGTTTTCACACTATAGTGAAATGCTCATCAACAGCCTAATGTCTCAGAAGAGAACTTCGAAATTAAGAAAACGCCCTGTTTCGGAAAAAATTTCACCAGTGTATTGTTGCAGAACCAGGTTTTTGTATGTGTTTCTTTTTTTGAATAATGTAAATAAATATGGTCATGAGCTCAATAACTATTAACTTACAACATCAGCTGAAAAAAAAAGAAGAGTAAACAGTACTCGAAAAATAAGTAGCCATAAAATAACACCGATATCAACGATCAAAAGCATCGATACAGACAAAGACGACACCGAAATATGCTACAAAACTAAACAGATTTTTCTTGTCCACACTGACAGTCAATTATTAATACAAAGTGGTTGGTACTCTTGTGATAAGCCTAAGACGTCAGCTATTTCGTGCACCTGTAATCACAAAGGCTGGATGGATATTATGCAACCTTCAAGAAACGCGTTGAAGAGTATCTGTTTATTCACTGAGAGGACGTCGGAGAAAGTGTGTTAATCTCAACGAGACTACGTCGAAGGGTATACGCATAAGTCATCTACATCTACATCTACGTGATTACTCTGCAATTCACATTTAAGTGCTTGGCAGAGGGTTCATCGAACCACAATGATACTATCTCTCTACCATTCCACTCCAGAACAGCGCGCGGAAAAAGGAACACCTAAACCTTTCTGTTAGAGCTCTGATTTTTCTTATTTTGTTTTGATGACCATTCCTACCTATGTAGGTTGGGATCAACAAAATATTTTCGTATTCGGAAGAGAAAGTTGGTGACTGAAATTTCGTAAATAGATCTCGCCGCGACGAAAAAGTCTTTGCCTTAATAACTTCCATCCCAACTCGCGTATCATATCTGCCACACTCTCTCCCCTATTACGTGTTAATACAAAACGAGCTGCCCTTTTTTTCACCCTTTCGATGTCCTCCGTCAATCCCACCTGGTAAGGATCCCACACCGCGCAGCAATATTCTAACAGAGGACGAACGAGTGTAGTGTAAGCTGTCTCTTTAGTGGACTTGTTGCATCTTCTAAGTGTCCTGCCAATGAAACGCAACCTTTGGCTCGCCTTCCCCACAATATTATCTATGTGGTCTTTCCAACTGAAGTTGTTCGTAATTTTAACACCCAGGTACTTAGTTGAATTGACAGCCTTGAGAATTGTACTATTTATCGAGTAATCGAATTCCAGCGGATTTCTTTTGGAACTCATGTGGATCACCTCACACTTTTCGTTATTTAGCGTCAACTGCCACCTGCCACACCATACAGCAATCTTTTCTAAATCTCTTTTTAAGACCGTAAATTACAGCATCATTTGCGAACAACCTAAGAGAACTGCTAAGATTGTCACCCAGGTCATTTATGTAGATCAGGAACAGCAGAGGTCCCAGGACGCTTCCCTGGGGAGCACCTGATATCACTCCAGTTTTACTCGATGATTTGCCGTCTATTACTACGAACTGCGACCTTCCTGACAGGGAATCACGAATCCAGTCGCACAACTGAGACGATACCCCATAGGCCCGCAGCTTGATTAGAAGTCGCTTGTGAGGAACGGTGTCAAAAGCTTTCCGGAAATCTAGAAATACGGAATCAACTTGAGTAAAAACAAAAAAAAAAAACAAAAACAAAGAATAAAAAAGTGAAAATAACGATAAAAACTGAATGTCCCTCACTCGCAGCCGGCGTGGGCCGGGCACCACGTACCTTGTAGGGCCCCAGGTTGTCGACGACGCAGGAGAGCGACGCGTCACGGCCCAGCGCCACCGTCACGTTGGGAATGGGCTGCAGGAAGCGCGGGCCGTCCGTCACCGCTGCAACACACAACCGCACCGCCACACTCAGCCGCGGGCTGGCTGCAGGACTGACACACAACTGAAACAAGTAGCTACATTGTGTTAACTGTAACACGGCGGAGTTGTGAGAGGAGTGCTGGGAGAGGAGGAAGCAAGCATTGGCTGGCGAGGGGCGCGGAGCCGTTGGGTGGGCGGTTGGTGGGCAGGGGGGGGGGCCAAGATACGCCTACCAGTTGCAGTGCTGGCACTACAAATTGCGCGTCATGCTTGCACGAAAGCAGACGAAAGGCTTGGAAGTAAAAGTCGCTTTAAATGTTATTCGTAAACGAAACTGAAATCGTCATGTACATTAATATATATACACTCCTGGAAATTGAAATAAGAACACCGTGAATTCATTGTCCCAGGAAGGGGAAACTTTATTGACACATTCCTGGAGTCAGATACATCACATGATCACACTGACAGAACCACAGGCACATAGACACAGGCAACAGAGCATGCACAATGTCGGCACTAGTACAGTGTATATCCACCTTTCGCAGCAATGCAGGCTGCTATTCTCCCATGGAGACGATCGTAGAGATGCTGGATGTAGTCCTGTGGAACGGTTTGCCATGCCATTTCCACCTGGCGCCTCAGTTGGACCAGCGTTCGTGCTGGACGTGCAGACCGCGTGAGACGACGCTTCATCCAGTCCCAAACATGCTCAATGGGGGACAGATCCGGAGATCTTGCTGGCCAGGGTAGTTGACTTACACCTTCTAGAGCACGTTGGGTGGCACGGGATACATGCGGACGTGCATTGTCCTGTTGGAACAGCAAGTTCCCTTGCCGGTCTAGGAATGGTAGAACGATGGGTTCGATGACGGTTTGGATGTACCGTGCACTATTCAGTGTCCCCTCGATGATCACCAGTGGTGTACGGCCAGTGTAGGAGATCGCTCCCCACACCATGATGCCGGGTGTTGGCCCTGTGTGCCTCGGTCGTATGCAGTCCTGATTGTGGCGCTCACCTGCACGGCGCCAAACACGCATACGACCACCATTGGCACCAAGGTAGAAGCGACTCTCATCGCTGAAGACGACACGTCTCCATTCGTCCCTCCATTCACGCCTGTCGCGACACCACTGGAGGCGGGCTGCACGATGTTGGGGCGTGAGCGGAAGACGGCCTAACGGTGTGCGGGACCGTAGCCCAGCTTCATGGAGACGGTTGCGAATGGTCCTCGCCGATACCCCAGGAGCAACACCGTCCCTAATTTGCTGGGAAGTGGCGGTGCGGTCCCCTACGGCACTGCGTAGGATCCTACGGTCTTGGCGTGCATCCGTGCGTCGCTGCGGTCCGGTCCCAGGTCGACGGGCACGTGCATCTTCCGCCGACCACTGGCGACAACATCGAAGTACTGTGGAGACCTCACGCCCCACGTGTAGAGCAATTCGGCGGTACGTCCACCCGGCCTCCCGCATGCCCACTATACGCCCTCGCTCAAAGTCCGTCAACTGCACATACGGTTCACGTCCACGCTGTCGCGGCATGCTACCAGTGTTAAAGACTGCGATGGAGCTCCGTATGCCACGGCAAACTGGCTGACACTGACGGCGGCGGTGCACAAATGATGCGCAGCTAGCGCCATTCGACGGCCAACACCACGGTTCCTGGTGTGTCCGCTGTGTCGTGCGTGTGATCATTGCTTGTACAGCCCTCTCGCAGTGTCCGGAGCAAGTATGGTGGGTCTGACACACCGGTGTCAGTGTGTTCTTTTTTCCATTTCCAGGAGTGTATATATTCGGACGAAATATGGGGCTCCTTCAAAGTGACCACGAACAAAATATTTGAAATGGAAACTCATCTTTTGTTGCCAGGTGTTTGTGGTGATACGCCAGGACGATTCTTGGAAAACTCTTTGAATCTTCCAATGCTACGCATGCTTTGTTCTGTGTATGTAGCAGCTCTCACTGGTGATTTGTAAATGGGGTGAAGCAATTTTTTCTGCTCCCTTTCCCTTTCGCAGCATTCAGTCACACGCAATATAATTTTGCGAGCATCGCTACGTAATACTGGTTTCCTTCTAACCGTAGGCCTACCGGTAGGGGTTGTTGGCGACTCCCGAGATGGGCCAGTAACTGCCTCTTCACTCATTTCGATAATGTTTAGCACAACTGCACAATAAAAACACGCAGAACAGTACAGCGCAAAACAATAACGAAGCGGACGACAATGGCTACCTTGTGCAACACAGTCAGCTACGTAATGTTGGCAGCAGTTGAAACTGTGTGCCTACCGAAGCCTCCCGACGTTTACCGACTTCTACCGATTCAAGACTAGGGAGAGGTCTGCCATCTAAAAGTTTACGCACTGTACTGCTCACTGAACACGAATGTGACAGTGCCATTACCCCTTAGCGGGGCGTAAATTCTGATTTAAAGAGAAAATCTGCTGTCGGGCACATTTCATGCCGTATACCCATACACGCGTCGGTTTGTCGGTAGGCACTTTTCCGTCTCACGGACCCTCTACTAATTTCTCCGTCTGATATTTTAGCTTATCTTTGTGTGAAGACTGTGAGTTTATGTCTCGATGAGTCGCCTGCGCTCTCATCTTATTTTTATCGATGTATTAGGTTTCGGGCCTGCGGTATCGGCCGCTATCCGGTCGGCCGCACTTTCAAATACGCGCGCCGCCAGTTTCGCCACGACGTTCCCTATAGCCACCACAGAGGCACGGGGCACTGCTACGAACAAGTTTGACACAACCTGCCGTTAAAGTTTCGGATGCACGCATTTACGCTGTAGGCCATTTCCCATGATAGATGCACCCCCACTCTTATAGACACTTCCTATTGTAGATTCATCCTGCTACCTAGAAGCACAAAAATTTGTGCCCGTTTGTTCTTACGCCCCTCACCATACACCTAACAGGAGGTAGGTCTAACAATAAAAGAGCCCGCGGTTCTGGGAAGTAGAGTAAAAATGCGCGAGTGTGTCAAGGTGATTTGCTTTAAATGACTTTGAAGATGCCAGATCAATCGAAAAACTAATTTCCTTATTTTCCATCTCCAGGACGTAGTCGCCTTTCTTTGTGCTACAATAGGGGCATTTTTCATTCTGGTTACCAGCTTTTACCCTACCGTAGAATCATGGTGGACCGCCACAGATTAGCAACCGCTGTAAATTTCTGTTGATTCGGACGACCGCTGAACCGATATAGGTATTTTTCATTATCTTTCAAACCATCTCGCTTATATCCCCGCAACAGATGAAGGTTTATCAGGACAACAGGAAGACCACTAATTACATGTATTGGTCTACCTTCTTACGAAATTTAAACCGATACGTACACGTTTTGAAACACAGAAGTGGCGCACATAAAAAAACTCACATACAACGTGTTTATTTATGTAAAATCCGAATAATGCTAGATTTATGAAACAGAGTTTTCAATTTTATGGTAAGAATGCATTTTTTAAATTTATTTGATTCACTTTAAGGCGTTTCCGCGCGTTCAGTTGACTCAAGAACTAATTTTACGTGTTACGTTACCTCGACTTTAACCCGTCATATCTTGACAACGGATAAAGATTACTGGATAAAAAGAATCATTTTTAGTGTATCCATTTACCTATCTTCGTGCAAACTTTAATCCGATCCGTGCAAGGTTGAAGTATAGAAGCGGCGCTCTTGAAAAACCACCCAGAAAATCATAATTTTTCCACGTAAAACCAAAATAAGCATTTTTTTTCAAACGGTAAAAACGTGTCTTGGACTATGTTCAGATACACCAGTGGGACCAAATCTGAATCATCAGTCACGCTCCAGTCCGGAGTTATTTAAGGGTGACTCTTTTTGCACGTAAAATCTGAAAGCGCACATATAAACAATGGCATTAGCTAAGCATCAACTTCAGTCCATTTTATTTTGCAAAAGGAATTAATCAATTCGCACGATTTGCCTGCCGGCCGGAGTGGCCGAGCGGTTCTAGGCGCTTCAGTCCGGAACCGAGTGACCGCTACGTCGCAGGTTCGAATCCTGCCTCGGGTAAGGATGTGTGTGATGTCTTTAGGTTAGTTAGGTTTAAGTAGTTGTAAGTTCTAGGGGACTGATGACCTCAGAAGTTAAGTCCCATAGTGCTCAGAGCCAGTTTTGAACGATTTGCCTGGCCGGCAGCTCCGGTTCGTCGCTCAAACCTTGCTCGATATGCTGTAACACAGCTACAATGAGACAGACGTTCGAGTGGCTGTACAAATGGCCGCTGGTCCGCGCTAAGCCAGAAACTATTTACTCCTTGTTCGTAACTCACATAAAAACCGAGCACCAGGACACCACCAAACCTTGGTTGTCTGTCGGATATGGACGGTCATGTAGAGGCATGTGGTTCACTGAAGCATGGTGTTTTGTATTCAATTTCTGAAACAACAATTAAGCGTTCATATTATTTGGATTCTTGCGAACTCATTTTTCACTCTTCTGATCTTTATCCAAGTCTCTACTGCTTTCACTTATGAACTACGTTACTGAACATACTACGTTCGCTTTAACTACATATGTAGCTGAAATGTGGTACATTGTTTCGGCAGGGATGAGATTTTTATCTGAATAGAATTTTAACTATCCAGGTAACTTCCTGTCGAATTTCGTGACATGTGTTTACGAAGACGAATACTCCGAGATAAATCTTTGCTATTACATTAAGTCAGATCCTTTCTGTTAAGTAGAAGTTTCAAGTTACAGAGCGTCATATGAATTACAGCTGTATGTACAATACATAAACACATAAATAAGTTAAATATCTTCAACATTTCGCGGCCCTGTCAGACACTGTGTAAATATTAATTTTAATTTTAATGATTAACAGCCTCAGTTGAACTGTTTGCCTAGAATTTACCTAGGTTTCAGTCGGGATAACCTAACCTTCTTCAGAATAACAGTAACTACCTTCTTTCCATAGTGGACATCGTCAAGCTAAAATTAGAAATCCATAAATCATCGTCAGACTATAAAAATTATCTGGAACTGCCTCGGCCTTACTTTGCGATCGCGTTGCGGCAGCCACGAGTGCTCTAGGGAAACAGTGCAACTGAGGCTGTTACTTATTAAAATTAAAATTAACATAAATAAGTGCCTACATGAGATCTGTTGTAAAGAGTATGGTTTCAGTTTTGTCTCGATGTTACTCCCGTTAAATCCCCCTTTATTCATTCCGTTGCGATAGCCACTACGAAATTTAAAGACAAAGTAGATTGCGTTTTTTCACATATCGGCTAGATTTCATACAAAGGAATAATGTTTTAGGGCAGTAAAAGAATGGGCTATAGTTTCTTATGAACAAGTGACGGCTTTCAACAGTTTTGAACGTCAGAATTGTTTACCTTCCGCACCCGAACCCATTCCACGTCGCTAACTATTGAGCTGTTCTTAGAACCCTTAGGAAGCGAGTCGAGGTTTCAGCCGGAGGCGTATTCAGTCGAGTGGAGGCGGCGGCAGCAGAACGCCGCCGGAAGCGGAGGGGGGGAGGGGGGGACGGGGGGGGGGCGCTGGTTTCTGCGGGACCCGTTCCCGCCGTGCGCCGTGTGTCGCCCCGCCGTCGGGACGCGGCGAGGGGAGCTGCGTTGCGTAATGAGGTGGCAGAAAGGCGCGCAGCAAGTGCGGGATGCGTCCGCGGTGAGAGGTAATGCCTGAAACTTGGTATTATCGGCACACTCTTGACACTGTGGATCTCGGAATATTGAATTTCCCAACGTTTGCCGAAATGGAATGTCCCATGGTCCCATGCATCTACCTCCTAGTACCATTCCGCGTGAAATTCCCATCGTGTGACAATAATCACGTAGGAAACATTTTTCACACGAATCACCTGAGTACAAATGACAGCTGCGCCAACGCACTACCCCGAATGCTATACTGAGTCACCTAACATTACCGCTGGATATATTTCGTAAACAACATCAAATACTGACGAATCGATTCCACAAACCGGACGTGCGGTGAGGGGCTAGTGTAACTGGTTAATACAAACCATAAAAAAATGCACGGAAGTATGTTTTTTAACACAAACCTACGTTTTTTTTAAATAGAACCCCGTTAGTTTTGTTAGCACATCTGAACATATAAAGAAATACGTAATCAGTGCCGTTTGTTGCATTGTAAAATGTTAATTACATCCGGAGATGTTGTAACCTAAAGTTGACGCTTGAAACCTCCGACGTTCAGTTGCGTGTTGTAACAAACACGGGCCACGGTCGGCGAGCAGCACCTGCAGGGACATGTTTACGATGACGACCGTGTTTACGAGTGTGGCTGTAGTGCACTGTTGTGGTTTGCTTTAGCTGTTGCAGTGTCCGCATGTAGCGCTTGCTGCTATTGTTATTCTGCATTCGTCTCCGCACGCAGACCAACTGTAGTACACCGTGTTACCAGACGACTGTGATAGTGTAGTGTTGTAGGAACTGTGACCATGGTGTATTCGAACTCTGAAGAGGCGGAGATGATACTCATCTATGGCGAGTGTCGATGAAATGCAGCTGAAGCCTGCAGGGTGTATGCAGAACGGTACGCGGACAGAGAGCATCCAACGTGCCGCACATTGCAAAACATCTACCGCCAACTCTATGCAACAGGTATGGTCGTAGCACGCAAACGGGTCCGTAACAGGCCCGTCACAGGAGAAGCGGGTGCAGTTGGTGTGTTAGCTGCTGATGCCATGAACCCACACATGAGTACACGGGACACTGCGAGAGCCGGTGGACTGAGTCAAAGTAGTGTCATGCGCATACTGCATCGTCACTGCTTTCACCCGTTTCATGTGTCGCTACATCAGCAATTACATGGTGATGACTTTAATCATCGAGTGCAATTCTGTCAATGGGCATTAACAGAGAATGCGTTGCAGTTGTACCTGTTTACCGATGAAGCGGGTTTCACAAACCACGGGGCAGTGAATCTACGGAACATGCATTACTGGTCCGTGGACAACCCTCGCTGGCTCAGACAGGTAGAGCGACAGCGACCGTGGACTGTAAATGTATGGTGCGGAATCATTGGCGACCACCTCATTGGTCCTCACTTCATTGCAGGGGCCCAAACAGCTGCAACATACATCGCGTTTCTACAGAATGATCTGCCAACGTTGCTCGAAAATGTCCCACTGGAAACGCGTCGACGTATGTGGTATCAGCATGATGGTACACCTGCACATTCCACAATTAACACTAGGCTGACCCTTGACAGGATGCTCGACGGGCGTTTCATAGGACGTGGAGGACGCATAAATTGGCCAGCACGTTCTGCTGATCTTACACCTCTGGACTTCTTTCTGTGGGGTGCGTTAAAGGAGAATGTGTACCGTGATGTGCCTACAACCCCAAATGATATGAAACAACGTATTGTGGCAGCCTGCGGCGACATTACACCAGATGTACTGCGGCGTGTACGACATTCATTACCCCAGAGATTGCAATTGTGTGATGGCCACCACATTGAACATCTATTGGCCTGACATATCTGGACACACTCTATTCCACTCCGTAATTGAAAACGGAAACCACGTGTGTACGTGTACCTCACCCCTCATGGTAATGTACATGTGCGTCAGTGAAAAAGACCAATAAAAAGGTGTTAGCATGTGGAAGTAATGTGCTGTTCCAGTCTCTTCTGTACCTAAGGTCCATCACCGTTCCCGTTGGATCCTTACGTACTTCGGTGCTCTCCGATACACACGATCGAACAGCGGAGGAGTGGTACTCAAGCGTCAACTTTAGGTTACAATATCTCCGGATGTAAATAACATTTTACAATGCAACAAACTGCACTGATTACGTATTTCTTTATATGTTCAGATGTGATAACAAAACTAACGGGGTTCCATTTACAAAAACGTAGGTTTCTGTTAAAAAACATTCTTCCGTGCATTTTTTTATGGTTTGCATTAACCAATTACACTGGCCCCTCTCCTCACGTTCGGTCTGTGGAATCGATTCGTCAGTATTTGATGTGGTTTACGAAATATATCCAGCGGTAATGTTAGGTGACTCACCGGATCTCATGATTTTTGACACCTCATTGTGAAAAAAAAGAAAGTGTGTAAAATCTTATAGGACTTAACTGCTAAGGTCATCAAAAAATGGTTCAAATGGCGCTGAGCACTATGGGACACAACATCTGACGTCATCAGTCCCCTAGAACTTAGAACTACTTAAACCTAACTAACCTAAGGACATCACACACATCCATGCCCGAGGCAGGATTCGAACCTGAGACCGTAGTGGTCGCGCGATTCCAGACTGAAGTGCCTAGAACCACTCGGTCCCTAAGCTTATACACTACTTAACCTAAATTATCCTAAAGACAATCACACAAATTATCCTAAGGACAAACACACGCACCCATGCCCGAGGGAGGACTCGAACCTCCGCCGGGACCAGCCGCACAGTCCATGACTGCAGCGCCCTAGACCGCTCGGCTAATCCCGCGCGGCACACCTCATTGTATATAGGACAGTCGAAGCGAGGCATCTCGTACTGAACTTTTTAGTGACGTAAGACTCCACCAGGGGGAAATTCAGCACTGAATGAGCACAGCATAACGTACAAGCACATTTTCGGTTTCGGAAAGACGTTTGTCCAGAAAGCTGTTTCTCGCTCAGTATTACCACGGATGCCACTGAAGTTACACAGATTCTCCTTGATCGGAATAGGGGTACTACTCGCAGCGGTGCTCGGAAACCTTCACTGCAAGCTGTACGACAGCACCCCGCTTTTCTTGAGGCAGCGGTGCGCGGCTAGTCCGAGCTGACAGTCCCGTAAACGTGACTACGAAATGCGGGAAGCAGACAGGCTGCGAGATCCAGACACTGCGCCACAAGATGGGACGAAACGTGCCTCTTGAAACGTCGCGTACGCACTGCGGATTGACGCGGGCAACGAACCCGACAAGACCCTATTGTTTTCATGTCTCACTACTCTCCTTTTTTTTGTTGTTAAGAGTATTAAGCTATTGATGTACTACTATACTCCACTTTTTATAATCTCGTATTCTATGTGCTCTGTGGCTTCTAAGTCCTTGACAATCGTGTTGTACACCATCAGCTGCATTTCAAAAGTACTTGTCAGAACGATTTCAGTATGTGCGGTTACATCAAACGACGTGTCCGTTAACATCCGTATGGTGGCTAAAATAATGTGGATTTCTGTGGAACAGAGCTCCACGTAGTCAGACGCTAGACGGCCACACTTTCCGGTCGTGCCGGCCGGAGTGGCCGAGCGGTTCTAGGCGCTACACTCTGGAACCGCGCGACCGCTACTGTCGCAGGTTCCAATCCTGCCTCGGGCATGGATGTGTGTGATGTCCTTAGGTTAGTTAGGTTTAAGTAGTTCTACGTTCTAGGGGACTGATGACCTCAGAAGTTAAGTCCCATAGAGCTCAGAGCCATTTGAACCATCTTTTTTTTTTTTCCTGCCGTATCGGACACTTTTATATGTTACAGTCACGTCTCTGATGTACACACGCACGGTATCCGCCACTGATAACGGGCTGTACGCCCGAATACAGAAATGGCAAAAAAAAAAAGAATCAAGTGCCGCTCATGTTTTGCAACAAGATGTCGTTTAACAACTTGCAGGTTTTGTCCGATTTGGCTTTTTATTGGCCTGTTTTTACGAAAATCATGCAAAATATGGAAATATAGTTACTTTCTCTTCTGCATCCCAGCGGATCCTCACTTCCCATGGGGTGATTTTGGCCTATAACTTCTTATGGCTCACAGTACTTCTGAAAGACTGCGTTATTTTAGGTCTTTTTTTGTTGCGAAGTTCTGCATATCTGTACTTGCTTTGGCTACCACACTGTTTTAAACTGTTCGTCTTCTAGCTAACTAGATTCGCTAGTACGATCTGCCTCGAGTTAATTTCATAAAAAGCCAAACGTATTTTCGTGATTATTTCCGCTAATTTTTATCTATCTGTATATCTCCTTATTTCGTGACTTTTTCCAGTCCCCTGACTGATTGGATCCAAGGACTTCCCAAGTGTTTTCTTCCCGCTGGGTTTTTATCAGTCAGCTATTTTTCGTGCAGAGTTAAATACTCAGGAATGGATAGTTTTTTCTTTTTTTTTGTGATGCGGGTGTTCTTACCAAACACATTAGCATCAGCCAAGTAGTTAACCTCTCGTTTTCTAAAAGAGCTCGTTCTCGACAATCTGCTAGGTGACAGAACAAGTAAGTTTTATAATTTTGCATTGCTGCAGGTTATGGCACAACACTACTACAGAACGCACCACGGTGGGTGCGGGAGTCAGGTGTATGACAATTGACCTCTGGAACCAAGTGAGAGCAGGAGTCAGTGTTCATCACAACGAGTGTCCCATTGCCCTGCGCATTCCCTGCTCTGTATCACTACAAATTACGTGCACCTGTCGGAAGTTTTACTTTGAATGTAGAGCATGTGAGAGAACATAGCTGTGCTCTGCCACATTAAGACAAAACACTGAACCTGTTGTCTTCTACAGGTGCCCCGGCACAAAAGTAGTTCGTAGGTCATGGTGTTCATCTCTCTTGATGTGAGGCTGAAACAAACTTACTAGCGACTGTGGTCACAATACTTACTGAAAAGACAGGTTTAGTTCAGGGATGCCAACGGCTTTAATTAAACGGAAGGAAGTAGCAGACAAAGCTGCACGCCGTACGCAACCGATAAAATAATAGTTAAACAACAGCGTCTCACGTACAACGGTTCACACAGCTAACAGTGTTAATACTTGTTCGTAAGACTTCACATAAATCACTTAACAAAATTACTCCCTTTATACACATTTTGCACTGCATTGCACGCGGAGTCGGGGTAAATTAATATTTACTTAATCGGTGAGCAGTAAGATGTTAGGCGCGCTGCCCTGCCTGCACAGAATCGTGCTGTTCTACTGCGTTCAGTCAGCCCGGAAGACTTCCGACTGCTTTCGTTGTCGGCGCTTCTTCTGCGTTACCTAATACTACAGTTACTAAAACAATATCGGTAATGGAGAATGTAAATACTGTGTATGATAGCTTGCTATTAAGGGTTGCTGCTACAACCGTCAAATAAATCTGAATATAGGTATAAAGGAACGTTGGCAAGCGAAAATATGTCTGTACGTCACGTCATTCCTTACATCACACGACAGTTAACATTATCCTTCCTAATTACTAATTGAGGTTTGAGAGTGAATGCTCTGACTCCCAGGGAAAGAAATGCTACTTTGATGTGTGTCGGTACAATGCCAAGTTGCTATAAAGTTCCTATAAGGTCGTGATTTTAATTTTTCCTTTAATTTCGATTATATTGTTCTACAAGAGGACCTTACCTTGCTGTTTCCTTGGTGAACGAACGGTTGTGATTTCGCAATCAATATTAAGTGCAGGACCCTGTAATTCGTGACACCTCCTTCATTAAAGTGACGCTCACGCTAATTTTGTGATATTTTTCTATTGTCTGGTACATGAAACTCCCACTTGCAGGGAAATTCTTCGGTAGCAATCTTGCGTAGAAATATTTCTACTTTGTACACATTTTGTTGGTCCTGTATTCAGAAGTACGTGACATATCACACTCAGAGAATATGTTACTTGCAACTAATTTCGTTCTGGTACAGAACAGAGCCACTGCAACGTGATCTACATTGAAGCAATATGCAGAACCTCGACACCACTTCTGTATGTTATCATCTGTTCAAGATATTGTCATTAATACGTTTTTATTTCTATTGCAATTGCTGTGAACAACTGGACCATCCAAAGGCCGTGTTTCGGAGGAACGGTTACAAGGAAGGGCAAATACGGAAGGCTCTGCATCCCACACCTGAAGCACCGGCTGTATCTCAGGAGGAGGCGGCCTTGGCTATTATTCCGTTTTTTGGGGCCTTATCCGGAAAAATTGGACGCATTTTACGTAAACACCAAGTGAAAACCATCTTCCGTCCTCCAAGCAAAACCAAGAGCCTTCTTGGTAGTGTCAAGGACAACCTCGGTCTACGTAAATCAGGGATTTATCAGATCCCTTGCCAATGCGGTAGTGTATACATAGAGCAGACCTTTCGTACCATTGAGGACCGATGCCGAGAACATCAACGGCACACTAGACTGCAACAGCCCAGTAAGTCAGCAATCGCTGAGCATTGCCTGTCGGAACTCCACAGCATGGATTATGACCAAACCAAAGTCCTGACACGGACTTCCAAATACTGGGACTGTGTCATCAAAGAAGCCATAGCGATCAGAGTAAGGGAGCCACAACTAAATCGTGACAGCGGTTACATCCTTAGCAAGGCGTGGGAACCCGCGATCATACAGATTAAGAAGAAAAAGGGTATTTCCCAGAGCGTACCGACTTCGGGGGAGGAGGGAAGAATAACGAGAGCGGTGCCGGCAGACCCTCCTGAACGAGAAGACCTAGGACACAGCGCCCAGAAGGCGGGAGAACGGAAGCTGTACCCGGACCGCGCGCGGGGCGCGGACCGCACCGGCTCATAAGAAGCGCCTGAGGTCGGAGCGGGAGGGGGATTGTCCTATACATACCTGACGCCGGCCCACCGCCGGTCAGTCAGTCGCTCGGTGCCAGTCGTACTGTGCAGTGATCGCGTGCGGAGCTGCGGGAGCGCTTACGATACTACACCCACCCATAGGGACCTGCTGGCGAGTTACGTCTCGAGGGTGCGTAACGCTTTAAAACTTACGCATACCAATGACGCAGGAGCGACCAACTGCGTTTTTATTAAAATACCGTTTGGCGCTCAGTATCATCTGAGGACAAAGCAACCCCAGAAAGTATTTAGAGTGGCATTGTCGTGTCTTTTCGCTGCTGCGGAATGTCTTGTGCAGGTGATGCCTTGGGGTCGAAGCGGTCTTCCGCTGTCGACAAAAGGCGCGTCTTGTTGTTGCCGCGGGCCGCGTCTCCGGCCGTTTCGAGCACCCCAGCTGCCGCAGAGCCAGGCTCTGCCCCCCCCCCCCCCCGGCCCCAAGGTTAGGTAAAATGTGGGCCAGGACCTGGCAGCCGGCCGCGGAACCGAAGAGAAGGTTTCCGCCGCCGCCGATCTGACCCCCGCGTCCACTAGGAAAATAGGGCCAGCAATGCAGCCGGGCCACCTAACGGTGTCAACGATGGCTGTAACTAGAACCCCCTTGGCAGCAACCCCACCTTCCGCTCCCGACATGGCGAGAAACACAGCAAATGATGCAGTAATACACAATACACCGACAACGAAATACATCGTCAGTACTTGCGATCCCACCCCTCCTAACCTCGTCCTAAGTCCGCTCCTGCTTGCCAGCGCCATCGGTACACTTCCAGATTACATTGCATCCATGAAGAATGGCAAGCAGATGACCTGTCTGCCGACCAAAATCCTCCCCAAACCCACCCCCTCGTCTCATCCTTTCACCCGTTCCAAATACCTTAAATCCCCCACACACAAGTCCACCACATCCAACCAGCGTCGTGTAAGGAAGGACAGGAAGGAGAAGCACTCCAAGGGGAAGAAGCACTCCGTCACCCCACCCCAACCACTGCCACACCCTCTGAGGAGCCAGCGCCCGCGACAGCACCTGTCGTCGCACTGGAAGGGGACCAGGAAACATCGGCACTGGAAGGGAACTGCGTAACCAGGCAGGATTCGGATGGTTTCGTGCTGGCGAAGAAAACGTTTCGCCAGCCGAGGCTTCCGCCGGCCCGGGGAGTGGAACCCACCCCTAACAGATTTCAGGCGGTGGCTGATGAGCCAGAGACAACAGAAAACAACACACACAAACACAGAACCAAGTCACCCACCACCTCCCCCCGATTGTCGCAGAGTTTTCACAAAGCTATGAAGAGCTCTTCGAGCTGTTGAAAGCAGAAATCGGGGCAGGTAGTTTCCAGGCAAAACCTGCTGGTGGAGACAAAAATTAAAATCACACTACACACACTTGAAAACTACACTACAGTCAAGACACTCTTAAATAACAAAAACATACCCCACTACACGTTCCCCACAACAAAAACGCGAAACAAAAACATGGTGATAAGAGACCTCCAAAGATGAGTGTCCCCCCAGGCAATCAAAACAGACTTGACTGCCCAGGGGTACGTCGTCAAGGCAGTCCAGCAGATGGGCAACATCAACAGCAAGTGGCCACTATACCAGGCCACACTCCCGGACATCCCCCAGACCAAAAGGGAGATAAAAATGGTCTTGGCTGTGCCTGTTACCACTGAACTGCTGCGCCGTAAAAACAAGACGGTGCAGTGCTTCAGGTGTCAGGGCCTAAATCACATCGCCGCCTACTGCACCATGCCAGTAAGATGCAGGAAGTGTGCCGAGGCCCACAACACAAGAACATGCACACTACTACACACGGACCCACAAATAAGGTGCACGCTGTCTGGCAAAAGCCACACAGCGGGTTACCGAGGTTGTGAGGTCCACAAACGACACTCACAGCAGGCAAAGGGCGCAAAGGCCGGCCCCCACACACGCAAACAAAACACCATGAACACATCCAGACACACAAGAAAACAAAACATGATAACACACATGGACATGGCCTGGGTAAAACCAAGGCCGGACACACCGAGGGCGACTTATGCGGAAGTGGTTTCTCCTCCAAGGAACCATGAATGCGTGGCCCAATCACCACAACACCAGACACTATCACATGAACAACACCAGGAATCACACAGCAACAACGACCAGGTCCACCATGACAGAGAAAGCCCTGGGGAACCCCGCCCCTCCCTCCCCCCCCTCCCATGGATCAGTTGTTAGGGGTAATGGTGCAGACCATGAACCTCGTCATGGAAATGATGAAGGAATTCCGGGAAGCCCAGAAGCAGAACACACAGATCTTCATCGCCCTTCAGGCAACAGTCCAGCAGTCACTCCCCTCTGCGAGTTCCTCAGTAGTATCAAAACTCCATCATGAATAGACGACCGAATATCCAAGGCCTGACAATGTGCGTCTTTAATACAGACGGCATTGTTAATCAAGAGATCGAGTTCAGGGAACTCATGAAGGAGTTCTCCATCGACATATGCATGATGGGGGAAACCCACCTAAAACGTGGAATAAAAGCGACAGTTCCCAACTACGTTAGCTACCGTAAAGACAGGCCAACCCAAAGCGGAGAAGTGGTCATATATGTAAAAAGAGGGATCCCCCACCACCAGATATTCTTACCAGCTACCAACAAAATCGAAGCAGTGGTGATGGAAGTAACCACTGCCACTGGACCCCTAACAATTGTTGCAGTCTACCGACCCCATCATGACCAGATAGATGAGGGAGACATAGCTGCTCTAGGGCAAATTGAAGGCAAACTCATAATAGGGGGAGACTTCAATGCCAAACACCCTGATTGGAATTCTAGAGTAACCTCCAGAGCAGGCGCCAAACTGCAACAACTAGCGCGCATCCACCACTTCGAAACATGGGGTCCAGTCGAGCACACACATTTTCCAAGAAATGGAGGCAGGCCTGACGTGTTAGACATAGCTCTCACTAGGAGGATCTCAGGGATTGGGCCGCAAGGACAATCAACAGAATGCCCTCCGACCACAACCCAGTGATTCTGGAGGTCGATGTGGGAGAATGGGTAGCACTCCCACGGTACCAGACGTCGTACAAACGTACAGACTGGGAGTGATACCAAGAAACTGTCGCCTCTGATATCGCTCGCGCTCCGCCACCTACTGCCGAAACAGTAGAACAAGCGCTACAAGACCTAACAGGCACCATCTTCCAGGCAGCGGAAGAAGCCACCCCTCCACGAAGGGATGGCCCACCACCGCAAATACAGCTCCCGGAACACTTGCTAGCTCAAATTCGACATAACAACAGAGTGGCAAAAGAGTGGAAGATCACCAGAAATCAGGCCACCAGGAGGCTGCTCAATCGTCTACAGAGAGAACTGAAGGTAGCGCTCAATGAGCACAGAAACCAGCAATGGCAAAACCGCCTCACAGCTCTCAAAGTAGACGATCATACACTATTGGAAGCAACCAAATACTTTACAAAAGACGCGCTAGGATGCCGCCACTGCACGGCGAGCGGGGACTGGTCTACAGCCATGCTGGGAAGGCCAACACCCTCGCCGACTTCTTAGAGAAGCAGTTCCAAGCGGCAGAACCCCAGGATGAAGAGCATGAAGAGGTAGGCAGTCGTCAACTGACTGTCTTCCTCAATGCCGAGGAGGACCCAGAGGTCGAACCCATACTTTTTGCCCCCGAGGACGTGACAAGAGTAATTAGGTCCCTCCCTACAAAAAAAGCGCCAGGGCACGACAGTGTCTCTAATCAATTAGTCAAAAATCTCCCACTCATAGCAATCACACACCTCGCGAACGTCCTCAACGAGATTACTCGATCCCGTGAGTTCCCAGCTTGCTGGAAACATGTGGAAGTGGTCGCGATACACAAACCAGGGAAAGACCCTCTATTCCCGCAGCACTACAGGCCGATTAGCCTCTTGCCTACTCTCAGCAAGATCTATGAGCGCCTCCTGCTAAAACCCATACAGGAACGTATTACCAGAGAGCAGCTCCTGCCGGATTTCCAATTTGGGTTCGAGCAGAACCACTCTGCCCCACAACAGGTCATGAGAGTGGTTGAAGTAGCCACAGAAGGCTTCAACCACAGAGGCTACTGCGGGATAGTGCTACTAGATGTAGCCAAAGCCTTTGACTCAGTATGGCATAGAGGGCTACTCTACAAGTTGTACATGCGAGGGTTCCCCGGGAGCATAGTCAAGCTGATCAAAAGCTATCTCACGAATAGGACTTTCTATGTCAAAGTAGAAACTGCCACCTCCACCAAAAGGCGTATTCGTGCCGGGGTGCCAAAGGGTTCGGTCCTGGGGCCCGTTTTGTACAGTCTGTACACTGTGGACACTCCAACGGCCCCCCTGGTGCACACTGCGCAGTACGCTGACGACACAGCCTTCTACACGAGAAATGCGAACAAGGACCTGGTCATCCGTAGGCTACAAAAGGTTTTGGATGACACAGAAACTTGGGCCCGTCGCTGGCGCATCACCATCGACTCTGAGAAGACACAGGCAATGCTGATTACCCGCAGGCTCGGAAGGCGCGAACCTCCTCAACGTTCCCCCCCCCCCCCCCCTCCATCTTCACGTAAATGGAACCCTACTCCCCTGGCGCAGAACCGCCAAGTACCTTGGCATAACCTTGGACTCTCGTCTTACGTGGAAACTGCACATGGACGAGGTCCAAAGGAAGGTCTGCGCCAGAATGTCCATCCTATACCCAATCCTGAACTCAACCAGCTCCCTTCCACGCCCAGTAGCAGTAAACGTGTACCTGGCCCTGATCCGGCCAGTCATGGAACATGCATGCCCTGTCTGGGGATACGCGGCGAAGCAGCACCTGGACAAACTCCAGAGGCTGCAGAGCCGCGCCCTCAGGAGGGCATTGCATTTACCCCTTGGATTCCCCATAGATGATCTGCACGCCACAGCTGAAATCCCACTCCTGAGAGAGCGTTTCCAAGATCTGGCAAGGGCTTTCTATGAAGGTTCTTCCAGATCAGGAAACGCCCTCATCCACTCCCTAGGTCGATATGACATGTCCCGCAATAAGCACAAGCGCTCTATGACGATCTTCGACGATTAAGTCGAAGAGAAAATCCCCGCACCCAATCCCTAATCCTGTTCCTTCCTATATAACACCAATCATCTCGCCTACCTCAAGCAAGTACCAGACACAGATAGAACAATCATCACATAATCACAGACACCAAAAAAATATAGAAAAATCACACACACACGTTCACAGGGGAGTAAAAGCCAAAAGGCTACAAACTCCCTCCTCACACTTCCCCAAAGAGGGGAAAGTACAAGATAAGAGCAGCACCGCCGGTCAGTACATCAGCGCACCTGATGATGGCAACGTAGTCGATTGGCGAAATATTGTGTCCTATGCACACTCATACCAGGCCGTTCACCCGAGATTTATTTCGTTAGTTCTGTATGAAATTACGAATATATTCAAGTGACTTAATAGCAAATGTTGGGAAATTGACATGGCAAAAAAAAAACTGAGTTTTTAAAGTTTAGCTTTATATTACATGTTTTCTTGAAACTAATAAAAATTATTACTTCTAGATATACAGTGAAATGTTTGAAAATTAACGACTAACAAATCTGTTCTTTTCGTCACGTTGCCTCTCTCCAGTACTCCACGGCCAATAGCAAGCGCGTACTTTTCCTCGTTGAAGCAACAAGCAACCCTTTCTTGAAATGACAGTATTTAACACCGTAAGCTGGTATTCAATTTAGTCTTCAATGAGCGACCGGATTCGGCTAAGGATCACAATCCAGCACAGTTTTGGTTAACAGAAAGAGTTATGTCTGCACACAAAAAATGTTATAAATACAATATTTATATGTGATATTTTCTTATGCAGAGGTAAATGTATAAAGCTATTATATAATACAGTTTGGGTTAGCAGAAAGAGTTAGCGATGTATATCAAAAAATAACAAAATGTCATAAATATAATATTTATGAATGATATTTTGTCATACAGAAGTTGGCACATGAAGTACCAGTGGTGGGTCCCAGTGCCTAACTACAAATCCTCCTATTTCTCTTGACCATCCCAAATAAGTCCAGGAGCATTTTATATATATATATATATATATATATATATATATATATATATATATACATATCAAATATTCTGCTGGTGGGACATTAACCAGGATGATTGCCTTTCTTGTAACTCAAGTCGTTATGAACATTTCAACAGCTGTATACACTTTCATAAATATCACCCTACATTTTTTATTCGATAATCCACTTCCTGTCCTCAAGACCTATTCGGTAATGTATCATAGTGAGCCATTCACTTAAGCGTCACTGGGTACGTAACCCAAAAATGACTGACTCTCATCTACTAGCACACAATTCCGGACAACTTGTCCATTGGAGTTGGCAGTAAACATCTGAAAACATAACGTGAATGCATACCGGACATTCCGTCAAACGTTTTCATTTGTAGTTAGCCGAATAGTAATGACTGGTGTGCATTCTATTTATGTTTTTGGTTGTTCACGGCCAACTGCAGTGGCCAAGTTATGCCGGACTGTGTGCTATTACATGAGAGTAAATTAAAGTCAAAGTAGTTCTGTGTGACGTTTGTACTAACGTCATGTTTACGTGAATGGTACACTATGATACGTTGTAGAATAGGTCTTGAGGACAGGTAGTAGAGAACCTAATAAGAAATATAGGATACTGTTAAAAAAGACGTAATGCTGCTCGTGTCTTCATAAGGAACAAAATTACAAGAAAAGCTACACAATGTTTGCTTGATAGAAGCAGTGTTCGGTAAGTCATGGTAAAGACTTTTCCCTTAGCCAATTTCGTTTAAAATAATTATAATTTTGTTTGCGACAATCTTGAACATATCCATAACTCCTGGCAGATAGCAGCGCTATAACCAGTCGTCGAACTGGCGTCTGCAACCGAGGATCGTTCCGAACAAAGAACAGCTACTTTATTTCTTTTAGCGGAAAACCAGACCATCATAAATATTCATAGACATTTAGAGGATTTCTAAGGACACGGGACAGCGGATAAATCACGTTAAGGAGGTGGACGAAGCGTCTGTCGACAACAGAAAAACGAAAAAACCTGCCTGATTTCCCATGTGTAGGGTGGCCGCATACACGTGTGGCGCCTACAATGTTGCAACGTGCTGACGCTCTTTTTGGCGGTTATGTACGAGTAAGAACACAGTACCTGAATCGCGACTTTGACGTCGCTGTTGGTACTGCTGATTTACTTGTTCAGCAGTAACCGTACTCAAAGGTTTGTGGCCGCTGGTTTCCGCGAAGCCTAACTAAAGAACGTAAGGAGGAAAGGAGGAATATTTGTTTGGAAATGCTTCTCGTTGTGAGATTGATAGTGAAAATTTTTTGTAAATTATTTTCAAAGGCCGTGTAACACGGATTCACCAGTTTGAACCCGAGACAAATTGGCGCCGCACGACCCCTCTTTGGAAGAAGTTCACAACAGCACCCTCAGCTCGTAAAGCCAAGGCCACAGTCTTCTGAGATTCTGAATGGGTAATTCTGACAGATATCCTCTCTAATAGCTAAACGATCATCTCAGAAGCCTGAGAGACTGTTAGTAAATCGAAGAAACAACTACCGCCTATTCGTAGCCACAAAAAAGCAGACGCACTTCCCCGTCTCCACGATAACGCTAAGTGTCCGCACTCTAGGGATGACAAAACTTCAGTGGGCTGTTCTTGCTTATCCGCCTCACATCCCTCACTGAAGGATGCATTCCGCAGGCATCACCACAGCAATTATGGGATAATTACTGGTGCGGTAATATACTGGCTGAGATCCAGGCCAGTAAACTGATACCATGACAGCATAGACTACAGGATTTTGCATTAAGGTGGCGTAAGGTCATAGAACTGATGGGAAGCTTACGATAAAAAATATGGTTTGTATCCAAAGCATTGGGGGACAATAGAATGCATTAAAATCACCTGATAAAAAAAAATGTTGCATTACTTATTCGACTGTCGAATATTCTTTATTTATTTATATTTGGGGCGGTAAAGGTAACTGTATTCACGTGAAATTCTCGAAATACCTCCGGAATTTTGTCAGTGGCTCAAAATGGCTCTGAGCACTATGGGACTTAACATCTGTGGTCATCAGTCCCCTAGAACTTCGAACTACTTAAACCTAACTAACCTAATGACATTACACACATCCATGCCCAAGGCAGAATTCCAACCTGCGACCGTAGCGGTCACGCAGTTCCAGACTGAAGCGCCTAGAACCGCACGGCCACACCGGCCGTTTTGTCAGTGGAGTTCGAGTTCACCATGCGAATGAACTGCAATGGTTCAAATGGCTCTGAGCACTACGGGACTTAACATCTGTGGTCATCAGTCCCCTAGAAGTTAGAACTACTTAAACCTAACTAACCTAAGGACATCACACACATCCATAGCCGAGGCAGGATTCTAACCTGCAAATGTAGCGGTCGCGCGGTTCGAGACTGAAGCGTCTAGAACCGCTCGGCCACCCCGGCCGGCGAATGAGCTACAGTTGCATTACCCAGATGAAGGCCCGTTGCGATAGGGGCGTAAACCTAGGTCCACCGCCTCGCAAAACCACGCGTTCTCTATCGCAGAAGAGCCCGGAAAGAGGATCCAGTGCGAATGCTTACGAAGGAGACATCGGAGGTGCACTGGTGAGCGACATCGGAGGACATTTCAGAGGTCCGACGAAGGAAACCCTTGCACCGGAGGACGGAGGGGAGGGGGTGGTGACGTCGCCTGCAGGTGGAAGACGGTGCCTCGCTCAAAGGAAGGCGCCCCGGCCGGGCCGGCGTCGGGACGCGCGGGACTCCAATTTCCTGCCGCTGATTGCGGTCGCCGGGCCGCTCGAGATAACGGCGCAATTTCCCTCATCCCGGCCTCGAGACGCTGTTGTGATGGCCGGCCGCG
Source organism: Schistocerca piceifrons (assembly GCF_021461385.2). Lineage (NCBI taxonomy): Eukaryota > Metazoa > Arthropoda > Insecta > Orthoptera > Acrididae > Schistocerca > Schistocerca piceifrons. The sequence goes on along the minus strand of NC_060144.1, from coordinate 44,276,661 downwards.
GCAGCCCAATAAACACACTGCGGCCGCGGCGACGACCGGCGGCATCGCTTTGCGATCCACAGCAAGAGGAGCTGTTCTTAGGCATGCAGGCAAACGTGTGGCGACACTCCGCTGGTCGGAATGAACGTGCAGGTAACTTCCATCATTGCTGTTTGCTCTTTCCTGACAAACTAGGTGCCCTAAAAAATAAACAGCGTTCAACATGTCTGCACACCATGGAAAAATTTCCATGGTTTCCACAAAATGGAATACAGGCCCATTTTTTCCACCGTGTACAAACTCTAGGGACTTCTCGATGAAAGGATAAGCAACAAAAAAGGTCTAATGAACTTTTGCCCGTATATGCATGGTTCCACGCGTGTCCGACCTATACTAACGGACCGCGGCCGATTTAAAGGATACCACCTAGCAAGTGTGGTGTCTGGCGGTGACACCACAGTTTCCATGCTAGACACCATTTACTCGATCATACTTTGTGACAGAAATTGCAGTCTAATAGGCGCTCTACCCTTCAGATACAGTTACAATATGCATGATTTCCTGCTAGAGGGTGGTACTGTTCCTCATACGTCACTGCATAGCTCCTTCTCCTGCCAGAGTAATTGGTAATGTTGTGTCCGATTCACATCTCTTACTGACACTCCTTGTAATGGATGTGATAAACCGTTGTACACATTGGGTCCGTATTCGAATCGATTGCTTGCCGACATGGTGTTTACTTACGGAAAGGCAACTGGCAATGGGCGGAGGGCAGAAACGTTGTATCAGGAGACCTGTCCCTGCCGACAACCACCACAGCATTCAATGTTCGTTTGTCTGAGACAGGGTCGATTCAGGAAGCTGGAAATCATGAAGGACGTACCCGAAACGTTCGGATACCATACTTGGAGGAGAATGTGACTAGCACTGTCGAAGGCGACCGCCGTGTCAGTACTAGGCAGTTGTGCCGACCGTACAGGGTAAGCCAGACGACAGCGTCCAACATTCTGCATGACAGTTGTTAGTACCCTTATCACTTACAGTCTTGCAGGGCTCACTAGCGACAGTCCTTCCACACTGGGAGCAGTCTTGTCAATGATTTCTTCACTAGGCAATGACGATTCCGCGATTAGTGCCATCCATCTTATTCATGGATGAGCCCGCCTTTACACGGAGTCGTATCTTCAGCTTTCATAACAGTCGTCTGTGGTATAGTATGCAGCGCCCACACGGTATGGCGTCAGAGAATCATCAGCATCGGTGCAACTGGAATGTATAGGCCGGGATAATTGGCGACCATATTTTAGGACCAGTCTTCTTTCCACGTTACTTAACAGGCCGGAACTATTGGCGTTTCTTGTGGGTGACCTTGCCCCCCCCCCCCCCCCCCGCCTCCCACCTGAAGGAAAACGTCAAATTGATAACTCGAAGAGTTATGTGGCTGCTACATGATGGTGCCTCAGCCCACTTCGCCATTAACGCCTGGATGAATCTCAGTCGTGTCTTGCCTGGTCGATGGATTGGACGAGGGCGTCCATTTGAATGGCCTGCCTGTTCACCGAATAACAACCCGTGCCATTTCTGGTTATGGGGCCATCTCAGAAGTATCGTGTACGCCGAGCACACTCCAGATATGGAGTCACTGGAACAGTGCGTTCACGCTGCGTTTGATACTGTAACACATACTGTAACTGTCGCTGCAAGGAACAGTGTCTCCGTAACAAAGTATGGCTGCATAAATGGCCTCTGTCATAGAAACCATGAATGCAATTTCCGGACATAGGTTCATTACACTTTTCTTCTTTCGTATCCTCTCATCGATCAATCCCTAGTGTTTGTAAACGGTGGAAAAAAAATTACCCTGTATACACCGGTTTAGGAACATGAAGATGAACTTTCACATGCTGCATCAGTGCCAACTGAGGTATCTTGAGGAAATTTGGACCATACAGAGAATGAATTGCTATAGCATAGCTCAGAAGATAACTGTAAGAAACACACAATGAGATGAACAGAAATGACACTTTTATTCGAAGTCTGTAATCACAATGCAGTCATCGCCACTCTTGATGGTCCCGTGGACATTACAAAAGACAGGATCTTCGGGATAAAGCTGACCTGTGTTCAAAGATTTCGGAGTCGGTTCGTCCATGGAACATTATGAAAACCCGCACACAGTAATACCTGGGTCCCCGAAAGCATCGCGTTCAACAGTGTTCCTGGGTGACTTACGTATTACGTGTCCCGACCTCCCCCCACATAAGGATGCGTCCGGAATCGCTACTCAGACTCATCGTCCTGTTGTCCGAGAATAGCACGTGACCCCAGTCCTCGGTGGTCTAGTCCCAAGCTCTTGACACCACCGCAGATCTCTGAACACAGTAGTCCCACCGGCCACCATTAGTGTCACGCTGTACTACGTCTCCACGTGCGCATTTTTCGGGCTGAATTCGGCCCTGACCTCACTTTCGTAGATGATAATGGACGCAGGCGTAGCTCACGAAACAAAAGGACATTGGGCTAGTCGAGTGTCCTGCACCTTTTCCCGCCATAAATACCACCGAGCGCCTCTCAGATGCATTGGGGAGAGGTACCGCAGCACGTCCACGTACATCAATGACCATTCAGCAGTTGTCAGCATGGTATACGATGGGGTGCCCAAAAAAAACTGGAATTGATTCTTAAAAGCTGTATATTTTCATATAATTTACAAAACAACCTTATCCCTATCAAAATATTCTCCATTACGATGCAGTAGGATTTTGAGAAATCTTGCAATATCGCCAATTCCTTCCGATTCAGAGTTGTTGTTTCATCGTCTGTGATTCCCATTGTTTCTAAATTCCAGAAACGTCGTAAAATATCGCCTGTTATTGTCGCTGTCTCTAAACTGATGTAGTTTGCCGTCACAAGATTAGCCGTGGTGCTTGATTTGCTTCCACTAAGAATCCAACCTAGAATGGAAGGTATCAGAACAACTGATGACAGTCGAATCGGAGGGGAATCTTTAACGATTTTCCAATAGTAATCTGCTCCGATAAGAATCTCGATGGGAAGATCTTCTGTACCATCCCTTAGGTCCGCAAACTGAAGTCCCCGTGTGCGTACAAGTTACCTTAAATCGGAAGGCACAGATGGGTGCGCGGAAAATGAGTATGTGCTTTCAAACGCAGTCATAGACGTCTTGGAATTAGTCCATGTATCCTGTAGTGTGAATTCTACGACTCTACGATGCCTTGTAGTTGTGCATGGCATTTCAGAGGCGTTGACAGATAGATCACCATGTTCTATAGTTCTTAAACCTAGCTCATCAATCAGGAACTTAATGAAGCTTGACTGACTACCGCTATCCAGAACGCAGCGAGTAAGTTTTCTTAATCCTGCGGGTCCACTGACCCAAACTCGAGCTGTCTGAAAAGTAAAACCTGCTGAACTTAACGTCGATTCTCCCTACAGATGTAGAGCTAATTTGCTGAGAAGATGAAGAAGAGGCAGCAATGTCAGTACAGATAACTTTGTGATGACTTTTCTTGCACTTAGAACACGAGACCTTGCCCTTCTTACTGCAGTTTCTAGCATTATGACCTCGGTTTGGACATATAAAACAGCGATTATCTTGCTTTAGTTTATCGATACGTTGCTGGCTGTCAGTTACTATGTTGCAGTCTTGGGCCCAATGTGAGCGAGCTTCGCAAAATACGCAATATGGTGGTACCGGTACTTCTCGTTTTGGCTTGCGCGGATTTTTCGCTTGCTGTGAATTTATGTGAACCGCTGCTGCAGTGGGCGTGAAGCTAGGAGATGACTGATATTCTGTACGAATCTTTTGTGCAGTGAGAGCACCACGAACTTCTTCTTCCAAAACGTTAAGTAGTTTCAGTTCATCTCCTTCCGCTACTTCGGTTCTTCTAGCATAAATGACCCATTTCTGGCACATTTCAGCGGGAAACGCACGCGGAATTTCCGGAGTGAGAATTTTACCGTATGCCACGACGTCTTCTCCTAAGGCACGCAGTGCTTGAATACGACGGTTACATTCCAGGAATGTACTGTTCAGCGTTTCAGGTGTCGCTGACTGTACAGGCTTTAGCGCATCCAAACAATCGAGGTGCGCCTGTATAATGCGTTTGCTATCTCCGCATTATTAAATAGAATTTTCTTTGTTTCTTCATACGTGTTAGCCGTTATAGGTATTCCATCTACCAGCAACTTCGGTTCGCCTGACAGATACCCTCGTAGGAAAACATGTTTGTTTACTGTAGAAAGGGATGGGTCTTTATCAATGGTCGATTCAAATTGTTCCCAGAAGCGGGACCACATTTAGACATCTCCACAAAATGACTCAAGCTTAATTGCTGATAGCTTGACAGATGGGAATACAGTTGGTTGTGTGAGCACTGGTGGTGACGTGATATTCATCTGCGACGTTGTGGCTGAAAGCTTGTAATAAATTGCTTTTGTAGCCTTCTGTATAGCGCGTTTGACTTTGTCTATATATTCCTCACAGCTCAGCACGTCTGCATTGTATTCATCGTCAGAGAGAAAATTATGAATAGCGTCATCTAATGAAACGAGCTTCTCTAGAGTTTCTTGAAGACGTTCCCCGTAATGTTGAAAATCATCAAACGGGCTTTCTGTGGTAGGGGCAACAACAGCCGCACATGACCGCGTAACATTAGTCCTCTCCCTAGTTCGCTTTCTTTTGAAGTTTGCTACCTGCATCTCTGATTCGTCCTGCAATATGTCTTACTAAAGACGGCTGTTGTAAAATTTTTTACGAGTGCGCTTGTGAATAGCTTAAACGTTTAACAAGCAGCGTATGCGCAAACGTAAGTGAACGAAAACCTTTTAACAAACCTAGCTACTCAGAGTGCAAGTTTCAGACTTGCAATACAAAGCCGCAAAAATTGTTTTGAAGCAACCACTTCATGCGACCATATTATATTGGAATGTACTTAGCTTGTGGTGCGGTCCGACGTCGTATTTTGTTTCCTACAGCGTGAAGTTGAAATCACGCAGGGAATCGCAATTTCTTTCCGGGTTTCGGTACCAAAATATTACGGACACACAACACCGTGATTCCAATACAAGATTAATCTATTTCTCTCCAAGGAACGTACATCATGGAATATAAGACATTAATTCAAGGATAATCAATATTCCCAGAGTGTCTCCAATTACAAATATCAACCCGCAACAATATCTTTTGGTGACTGATTACAGTGTCCCTGCGGACCTGTTCTGTGCGCTTGTTAAATGTTACAGCTGGCTCGCTGGTGTTTTGTAGTTGACGCTAACTTTCCACCTACGGGTACCGGGGATGTGAAACCCTGGGTAGCGGGAAGTTACTCCGAGACGAGTCTTGTACGAACTGCCCGCTGCCGCCTTGGCTTCTCCTAGTTAAGTTTTCGTTCTGCCTTCGAGCGACCTGGCGTCACTCCTCGCTAATTAATTCTGGTGGTAACTATGTTTACTCGGGTATTTATTATATTTAATAAACTTTGTCTGAAGAACAACATACAATTGTGAATTAATTTAAGCCGTCAGGCGCATAATTGTTGGTGGTTTTATAATTTTTTTACATATGAGATAGACTTTGTTTCATAAAAAGTCATTGGTAGCAGATTAAGATGTTGTTTTAAAGTAATTTGTTTACATGATTGTTAAATAAAACAAGTGATAACAAAACTGATCCAGTCCGTCCTATTTGTTTCCCTATTCCCTAGTACAAAAACGTCTCAACAGTTTTGTAATCAAAACAAAATATTCCAATCTCTTAACACTTCGTTTAAAAGCAATGTAAAAGCAGTACCCAACAAAAGCCAAAAACGCAGGTAAAACCCCTTTGGCATACCACCCGACCCCGACGACTTACGGGAGGGTGATATGACAATGGGGTCATAGCGCTAGTCACACTGAAAATCATCTAAAGATGCAGCATTGTGGGCAAGTGTAAGTCTACGATCCAGAGCCCGAAATGACATATCGACAGGAACAGATACCGGAAATAGTCAAGACAGAATTTATGCAGAGCGTGCAATGTGTCCTTTTGCACCGTCACAACAATGTCGTCGTCTGACAACGAATCTGATGTCGAATGGAATGATAGAGGGAAGTCAGCTCATCCGCTACCTCGGAATATGGTTTGGACCACATCCCTAACCCTTCCATTTGACGCTGCCTCAAACGGCTTCAACCACATATGTGACATCTGCAATCCGCAAGGGAGCCTGATGAGCAATTACGTAACGGTCACGTAAGAGAGACTAGTAAAATTCTTGCATTCTCTAAAATTCACTTACTCTATCAGTGTAGTATCGTATTAGCGTTTGCTGAACCTCGGCTTTGCCGTCTAACCCACCATTCCAAAATGGCGGAGTATCGCATAGTTGAAAAGAGACTACTGCCCCACACTTCCGGGATCACTTCATCTAGAGAGACATGCTCCAAGTGCACCACATTCAGTGTCCAAGGCAATCGAAACAATTTCACGGACTGTCGCGTGTGTTTTAAAGCAACAAGCACTGCACGCTGGTCCGTGAAGCTGAAGCTGATGACATCGACGGCCAAAATCCTACAACGCATCCAATGAGGTGAATAAAATCTGTCAAGCCTACTGTTACATGTAGCAGTAAAATAGGTGAATATGACAGGGGTCAGATATTTACAGACACAAAAATCTTGCAGTTTCAAGGAACGAATTAATTCTTGAAACTCCCGACATAAATTAAAACTGGGAGACTGATATGCAGGACACGACGCGCCTATCAAAGTGCCCTGCGGACTTTTCCGTAAGAAATAAGCCATCTCTTCCTTACCAAAATCGGTAACGGCCTAAGTGCGCCCAGTACAGGATGGTGAGTAAAGGAGAATCAAGGTCAGATGAAGAGAGGTACATACGATTCCTCTAACGTTACCAAGAACTTCGACGTATTCAGTGGGAACGCCCTCCCTAAAATGCCACTTTAAACATAGCGTCAAAAACAAGAGAGAGAGACGAGCAAATTGTACTTCTTGTAGGAGTGCGACATCCGCACTGGAATGAAGATAAAATGACGCAACGAAGGTCAGATTCCACTGTATTAACACTCAAAGAAAGAAACGTTTAAGCCCACAAACTTTAACAACAAGAAACGAAATTCGATATGCTAACTATCTGTATTACCCCTTTATTTTTTGCCAAGGTCCAATTCTGAGTCCATTGGCCCCCGTTTCTAAAATATTTTTTTTTTCTGCTTTTTACGAGGCACCGCACTCTCAGGTTGAACTCGTTGCCTTCAACGACTACGAGGCAATACAGCATCGGCAGTCCCGGACAGAGGCGACTCATGAACAATAGCCAAAGTAGTTGACAAACAGGGAGTATGTCGTTCCATTCCACCCCGGGGAAGACATAGCACCCACCTCGTGAGTAACCAGTAGTAACCAGATCAGCTAACATCAATTTTCGACGCAGTTAAACGAGCACTTCAATACAAATACCCACTGCGGGCAATTAGATCTAAGGTAGCCACCGTCATAACACAGAAATCACGTCCACACTTGCCCACTGTACTTCACGGCCGGCCGCGGTGGTCTCGCGGTTATAGGCGCGCAGTCCGGAACCGTGCGACTGCTACGGTCGCAGGTTCGAATCCTGCCTCGGACATGGATGTGTGTGATGTCCTTAGGTTAGTTAGGTTTAAGTAGTTCTAAGTTCTAGGGGACTGATGACCACAGCAGTTGAGTCCCATAGTGGTCAGAGCCATTTGAACCATTGTACTTCACGTGAATCGGGTAACCAAAGACCTGTAGATAGGAAGGAATGCTACGCAAGGTATCATCTCCTTTGTACAGATTACGCCGTATGATCGCAACCTGTGTTATGTGGACCAGCGTTCACGTCGTATACCCCCCGCTTCACCACACGGGAGCAACACCTCGTTAAGTAAACAACAGTCAGCATATGGTGGAAGACTGAACACTGGAATATTGATATAATCTAGTTACAGTTCAGCGAGAAGCACCATGTTTATGGAACCATCATGATGCTTAATAGCAACTTGAGAACCATGGCGCAAAGGCAGCCTATCTACTTGTTATGGTTCCAAAAATATAAGGAGAAAAGCGTAGTTATCAGAATCGGCCTAGGCAGTATGAACCCGATCAGATATTACATGCATAGTATCAACGAGCTAGTCGTGAATCTCCAAAGATACGGGCTGCACGGAACTCATGGATTTGTAGAAACTAATGCTGACTGGTTCCTTTTCTTGGAACAGACATGGAACTTTTGACGGACGTTATGGGAGGAATACGCTGCTACCAACGGACACACACAAGTGACGGTACGAAGCAACGACGTATTGACATAGACGAAGACGCAAACAAGAATGAGGAAAAGTGGTGCATGCGCGCGTGCCACTACAGTGAAGCGGTAAACTGGAGCTCGAAGCGGAAACACTCGGCTCGGAGGCGGACTTCATAGAGTAAAATCGAAGCTTATTTCTCAGGCATGTCTCCAGAATTGGAAGAGCAATACATTCATATTCATATATACCACAAAAGTTGATGTATGTGTGTATATAGGGTGAATCATTTAAAACCTGGAAGGACTAATTACGTGTGGGTTTCACAGAATAGACTGATAGCCAGGGGCTCGTACTATTATTACGCAATAAAAACTGGGTGTGGGTTTTGAGCTTACGGGTGACCAACGCCAAGGTTATTAGCGCTCTTACACATGTGAAACGAAACGAATGTGGATGAAATGTCTAAAATTGTTGTCAGACAGTGAGGTGAAAATCTATACAATGACACTCATTCACTCACTCCTACCAACAGCCACTCTATCTCACAGGCTTTAATACAACGGAGAAGAGTGGAAGGTGCTATTCCTCGGATTAGAACAGACGTAAAACCACAGAAGATCAAAAGAAAAGCACAAGGAAATGTCACGAGCTGATGACTTACAAAAAACATGGATGAGCCAGTAACCGTCTTTCAACATTAAGAACATTTGCCTAAATTTTTTGGAAAAAAACTGGACACATCACAATATCCTAAAACAGTAACCACATTTGTTTCAATGTCACTTAAAATAGAGGGCAAATCTGCCGGCAGATCTGACGCTGCCCTGTGGTCCGAAAATAAAACACTGCCTAGAAAAATGTGACTTTGATCTGTACGCAAGAAGCACCACACATTGGACGGTCGTCGCTCCGGAGAAAGAAGCCATACGGCAGAGGACTGTGGCCCACGCGAAGACGAGTAAGGAGGACCTCATCCCGTCTGCATGACTGGAAGGAGGCACGCTACGGCGGCGCAGCCACTTGTCTTCCTATCAACGGATAGGTCTGTACCTGAGCAGCGAGGTCACAGCATGCAGAGGGATAGAAGACTGAAATAACTGAGGGCCGCACGCCTCGTTGGCTGCTACATCCGTCTTTTCATTCCCCTAAAACCTACGTGTCCTGATACGCAGGAGAGAGACACCTCCTTACACAGTCAAATGGTTCAATTGGCTCTGAGCACTATGGGACTTAACATCTGTGGTCATCAGTCCCCTAGAACTTAGAACTACTTAAATCTAACCAACCTAAGGACATCACACACATCCGTGCCCGAGGCAGGGTTCGAACCTGCGGCTGTAGCAGTCACGCGGTTCCAGATTGAAGCGCTTAGAACCGCACGTCCACACCGGCCGGCTCTTACACAGTCGTTGCAGTCGAAGGTGGACGTTATGGATATTCTGAATTGCTCTATCTGTTGGGTACAAGCGTTGTAGAGAGAGAAGGACACTCAGAGAATCGGAACAAACAGAGAATTTAGCACTTGAAGCGGGCCTCATCTGCTCCAGTACTTGCAAGATCGCCTACAGTTCCTTGTCGAATATAGCGTGGTTACGAGCAGTCAGACCTTGAGGACACGATCAGGGAAAACAACAGAGCAGCCAACTGAGTCCCCCTGTTTCGATCCATCCGTAAAGACAGCTGTAGAGTTGTGGTAGTCAGTTAAATGGGCAGAACACATAGTAGTAATAACATATGCACGAGTTGAATCTCTAGTGTACAGCACTAAATCGAAAATAAAACTGTGTATACAGGGCGTTACAAAAAGGTACGGCCAAACTTTCAGGAAACATTCCTCACACACAAAGAAAGAAAATATGTTATATGGACATGTGTCCGGAAACGCTTACTTTGCATGTTAGAGCTCATTTTATTACTTCTCTTCAAATCACATTAATCATGGAATGGAAACACACAGCAACAGAAAGTACCAGCGTGACTTCAAACACTTTGTTACAGGAAATGTTCAAAATGTCCCCGTTAGCGAAGAAACATGCATCCACCCTCCGTCGCATGGAATCCCTGATGCGCTGATGCAGCCCTGGAGAATGGCGTATTCTATCACAGCCGACCACAATACGAGCACGAAGAGTCTCTACATTTGGTACCGGGGCTGCGTAGACAAGAGCTTTCAAATGCCCCCATAAATGAAAGTCAAGAGGGTTGAGGTCAGGAGAGCGTGGAGGCCACGGAATTGGTCCGCCTCTACCAATCCATCGGTCACCGAATCTGTTGTTGAGAAGCGTACGAACACTTCGACTGAAATGTGCAGGAGTTCCATCGTGCATGAACCACATGTTGTGTCGTACTTGTAAAGGCACATGTTCTAGCAGCACAGGTAGAGTATCCCGTATGAAATCATGATAACGTGCTCCATTGAGCGTAGGTGGAAGAACATACTGATGAAACTAAAATGAGCTCTAACATGGAAATTAAGCGTTTCCGGACACATGTCCACATAACATCTTTTCTTTATTTGTGTGTGAGGAATGTTTCCTGAAAGTTTGGCCGTACCTTTTTGTAACACCCTGTATATAGCAACTCATCTTTGCAGCTCATTCCTCTAACAACTTATATATCTCTGTTTCAACACTGGACGAGGAACACAAAACAGCAAAATGCGGTTACAACCGTGGATTTGGGGTCGTACGTTTTTCAGACCAAGTGACTCCATAGAAGCGGATCCCAAGCGGCATTATTGCTTTTGGGCGATTGGAGTTACAATGGTGGACAAGAAACAGTGTGGTAAGGAGGTAAATACGAAGCTTCGAGGAACTTACATACCTGAAGCACCAAAAGGAACTGCGGCCGGGTGGTGAGTGGGGGTTCTCCAGCCTCAGCACAGAGACTGGGAATGGGGCTGGTCCTGTAAGCATCCGTGGCCAGCCTAATACCCTCATCGCGGATAGCATCAATAATCTTCAGCTAAGAAGGTCTACCTGACGCCTACACTCAGCATCCATAACCTTGTCACGAATGCTCAAAAGACCTGTAAAACTGGAGCAGGCGTGCCCTGGCTGCTCCCCAAGACCTTTGGCTACCGCATATTTAGCGAATTGTGGGTTCTGGCTTTCTCAACAACAGTTTGTAGTAAAAAAATGAGGCCCAGGAACCTCACTGAATCTTTAACATGTAGAGCGGTATCCCTCATATGTTTCTCAGGTAAATTAAAAATAGGAAGAGAATCATTAAAATGAACACACACACATTCTTCTATAGAAAACTGAAAACTCATCTTTGCAGCTCATTCCTCTAACAACTTATATATCTCTGTTTCAACACTGGACGAGGAACACAAAACAGCAAAATGGTCCACTAATAAGTAGCGCCGTACAGGACTTCTTACCGCAGACGTCATACTGTTTATGGCTACGGCAAAGAAACGCTTAAAACACTGCCCTGAGGAACACCATTCTCCTGCTCAAAACGATCCTACAGCGTGTCACCAACTCAGTACCTAAAAAAGCGTTTAGATAGGAAGGATTATATGAAGATGTAGAAGTGGCGACGATAGCTCCATTGATGCAGCTACACGATAATAATGTGTCTCCAAGTAGCATCGTACGACTTACTGATGTCATCTACATCCACGCGATTACACTGCTATTCACAATAAAGTACCTGGCAGAGGGTTCAATGAACCACTTTCAACCTCTCAAACGGCGCGTGGGCAAAATGAGCACTTAAATTTTTCTGTGCGAGCCCTAATTTCTCTTATTATATCGTGATGATCATTTCTCCTTATGTAGATGGCTGCCAAGAGAATGTTTTCACAGTCGGAGGAGAAAATTGGTGATTGAAACTTCGTGAGAAGATCCCGTCGCAACGAAAAACGCCTTTGTTTTAATGATTGCCACTCCAGTTCACGTATCATGTGGTACTATCTCCCCTGCTTCGCGATAATACAGAACGAGCTGCCCTTTGAACTTTTTCGATCTCATTCGTCAGTTCCACCTGATGCGGATCCCACACCGCACAGCAATACTCCAGAATAGGGCGCACAAGCATGGTGTAAGCAGTCTCTTTAGTAGACCTGTTGCATTGTCCAAAGTGTTCTGCCAATGTAAATGTAAATGTCGTGTGACGTTGGGTAGACCGCTCGCCGGGTGCAAGTCTTTCGATTTGACGCCACTTCGACGACTTGCGCGTCGATGAGGATGAAATGATGATGATTAGGACAACACAACACCCAGTCCCTGAGCGGAGAAAATCTCCGACAAAGCAGGAAATCGAACCCGGGCCCTTAGGATTGACATTCTGTCGCGCTGGCCACTCAGCTACCAGGGGCGGACGTTCTGCCAATGAATCGCAGTCTTTGATTTGCTCTGCCCACAACATTATCTATGAGATCGTTATAATGTAAGTTATTTGTAATTGTAATTACTGAGTATTTACAGTTTTCAGATTTGTTTGACTTATCGCGTAATCGAAGTTTAGCGGATCGCTTTTAGTACTCATGTGTATAACTTAACACTTTGATTTGTTTAGAATCAGTTGTCACTTTTCGCACCATACAGATATCTTATATAATCATTTTGCAATTCGTTTTAGTCATCTGATGAATTTACAAGACGGTAAATGACAGTATCATCTGAAAACAATCTAAGAGGGCTACTCACATTGTCTCCTGTCATTAACATAGATCAGGAACAGTAGACTGAGTATAACGCAGGATATCACTTCAGTTTTACTCGATGATTTGCCGTCTACTACTACGAACTGTCACCTTTCTGATAGGAAATCACGAATCCAGTCGCACAACTGAGGCGATGTTCCACAGGCACGCAGTTTGGTTAGGAGACGCTTATGAGGAATGGTGTCGAAAGCCTTCTGAAAATCTAAAAATATGGAATAAATTTGACGTTCCCTGTCGATAGTACTCATTACTTCATGAGTACAAAGAGCTAGTTGTGTTTCACAAGAACGATATTTTCTGAATCCGTGCTATGTGTCAATAAATCGTTTTCCTTACAGGTAATTCATAATGTTCAACCACAGTATACGTTCCAAAACCCTACAGCAAATAGACGTTAGTAATATGGGCCTGTAATTCAGCGGATTACTCCTACTTCCCTTTTTGGTTATTGGTGCGACTTGAGCCATTTTCAAGTCTTTCGGTACGGATCTTTCTGCGAACGAGCGGTTATATATAATTGCTAAATATGGAGCTATTGTATCAGCATACTGTGAAAGGAATCTGACTGGTATACAATCTGGACCGGAGTGATTTAAGCTGCTTTGCTAAACCGAAGATACCTATTCCCATGTTTCTCGTCTTGGCAGTTGTTCTTGATTGGAATTCAGGAATATTTACTTCGACTTCTTTGGCCAAGGAGTTTCGGGAAACCGTATTTAATAACTGACATCAGTGACTTCAGCGTTGTTATCGCGCAGCGAAGGTACTGATTATACTGATTGCGGCTTGCCACTGGCGTGCTTTATGTATGACCAGACTCTCTTTGGGTTTTCTGCCAGATTCCGAGACAGAGTTTGGTTGTGGAAATAATATCAAAGAATACATCGCGACAGTGATGTTTACGTAGGAAATCTTGATGAATAGCCACCTGTAGTTGGGCCAAGTTGTCGACAATGGACCGAAATTTCCGGGATCCACATTGAGAGCGCTTAAGAAGTTGCCTGATGTCTACCAAGCAGACCAGACGATGGTCAAATATTCGCTACAGGGTCTTTCCTACACAGTTCGTTAAGGCAATACTCCAGAAACTAGTGGGACATATTCTGTCATTTCCTGGTTTGAGGAGAGGTATCAGAAATGCTTCCCTTCATGAGTTGGGAAAGTCGCCTGTAGGCCATACCAGATTAAAACATTAGTGTAGGATTTCCTTTGTGCTGCTGGCAAATGTTGAAGCATGCAGTGCTGGTTTTGCTGCGTGTAGTATCACGACTCTCAGACAGCGCCGACTTCATCTCCTACGTGTAAAAAGAGTAGTTGTAAGTTTCCGAATTGTGAGGTCTGAAGTCCAGCTTGCCCCCTCTGCAGTCGCGCGGTAGGGGCGAATGCTGCATACTGGCTGGTACTGGCTGTAGTTGCCGTGGTCTGACCGAGTCTCTGGGCGTTATTTGGAGACACCACAGCACTACTGCTGTGAGTAAGCGACTGTGTTTACCGGAAATCCTCTGAATGGCTTCCCACACTTTTGTAGAAGACGTGGAACGGGTGTCGATTGTCAGGAACACCTGCCATGATCTTTTCTTGCTCTTCTTAACCACGTTTCGAGCCTTGGTTCTCAAGACTCGAAAGGCTGTGAGATTGTCTGCTGTTGGGCGGCATTTATATCATAGAAAAACCGCACACTCGTCCAAGATCGCTGAATGGTGCTCATCGGTCTCATGAGGTACACGTTGCCTTCTAAGATGACTATAGGATGGATGAGTCAGAGACTGGTGGATCATTCATATAATGTGGGACACCTATTTCTGGATTCTGTCGTGGTATTCAAACACAGCCAGCTGCCTGAAGACGTCCAGTTAGCCTCATGGACCATCCATTTTCGTGCTTCTGTTCAAGCAGTCCTCCATTCAGTAGATGGATTCAAAGTGGGACGTAGTCTCTGGAATGTAGGTCACCAGTTGCTTCCTACTGTGCTGAGTGTGCAAGGACTGGAGAGCAGAAAGAGAGGTCGATTACTGAGGATGACGCAGTAGCACGAGAACTGAGTAGGATTGACCCTGTTGAGGATCCACAGCTCTTGAGACAGCATGAGATTCTCCAAATCTCTACTCTTGGGGTAAGTATAAAACGAACCTCATAATGCATTATGTCTGTTGAAATCGCACATTTGGAGACACAAGCGGGGGTGTTTTGCAATGAGGCCTGCGAGAGTCTCAGAGTCTGTTTCATCCTGTGGAGGTAAACACGAGGAGCAGATAGTGATCTTCTTATTCATAGGAACAGCAACAGATTCTGCTTGTACGTCAGTAAGTGTTGTGTGTTATTGACAAACACAGGTACCGCTCCCTTGGCTCTTTCCTCAGTCAAATCGCCTTTTCGGTGGAGCATATAACCCTGTGGGGTAGGGGCGCCAGCGGCTTTGAAATGTGTTTCTTGTAAACACAAGCACAGTGGCTTTGCCTTTACCACGAGTTTCAGTTCCTCCACATGAGTTCTGAACCAACTTATGTTCTATTGTAGTATGGGAGTCATTTATCAACGGTTGCACTTTCACTCTGTCTTTCTGACTAGGTGGGAACCTGCATTATGTGGATGTTCAGCCTTGGGGCTAGATGTTCGCCTGGGACAAACTTTGCACTCTGTTGGCTCTAAAGCAGGAGCAGAAAAACAGTCAAGCTGAATGACGTCGACATAGTTTGATGGTTTACTGTCAGCTTTCGGGCAGAGGTGTAAGCTTGTCATTTTAATTTTTTGGTCTGCGAGTGGTTGTAGGAGCTACCGCAGCAGCAGAGCAGGCAGTGCTGGATTTCTTATCAGTCTCTCCCTTTGAAGGTAATGGGAGCTCCGCAGTGGTGGCAACTGTTCCTTTATCTCATTTTCTTGAGAGGGCTATGGGCACTGAAACAACAGTCGCTTGACAAGTTCTGACGCTAGCAACCTCTGTATAGAAGCGTCGGCTGTCGAAATAGGCCTTTTAAGAGTCAAAGTAAAAGTTGTAATGAATGTGGGAGGCTGCATGGCCTTATAAATCTTCTTGGTCTCACGCTACATGATGCATTTCGATGTTTTAATTTTCTGTAGTATCCAATGTTCTAGGAAAACGCTACAGTCTCTATTTCAAAGAGGTTAATCCCCAGAGCAATTTACACACTTCAGAGGTGAGGAGCAACCAACTCCATCATGGGCAGCCTTACCACATTTGACACAGGTGACTTCAGCCTTACATCCTGAAGTAGTGTGCCCAAAGCACAGGCATTTAAAACAATGCATTGGGTTGGGAACATAGGGCCGTACAGTTGACCGAAGGAAACCTGCTTTGATATGACTTGCGAGTTTTGTGCTGTTGAAGATGAGGATGAAGGAGTCAGATTATACAAGCTCCCCATTCATACTTTCCAGTGTAGTTTACACATCAAAGATCCCTTCTTGAGCCTACTCATCTTTCAGTTCCTCCGTGGAAATGTCGACCAGATCTCTACACAACACAACACCTTTGCTGTAATTCAAGGTATTGTGGAGCTCCCTTTCTATGGCATATTCCCCAAGGCATTTAGCTTTCGAGAACTTTTTCACTTGTTGGGAACTAGTTGTTTCAACAAACAGTGTTCTAATATGCAATCGCTTTACTGATTTTAGTGGCTCTGCGATGCCCTCCTTTGTGAATATAAATGGTGAAATCTCATCAAGTGTGCCCACTTTACTGTTCACAGAAAAAGTTCTGAGCAGCAGAATGCAGTTTGTTCCTATTGACAGAAGTCTTGAGTCAGGAGGACTGGCTATACAAATCTTCTTGTCAGACAGGGCGTTGAAACCCTCCAGCGGCCCACCTTTCCGCAGAGAGGAGGAACGGAAAAGTTTGAAGGATCTATCCCAGTCCCACGAGCAGCTAGAGAAATAAAAGTAAGACAGAGCCCCACATGCCTAGCTAAACAGGAGGGGAAAGAGCGGTAGGTTCCCCAGAGGCTACCTGCAAACGACTGTTCCACGTCAGCAGTCACGCATCTCATCAGCGCGCAGTACACCTTGAGACTGAGGTTCTTTTTTTCAACCCTTTCAGACACTCTGGCTACAAATGTGTCTGAGCTGCAGAAAAAGTATTTTATCCCAATGGAACCCTCAGGTGCACGTTGTTAAATATCCAACCCCTTTCATCGTGCGCAAGTACCGACAGTTGTTGGCCATCACTACGAAAATATGAGCAAACCACTGTAGCAGTGCGCAGTAGCTCGTGACCACCAGAATGTGGATGGTTCACTATATTCCACCCTATAACTCACTAATGTTATTGTTATTTTGCATATTAATTATTGAATTATCACTTTAATACTTATTACAACTAAGAATATCTGGTAATTAATTATTTTAGTCCGTAAAATGAAGTCAAGTGTACAAAGTACGTTTTGAAAATGGGTACATATTTTTGTATAAATCTTGCTTCTAAAATCATTAACAAATCAGCCAAGAGTATTATCACATAAAGAAAAAAATTTTGCTTCCTCCAGAGAAAATAGATATGTGAAAGAGTTAAAGAGGTTTTTACCATCCTCGCGATATGGGCAGTCAAGTCAAGTTCCCTGTTCCCCATAACACAAAACGTTCCACCACCGCGCCGCATGGTGGTCGCTGATGCATGCGCAGAGCATACGGTGACAGAGGATCGGCGGTGCTTACTAATCCCCAGCAGACACCTAGCAAACGAATGGTCAGCCCCTGAGGGCACCAGTAAAAAGATCGTATTTTTGTACAAACACATACTTTTTCAAGTGGAACAGTGCCTATAGACATTGTCAAACTAAAGTTAGGGTGAATTAGAATGTCAGTGCTTTTTGGTGCAGAATTCTAGAGCGAATCGCTTATGAGATATAGTATTCTGAAAAGTTTCCACACTGACACTTGTTTGTGACGTTCAGACCTCGTGGTTGCTATGTTTGCTGACTGTGTGCTTGAGTATTGCTTGAATGCACTGCGACTTGCTAGTCAGTTTGTGTGTGACAGTCCAAGCAGTAGGTCGTGAGTGGACGATGGAATTTACCAACGCAGAAGAAGCCGACATGTGTAGAGAGTTTAGGAAGAATGATTCTTTCTTGTAAGGTGTATGCGGTAAGATATTCCAATAGATGTCTGCCCCGCCAGACGTCATGGACGTCGAAGACCCATGGAGGTCTGTGCACCATCGCGCCGTAAGCTGTGGCGGCGTACCTCCTGGCCCGCTTTTAGCGTGAGGGCGCCACAGTGGAACACGTGATTGCAGCGGCGAATAGCGGCGCCCCCAATCGAGTACTTAAGCGCCTGCCTATTGCTCAACCTGCCCATCCTATCGCCCTCACTCCCACCCTTAAGTACCTTGGCGTCACCCTCGACCGTCGCCTCTCCTGGACCCCCCATCTTCAGACAATCCAAGGCACTCTCCCGGCTCCGTCCCCTCAAGCTCCTTTCTGGCCGTACATGGGGCCTGGATCCCTCCACCATCCTCCACACCTATAAATCCCTCATCCGTCCTATCCTCTGCTACGCCCATCCTGCCTGGATCTACGCCCCTCCTACCCTTTACAAATCCCTTCAAATCCTTGAACGCCATGCTCTCCGCCTCGCCTATCGTATCCGTCTCCCCTCCCCCACGCGGATCCTGTATGATCTTATTCCGTTCCCCCACCTCCTCCTCTTCCTCTAACGGATACAGATCCTATACACCTCCCGTAAACTAGATCCCCCTCACCCGCTTGTCTCTCACATCCTCTCCCACCCCCCCGTCCGCTGCCGCACCTGTATTTCCACATCCCACCTGCTCTCCATCTCTCCACTCTCCGTACCCTCTCGCAAGGTGGCTTCCACCATCTCCCCCTCCGTGATGATGCCCTCCTCCCCTCCATCTACCCCTCCTACCAACTTTGATCCTCCCACTTCCTGTGTTTTTTCCTTAGGGCACCCTCTCTCTCTTCTCTTCCCCTTCCCTCCCTCCTCCCTTTCTCCCCACTCCTCCGCCGGGCTCTCCCTACCCCCATACCTCCATTCCTCCTGGCATCTCCTCTGCCATTGGCATCTTTGCTCTCCCCCCCCCCCCCCCCCCACCACCACCTTCTTCCCCGGACTCGCACACATTACGTGGACATTCGCGCGCCGGAGATCATCGCCATCAGTTTCTCGTGTGTGTGCCATCGTGCTTGTGGTTTAGTGTTCTTCGCCGTCACGCTCCTTCGTTCACCTGTACTGTCTATGTCGTCAGTGTTTGTGTGCAGTGCCGACAGTTTTTTTGTGTGTTTTTGGTCGAGTGTGAATGGCTTCTGGTTATTTGTTTCTGTGTCTCCTGTTTTTTGCCCGCCACTTTGTTCAGTATCTTGTGTGCCTTCTTTGTATTTTCATTGTCAAACGTGTGGCTGAAGAGCAGCGTAGTTTGCTGCTGCGAGCCCACCTTATGTAAAGGTGTTTAATAACACTAAAGGAAAAAAAAAAAAGCCCAGCCTGCCAGTCTAACCTCGCGTGTGTCTCAGGTCATATCGCCTCAGACAGCTTATTGACTTTCGTGTTTCTATACGAGTGGACGTGGTTATCTTGTTTGCTTCGTGACTCTGTTGTCTGTTCTTGTTGTGTCGTAAGGTCCTCCGTTGGTCGTGACCGTCCTCTCTCGTTGTGTTGTTGTTCACGGGCCGCTCCGCGGGTGCCGCCTATTTTCCGACACTACAACCGCAGGACCGTTCCGGTCGCCGTTACAACAATGTCAACGATATCAGTAATTGTCTATCAACCTCTTGAATCAGTTAGGTGAAAGTGGTAATGTAGCGCCTGCACAACGGAAGAGAAGGAAACAAATGACGACAGAAGACCGCGAAATTAATGTTCTTGCCGTTGTTGTGGTTGACACGCAAGCTAGCTCCACGCAGTTGCTAGAGAAAGTGGCATGAGTCAGCCAAGTGTCCTGCTCATTGTGCATCGACATAGGTTCCGTGTCACATCTTTCCCCAACAAGAGCTGTATGGGAACAATTATGTGAATCGTGTTAACTTCTGTACGTGGACGTTACGATAAGATATTCGAGATGTATCATGCATGTTGCTTACTGATGAAGCTACATTCATCAATCCAGGCTACGTAAACCACCGAAACATGCACTATTGTTCTGTTGAGAATCCCTGTTGCCTTTGTCAGGTGGAACTTGAGCGTCTATGGAGTGTAAACGTGTGGCGTGGGATAGTGAACCATCAGCTCACAGGCTCGTTTTCCATAGACGGAACACTGAACGCACACAAGTATTGCATTCTCCTAACACACCATCTTCCACGGATGCTAGAAGACGTTTCTCTGCAGACGAGTAGGGACCTGTGGTTCCAACATGATGGCTGTCCAGCCCACAGTGCACGAAGTACTACAGCATGTGTTCATAAATTGCTCTCAGATCATTGGATTGGACACAGAGGACCCATACCTTGGCCAGCCCGTTCCCTGGATTTGACCCCTGTAGTCATATTTCTGCGAGGAAAGCTGAAAGACACAGTCTACAAGGACACACCAACTACACCCAGAGATATGCAACGACGTGGTACCGCAGTCTGCTCGATCATCTCCGCTGAAATGCTAGCACTCGTTCGATACTAGACTGAAAGCGTCTATTGCCGCTGCCGGCGGTCACTTTAAACACAACCTGTGGTGGTCAACTGTCTTGTTATTGATCAGAATCCACATAACTAGTGCATGCATTTGCGTCGTCTCTTGTGCTTGCTACCGCAGGTATAATACAAGTGTCGGTGTGAGAACTTTTCAAAATGCGATATCTCGTAAACGACTCGTACTAGAATCCTGAAACAAACGCCCTGACATTCTAATTTACTACACTTTTAAGAAAGTGAATGTTTGCGCAATGAATAAACTTTCTAAGTCTTACTACAAGCTCTTGATTGGATAACAATATGAGACACTGACTACTAATCTGTTCTTTGAAAGCCGCATATCAATGGCCCTTTCCATTTCCGCAATATCTGCGGTGCAAGGTTCAGGTGATTCATCCTGTGCATGTTCGTAACTTGTCCTAAATCACTGCATCGATTTTAACCAGACTTGGTAAGCATCTCACTTACTGTCTGAAAAGAACCGCTATTGGGATAAGCGGCGGAGGTGGGGGTGAAACGTAAGTGTAGCTAAAGAGACTACACTCAGTCATTATTTGTGAATAAGAGTACTTATAACTTGCAGCAAACTTTGCACCTAATTTCCAACCTTTATGAGACATTTTCTTGCTGATGCCCCCACCCCCTTAAAATGATGAAACAAAAAAAGTTTATCGTTTAGTAAATTGTCTCTGTTCCCGCAGTAAAAATGCCGCATTAGGCATGACCTAATTTATTACATCTTTACTACTAATTCTATTTCCACAACATTTCGTAGACAGTATTGACACATAGCATTGTATGTACCTGCAAAGTTACATCGTTGTACGACACAATTTTCAGGAGATACGACGCCATATGCATTGAGCTGCATGTAAACAAAACTACAAGGCGAAATTCGCTAGAGATACATGAGAAATATATAAACAAATATTTGCGATAAATGTTAGAAGCATGTCATATACTCGTATATGTAGCGTACGCGTGCATGGACAAAGCCACGGGTAAAGAGGGTCTTCTAAATTTCAGGATTTGTTCTAACCGAACTTGGTACGCATAATACTTACCATCGGGAAATAACTACTGTGCAGGCAGAAGCAGCAACCTCCTATTTCTCTGGGGGTGACAGTGTGAAGAGAAAAGAAGGGAGGAGAAGATGGACAGGCAGAACTGGGAAGGAAGAGAGGGACGCAGATTGGCGGGGTGGGAAGGTGAACAGAGAGGAATATGGGGAAATGGACGAAAAGGGATGAGGAACAGACGGAAGAGGGAGGGGGAGAGGATGGGATGGACAGAGAAAAGAAAAAAGAGGAGATAGACAGAGGGAACAGGAGGTGATTGAGAGAGAGTGGGAGGAGTAGATGTCCTTAGAGGTGAGGAGGAGGACATGGATGGAGGAGGAATGAGCAGATAGATGTGGGATGAGTAAGTGGCATATAGGAGAGAGAGGAGCAGATGGAGGGAGAGAGGAGGGAGCAGCAGATGGAAAGAGGAGAGAGCGATGAGGAAATGGGCAGAGAGAGGGGTGAAGGAGGAGATGAAATATTAGGAGACTGAATTAAATATATATCCGGGTAACGCCGGGTATTCAACTAGTAAAATACGAAGCAAAATCGTTATAATATTAATTTAGACAAAAGTTGTTTTAAACTTTTTTTTCGTGACTTCGTTCTTGCACGAAAAAAATATGTATGTACATGTGGGTTCTTGTATTAAAACAGAACTATTTAGTCCATAAGTCTGTTGCGTTTTGTGCAGTAATATTAACAAACGAAAATATGAATTTCTTATCAACGCGGAAATACATATAGAGTTGCATGAAGCTACAAAAAAAAGCTGAAAGTGGTTTCCATGGTGTTCTAAACAAATATCGTATCATTTCGATATTGATTTACAAATTTTCTCGCCAATCTTTCAGGACTGCAGGTTTTCAAATTCTGATTGGATTTGTTACTTCAAATGATCAACATCATGAATCCGATTGGAATGAACCTTATTTTTGGTATACCCCAGACTGAAAAATCCATGGGCGTGATACTTAAGAATTGTCATACCCTGTCTGCTAATTGAATCATCAAAGCTGTCATTTTGAACGTTTCTCACAAAAAGTCCAAAATGTGGCGGTACTCCATGTTTTTGCCGTATCAGCTTTCCCTTAGCGAGCTGTAGATGTTCAAGCAGTGGACCATTTTCCAGTTCTAAGAATACTACTTGAGATATATATAGGTAACTGAAAGCACCGTTAGAACGATAAGGCTCGAAATCTCTGCCCATAAACTCACGCCAGGAGAGTTTAACTCTCTCCCCATTGCCACAAGGGGATTCATCGGATCCTAATAGACACAGTTCTGTCTGTTCACTCTACCGTTCACCCTGAAAGTTAGTTCGTTCCTCTGAAGAGAGCTTTTATGTAATTTGGTGTCCCTTTCTTGTTACAGAATTTCACACATCTGCCTGGAGCATTTTAATTAAGAGCTTGAAGTAAAGTAGGCTCTAATAATTAAGGATTGAATTTCACCTTTCTCTGAATTCTTCGTAGGCTTTTTCTTGCTATAAGATATTTCTTGTGTGTGTGTGGGGGGGGGGGGGGGGAGGGGTGTTCTTTGTTATTTGCACAAGACATTGCTTGACAACTTTAGAGTCTCTTTTATAGTAACAGATTTTGCCGCACTTGAACGAGAGAGCTCCACTGCCGACCTAGTCTCTTTATGTCCTAAATTTAATTTGCAAATGACTTTTCATGATGGAGGGTAGATTTTTGGAAATCGTTCTGAAACAGTTAAAAAGTCATGTTTCCTCAATGTTTGCAACACAAATACACACTACCTGTAGTTGATACTTTATTCGTTGTTTCTCACGTAACAACAAATAACGTAACCTCAACTGCCGTACTTGGTACTACGCTCTAGTCAGTTTCACGACTGACTTCCACTACGTAAGGCACAATAAGTCTATGGACTGCCAGTGACAACTGACCTACGTCCCACCCGTACACTGTAATTGAAGTACACAGCACCGTCAATATTTATGTTATAGTTGTGTTGTGAACCTAATTTCAGCTCTTTAGGCCACCCTCAGACAACTTGAGACTAAACAGATAGTCCACGCAACACCATCGAGAGTTCATAGTTTTCAAAAACTGTGTTCCGAAAAATGTGTGACCATTTATGAGTATATCGCTACATAAAAACAGAACGACAACAATATTCACAAAGAATCTACAAATATGAGTATTATGTTACTTTATACTCAAATATTAAAAACATGAGAATGTTGTTGTTGTTGTGGTCTTCAGTCCTGAGACTGGTTTGATGCAGCTCTCCATGCTACTCTATCCTGTGCAAGCTTCTTCATCTCCCAGTAACTACTGCAACCTACATCCTTCTGAATCTGCTTAGTGTATTCATCTCATAGTATCCCTCTACGATTTTTACCCTCCACGCTCCCTCCAATACTAAATTGGTGATCCCTTGATGTCTCAACACATGTCCTACCAACCGATCCCTTCTTCTAGTCACGTTGTGCCACAAACTTCTCTTCTCCCCAATCCTATTCAATACTTCCTCGTTAGTTATGTGATCTACCCATCTAATCTTCAGCATTCTTCTGTAGTATCACATTTCGAAAGCTTCTATTCTCTTCTTGTCCAAACTATTTATCGTCCATGTTTCACTTCCATACATGGCTACACTCCATACAAATACTTTCAGAAATGACTTCCTGACACTTAAATCTATAGTCGATGTTAACAAATTTCCCTTCTTCAGAAACGCTTTCCTTGCCATTGCCAGTCTACATTTTATATCCTCTCTACTTCGACCATCATCAGTTATTTTGCTCGCCAAACAGCAAAATTCCTTTACTACTTTAAGTGTCTCATTTCCTAATCTAATTCCCTCAGCATCACCCGAGGCAACTCGACTACATTCCGTTATTCTCGTTTTGCTTTTGTTGATGTTCATCTTATATCCTTCTTTCAAGACACTATCCATTCCATTCAACTGCTCTTCCAAGTCCTTTGCTGTCTCTGACAGAATTACAATGTCATCGGCGAACCTCAAAGTTTTTATTTCTTCTCCATGGATTTTAATACCTGTTCCAAATTTTTCATTTGTTTCCTTCACTGCTTGCTCAATATACAGATTGAATAACATCGGTGAGAGGCTACAACCCTGTCTCACTCCCTTCCCAACCACTGCTTCCCTTTCGTGTGCCTCGACTCTTATATGTGCCATGTGGTTTCTGTACAAATTGTAAATAGCCTTTCGCTCCCTGTATTTTACTCCTGCCACTTTCAGAATTTGAAAGAGAGTATTCCAGTCAACAGTGTCAAAAGCTTTCTTTAAGTCTATAAATGCTAGGAACGTAGGTTTGCCTTTCCTTAATCTAGCATCTAAGATACGTCGTAGGGTCAGTATTGCCTCACGTGTTCCAATATTTCTTCGGAATCCAAACTGATCTTCCCCGAGGTTGGTTTCTACTAGTTTTTCCATGTAGAGGACAAAAATGATATACAAGTGAGTACTGGCAAAGTGTATAATGTCTTACTGACTTAAAAGCTGGTGAATGTGATGAATAGTTAAAAAGGATGGTTTACAGACCGGTAGAAGGGGTCCGTGAGATGTTATATGAAACCATAAGAAATCCGGTGAAGACGGAGGACATAAGACTGGCAGGTGAGGCATGCTTAAATCAAAATTATTTCTAGTTTCAGTAGACTCTGAACAGTCCGTCAGATGGGTTAGCAATGGTGTCCCATCTGCACCCCTTATTAGCGAAAATGCTCGTGGATAATTTTGAATGCATGTTGCAAAATACAATACTGGACCAGGTATGTGGACGGTGTACTGTGCTTGTGCACAGGTGCCACCATACAATTAAACAAATTTTCCCAACATTTAAATACCGTAGTAAAATTGGGTTTAAAGTGGAGTTGCAAGGAGGATCAACTAAATTCTTTTTCTTTGCCAATGACTTTAGCAAGCAAAACCTTGTATTTAAAGCATACAGGGAAGGAACTTCTACAGACACATTAATACCTGCTGATTCCTAACATCCTGTTAGACACAAACATGTAGGTTTCCACTTCACAGATGCTGAAGATTAATAAAATAATTAAATAAATTACATATAGTAGCGACTATTCTCCAACCCTCAACAGAAAGAAGAGGCAGAGGATGACCTCCTCAGAAGATACTAAATTGTAGCGATGAAAATGAGACGCAATGATGTACGTAGACAGGACTTCACAGGTACTGTTCAACAAACAAAATTCCTGTAAATGTACACCAGCTTTGTATACAAGGAATGCGGTTGTCCAGTTGTGTTTTTCGGCAACGACAATACTCCACTTTTAGACCAGAGTGGAATTTGTAGGACCTACAGCAATCTGTGTGGGAAAGTATGCGTTGGTCAATCAGTTACAACTATAACTAGTCGCCCGAACACGAAAGTACTTGGAGACTGGAAAAGAAAGATTCCACCTTTGCTGAACACGCTCCGAATGAATTTCATTCTTATGATATTAAAGATGATGTTCTCCATAAAGGAACTAAAGGTACATAAGTTACTTCAAATTAATCAATAAACACTAGTCCTAGAATCCTGACTTAATCCTTCATGATGAAATAGATTTCCATTATTCACACTTGCTAAAGTAGCAGCAGCCAGTTACTATTTTTCTGACAATAAGTAAATGTTTATTGCAAATAGGATAACTGTTATCCACCCACATTCCACGACTCCTTCATCTTCTCTGCTCCCCCCCCCCCCCCTGCTATTTATCACATTCACCATATACATTGCAAATAAAGAAGGAATCATCCGAATGGGGCAAGTTGAGAAAGGCAATAATGCGTTCGCACACCTCTGGCCCTTACCCAAGTAATTATGCTGCCTGGCGTTGATTAAAAAGATTTTTGGTTGCCCTCATCAGGGACAGCGTGCCCGATTCTGTCCGATTGGCGCGTTGTATCGATAAAATCCTGAGCTAGTTGGAGGCCATAATTCCCCAGACGTTCTGAACTGCGGAGATATCCAGAGACCTTACTGGTCAAGGTACGGTTCGGCAAGAACAAAGACAAGCAGTGGAATTCCCTGAAGGACAACAAAGTGAGGCGTAGAGTGTCGTCAACTTACCACTGTGCTGTAAGGATGACATCCTGCTATGAAATGAAGTGGGACCTCGGACCGTGACTCCTGACTGTCGGGCAGTATGGCGAGTGACAGTCAAGTTGGTATTCCACTAACCTCCGAAGCTTCCCCAGACATATCTTCACTAGTCATCAAAATGGTTCAAATGGCTCTGAGCACTATGGGACTTAACATCTGAGGCCATCAGTCCCCTAGAACTTAGAACTACTTAAACCTAACTAACCTAAGGACATCACACACATCCATGCCCGAGGCAGGATTCGAACCTGCGACCGTAGCAGTCGCGCAGTTCCGGACTGAAACGCCTAGAACCGCTCGGCCACAACGACCGTCCATCTGAGCGTATTGTTCACTCGCCTCTCAGCGAAGCACAGTTGCTGTCCAACTGAGTACACGAAATGAAATTCGTAATGATTTTATCGTCTGGTATCGTCAGGACCCCTGTTTACTATCGCTGCCAGCTGCTTGGTGAAGTTGCGCTGCAGCGTCACACGTTCACCATCGGCCGCCAAAGTTTACAATTTTGCATTTTTCAACGGTACATGCACGAATATAATTTGTTATCAATTTGCATAATTCCTTCGTAGTGATTCGATTCTTTTGTGTGTCAGAGTGCATTTTGTCAATATAAGTAGGCTATACCAGTACTCACCTGTGTACCGTATTTTGCTTATAAATGATCATACTTTCATAAGATTTATAAGTTGACGGCTTTTTTATGAACTGCATTATGCTTAAGATTTATAAATGTATAATTGTTAAACACAACATATCTTTGAAAAACATTACTCGTTTTTACAGCTTTAAACTTACACTGATTTGTGCGGACGATCTGTTGAGTCCATCGTCCCTCAACCGTTTGTAACATCACCACGGAGCCACCCTGTATATTACGCAAGCTACGGTGTGTGGAGAAGGGCACTTCTCCTACTGCTGGCACTCCTCCCCTTTCCACCACGCTGAGTGACCGAGCGGTTCAAGGAGCTACAATCTGGAATCGCGCGACCGCTACGGTCGCAGGTTCGAATCCTGCCTCGGGCATGGATGTGTGTGATGTTCTTAGGTTAGTTAGGTTTAAGTAGTTCTAATTTCAAGTGGACTGATGACCTCAGAATTTAAGTCCCATAGTGCTCAGTTTATCAGTTTAATAAGTCACAGCTGCAAAATACTAACGCGAATTCTTTACAGACGAATGGAAAAACTAGTAGGAGCCGACCTCGGGGAAGATCAGTTTGGATTCCGTAGAAATGTTGGAACACGTGAGGCAATACTGACCCTACGACTTATCTCAGATGCTAGATTAAGGAAAGGCAAACCAACGTTTCTAGCATTTGTAGACTTAGAGAAAGCTTTTGACAATGTTGACTGGAATACGCTCTTTCAAATTCTGAAGGTGGCAGGAGTAAAATACAGGGAGCAAAAGGCTATTTACAATTTGTACAGAAACCAGATGGCAATTATAAGAGTCGAGGGACATAAAAGGGAAGCAGTGGTTGGGAAGGGAGTGAGACAGGGTTGTAGCCTCTCACCGATGTTATTCAATCTGTATATTGAGCAAGCAGTGAACGAAACAAAAGAAAAAATTTGGAATAGGTGTTAAAATCCATGGAGAAGAAATAAAAACTTTGAGGTTCGCCGATGACATTGTAATTCTCTCAGAGACAGCAAAGGACTTGGAAGAGCAGTTGAATGGAATGGATAGTGTCTTGAAAGGAGGGTATAAGATGATCATCAACAAAAGCAAAACGAGAATAACGGAATGTAGTCGAGTTGCCTCGGGTGATGCTGAGGGAATTAGATTAGGAAATGAGACACTTAAAGTAGTAAAGGAATTTTGCTATTTGGGGAGCAAAATAACTGATGATGGTCGAAGTAGATAGGATATAAAATGTAGACTGGCAATGGCAAGGAAAGCGTTTCTGAAGAAGAGAAATTTGTTAACATCGACTATAGATTTAAGTGTCAGGAAGTCATTTCTGAAAGTATTTGTATGGAGTGTAGCCATGTATGGAAGTGAAACATGGACGATAAATAGTTTGGACAAGAAGAGAATAGAAGCTTTCGAAATGTGATACTACAGAAGAATGCTGAAGATTAGATGGGTAGATCACATAACTAACGAGGAAGTATTGAATAGGATTGGGGGGAAGAGAAGTTTGTGGCACAACGTGACTAGAAGAAGGGATCGGTTGGTAGGACATGTGTTGAGACATCAAGGGATCACCAATTTAGCATTGGAGGGAGCGTGGAGGGTAAAAATCGTAGAGGGATACTATGAGATGAATACACTAAGCAGATTCAGAAGGATGTAGGTTGCAGTAGTTACTGGGAGATGAAGAAGCTTGCACAGGATAGAGTAGCATGGAGAGCTGCATCAAACCAGTCTCAGGACTGAAGACCACAACAACAACAGTGCTCAGAGTCATTTAAACCATTTTTGAACCTCTCCTTTCCGCTCCCAGACACGAATTGTGCGTCGGAAGACCGACTGTTGCTAAGCCACAACACGACATCGAACCGTTAATTTTATCTCAATAGTCTTCTCGCGAGATTCCTGTATGACGAAGCAGTATTTTGATGGATGCTTCAGAGAGTTTCAATAGCAAATCTCAAAGCCTTGCTTGCGAACCATGTATGAAGGGTACCAGACGGATGCCATATTCCTTGACTTCTAGAAAGTGTTTGACTCGGTGCCCCACTGCAGACTTCTAAGGTACGAGCATATGGGATTGGTTCCCAAATATGTGAGTTGCTCGAAGACTTCTTAAGTAATAGAACGCAGTACGTTGTCCTCGATCGTGAGTGTTCGTCGCAGGTGAGGGTATCATCTGGAGTGCCCCAGGGAAGTGTGGTACGTCCGCTCTACATAAATGATCTTTTGGCTAGGGTGGATAGCAATGTGCGGCTGTTTGCTGATGATGCTGTGGTGTATGGGAAGGTGTCGTCGTTGAGTGACTGTAGGAGGTTACAACATGACTTGGACAGGATTTGTGATTGGTGTAAAGAATTGCAACTAACTCTAAATATAGATAAATGTAAATTAATGCAGATGAATAGGAAAAAGAGTCCTGTAATGTCTGAATGCTCCATTAGTAGTGTAGCGCTTGACACAGTCACGTCGATTAAACATTTGGGCGTAACATTGCAGAGCGATATGAAGTGGGACAAGCATGTAATGACAGTTGTGGGGAAGGCGGATAGTCGTCTTCGCTTCACTGGTAGAATTTTAGGAAGATGTGGTTCATCTGTAAAGCAGACCGTTTATAAAACACTAATACGACCTATTCTTGAGTACTGCTCGAGCGTTTGGGATCCCTATCAGGTCGGATTGAGGGAGGACGTAGAAGCAATTAAGAGGCGGGCTGCTAGATTTGTTACTGGTAGGTTTGATCATCACGCTAGTGTTACGGAAATGCTTCAGGGACTCGGGTGGGAGCCTCTAGAGGAAAGGAGGCGTTCTTTTCGTGAAATGCTACTGAGGAAATTTAGAGAACCAGCATTTGAGGTTGACTGCAATAGAATTTTACTGCCATCAACTTATATTTCGCGTAAAGACCACAAAGATAAGATAAGAGAGATTAGGGCTCGTACAGAGGCATATAGGCAGTCATTTTTCCCTCGTTCTGTTTGGGAGTGGAACAGGGAGAGAAGATGCTAGTTTTGGTACGAGGTACCCTCCGCCACGCACCGTATGGTGGGTTGCGGAGTATGTATGTAAATGCAGATGTAGAATTCACTCAAATTGGATGGCGCTTCTTCGCTTAATCTCTTGCTCCCGCAAAGTGTGGTGTAGATGCTTCGAATATGACAATTACAGTAAAAGTTCTTCCGAAAAAAAGCCCTGTGTGAAGGAGTTTTGTTTTGATCTATACAGACAGATCTATACAGACGTTTTGTCAAAGATTTCGCATTTGCTGATTGCACGGGACACATTAATTTTAGGAATGGTTGTTTCTGCAGGAGGAATTCAGATATGAAACGGCATGTGTCGGCTTTCATGCAACGCTGTGCGCTAGTGGTACCCCAATATAAAACGGATGTTCGTAAACGGTAACCCAGGAGGAATGGTCAATATTAAGTGATATGACAGGAATCATAAGTCCAGTAAAGGCTTTACCCAGAGCTATGAGCACTTGTTCAAGTTTCCTGCTTTGAAGCACATCTCTTCTACTGCAAAAACTGGTCATAGCTCTATAGACAAATCTAAGAGCTTGTATGTATTAGACATCTTTAGTTCGAATGGTAGTTCCTCTCATATCCATGAATATTGACCATTCCTCCATATGGTTCAAATGGTTCAAATGGCTCTGAGCACTATGGGACTTAACTTCTGTGGTCATCAGTCCCCTAGAACTAAGAACTACTTAAACCTAACTAACCTAAGGACATCACACACATCCATGCCCGAGGCAGGATTCGAACCTCCGACCGTAGCAGTCGCGCGGTTCCGGACTGAGCGCCTTAACCGCGAGACCACCGCGGCCGGCACCATTCCTCCAGGGGCAACCTGAATACAGGGATTTCAGACGTAGCATAAGGAGAGGCCTTCGTAAAGTAGTCAAAGTATCTGAAGCTTGTGGAAGTAATGTTTGAATATCGTGTATGGCACTGGCATTAATCACCATAGACCCATGCACGGCTTTTAGACATTTTCCTAGCTGATTAATTAGTACATTGACGATGAGATGGAAGAAAATACTTTCTTTATTGAGTATATGAAGTCCATAAAGGGCAGAAGCTTCAGCTACTTGTGGGCGAAGCATTTTCGTGGATCTTTTTCTCCACAACGCATTGTGGAGAAGCTATCATGACTCTCGCTTGAAGCAGTTGATTCTTTTGTCTTCTCATGTATCAGTCATGTTTGCATATATGCTGTATTTCGTTATGGTAGTAACGACACCGGTACATAATTTACAACAAATAAATGTGCATCTGCGGTTTTTTCCCAGCCCATTTGTTTTTCTTGTGGTAACTGGAAGATAAAACGTTCGTTGATTGGTGGCTTTTCTGCATATTGTCGGATTTCGTGACAAAATGGTTCAAATGGCTCTGAGCATTATGGGATTTAACATCTGTGGTCATTAGTCCCCTAGAACTTAGAATTACTTAAACCAAACTAACCTAAGGACATCACACACATCCATGCCCGAGGCAGGATTCGAACCTGCGGCCGTAGCGGTCGCGCGGCTCCGGACTGAGCGCCTAGAACCGCGAGACCACCGCGGCCGGCGATTTCGTGACAGCTGTCGCTACGAAACGCTTATTTGTAAACCGATAGATCTTTCTGTCTCGTTCACGGTGATACCATTGAATGTAGCCATTCCGCATATAGGTTGAGCCATGGTAAAAATTGCTGTTTTGAAGAGCGCGCCGCAGCGCGTACTGTGAAGCATTCGCCCTCCGTTTCTGGCGGTGGCGCCGCTGTGGCAATCGCAGCTTTGGTGTCTCCCTCTGGTGGGAAAGGGGAAAGGTTGCCTGTTCACGTGCATTTAAGGGACACTATGAGCTCGCCAATGAGTCAGTCTGGGTCAGTCTCTTGTCCCCAGCTTGCTGGTCTGTCTCTCGTCCGCATTAGTTAGGCAGTTAGTATCTGTCTGTCGTTCGGAGTGTTAGTATGTCTGTCGTTCGAATCAACCTTTAAAGCCGGCAAAATAAGAGTCTTCCCACTCCACCAGTAAGAGAACTCAGCGAGTAGTCTCCCGGTCGGGAGAACAATGACCATGGAACACGCCTACCTCACCACTGACTATTAGTGTCAGACACATACAGTTGTTGTCAACAAGTATGGGCCTGAAGATGATGTTGTAACAACATCGAAACTAGTCGCCAATAGAAGCAACACCTTAATACAGCTGGAGGAATTTCGTCATTTTTAATAGTTTATTAGAAGTTAAGTGATTGGTGATATGTTGTTTGATTTACTCTTGTTAAATTTTACTTGTTTTCTTGGTGAGGTCACCAGCCGTTTTGCTTTGGAGTCGTCCCACCATTCTTCTCCGTTTGCCCACTCGCGGGAAGGTGGTTGTTTATAAATTGGGTGGTCCGTTTTTCCCTTGTGGAGTAGGGGCGGATTAGAGCAACCTCCGGTCTGGGTTGTTCAGTAATCTCCCTACCAATCTACCGTACGTTAGTAGCTGCCTCTGTCATGTTTGGCCGGCCGGAGTGGCCGAGCGGTTCTAGGCGTTACAGTCTGGAACCGCGCGACCTCTACGGTCGCAGGTTCGAATCCTTCCTCGGGTATGGATGTGTGTGATGTCCTTAGGTTAGTTAGGTTTAAGAAGTTCTAAGTTCTAGGGGACTGATGACCTCAGATGTTAAGTCCCATAGTGCTCAGAGCCATTTGAACCATTTTGTCATGTTTGTCAGATTTGGTGTCTTAACGAATTTATTTCTTGGACTGTAACGGCGTAATACCTCAAAATATGTTCTGATCATTGGAAACTTTGATATTATTGCCTATGATCTTGAGAGGCGCTATGTCTGTACTGTAGAGCATCTTAACTATTGTTTGACCAACCTTGTAGAATTTTATATAAGATTGCATTTCATGGGCTTTTATTTAAATGATCATTTTTGTATATAAAGTTGCCACCCTTTCCTTTACCCAAATCGATATATCAACTGAGTGTTTGGAGTGAAACAGTAACATCCCTAGCGGGTGCTTTAAAGAATCGAGATCCCAAGCATAAAACAGCTACAAACACTTGGTTACTTTATAAATGAATTATTATCTTAAATATCTGATGTTCATTACGTGTACTTACAGGAAGCAAAATCGTAGTTATGTTGGTTTCACTAGTTTCGAATTATTCATTCATAGGCTAGAAAAAATGGAAAACGAAACCTGACACCCGTTCAGAAACGTTGAATAATGACACTTGTTCCGTAGCACTGTCCAGTTCTTCACTTTGCTTCCAATGTCGTGGAAATAGCCCCAGAAAACTTCCTCTAAATTAACTTCGTCTGTGGTGCCCTTAATTTCTCCAGAGG
The DNA here is from genome assembly GCF_021461385.2 of Schistocerca piceifrons. Classification (NCBI taxonomy): domain Eukaryota; kingdom Metazoa; phylum Arthropoda; class Insecta; order Orthoptera; family Acrididae; genus Schistocerca; species Schistocerca piceifrons. The sequence goes on along the minus strand of NC_060144.1, from coordinate 44,242,978 downwards.
TTGCATCCTATTGCTGCTCGAAAGCTTGAGGTCTGTCGGCACCCAGAGATGCTGAATATATTATCTTTGTAGTTATTGTCACGTAACTTTCGCAACAAAACGGTTGATGCTGCGATGATATATGGAAAAACAAATTTTTGCTGCCTTGTAAGGCACTAGACATGTACTCTGCGACAAAGGTCTGGTGACCGTTTTCCGCCGTTTAGTAATGCGGATTTAGTAATACGGATTAGGGCCAGTGGGGCACCGTGTAATATGAGAGAGCATCGAGGCTGCGCTTCATTACGCGGGGGAGTCAGTAATAAGGCTATGAGATCGACATTGATCAAATACGTCAACGACTCTTCCTCGACTGCGGTATAATGTCCCACATCGTACCCGCTACAGCACACCGCAGGTATTGGTAAACGATCAGTGGCCGCGCGGGCAAATAACTTGAGCGACTTCGATGCTGACAGTGCTCATGTTACTGCAGCAGTCGAGTCGAGGGGAGGCCATCAACCTCGTTTCCGTATGGCGCACTCATTAATAAGCAACAAGCCATTTGACTTCTCTTTATGCGACGGCTGGCAGTAACCGCCGCAGGCAGCGGACTCAGAGGGGCTGGCAGAGGCTGGAGGGGGAGCGGCATGGTTGTGGGCGGGGGGGGGGGGGGGGGGGAGGGCAGACAGAGGCGCGCAGCGAGCGAGCTCTGCTGAAACTTTGATGCGGCGGCGATCGCGAGAAGTCGCCAAGGCGCGGGGCGCCGTCCACCTGCGGGCCCGCTCCGCCCTCCGCCTCAGCCCTCAGCCCTTCGTCTTGCGTCCTGCGCCAGCCGGCCGCAGCCTCCGGCGCGGTCGTATTGAATTTCTCATAAGCGCTCCTCCGGAAAGAGCAGCATACGCGCTGTCAACCGAGCCGTTTTGTTTGCGACGGCGAAAGCCTGCCGGCGCGGGGCGGCGGTCCCGTGAAAAATGCACGCCCGCTTTCGCCGACCGCCTCTGCGTCAAGTAGCCGTTGCGATGCGCGATTTCTCGACGGGCCGATCTGCCGAATGCTCGAGCTAGCCTGTCATCCGGCACGAAAGTATGTAGTGAATGCTAGAAACAACGCGCCATTCTTCGCTAGGACGGAGGATGTATTTATCACTTTCTACTTCATTTGACGGATGTAACCAGTTGACGAACGAGTGCACCGTGTTCAAAGATTTGGTCTGTACGTCGATGTAACACTATATTTCCCCACCATAACACGTGGACCTCCAAAATGATCGTATTCGACAATACTGGACGTACCGTCATACGGCGAGAGGCGCTACCGTGTATCGCACCCAGAAACACTGTCGAACATGATCTTTTCGGTTGTCCACGTGCTACGGTGTGGGGAGGCAGAATGTTGCACGGGCGCACTGTCCTGTACATCTCTGAACGCGGCACACGCACCGCCCAACGCTACTGCGACACTGCGTTCATTCCCCATGTGCGCCTTTTGGTTCAAATGGCTCTGAGCACTATGGGACTTAACTTCTGAGGTCATCAGTCCCCTAGAACTTAGAACTACTTACACCTAACTAACGGAAGTACATCACACACATCCATGCCCGAGGCAGGATTCGAACCTGCGACCGTAGCGGTCGCGCGATCGCGCGGTCCCACACTGTAGTGCCTTGAACCCCTCGGCCACTCCGGGCGGCTGTGCGCCTTTTTCACGGGTGCATTACACCCTAGTTTCATTTTTATGGGTGACTACCTGCGAGTGCATCTCACAGTGCAGATGGATGATCTCTTGGAACGAGAGGACATTCGGCGAAAGGACTGGCCTGCCCGTACCCCCGACTTAAATCGCATCGAGCACGTACGGGATACGTTGAGAAGACGAGTTGCAGCAGGTCCGCATCCAGCAGTGACCAGCCAACAGCTGTCAACCACAGTTAAGGAGGAATGGAACGTCTACCACTAACCAGAACATTCCGACAGAGTCACCGCCATCGCCAGTCGAGAGTGTGTGTATGTTTAGACCAGGGGTCTCCAAACTGCGGCCCCCGGGCCGAAACCGGCCCGCGAGAGCCGGCAAACCGGCCCGCGTTAGCTGGCCGAACATCCCCGGTATCCGGCCCGCCAAATATTTGAGGTGGTACCTATACTGCCAACAGTTGAGTTTCGAGGCCTATCGCGACCAATACACCGCGACATTGGCTCTGCTACTCGCTACAAGACTACATAACTAAACTTATTGTTGCGCCGCTTGAAATAACAATGCGTTGACATGCTGTACCTCTGTTACGTCTTGCAGTATTAGTGTTGCTAACAATGATTTTGAGATTTCGTTAACTTTGCAGGACGCTTTCGTGAAGAATGTGCAGTGACATACTTTTTTGTTGGTGAAATTCGACAGAATAAAATACGCCAGAATTTCGGTCACGTACGTCCACCAATCAAAATTATGTAGTTAAATAAAAATCGTAGTTCGTTTCAGTTCTAGCTATTCCCACAACCTTAGATTTTTGCGATTTCATCTTTCCTTTAGCCTTACATTACGGTCATCATGGAGTGCTAGGGTGCTTTAACCCCACTAGGTAGATCTTGGTCCTTATGACTTCGTGGGGGAGTCAATGTGGCCCACGGACTAAAACGTTTGGAGACCCCTGGTTTAGACGGTACAGGAGCTCAACAGTGAGGTTATTAGCACCCTGACAGATTTTAAAAGTAACGAATGTGGATAAAATCGCTAAAATTGTTGCCCACAGTGAAGATGAAACCTATCCCCACGCACTCACTCCCACCTCACTCGCATTCACTCACACACTCAATCTCACATGCATTAAGACAAAAGAGAAACGGTGAAAGGTGCTATACCATGGATTAAAACACAAGTAAAACGACGGAGGAGCGCAAAAAACAGCGCAATCAAACGTGACCAGCTGATTATTTACTGAAGCATTCGTAGGCGAGTCACCCTCCCAACATATTAAGACCATATCTGCCCAAAAGCTTGGGAAATATGTTGGTCAGTTCAAAAAAGATTAACACTCTAACCACATTCGTTGTACAGCCGCTTAAAATAGAGGGCAGGTCTGTCGGCAAGTCTGCCGCTACCCTCCGATCTGAAGATAAAATACAGTGTAATAAAATGCGCCACACACCGTCAGGGGCTCAGCATTCGTTTTCTTGGTACGTGATTGGAGACCATCGAGTTCCTGAGCTGGGGAGTGGTAAGATCTGGGCCTGCTTCTCTGGCCACCATGCAGTGCACCAATGCAAAGTTTTGTGCCATAAAGAATGGGGACCTCGGCTTGACCGCTTGGATCGCGAGTGTGGTAAAAATCTCTTTAAAAATCCGTCACTCTCAAGGTGTACTGTGCGCTGGAAAGATGCAAGGCTGTTGGGGTGTAGCAGTCGTTAGCAGGCAATCTGTGGGGTATCTCCTGCACTTCTGTTCTATAAGGCTTACCTAGGCATGTGGGGCTCTGTGTAGATGGACCTTTATTTCCCTAGCTGCTCATGGGACTCTCTGCCTCCTCCCAGCCGGCAGGGTAGCCTGCCGGAAGGTACCAACTCTCAGTCAAATAAAGGGGCTCTGGTGGCCAGTCCTCCAGTTAACAGTAACTCAATGCGTGCTTATTGTCAGAATGACTTTATTGTAGACTGAAAGAGGATAGCTTTGACAAAGTTTCACCAGTCTGTATACGATAGGTGTAGGGGGCACTGCGGGAACCTTAAAATCTGCCAAGCGCTTCTGAAATGGGAGCTCTGTTGGCCGAAATGTATAGTTCCCAACAAGCTAACTACCTTCAGAAAGCTCAATGGTTCAGGCAATATGCAACTGAAACCGAAATGCACAACACCTTGAACTACAGCAAAGGTGGTGTGACTTGCAGGAATCTATTTCACATTCCCCAAGAAGAACTGAAAGCTGAGTGATCCCAGGAAGGCACTGTGGTTGTGTAAAACATTATGGGCAGAGTCGATGGCGGTCTTGTGAACTCTTATTCTTAAATTCAACAGCTCCTAGCTTCCAGAGCATGTCAAGGAAAGTTTCCTTCGCCTAAGCTTATGGCCTTATTTCCTAAGCCCGATGTGGTGTTCTAAATTCAAGTGCTTCAGGCACATTGCTGTTGGTTGTAAGGGGAAAGCCACTTGTAGAAAACGTGGTAAAGCTGCCCATGACGATGTTGGTTGTTCCTTTTCTCTGAAGTTTGTCAACTGCTCTGGAGATCACCCCCTCTGGAGGAATGACTGCAGTGTTTTTCTTGAAGAAAAGAGATCCAAGAGATGAAGACGACAGAGCACGTCCCATATGATCAACTCCGAAAGGTATACGAGTAGAAGGACATGCAGCTGCCCCTGCCTCCTTTGCTTCTGTTCTCAAATAGCAAGTGCAGCAAACTGATGCAGGAAAGCAACGTCTCCTGTATTCTACTAAATCTAAATTTACTCTATACCTTTGCAATACCCAGGGTATCAGATGGTTAAAACCCGAGATTTGCGGTTTCACTTACTCCACACCAAATGACTCCAGCACATGCCGCACACAGATTCCAAATGGCCTTCCTGCTCTTTGAAGATTGGAGAAGAGTCAGACAACCAACAGTACAGAGATACGTCTGACACACCATGAGGAGTTGCCATCAGATTGTAAGCAGTGACTCACCAGCCTCGCACAGCAACTGGATATTGGGCTGGTCCTATAAGCACCCATGGTCAGCCTAATCCCCTAATGGCGGATAAAGTCAATGATCTTCAAATAAGACGGCCTCAGAATTCATACACTGTGCAACATAGTCTAGCCGCGAATGCCTGAAAGCCCTATCAACCTGGAGGAGACATGCCCTGTCCACTCCTCAAGACCTGTGGCTAAGGCACTGCCCTCAGGGATCTGACCTTAAGGTCCCTCAGGTGTAGTCGAAAATGAGGCCACGCCGCACTGTGGTCACTGAAGCTTGCCCACAACTTACGGCGATAGAAGACTAGCGGCGCTTACCAGTCGCAGCTCAGGAACCACAGGATTGCCAAACCGACCAAATGAATTGTCAGTCTAAGACCGCCAGAGGTTCCGCGCCATAGATTGGATGCTGAGAGGACCAACTGGGACATCAGTGTCACAAACGCTGAATTGCCACATCGCCATGTGGGGACTGAATTCTGCATTGTATGCTGCTCGTGACACATCGTGACACATCGTCTAGTGACGAAAGGACCCATTGCAACATATCACTGTAACGAAACACAGGCCTCTAAAAAGCGAGAATGACAGAAACTGCAAAACGGTGAAGCAGCAATGGTAGAGGAAGAATGCAAAGCTTCATGACTAAAGGAACAGATTTTTGGAAAGAAGAGAAATGCCTATCTATAAAGAGCTCAGTTGACAAACCATTACTACGCGAAGAAGGGAATTTAAAAAAGTGGAAGGAATATATACGCAATAGGCTGCATGATGTGCAACTTCACTCCCAGCGTCCATGGTGAGGTCCACCATTGCAACCACGACACCATGCAGCGCAGTACAGATGGGCCCAACAACATGCCGAACGGGCCGCTCAGGACTGGCATCACGTTCTCTTCACTGGTGAGTGTCGCATATGCATTCAACCAGACGATCGTCTGAGACGTGTTTGGAGGCAATCCGGTCAGACTGAATGCCTTAGACCCACTGTCCAGCGAATGCAGCAAGGTGGAGTTTCCACCATGTGTTGGGGAGGCATTATGTGGGGCCAACGTACGCCGCTGGCGGTCATGGAAGGCGCCATAACATCTGTACGATACGTGAATTCCATCCTCCGACCGATAGTGCAAACATATTGGCAGCATATTGGAGAGGCATTCGTCTTCATGGACGACAATTCACGCCCCCATCGTGCACATCTTGTGAATGACTTCCTCCAGGATAACGAGGTCGCTCAACTAGTGGCCAGCATGTTCTCCAGACATGAACCCTATCGAACATGCCTGGGATGGATTGAAAAGGGCTGTTTTTGGACGACGTGACTCACGAACCACTCTAGGGATCTAAGCCGAATCACCGTTGAGGAATAGGACAATATGGACCAACAGTGTCTTGATGTACTTATGGATAGTAGGCCACGACGAATACAGGCATGCATCAAAGGAAGAGGACGTGCTACTGGGCATTAGAGGTACCGGTGTGTACACCAGTCTGGACCCACCACCTCTGAAGGTCTCGCTGTATGGTTGTACAACATGCAATGTGTGGTTTTCATGAGCAATAAAAAGGGCGGAAATGATGTTAGTACGCTATGGTGGTCCCAAGCTCAGGGCCTCACAGTGCAAGTGGGTAAAAACCTCATAATAGAAACCAGGGATCACCTGGCCCAGGTGATAACACCCTGTGAGAGCCCCACGCTAGGGTTATAGTGAAGACTTCAACGGCAGTGAAGGGGGAAAGAATGGATCTTGGAACGACGGAAATAGCGGAAGAAGCAATTCAAGGAAAAAATCCAAGTGGCCAAATGGTCGTGGTCGGCGTCTGTTTACCAGTGTTGCAGCTGGAAACATATTCCTCAGAATCATCCCATGTAGGCTTTCACGGCCGGCGTCTTTATCAGTAAACACTTCCGGGCTAAGTTGCCGTGGTCGATCTGTAGAAACTCTTCTCCCTGACGTTTCGTTCTCAACTACGGAGAACATCTTCCGAGGTGAGTCGACTCACCTCGGAAGATGTTCTCCGTAGTTGAGAACGAAACGTCAGGGAGAAGAATTTCTACAGATCGACCACGGCAACTTAGCCCGGAAGTGTTTACTGATAAATATTCCTCAGAGCTAACTACCCTTAATAGCATCGGTAGGGGATCTATTACCCTAACTGAACAAGCAATCAATAATGAAGAAGCACTTTGTAATATATTTTAGATTTTACCCCAGGGAGCACCCAATAGTGAACTAAGATTATTTCTTTCAGCTTTCGGGATTGCAGGGCAGAGCACCAGATTTTATGATGTGTTTTACAGGTGGACGCAGGCTGCAGGTGAAATATTATTAACAGTGCAAAAAGATAATTTACCTTCATGATATAAAAGAAATGTTGCTGTGCATAGTTCTGGTCTGGCAAACATTATAGTAAAAACATCTTTTTCTCTGATAATAGTCTCATGTTCTCGTGTTAGTCGTGGTAATTATTGGTGTTTTACTGTTAACAAAATTCCACTGCAAAATTTTGATGTTGAATAAACATTGCGTACTGTAACATCAGTATCGATAACGAATTAATTTCCATGAATTTTATCCATAGTGAATGCTGTCGAACTCCGTGACTGTTCCTTTATGATGTGTAGAAAATTATCTGCTATCAGACACAATAAAAGGTTATTTATTTTCACACTACCGGTTTCGGGCTTGCGCCCATTCTTCAGGTGTTTATACATTCATTTGGAGATCAATAAAGATGAAGCACCATTATTACAGTTATGCTGTGGTGATAGTTTTGCCACTTAGTTACACACTTAGGGTCATTTTCGCGTCCATATTAATTTTCAGTAACCTTTTCAATAACTGTAAAGTAAGGAAGATATACTGAACTTTATAGCGAGTTACAGTAACTAAACAATGTTCCTTTAATAGAAAACCAGATCCAGAATAATAAGAACATAATATATTTTGTTTTGCTGAAAATTAATAATCCAAAGAAAGTCACAGCACAGGATCCCTAAAAAGTATTTCAGGGCTCTTTTCGTAGCAACATATTAATCTCATACATTTATCAATATATCGTCCGCCCCCGGTAGCTGAGTGGTAGTCTGCCTTCGGCAGGGCAACAGAGCGCACGCGTACGTGTTGACTTCGTGTGGAGCGCGAGCTCGCCTTGTTTACATTCTGACGGCCGTTGCCTAAGTGCCGGCTTACCTTGTACGATCCATGGCGAACCGTTACCGTAAATCAACACTCCGATTTACTTTCTGCAACGATTATGCCCGACCCAAAGCACTCGAGGTGGAGCGTTTTCTGCGAGAGGAAGTGAAGATCCCGGCGACCGATATTATCGGCATACATTTGTCCATCGTGAGCAGCACGGTCTATGTGAAAATCATTAACGACGCGGCGTGCGAACGCATACTACGTGAGACCAAACAGGGGCTCCGCTTCTGTCACGCTGATGGCAATGTGGGGGAGGTAACCGTCGACCACGCAGGCTTAGGTATGCGAACGATACGCATTTTCGAATTGCCATTCGAACTTCCTGCTGAGGAAGTCATCGCGGCACTACGCCCATACGGCACAGTCCACGGCCACACTGCTGAGAAGTGGACACAGTTTCGGACGTATCCTGTCCTAAATGGGGTCCGACAGGTCACCATAGATCTCCGAAGCCACGTCCCGTCCTACTTACAGATCGGCGGATGCCGTGCCATAATTATATACGATGGCCAGCCTCGGACCTGTTCCGGGTGCGGCAAAGAAGGCCACCTTAGATCCGAATGCCTACAACGGCGTATTACGCAACTTCCAGGTGCCGAAGAACCACCCACGTCGCCACCTACAGTGCTACCGGTGACCTATGCCGCTGCTCTGGCTTCTCCTACCACTTTGCAACGTCGCCCGGTCACCACAAACGACGCCACCAACGAGCCCGACCAGACACCGACGGAGAGTGCCTCGGACGACCCGCCGCCTCGGCCGGCCATTGACGCCGCTCCGAAGATGCCGACGCAACCAGACGCTGACCCTGATCTCGGAAACACGATGGAGACCGACTCGCTCATCGTTCCTACAGCGGCCTTTCTGCCAGAACGACGCGACTCCCTTCCGTCGTCGGACAGGGAGGGTCGCACAAGGAAACAACGTTCCCCGAAACGTCGCAAGTGAAGACGTCGCACCGTTTCTGGACAAGAGGAGACGTTACAAGTCGAGGAGGACGTACCCGTCGACCAGCACGAAGCCTCAGAACCCGCTACTGCTGACGAAGACGTCATGAGCGCGGAGATATCTATCGGTGTGCCTGCGCCCCGTGCTGACGCTGAACTAAATCATGAACGCATCACAGGCGACACTACACCACGCACAATTACAACATCTTCTGAAGACAAAATGGACGATACACCAGTTTCTGCTTCCACGGCGTGGCACGAGGAGGAGGTGACGGAGCAGGAGCCGTTACGGGATCCTGCGCCGTCACGGCCGCACCACTAATCATACTCTCCCCAGACTCCCCTGCGGGCCAGCGGGATAACGTTCCGCTGCGACGCCCACACCCTTGCGCGGACGGCGGAGTGGACCAGCCTGCAGCAATCCGACACCAGGCCTACCGGATAGCAACCATCAACACCAACAACATCCGTTCCAGGGTGAAAATCCGCCTTATGCAGGAGATGTTCTGGGCTTCGGATATTGATTTCGCCCTTCTGCAGGAAGTTCACTTCGCTAGTCTCCCGGATATCAATGGCTATACCGCCCACGCCTCCGCGAGTGATCCTATGGGCCGCGGGGTGGCCATCTACGTCCGCCACGGGATTTCTGTGACCGATGTCGCCTTTCTTCCATCAGCTCGGGGCATGGCACTCACTGCCCTGGGGACACGCATCATTAATGTCTACGCTCCCTCAGGCACCGACCGACGGCATGAAAGAGCCCTGTTTTATTCCGAGGAAATCGCTCCCCTGTTTTTAGGGCGTTATGACCATTGCCTGCTAGGAGGTGATTTTAACTGCGTTATGCATCCTAAAGATCAGATTCCCCACTATACTACATGCCAGGAGCTACGTATAGTGGTGCGAGACCTCCTGCTTCACGATACCTGGAAAGTCCAACATGGCGACCTTTCTGGCCATACCTTTCTTACAAGTCATTCCGCAAGCCGACTAGACAGGATATATGTCTCACAAACTCTTAGATCTGCGATAAGGGGCGCCGAGCGCTGGCCGCTGGCCTTCTCCGACCATTGCGCTTACATCTGTACGGTCCTCCTTCCGCCACAATCCGTATGGTACTGCCGTGCGCCATGGAAACTCAATACTTCACACCTGCATGACCTGGCGTGTCGCCAACAAGTCACTGAAACGTGGACAGCCTGCGAACGACGCTTCCCCGCTACCACTTGACATTGACATGGTGTTTGGACTGCGCCAAGCCGGCGATCCGGAGGACACTGATGAGATACGGGAAGGACATGGCCGACTGGCATCGCACCACTGTTGACTTCTATTACGCGATTCTCCGAGATCTGGATGCTCAACCGCCAACCCCGGACAACCAGTTGGAACGGCAAAGAACTAAGACGAAGATAATTGCGCTGGCACGCCGGAAGCTGCAAGGGGTCGTGATACGGACGCGGCGCCACGATCACGCGGATTTAGAAATTCCATCCATGCATGATATAGTGTCCGACAAACGAAGGCGTCGTCGGCAGATCATCAGCACTCTGACCACGCCACATGGAACGCAGGTGACCACTCAGAATGACATCGTCCGCGCATTCGTCGAGCACTACCGTCGTACTTATAGTGATGACGACGCTGAAACTGCAGCTGACGACTCCATTTTGCATTACGTCACGCGCACCCTCCCCCACACGGAGGCGGATGCTTTGACAGTGGCGGTCACGCTAGATGAAGTCAACAACGCAATCGCCAAGGGTGCAGTCAACAGATCGCCCGGCACTGACGGCTTACCGATTGAGTTTTACCGTACCTTTCGGGACCTCATGGCCCCACGGTGGACGACTATGTATCAAGAACTGATAACATCTGACCAAGCAATCCCACCCGCCTTTGCTGAGGGCATCATTATACCAGTCCACAAACCAGCCCGTGGTTCGATGGTCACGAGTTACAGACCGCTCACCCTCCTCAATGCCGATTACAAGATTTTCGCGCGCTTACTGGCAATGCGGCTCCGAACTACACTCCCTCATATCCTCTCGCCAGAGCAAACGACGCCTGGCGGACAGATTAACATACAGACTGCCACAGGGGAATGCCGCGACTTAATTGCGATAGCGGCGGCCTGCAGGCTCCGGGCAGCGGTCGTCGCTATAAACTTCGACAGCGCCTTCGATAAAGTGCGTCATCGTTTCCTGTTTTCGGTGGCAGCCGGAACGGGCATCCCCCCTCCGTTTCTCGACGTCATCCGGCGTCTTTACGACAGTGCCAGTTCACGTGTCCAAGTCAATGGACGTTTAGCAGGGCCGGTACCTATCTGCCGTTCGATACGGCAGGGGTGCCCCATCTCTACCCTCCTGTATGCCATTGCCCTTGAGCCCCTTATTGGGGGCTTGACGACCAAGCTCTCTGGCCTCACCATACGCCAACACACTTTTCGCTGTCGGGCATATGCTGATGACCTCCTCCTCCTCATTCGCTCCGGCTCTGAGATTCGAGAAGTCCTCGAAGTGATTACCTGTTATGGGGCTGCCGCTGGCAGTGCCATGAACGTCGCCAAATCTTCTGCAATGCACATTGGACGAGGCCTCCAGGAGGGTGAAGTGGCACCCCTGCCGCTTGTGCGGACTTTCCGGTACCTGGGCATTACCTTTACCCCCACGGTCACACGCACGGCGGCGACGAATTTCCGTCGCCTGTTACACGTCATCCGCAACGACGTCCGCCAGAACCTCTTGCGCCGCCAGGACACACTTCAACGGGTTGCGTTTATTAATCTTTATGTGGCATCAAAATTGGTTCACGTCGCGCAAGTTCTCCCTCTGCCAACTGCAACTGGGCGCAACCTTCAGGCGGCTTTTGGCTATTATCTCACGGCTGGTTCAATGTTTAAAGTCCGTTATGAGACACTTACCCTGCCCTCACGGTATGGTGGCGTCGGGCTCGTCAATGTCCGTATGCGAGCTGCAGCCTTGTACATGAGTACCATGAGAAAACAGTGGATGGACCAGGGTACATCTCTAACACGCAGCTTGCTTGAGGTCCTCCTACCTGCTTCCACCTCACCACCGGTGTCTGTCGGCCATATCGTGCCTCATTTGTCCCATATTTCGACATTTTTCGTCGACTACAGTTACATACATACCAGTCTCCCAGATACACGCCCACCTAGGACTAAGGATTTTTACAGCCTGTTGCTGCACTGTGTTCCCCGGAATGTGATGGAGACCAAACATCCCTCCATCCAGTGGCCCATAGTGTGGACTACCGTCCACCAGCCCTTCCTCGCTACGAACGTCCGGGCACTGTGGTATCACATAGTCAACAGGAAATTTGCCACGAAGCAGCGCCTGCACAACATTGGCTTGTCAGAATCCCCTCTTTGTCTCCTTTGCCAGCAACTGGACACTGATGAACACCGTCTGACATGCGCCTCATCGCAAGATGTATGGCGCTTCGTGCAGCAAATCATTGCCTGCTATCTCCGGGTGCCACCAGACACAGTCGAGCCTCGAATGTTTCTATACCCGGAGGACCGACATTTTCCCGCCGCCAAATGTCATGCTATTACGTGGGTCAAAGGGTGGGCGGTCGCTTATCTCTTTCATGAGGGACCTAAATCCCGCCTCGACTTCTGGACCTATTTACGAACAGCCCATGCAGCTCTCGAAAACACGCCACGTTACCGAACATTATTTGCTAACTATCTTCGAGCGGTCCTTGTTAGACCTCCACTGAGTTGGGGGGTGCCTGGCACAGAGGGCACCCACCCCTCCTCCCCCAGCGGTGTCTGAGTTTCAACCGCCTACGATCTATTCTACTTCTGACCTCCACGGATGGGAGAGCGCGTCGCAGATTGCGCGGATTTTATTTCTTTTTGCTTTTCCTTTTTCCTTTCTTTTTCTTTTTCCCAGAATTTATATTTCTTTTCTCTTTCGCATATGTGTTCCCATAATTTCATGCTATTAGTGAATATTACAAAAACACATGCAAATAAATAAATAACAACGCCTTCCACTACTGTTGATTCCCGTGTCTTTCATTTCCCTAAGCACCTCAGGCTCGGTGGTGGTGAGGGGGACACTGTGGCCAGGCCTCGGGTTTCGACCCCTGCCCACTTTGCCCCCCGAGCCCCCACCGGTCCACTACAAAAAAAAAAAAAAAAAAAAAAAGGAAGAAAAGAAAAGATGGAAAGAGCGTCTGCCATAAAAAAAAAGTGGTCAGCGCGATGGACTGTCAATCCTAAGGACTCGGGTTCGATTCCCGGCTGGGTCGGAGATTTTCTCCGCTCAGGGACTGGGTGTTGTGTTGTCCTAATCATCATCATCATTTCATCCCCATCGACGCGCAAGTCGCCGAAGTGGCGTCAAATCGAAAGACTTGCACTAGGCGAGCGGTCTACCCGACGGGAGGCCCTCGTCACACACCATTATTATTATCAATATATTAGTTGTTACGCGAGCAATAACAAGCGAAGACAGCGAAACTGTCGCCCAAAAGCGTGTGGCAGAATTTGCAGTGGCCACGAAAATTATAACTGTTTTATGTGTTTTCTTTCATTGTCTATTGTTATATATCTATATATATGTATGTATGTATGTGTGTGTGTATGTATGTATGTATGTATGTATGTGTCTCATGATTAATGCCATGTATTAATGAATGTACAAAAATTCTTTCATGAAAAAACGCACCACTGCAAACGCGTCAGAGGAAAAGATCCTGATAGTACCGAGAAACTGTAACGGCTACATAATCCTGGGGTAACCGAACCCCGAAATCAGATGAACTAAAGATAAGACTACAGTGTAGTTGTCCTGTTCGTAGAAGCTTTACTCCAGTGAAGTGATCTCATACCGCTAGTGATGTGCGTAGTTTGACGTTAGTATTTATGACAGGGCAAAATTGAGTGTAGGTAGCAAAGTGTGCTGTGTATTGTAGATAAATTACCATATTTTGTGTGCAAGTGGCAAAACTGACAGATCCTGTGTTCGAGTAGGTAATTTATGAATATCGTTAAATTGCGTAGTCAACGTCCGAGCAATATGGATGCTGAGGGACAGCCATTAGTTAGTGCAGGAAATGTAGAAACGGGTGCATTAAGCAGTACAGGTACTCTCTTTGAGGATATACCATATGAAAATGTGGGGGCAGGGGCACAGGAAGTGGTGCCACCGCCCACCAGTGCACAAGGAGCTGTAGATAAAGAAATTATACCGTCCCCAGAAAAGCAGGAACCAGAGAGTGGTAATCTGCCTGATGGGTATTCACTTCAGCCAATTACCAGTCAAAATTTGCGCAACAACAAGCTGAAAAACCAGCTAGAGGAAAAGTTTCTTGCCCAGCAGGCTGAGTGGGATCGCAGCAAAGTTAAGCGTGACCAGTAACTTGTGCAATCGTTAGAAATTGTGAAAATAGAGATTGCCTGTTTGAAACAGAATTATGAGTCGATACCTAAGGTCGTGCAGGAGTTGACTGTACAGGTCAACAACCTGAAAGTAGTAAACACTAACACTGTAGACGAGATGGGTGTTCTGGCCAACCGATTAGAAAATCTAGATATAGATTCCACACAGCTTGTAGAGCAGAAGTGGAACGAACAAGCGACTAAAATTGAAACCGAATTCAACTCATGGCTAGAAGCGAAGGAGAGCGAGATCGACAAAAATTTTGATTCTAAGGTACAAGCAGCCATGGCAGATAGAGATTCCGAATCGTTCAGTACCGCAGTAAATAGTCAAGTACTGAACGACGAACAAACCATCAAAGAAATACTCAATGAGGATATTCCGCAGTGGCTAGTGAATATCACCAAACGGATATCCGACTTGGAAAAGGTTTTAGCACAGAGCAGCAAACATTTTGAACATGAAACTATGTCGCCAACAGCCAATGTGTGACGCAACAATGGTGAATCTTTAGGCGATAATGCGAAGAGCTGTAGCTTCGGTTCGGAGCACACAGCTTATGTCCCAGAAGCAAACCAGTATAGTCCAAAAATATTGGTTGAAGAAAGTTTGATCAAAAATAGGCAGTTTCAAACGTTTACTACTGAACGGAAGTCAGTACACCCAGTAGTACTAATAAAAAGCTTTAAAAATATCTTGCCTAGTGTGTGGAACGAAGCACAGAAAATTCAATACGTAATGTCATACTTTCAGGGTGATGCAGCGTTGTGGGCTAGGGAAGTAGCAGACAGGTGCATGACGTATGAACAGTTCGAAAGGGCGTTTTTGTAGGAAGTACTGGTCGCCATGTATACAAGAGTGGCTAAGAAAGGAAGTATACAATCCCGAACCTTACTCACCCCCACTTGGGAATCTGAGACGGTATTTTGAGAAGTATATAAACAAGACGCGCTACTGGGATGAGCCATAATAAGACTCCTAAAATCACATTTACCCATTCATATCAAAGAGAAACTAATACACGTACCAGAGAACGACATGGAACATTTCCTGTCTGTTTTAGATTCAACAGACTTATTCCAGGAAGACGCAAAAGCAGCGTGTGATCACTCACAGAACAGTGGATCAGGGTGTAAAAATGTCAGGAATAATAGTGCACCAAACCACAACCATGGAAATGATGTGGGCGGTAACAAGCGGCAAGAGTACTCGCAAAATGGTAATAATGGTAGAAGTCAGAACTGCTATGGCGAGCTGTCCCATAATAAAAAGCGTCGATTTTATGAACGGTACGATTCCGAACCGCCCGGGACCAACCGCTGGACAGATGCGCGAGGTCAGTGGCATGGCAAATGCAGCGACAGTAATCGCAATTGGAATAAGAATCAGCGACCAAGCCCAGAACGGAAGGGATTGGCCGGTACGATAACAACAGACCACCGCTGCGAAACGCGCCTATTGCGCAGTCGTGGCGGCCCACAAATCAAAACGTACAGATAGTAGAGGTCACGGACAATAGCCGTCCAAGTACCTCGCAAGCAAGCCATCCAACAAACTAGAATCGGCCACGCTATGCTCTCCATCGCTGGCCGAGGGGTGGAGTGAGAGCAACACGAATGACAACAGTATGCCTGGAATACATATGCTGCGATACAACGACGGTATCAGTAGAGAGCAAGATCTACTGATCGAACCCCATGAATGTAATAAAGATAACAACGAAAATGTGCAAGCCATAATAAAAGCGAAAATCAATGATGTTGCAGTGAATACAACGATCGACACAGGTGCCTCAGTGAGTGTAATGAGTACAGAACTGTTTAAAGCGCTGGGGAAGGGACGCAGCATACCGACTTTCCCGGTTAATAATTGCAAGGTGTCTGGAGCTATAAGTGCACAGAGCCAATTAGTTAAGCACCAAGCGCAGGTGGAGATTTGTAAGGAGGGCGAAGCCATAGTGAGCTCGTTCCTCATTATTAAATGGTTAAAGGTAGCCTGCATTCTGCGAGTAGATTTTCTCCGTGAAAGGGACGCAGTGATCGACCTCTCCTCGGGAAAACTAAGCACAGTTAATAAAGGTAGGAGGATTGAGTTGTCTGTGATGAAATCGAAGGAGGTACTTGTGCCATGTTGCAACCGAAGTAATAGCGAATGTAGGAACCCCTGGGTACTACACCTAGATGATTATCCACATGTGACAGATCTTTATTATCTTAGTATGGAAGATAGAAATTTTGAAACAAATGTTGATGCATTTCAAACCAAAGTACAGGAATCGGAAAGTTTAAGCAACGTACAAAAGCAACAGATAACGCAGATGATATCGGAATATACTATGGTATTTACCGACTGACCAGGAATAATCAAGGGGTACCACTATCAAATAGAGGTGATGGCCCACAAAACCTACTGTCGCGCATCTTACTCCATCCCTTGGTCGAGGAGGGAAGTAGTGGCTAAAGAGATTCGGAAGATGTTAGAGTGGGAGCCCTCTCTCTCCCCATACAGTTCAGAATGTAAATAGTAGCAGTAAGAAGATTTCAATAGTGGTTTAGAGTATAAGAATGTTAGCTTTAAGAAAGAATTTGTGTGTATTTAAAATATTGAGAAAGCAAGACATTTAATAGGTAAGCATAGCATGAAAGTAGAATCAATAAACTGGGCAATAGCATGCAAATTGAAGATTTTGTTTACAGACAATTAGTGCCAGTAAAATACTATTTGCTCATCAAGCAATGAACAATCTTTTTGTTGACAAGGTAATGAATAATTTCTTGAATTATTTTTCATTTGTAGTGAGTATGTACAATTAATGATGAGTTTTCATATAGTAATGTAACAGGTGTAATTGTGTTAGAATTAAGGAACCCTGAGAGACTCTCTACTGGACAAAAAATGACTTTGTAGTACAAAATAATTATGTGGAGTAATGTTACTGCCAATAGTGATCTGAGAACGACACTGGAGCAAGATTCAGTCAAAGGCAAACCCGTTTCGTGTAACCTACGCTTTGTATATAATGATGCTTCAATTGAAGCCTGTGTACTTGGTACACGGCGTTGAATGTTAATTACGCCGTACGCGAATCTAATCAGTCTACGCGGAAACTACACTGTAGTCCCGTAGGACAGATCATTCAAAAAATAAAAATTCTAATACTAAATGAAGTATTTATTGAGCAATATGCCCGAGTCCAATTGTCGTGAACATGGTAAAATCTGTTTGCTAGATGGGTGATAACCTGCCAAGCTACACCGAAAAAGGAGAAGGTAATTATGTACATCTTTAAATAATTACAAAAAAGCCATATATGCCTAGTAACAATACTTAAAGTGTGTAACGAACATGGTAAACACAATGGACTCAATATAGATGATAGTGATTATGCAAGCAACAGTTGATATGCGTTAAAAATAAACTATGTGCAGAAACAATGTAGGAAAGTGTGTAGTACAACGTGCGTGTGACGAACCCTAAATACCAGTGTCACAGTGCGATTCAGTTGTGAAGCCAGAAAAAAAAACAGTTATCACGCCAAACCATTCTGTGCAGACCAGTGAAACGACGGCCTACTGAACAATAAACGCTCTTAACCAAGTTGCATTTTCTTCCACAGCTAATAACCTGTACCCTTAAAGACAGTACACCATTGTGGAATATTTGTTTCATGCGTTGTGACGGGGAGCCATGCAGAGAAGCAGAGACGGGTGCCGCGCCGCCCGCCAGCCGGTCGCGGGAAACAACTGCAACACGCCGACGTTGGTGAATGGTTCGGCGCAGTGATAAGTGAGTACAAGGCCACACACTCTTTGAAGTCTCCCAAGAATGGAGAATTACGACAGAAACTTTCTGAAAGTGTTGATGACTTCGATAGAAATGCGATACGAAGGAAAGTACACCAATTTTTTTTTCGTAACGATTTGCCAACAATTGACAAAGTGCTTACAGTCGTGAATGAAGATGCAGATCTGGGCAATTTTCGGAGAACTACATTTTATAAGTTATTGAGAGAAATGAATTTTAAATATGTCTGGCGTGGGCGCAAGAGCATGCTAATAGACAGGGATGACATCATTTTATAGAGGCGGTGTTATCTTCGAACCATTAAACGGTTGAGAGGTGAAGGCAGACCCATTTACTATTTGGACGAGACGTAGGTGAACGCAGGACATAGCTGAAGTTACGTCTGGGTAGATGACACTATAAATTCCTCAAAACAAGCGTTTCTGTCCGGATTATCCACCGCAAGCAAGGGCCCGTCAGGTAAAGGGAAACGTCTGATTATCGCACACACTGGCAGCAAAACAGGGTTCGTTGAAGGATGTTTGTGGACTTTCGAATCCAAGAAAAGTGGAGACTATCATGAGGAGATGTGTGCCGAAACCTTCGAGAAGTGGTTTCAAGTTTCCTCGGATGCAGGAAAATGCAGTTATTGTTCTTGATAACGCGCCGTACCATTCTAGGACAAAAGAAAAAGTTCCCAATGCGAATTCCCATAAGCACGAATTATCAGAATGGCTAAAATCTAAATATATCGATTTCGAAGACGGTATGTTGAAGAAAGAACTTTTAGACACAGTTAAAAATCACGGAACAGCGCACAACGAATACGCAATAGATGAAATGGTGAAGAATGCAGGGAAAACTGTTCTCAGAATTCCTCCGTACCACTGTGAATTAAACGCCATCGAGTTAGTGTGGGCCAGAATCAAAGGCTATGTTGCAGCGAAAAACAAAACATGCAAAATGCCGGAAGTTAAAGTACTGATAGAAGAAGCAGTAAGAACAGTGACTGCACAGGATTGCAACAAGTGCGTCCTCCATGTCGTAGAAAAAGTGGAAACTCAAATGTGGAAATTAGACTGTATTATAGAGGAGAGAGAGGAGCGGTTTGTTATAAACATTAATGATAACAGTTCACGTTTGACAGAGTGAACCTTGCTTCGTCCTTTAACATTATTATTACTGGTATTGTTCTTAAATTTAGCAATTAATTGTGTTTGAATGGAGCATTTTGTTAGCAACCTGAATGAAAATAAATCTGCTTCGACAAAATGAACTCAGTTTAACATTATTGTTAAATTTATTTTGTACATTGTTGCCCAGGTTTCTCACGGTCCGCTGTGACAGCTCGGCAGCAAGACGAACGCCGCCAGCTGCAAGGCGTGCGCCAAGGATTTTCCACACCCCTACGTATCACGTGAACACCGAATGCTTTCTCTGGAAACGAGCGTAGTCGCTCACGTGACACTGTTTATGTTTCGTCCCAGCTCTCGGTGAATAGACTAACTACGCTATTAATGTACTAACATGAAAATGATTTATTGGACACGAAATTACGTGACAAACATTTTTTCTTTAGTTTACTGTGTATAAAGTCAAAATATTAATTTGTTAGATGATATATGTTTTCGTCACATTAGTGAAGCAAAGTGACATGAATGCCATACCATGGTAGAACACTTGTAGTGAATAATTGTAGAGACAAGTCATTATATTACTGTAAAACTATTTAATGATTGACAAGGAAGACACACTCAAACATTACCACGGATGTGGAGGAGTGTAAAAGATACACTTTTAACAAGGGGACTAAAAGTTTAACATTTTGCCATAAATAAATTTTCTATGAACATTTGATAAATGCCAACCATATTTGATGAACAATCAGACTGCGTTTTACTGCAAACCAGGCGAGGTAACCATGGGTCCGGCGCAGTTTTCCCAGGTTTCCTGACCTCACATAGCCCGAATGGGGGAACCAGAAATCTGTAATGACCCTGGGACTAGGTTTACGGTCACCTCGCAAAGTGTGAGAAAACCATAAACAGTATAAATAAAACTATAGCGCAAAAGAGCAAACAAAGTGAATAGCGAATATCCCAAAGAAGGTGAGAAACAATGACCAAACGGACGATAGTGGCACCATGTTGCCGAATATTCTTAACATTAGTCAATTGCTGCTAGGGGGCATTGCAACGTCTCCTGGCAAAACACATATTATATGTGGCGAAAAAAGAGAAAAGAATAATTCAACTGGATGATTGTAATTGGGTGGACAATAATTGTGTGAACTTCATGTAATAAAGAGAAACCATTATGTGTCATGTTTTAGACTTGTATAGAATTATGTACCGATTTTTATTAAAGATAATATCTGTGTCGGCGAGTACTGAAACCGCCACAGACGATACTTATTAAATATCAAACAAAGATGAGAATATGTCACAACGAATATAAATAGTAGTGACCGAGCATTAATTTCTCTATCGTCTTCTTGGAGTTTAGGGGTGTGGGAAGAGCCTGTGACGCTATATTGTATGCTTCTGTAGGATTCTTTTGTCAAGATTGAGAGATGGACGCTATTAGGTACTGATTTGTAAAGGTGTATAAGAATTTAATCTGCCTAATGTTTTGAATAGAATTACGTATTGAAAACTTGTATTATGATATAATAAGCTTGCCTGGTGTTTTATCCCATCCTTTTAAGACATTTTCAGCTATTTAAATATTATTCGTTGTGCAGAGCTGCGCTACTAACGAACGAACCGCTGCCGCAAAGAAGCGGACAGGTAACAGTGAACTAAAATTATTTCTGTCAGCTTTCGGGATTGCAGGGCAGAGCAGCAGATTTTATGATGTGTTTTACACGTGGATGCGGGCTGCAGATAATATATTATTAACAGTGCAAAAAGATAATTTACCTTCATGACATAAAAGAAATATTGCAGTGCGTAGTTCTGGTCTGGCAAACATTATAGTAAAAACATCATTTTCTCTGACAATAGTCTCATGTTCTCGTGTTATTCGTGGTAATTATTGTGTTTTACTGCTAACAAAAATCAACTGCAAAATTTTGATGTTGAATAAACATTGCGTACCGTAACATCAGTATTGATAACGAAATAATTTTTAGTAACCTTTTCAATAACTGTAAAGTAAGGAAGATATGTTGAACTTTATGGCGAGTTACAGTAACGAAACAATGTTCCTTTAATAGAAAGCCAGATCCAGAATAATAAGAACGTAATATATTTTGTTTTGTTGAAACTTAATGATCCAAAGAAAGTCACAGCACAGCATCCCTATAAAGTATTTCAAGGCTCTTTTCATAGCAACATATTAATCTTATACATTTATCAATATGTTTGTTGTTACGCAAGCAATAACAAGCGAAGACAGTGAAAGAGTTATGAAAAACGTACCCCAGTATGGAACAGGATTCATTGTAATATTGAACTCATAACAGAAGTTAAGTCAGTTAATGAAAAAAATGGTTCAAATGGCTCTGAGCACTATGGGACTCAACTGCTGAGGTCATTAGTCCCCTAGAACTTAGAACTAGTTAAACCTAACTAACCTAAGGACATCACAAACATCCATGCCCGAGGCAGGATTCGAACCTGCGACCGTAGCGGTCACGCGGTTCCAGATTGAAGCGCCTAGAACCGCACGGCCACACCGGCCGGTGCCTTGTCCTTTCAAAGGAAACATCCTGGTATCTACCTGAAATCACAGAAAACGTAAATCAGGATGGCCAGACGCAGGTTTGAACTGTCGTCCTGCCGAATGCGAATCCAGTGTGCTAACCGCTGCGCCATCTCGCTCGGTCTAACAGATCACAAAAACAGAACACAGAAAGAGCAAACAAAAAGTTTTGACCAAAATGTCTCAAACATTGCAGATCACGTTCCATCGAAAAACACTGTATTGCTACTCGGAGAGTTTAATGAACAAATTGGCAAAGAATGTCAGCACAGATGAATAGTAGAAAAATTCCCTGCATATAAAAGGACCAGCGCAAATGAAGGAAGACTCTTAAACCTATGCAGGAAAATTAACGTAGTGCTACATTCTTCAAAAAAACTTCCTAGAAAACAAGCTACATAGGTACCACACAATCTGATGAATGGTGAAGGTCACAATCGCGTTGCTATGAGTAGATTGTCTGCAATGGAAGTTCTTAAAGTAAAACTTGCCAAACCCGCGGTTTAAAGTCAGATTACTATCAATAAATTCAAGGTTAGGGCAATAGCTGAAAAAACAACCAATACCAACCCAAAAAGTGTGACGTAAGAAGTTATCAAGAGAAAATCATTACAAAATGAGGTTGGAAAAATGAATACTTAAATGTTGGGAACAACTTCAAAAAGACATTTTTGAGGCTGCAGAAGAAAATACCCTCTTAGAGAGAAATGGAAACAGGCTCGGTGGAATAATGATTATGATGAGTTAAATACAAGCAAACAACGAACTTGGCATTTCTAGAACACAAATAAAAATGATAAGAACCGGAAATTTTTTTTGTAGAAACAAGGAAACATGCATCATACGATCTCTGAAAGATCAGAATACAGTGTATAAAAAGTTAACTAACGTCAGTTGGGCCACATTTTAAGCAGAACAGCACACGGAATTTCTGTGAAACATTCAAAAATAGCTTAAAGAAATACACCCGCCAACTTTACAGTTTACGGATTAAAAAACGCAAAAGAGTGCATATAATAACACGGAGAACTGCGAAATACTTACAGACTGCTTCAAAGAACCACACAAAGGTGATCCGACAAAAGAATAATTAATTTTGATAATATAATTGAAATACAACCAGGCTCAAAGCCACCAACAATAGAGGAAATCATAGAAATCATAAAACAGTTTAAAAATAAGAAGACGTCGGGAGACGACCATGTAGTTGATGAATTGTTGAAACACTCTAGTGACAACATTACTCTATGTCTAACAAAAATCATTAATGAAATTTTGATAACAAACAGTTTAACGTCAGAATGGACATCGGCATTAATACGTCCACTACATAAAAAAGAAAAGAAAACTGTAGAGGGATCTCCCCCTTGCTAGTGATATTTAAGATCTTGTCCATGGCACCTTAAAAGAGTGTTGAAGGAATACTCTACCCATAACTGGGAGAGCATGAAGCAGGATTTATTTCCTACAGAGCAAATAGTAATTTAAAGAACGTAATAGAAATGATGAAAATCAGAAACTTGAAATGTGTGACAACATTTGTAGACTTTAAAAAGGCTTATAACTCAACTGATAGAAATGCACTAATCAATCGGCTCAGGAAACCTAGGGTCGCCAAGACCTTACCAAGAAAACGAGTGCTGAGCCCCTGAGGACAGTTTGATCGGTAAATGTGGCTTCATCACTAAACAACGAATGATACATCTGGAGTATCCCGTTGTAATGCCCAAGTATAGAAGGTAACATGATTTTCGTTATTGTTTCGATGCAGCTATTGATGGAGAGAGATGCGATGGGGATAGAGTCTCCAGGGTGACATTTATTGAATTTTATGAAAAAAAATTAAATTAGTTACAAACCACTGCATGCACACACTTTATTCAACTCGTGAACGTCACTACAGATATTCGCATTTAGGTTATGATATGTGATTTTATGATTAGCATTTTTCTATGATTAATGACGTTATAGTTTCTTCACATTTAACACTGCTGTCATGTTACTATTCTTAGTGTATGTCGCTCTTAACGGAACAAAATCGACTGATGTAAAAGTAATATCCGGAGTACCACAGGGAAGTATGATATAATCGTCGCTGTTTACAATACACGAGCGTATATAAATGATCTAGTAGAAAGCATCAGATGCTCTTTAAGGCTATTCGCAGATGATGGATGCAGTTGTCTATACCAAAGTAGCAACACCAGAAGATAGGAAGAATTTGCAGAACGACCTACAGAGAATGAATGGTGCAGGCTCTGGCAGCTGACCGTGAACGTAAATAAATGTAACCCATTTCGCATGCATTGAAAAATCCACTACTGTACAGCTACACTATTGATGACAAACAGCTGGAGACAGTGTCTGCCGCAAAGCATCTAGGCGTATCTATACAGAGCGACCTTAAGTGGAATGGCCATATATAACAGATAGTGGGAAAAGCAGACACCAGACTCAGATTCATCGGAAGAATCTTAAGGAAACGTAACTAATCCACGACAGAAGTGGCTTATAAGGCGCTTGTTCCCCCTATTCTTGAGTATTGTTCATCCATCTGGGAGCCCTATCAGGTAGGACTGATAAAGGAGATAGAGAAAATCCAACGAAGAGCGGCGCGCTTCGTCAGGGATCGTTTAGCTGGCGAGAGAGCGTTATGGAGAAGCTAAACAAACTCCACTGGCAGACGTTACAAGAGAGGCGTTGTGCATTACGGAGAGATTTACTATTGAAAATTCGAGACACCACTTTTCAGGAGGAGTCGGACAACACATTACTTTCCCCCACATACATCTCGCGGGTCCCACGCACTATTCGCGAGTGGAACAGGGTTGGACGGATCAGCTAGTAGTACCGAAAGTACCCCCCGCCACACACCATTAGGTGGCTTGCGGAGTATGACGTAGATGTACATTACTACTTTCACCAAATAATGTAATTTGCGGTTACTATTTTCCCAATAAAATTGATTATTACTGGGAACAGGAAAAATCCTCTGCTTTAGAGCGAGTAGATTTTTGACGTGCTTCTGGAACTCCGAAAGTTAGAACTTCTGGATTCTGTTTAGTGTTTACAACTCGTTTGAACCACAACTGCACCTGACTATTCAGAGCTACATGGTTCACTTCCACTTTTATCACTAAAATGTGAGTATAGTGGCGGTATTTTCTGTAAAAGTTTACTATCCATCTGTCTCTTTTCTTCATCTATCCTTCGATATGCGTGTCCACTTAATCTAGATCGTCCATCCACACAGCTACCGTGAACTGAAGGAAAAAGTAATCTGCGATGTGAAGTACTGAAAACTGAAAGTACAGTAGGCTCCCGAATATCCTTCCTAAGGTCGGAAGGTCAGAGAAGACAAAAAAAAAAGAAAAAAAACAGGTTAGGCCGGAATTTTTAAATTCTATCTTCCGACCCCAGCAGTACCAACAAAAACGCCCTTTTCAAACAAAAACCCAATTTTTGTTAACATTTTCTGACTTCCACAATAACTACAAGCTTTTTTGGTTTATCAGCCATTTCGGAATCTTGAATTAAAAGACAAAGGAGGCACAAAATAACACATTAACAGCGCACGCACTTTGGCCGTCAGATATGCAACTGTAGAAACAAACAAAACACGGTTGCCAAGAGAGCTGCCCTCCACGTGTGATCGTTGTTTGTGAGCGCTTCTAAATATTGCTTTTCCCGTAATTTATTCATTATTACAATTGTGACTCCAGACGTGCCAGAAACGGAAAAGATATATGAAACACTTTGAATGGCCACTCAGCATTGTACCCGGCACCTGCTTGCTAGGCCAAGCGCCCAAGTCTGCAAGCGAAGCATAATGACATCATCGAAGACGAGAGATACCATCATACCAGTGACAAAGCAGTGTGTTGTAAGGAGGGCTAGGTACAACGCAACAATAAATATTCAGGTGCCGAAACAGCAGAAAAGAGCCTATGAAAGGTGAAGCTGCGAAAGCCTGAAGTCACTAGGAGAGCTGACAGCGAGGGAAAACCAGGACATATGTTGTCATAGCCATCACCATCGCCGCAGAGAGCACGGAAAGCGCCAACACAACCCCCCCCCCCCATCCCGCCCCCCCTCACTGGAAACAAATACCTTATTCGGTACAACTTTGAAATATAGGAAGGTCTTGATCGCACAGTTCTTTATTTACCGTTACGGGTTTCAAAATGTGATCATCAGGCTACAGCTATGGAATGAAGTGCATAAGAAAATTAATGCCCGTAAATGTACACATAAGTACACATCAAAGTTTTCCAAGATACAGAAATTTCCATTAATGACGACTTAAATTAAAATCAAATTTAAGTACAAAGTTTACGAAAGTGAGCACATAGATTGAATACAATACAAATCTCCTCTCATGTAGGCATATTTGATACTGCCATTGTCTATTCGAATAGAACCAGTTCCAAACTGAGTGTGGCCATTAAACTGCCGAAGCGGTAAACGAAGGTTAGTAGGTGGCGCTAGCTTTAACCATAGAAACCAAAAACTTTACACTATTCTGTGCACAGCGATTAAGTACATGTCAGCATCTCGTGAACAACTTGACAAAATACTTCTATGTTACCTTTATGGAAAAAACTCATATACTAACCACATAAAATGTGCGTCGTTAGGTAACATCGCAAACAACGTTACAGAGATAGTACAGGGTGATTCAAAAAGAATACCACAACTTTAAAAATGTGTATTTAATGAAAGAAACGTAATATAACCTTCTGTTATACATCATTACAAAGAGTATTTAAAAAGGTTTTTTTTTCACTCAAAAACAAGTTCAGAGATGTTCAATATGGCCCCCTCCAGACACTCGAGCAATATCAACCCGATACTCCAACTCGTTCCACACTCTCTGTAGCATATCAGGTGTAACAGTTTGGATAGCTGCTGTTATTTCTCGTTTCAAATCATCAATGGTGGCTGGGAGAGGTGGCCGAAACACCATATCCTTAACATACCCCCATAAGAAAAAATCGCAGGGGGTAAGATCAGGGCTTCTTGGAGGCCAGTGATGAAGTGCTCTGTCACGGGCTGCCTGGCTTTGCACAAACACCCATTCTCTGTAAACTGTTTATACCAACGTTTAATACACCACCTATCAGGAGGTTTAACACCATACTTCGTTCGAAATGCACGCTGAACAACTGTCGTCGATTCACTTCTGCCGTACTCAATAACACAAAAAGCTTTCTGTTGAGCGGTCGCCATCTTAGCATCAACTGACGCTGGCGCCTAGTCAACAGCGCCTCAAGCGAACAAATGTACAACTAAATGAAACTTTATAGCTCCCTTAATTCGCCGACAGATAGTGCTTAGCTCTGCCTTTTGTCGTTGCAGAGTTTTAAATTCCTAAAGTTGTGGTATTCTTTTTTAATCACCCTGTATTTAGTCAATAATCAAAACACAAGACTGAGCCGGTGGGGTTCTGGCGCCAGGCGATATCGATTCTCACTTCCATCTGATCGTTGTCCCTGCTCTGTGCGTCTTTGAGACAGGCTATTTATGGCGGCGCACGTGCGCAAGTCGCGGAGAGTGGGTCCGCTCATGAGCCGAATCAGTCTGTGTGACGTGACGCACTTTCGATGTTGTCGTTGTGGGGAGTTGGCGACACCGTGTCACGTGGCACGGCCGTATGCCGTGAGGACCAGTTGAGTTGGAGCAAGGAAGAAGCATGGGCCGCTGCTGGACGCGGCTGGCCAGTTGCGACCAGGATTTTCTAATACATCGAGAGCTATGTGGTTGGATGACGTGTGAATTTCACATGAAGAAGAAAAAATTAATCGCCAAGATTTCGTGGTGGGTTCCTCCTTCTATAAAGGGTGTTGTTGAGAAGCGTACGAACACTTCGACTGAAATGTGCAGGAGCTCCATCGTGCATGAGCCACATGTTGTGTCGTACTTGTAAAGGCACATGTTCTAGCAGCACAGGTATAGTATCCCGCATGAAATCATGATAACGTGCTCCATTGAGCGTAGGTGGAAGAACATGGGGCCCAATCAAGACATCACCAACAATGCCTACCCAAACGTTTACAGAAAATCTGTGTTGATGACGTGATTGCACAATTGCGTGCCGATTCTCGTCATCCCACACATGTTGACTGTGAAAATTTACAATTTGATCACGTTGGAATGAAGCCTCATCCGTGAAGAGAACATTTGCACTGAGATGAGGATTGACACATTGTTGGATGAACCATTCGCAGAAGTGTACCCGTGGAGGCCAGTCAGCTGCTGATAGTGCCTGCACACGCTGTACATGGTAGGGAAACAACTGGTTCTCCCGTAGCACACTCCATACAGTGACGTGGTCAACGTTACCTTGTACAGCAGCAACTTCTCTGACGCTGACATTAGGGTTATCGTCAACTGCACGTAGAATTTCCTCGTCCATTACAGCTGTTCTCGTCGTTCTAGGTCTTCCCCAGTCGCGAGTCATAGGCTGGAATGTTCCATGCTCCCTAAGACGCCGATCAATTGCTTCGAACGTCTTCCTGTCGGGACACGTTCGTTCTGGAAATCTGTCTCGATACAAACGTACCGCGCCACGGCTATTGCCCCGTGCTAATCCATACATCAAATGGGCATCTGCCAACTCCGCATTTGTAAACATTGCACTGACTGCAAAACCACGTTAGTGATGAACACTAACCTGTTGATGCTACGTACTGATGTGCTTGATGCTAGTACTGTAGAGCAATGAGTCGCATGTCAACACAAGCACCGAAGTCAACATTACCTTCCTTAAATTGGGCCAACTGGCGGTGAATCGAGGAAGTACAGTACATGCTGACGAAACTAAAATGAGCTCTAACATGGAAATTAAGCGTTTCCGGACACATGTCCACATAACATCTTTTCTTTATTTGTGTGTGAGGAATGTTTCCTGAAAGTTTGGCCGTACCTTTTTGTAACACCCTGTATGCAACTCAGCTGCAATGCACCCTCCAGGCAGAAAGAGGACGCGCAAAATCAACATAAACAGTCCGAGGTAGCCTTCGGGAATGTGGCCTCTACGCACGGAGGCCTATGCTGTGCGTCCCATTTAAACCACGACATCGTTTAGTCCGCAGAAACTAGGCGGAGGACCAGCAGGCGCCGTGTGCTGTTTACACATGAGTCAAGATTTTGTGTGCAGTCGGAAAATCGTCGTTCTCTCATCAGGAGCGAACGTGGAACTCACAACAATCCTGCTTAGGTGCAGGAAATATCGCCATATCATGGCGGTGGACGAATGGTGTGGGCAGGATTCAATATTGGCGGACGTAAGTACCTCTATGCCGTTCAGAATGGCGCTTTGACTGCTCAGAGTTACAGAGACGAGATCCTTCGATCTTTTGTTGTGCTCTACGCTGGCGCCATAGGAGATCGGCGCCGTCTGGTGGACAGTAACGCTCATGCCCACAGAGCTGCACTGGTGGACAACATGCTTGAAGCTGAGGGAACTGAACGAATGGAGTGGCCAGCTTCTTCACCGGACTTAAACCGTATTTAGCGTTTCTGGGATGCACTTGGCAGGTGCATTGCAGCCAGACCAGCACATTCCATTACGGTTGCAAAATGGCTCTGAGCACTATGGGACTTAACTTCTGAGGTCATCAGTCCCCTAGAACTTAGAACTACTTAAACCTAACTAACCTAAGGACGTTTCCAGAATGAGATTTTCACTCTGCAGCGGAGTGTGCGCTGATATGAAACTTTCTGGCAGATTAAAACTGTGTGCCCGGCCGAGACTCGGACTGGGGACCTTTGCCTTTCGCGGGCAAGTGCTCTACCAACTGAGCTACCGAAGCACGACTGACGCCCGGTACCCACAGCTTTACTTCTGCCAGTTTCTCGTCTCCTACCTTCCAAACTTTACAGAAGTTCTCCTGCGAACCTTGCAGAACTAGCACTCCTGAAAGAAAGGATATAGCGGAGACATGGCTTAGCCACAGCCTGGGGGATGTTTCCAGAATGAGATTTTCACTCTGCCGCGGAGTGTGCGCTGATATGAAACTTCCTGGCAGATTGCCCGCGAAAGGCAAAGATCCCGAGTTCGAGTCTCGGTCGGGCACACAGTTTTAATCTGCCAGGAAGTTTCATAACCTAAGGACGTCACACAAATCCATGCCCGAGGCAGGATTCGAACCTGTGACTGTAGCGGTCGCGCGGCTCTGGACTGTAGCTCCTAGAACCGCTCGGTCACTACGGCCGGCACAACGGTTGCAGAGCTGGATACTGCACTCATGGAAGAATGACCAAATATCCGTCAAGAGCTGATTGATAACCTCATACTGTCCACACGACGCAGGTGTGCAACTGTACTGGCCGTTCGAGGTGATCAAACATCGTATTAGAGAGCAACAAGAATGACTCATTATTACGGTAGCCCCATGGTGCCTCGATCTACGTAAACGCCGTGGAAACGTCAAGTAAAGAGTTCAGACAGCAAAATATCGAAACTTCCTGGCAGATTAAAACTGTGTGCCCGACCGAGACTCGAACTCGGGACCTTTGCCTTTCGCGGGCAAGTGCTCTACCATCTGCCAGGAAGTTTCATATCAGCACACACTCCGCTGCAGAGTGAAAATCTCATTCTGGAAGCAAAATATCGTACTGTATCACACACAAATTACAATGGTAACGGGTATCTGAATAAAATACATTACCATATGTCTGTTGTGTATGATATCGAACGTGATCCCCTAATTATTTTGAGCAGTGTATTTCAAATTCTTCCAAAATGTCTAGCAGACGAGTATGAGTGGCGACGTGCAAAACATCAAGTCCTTCGGCTATTGGCAACAAACCATGCTTGTTCGTTTTTAAATGCTGTCCAGAACACCGGAATTATTAGAATATGAGTGCTCTCTGTATCAAGTACTAAAATCTGTCCCCTTCTTACCAGTGTAGACAGTATCGCAATCCCTACGTTGTATCTTATATAAACCTGGTTTACTAAAAGTACTTCTTGGTTTCTGTACTATATCATGCCTTAATGGCATGTGTAAACACTATCTTTCGTTTTAAACGACACATTTATATTAACCTTTTTCAAAACTTTCGCAGTTTTGTCCTCTTTTTTGAATACCTTGGATTTCTTCTTCTGCATAAAATAAAAGAAATTACGAACAATTTACAAATACTTAGAAGCATACTTATGTGTATATTTCCTATCATTAATTCTCTTATACACTTTATCCAACAGCTTCAATCTAATGATCAGATTTTGATATCCGTAACACTTAATAAAGAATTGTGCGATCAACATCTCCCTGCTATATTTCAGAGTTGTACCAAATCTGAATAGTCGCCTGCCTCTATCACCGAAAACAAAGGAAGTAGGTTACAGTACGCTTGTTCGCCCACTGCTTGAATACTGCTCAGCAGTGTGCGATCCGTACCAGATAGGGTTGATGGAAGAGACAGAGAAGATCGAACGGACAGCAGCGCGCTTCGTTACAGGATCATTTAGTAATAGCGAAAGCGTTACGGAGATGATAGATAAACTCCAGTGTCTGCAGGAGAGACGCTCAGTAGCTCGATACGGGCTTTTGTTGAAGTTTCGAGAACATAGCTTAACCGAGGAGTCAAGCAGTATATTGCTCCCTCTTACGTATATCTCTCAAAGAGACCATGAGGATAAAATCAGAGAGATTAGAGCCCACACAGAGGCATACCGCCAATCCTTCTTTCCATGAACAATACGAGACTGGAATAGAAGGGAGAACCGATAGAGGTACTCAAGGTACCCTCCGCCACACATCGTCAGGTGGCTTGCGGAGTATTGATGTAGATGTAGATGCATTTCTACATAAAGTGATGGAAATATCTGACTGCTGAATGCTGATTGCCGATGCACGTTGTGTAGCCTCATCCCCAGTAGCAGCTGCAGCTGTCCACCGAGAGGGGAGACTGCGGTGGTCGACCCTCGGAACGCCTAGCTGTCTTCGATAGACCAGCTGCAAGAACGCTGCCGCTGCCGGCTGCATTGCCAACTTCCGAAGCAACGCTGATAGGGTGCGGAGGCCGCCATCACCCTGCAGGTCTGCTGGAGGCCTGTCCTGTGTCATGTGGACGCTGTCCATCATCTTCTTTCAGGAGATGGGGCCACTGCTGCTGCTCGTCCAGATCCTGTGGCAGACACCGATGCTCCTGTCTCCTAAACAGGGGCTGATGGCCGACCCCTACGAGTCAGTGAGTGGTTCACGTGATCCTGGGGCCTGACTCCTGAGCGCAAATCTCCAGCGTCGACGAGTGCGCTTTGGAGATCGACGTGTAGAGCTGGAGGGCGCCCGAAGGCACGGGCCGCTGGCCGCCCAATGACGCAACAGCCGCCACCAGACGCTTCGCTACTTTGGCACTACTGCAAGTCGAGTGCATGCCAGCCCTCTGCTGCTGACGAGGAGCTGCTCCTCTGGCCCAGCTGTGGCGCAGTGCTTTGGAGGACAATCCTGTATTACTGCCTAATAAACGTTTTACTGTCAGTGCCGTTTTCTTGGCACTCTAGTGTGTAACTAGGTCCTCACCATTGCATTCCAGCCGGCTGTCTCCTGAAGACTGCAGAAATCTGGGTCACACTTGTGTAGTAACATCACGTCACATTAATACCTTGACGACAGATTAATCACACTTTACACAGCGGATTCGACACACAAAGTACGAGCTTAATCATAACGCCAGGAACCTACCTGAGTGCCATCTGCCTTTGTCATCAACACTGTCACCATTCGATTGGGAGTTGGCGGATGTAGCCACGGCAGCG
Source organism: Schistocerca piceifrons (assembly GCF_021461385.2). Taxonomy (NCBI): domain Eukaryota; kingdom Metazoa; phylum Arthropoda; class Insecta; order Orthoptera; family Acrididae; genus Schistocerca; species Schistocerca piceifrons. The sequence goes on along the minus strand of NC_060144.1, from coordinate 44,210,508 downwards.
CAACAACATGCAAGTTTATCCAAGGTAACGTCGAAACAATGTGCCAAGTTCGACCGTCTGGATCATGGAAAAACTGTTGTGAAACCCGATAAGGCCCATAGAACGGTTGTGAATCTTTCCAACCAAGAACTGGACGACGGCTCTATATCAACGTTTCTCCAGCTCCACGACGTCTGCCAATATTGGATATAATTAGTGGAATAGAGCAGTGCATTAGGAATCTTTCGCACGATGCAGCTGAGGACGTCAGGCTAACTACCAGCTATGTCCTGGCGAAAGCTAAGCCACCAAAATCTAATATTAGCCAGGAGGAACGACGTTGCTTACGGTTATTACGCGAGAATGAAGACTTGGTTGTCTCGCGAGCCGACAAAGGGAATGCCACCGTGGTTCTGAACTCTGCAGACTACCACCTAAAGATGCTGCATTTATTACAAGACCCCACGTACCGCAAGCTTAGTGGTGATCCCACACAGGCCATTGTCAGAAAGACAGGGAAGTTATTGAAGGATTCTGGCTTATCAGATGAAGTGGTGACGAAATTAACGCCTCGTGCCGCCATACCTCCCAGGCTTTATGGATTACCAAAGATACACAAGGAAAGTGTTCCCCTGAGCACCATTGTTAGTGCAATCAGTTCGCCCACCTACAGACTTGCTGCACATCTGGCAGGATTATTAGCACCAAAATTGGGACATAGCGAACACCATGTTATCAACTCGCAGAAATTTGTTGAGACACTCAAGAGAATGAAGATAGGCCCAAACGACCTAATGGTTAGCCTGGATGTTGTATCACTTTTTACGAGGGTGCCAATACAAGATACGCTGCATCGTTTGGCCCAACATTTTCCATGTGGAATCATTAAGTTGTTCCTTCACGTCCTAACAACAACGTACTTTTTGTACTGCGATGAATATTATGAGATGACTGACGGCACAGCCATGGGATCACCACTGTCTCCAGCAGTAGCAAATTTCTTCATGGAGCACTGAGGAGCAGGCTCTGCAAACTGACACATTACGGCCATCTTGCTTTCTACGATACGTTAATGACACCTTCCTGATATGGCCTCATGGTGAAGATACACTACAGCGGTTCGTCGATCATATGAATGGGATCCATCCCAACATTAAATTTACTAGCGAGATGGAGAAGCACGGCAACTACCATTCTTGGATATTTTGGTTGAGCGGAAGGCAGGAGGCCAACTTGGTCATTCAGTGAACCGGAAACCAACACACACTGATCGGTACCTGAACGCCAGTAGTTTCCACCACCCTGTACACAAGAAAGCTGTCCTGAACACGTTGGTTCACAGAGCCAAGATTATCTCTGACGACGACCAAATACAGTCTGAATTGCAGAACCTAAAACGTGTTTTCGGGGAAAATGGATACAGCAAAAGGGACATCGCAAACGCTTTCAAGGGCCGCCGACGAAAGACACCTGGTGAATTAGAGAAGAGGCCAAACGCACTGTATTCCTGCCATACTGTGGAGCAACTAGCAGTAAGTTAGGACGTCTGTTGCAGAAACGTGGGCTAAGACCAGTGTTCCGGCCCGCCCCCAAGATACGAGGTATGTTGCTCCCTGTTAAAAAAGACATTGCTCTTCGAGTGTGCGGTGTGTATGGTGTACCCTGTGAATGTGGCAGCATGTACATTGGACAGGCAATTCGTACGGTTTCGGAGCGTTGTATTGAGCATAAGCGCCATATAAAACAAAGGGAGCTTGACAAGTCGGCCATAGCGGAGCATTGCCTAGAAAACGGACATAAAATACAATTCGAAAATACAAAAGTGTTGGCCAATGCGTCTACATATTGGGAATCCGTTATAAAGGAAGCGGCCGAGATTCGCTTAAACAACACAACAACAATTTCAACAGGGACCAGGGATACACACTCAGCAGGGCATGGGGACGGGCGTTGGACATCGAAAGAAAGCAGAGACAGATGCGCGACGCGGGAGCGGCAGTTTCAAACGTGGCGCCTGCCCCTGGCGCCACCTGACGTCACCGGTGCTGCCACGGGCAGTAGCTCCGCCAGCTGCCCGGGTCGACTTAGGCGCGCGTGCTACATTGGATCGATCTGATTGGCTGCTGATGATGTCATCATGCCTATATACGCGAGGGACCGTAACAGCCCCGGCAGTCAGTGAACTCCTGACAACGATGGCGGGGATGGCCATCGAAAGCTCGAGGATTTTATTCGAATTGACGCGGCTGTAAATCCGAGAACGTTTTATTCATGTATGCCGTCGCGAAAGACTCCGGCGACACATATCTCTATCAGACAAAGTATCTGAAACTCCCGCGTGTACTGAATTCTGGAGTCCATCTGCTATTAAGTTTCTGTGGTGTGCGTATGTAAGACCTTCGGTACCCACACCATCAGATTATTTGACTTGTCGCTCTAACGAAGTAGGCGAGTGTCAGCAATATGTCTCATGGTCTTATCGTGGCGTGTTTATTTCTGCCGTTAGGTCAGACGATAGAAATGCCACTTGCGCGCTTAGAGTAGCAGATTGACGGTGACAAACTTTAAACAGAACTTGATTAACTGTAATACACATTTATTAAAATAATAAAAATCATAGATATTACGTAACATCATTCTGGATGCTGTTTACAATTGACAATCTGAAGTTCCTTTGGTCTTGGTACGTTAATCTTATTCTCACATATCTCTGATACTTGACAAAGTGTTTATTCATTTATCTTCATGGCTATGTACAGGAATATGATAATATTATTAGGCACAGACTGAAACTTGACTACGGACTAATGCAGACTAATGCAGACCCATGCAGACTAATGCAGACTGACTAATCAGAGGTCTGTACACTCGTTATTATACCTCGCGCGTTCAGGTATCACTGCGCGAGTGTGATCCGCGAGGAGAAAAGGTTCTACGTTAGCTGCAATCTCATTGGCTGCATTACATATTAATACGCGGATCGGCGGAAGCACAATTTGGTCCGCCTCTATGGCAGCGCCATCTCGTAGTGCGGAGACGGACGAGCGCTGCGCCTGCGCTGTTGTGCTTAGCGGGGCGCGCTCTAGTGGGAAAGTTGTGTACGCGCTGACTGCGCTGAACTACGTACACAACAGTTTCCATTCATGGTAATTGTTCGAATATCCATTGTTTCCACAGTCATCACGCCGAGTGTACACGATTAAGACCAGACAAGGTTTTACACATCTTATTACGAGATTGATAATGATTTCGGATGAGCACTCGTCCCCCTTTAGTTTCAAGAAGCTATCACTCATAGCGGTGTTAGTTTGTTCAAACCAACACGAGGAGGTGAAGATTGGATCTGTGGACATACGTACTGAATTTGAATCATCAAAAAACTTCTCTGTCGGCACTGCTAACGCACAACTTTCTCGTAAGCTACTTACTGCTAACAGGTATAGTACAATGTGTAGTATGAATGTATGGGTTTTACGCAAACTGGAGCGCATTTCACAAAAATGCCTAAAAGTGCGAAAAATCATCCCAGACCCGTAGAGGTTTTATTACGAGCGTGGACAATCTGTGTTTAAAGACGTTGAATTCATCGATTCTCCGAAGCTGGACAAGTATGAACGTTCCATTCCACAACTGTTGCTTCAGTCAGACCGCGTAGCTCATTGCAGTGTGCCAAAAGTGGAAAAATAGCTGCGCGGTTGACACGATTTTACCAGACAAATCACTGGGATGTTGAAGTTTCGAGAACATACCTTCACCGAGGAATCAAGCAGTATATTTCTCCCTTCTACGTATATCTCGCGAAGAGACCATGAGGATAAAATCAGAGAGATTAGAGCCCACACACAAGCATGCCGACAATCTTTCTTTCTACGAACAATACGAGACTGGAATAAAAGGGACAACCGCCACACACCGTTAGGTGGCTTGCGGAGTATGGATGTAGATGTAGATGTAGATGAAGGAGTGGCATGTGATGATACAGTGTTATCGCACTGAATGTATGATCATCGAGTCAACGTAGTTTACCTCAAAGGGCGTGAAAAGATGTCGTGTTTTCAACAAGTTTATAAATTTGGCTCCGTTCATAGTTCGGAAACACCCGGATCCCTTCCCTCAGACAGCTGAAGGAGGGATATAGGTAACATGAGTTTGTGAACGTTTCAGAAAACGTACAAATACTACTGAATTGGTGTAACAGTAAATACATTGTTTCTTTTTAAGAACTTCGTACATTTTTATTCACTTCTTATTTTCCACCTCCTCACTTACAGGCTTCAGGTAACTATTTAACATACTCTGTCTGTACTTCTCTTCAAAAACAGGAGAAATGATATTGGAGACATCATCAATAAGACGACAGAAACATTGCTGGTCAATTATTGCTTGCATCAACGTTCCCTTGAGAGCCTCTCTATGTACGAAAAAATTCCAGTCATCCAATTGAGAAGTGACGTGCACACGGCATCCAGAAAGTGAACTCTCTTCCAGGCGACCGTGTCTGAGTGGATTCAGTGCAACTTTGGCTGATAATGGCAAAAAGCACGCTCGTTTATAATACACTGATGACTAGATCTGAGTGTAACAAGTCCACTCATTGATGATCAGATCATGGCTTTCCTCATAGCTGATGTATGGGAAGGTGGCTGTGATCCAGATTCTATAATATGCGATTGGGATTCGCAGTTCTCACTCCAAACTTCCTGGTGTTTTGCAGCGATTTTGGAGAACTGGACTCCTAAATAGTATTATTTCTACAGATAATTTCTTTTAAGGCTTGCATGTAATACTTACGAATTACGTCTGTTCTAGAAGCACTTGATGGAGACATAGTGGGAGATGTAAATGCTAAATTGGAGCGTAAAATACCAGAATATATACGCATTAAATTAAATGATGACAGTGGGGAGTGGATAAAATAACTTATTGTCGGTATACAACTTAAGCACTAGAAATTGTCATTAATGGGTAATTTATGTGTGTACTTTGTGTGCACGATATTTATCAATTCCATTTTTTTTTGCAGGTGTACTGATGCCTCACGAAGGCCGGCTTACTACACCGTAACAAACACCACCACCACCGTTGCTGTACGTGTCACTGATGCGTATGTGTGTTTGGATCTCAAGGACGCTCAACGCCGAAGTTATCAGCGATCTTACATATATCAAATAGAATGAAGTGTGGAAAATGACTCAAATTTTTGTCACATAATGAGGAGGAAACCTATAAAATGGCACTCATTCACTTACCCTCACACCACTCACGTTAACCCACACAATTATTATGTTTCACAGGCCTGAAAACAATGGAGGAAAGTGAAAGATAATGTACAAGGGATTAAACAGAAGCAAAACTTCAGAAGAGATAAAAGAAAACCAGAAGGAAATGTGGCTGGCTGACCGCTCTTTAAAAAAATAAAATAAAAAAATAAACCTTAAAATCATTTCCCTAAAATTTGCGTAAACGGGTTGGACGTATCACAGAACCTTAGTACTCTAACCACATTCGTTTCAGTGTCACATGAAAGAGAGGGCAGACCCGCCGGCAAATCTGGCGGTGCTCTATGGTCCGAAAATAAAACACAGTCTAGAAAAATGAGCCGCACGGTAATCTGTATGCCACAAGCACCACACATTGGAAGGTCATCGAATACGGCAGAGGACTGTGGTGTATGTGATGACGAGTAAAAAGCACTTCATCCAGTCTGCATGGCTGGAAGGAGGTACACCACAGCCGCATTTTCAGTCACTTCCAGCCGTTCATCTCCCCATCGATACGTAACTGTGTACCTCAACAGTGAGGTGGTAACATGCACTCTGACGTAACTGAGGCTCACGACACATTTCCTTGGCTGTTACAAATGCAGTTTCGTTCCCCGAAATACCCATGTTTCCTGGTACCCAGCAGGGGGACACCTTCTGCCCCGCTTGTTGTAGGCGTCCAAAATATTCTGGACTACTTTATCTGCGTGTTGCAAGCGCTGCAGAGAGAGGAGGGCAATCAGAGAATCAGAACAGACAAGGAATTAAGCACTCGAAGCACGCCTTACCTGCTGCAGTGTTTCCAAGATCGCCTACAACTCTGCATCGAAGACAGTAAAGTCTTCAGCCAGTCGGATCTTAAGGACACTATCAGGGAAAACAAAAGATTAACCAACGGAGTCCCCTGTTTCGACCCACCCGTAAAGATAGCTAAGAAGCTAAAATGTTCTGAAATAATGTATTAAAAACATATGCAGGAGTAGTGTCTCCTGTACTGCACCAAATGTAAAATTACTCTGAGCATGTTCAGAAACCACGGTGGCACACGGTTAAGACCCTGGACTTAGGGTTCTAAATACTCAATACCAAGCAACTTCAGGATATGTCGCACGCCAATCTCAAACTGGTTTGTTGGTTACGGACGATTGGAGAAACAGACGTCTCAGATGCGGATTAGCAACGGTATGGTATGCAGATGAAGTCAGACCTGCGACCAACATACATGCTGGAAAAAGCATGAAGAGCCGCTGACAGATGGTGAGTGGTGGTACCCGTGCCTCAGCGCAGAGACTGGGTACGGCGCTGATGCTGTAAGGATCCGTTGCATGCCTAATTCCCTCATTGCGGACAGCGTCAATAATCTTCTGGTAGGGAGGCCTCGCTGACCCGTACACTGTACAGCCACAGTCAAGCCGTGAATGCACGAATGCTTTATAAAACTGGAGTAGACGCGATCTGTCTGCTCCTCAAGACCTGTGGCTTAGGCGATTTAAAATTCCCTGTACCTTTTGGTTATGGCTTTCAGGTCTCTCACGTGAGGTAACCATGACAGTTTGGAGTCAAAAATGATAGAAACCTCACTGAGTCTTTAAAATGTAGAATGTTATTTCTCATATATAAATCAGGTAAATTAAAAATTCGACGAGAAGTATAAAAATGAACACACTCACACATATCTGCAGAAAACTGAAAACTTCACTTTGCAGCCCACTCCTCTAACATCCGCACTGTATGTTGTAACACTGGCAGGTGAATAGCAAAATCGACCACCAGTACGGTGTATTTTATGGGGCTCCTTATCGTAGACATGATACTATTTATGGCTATAGAAAAGAAAGTAAAATATAAAACATTGCCCAAAGGGACACCATTCTGCTGCAGAAATCGTATCTGAGAGAGTGTCACCAACTCGGGACCTGTAAAAGCACTTACACAGGCAAGACCAAATGAATACGTGGACGTCGCCACGAGAGCCCCATTGATGCAGTCGCACGAAAATACTGTTTCTCCAAGTAGTATCGCATGCCTTACTCATATCAGAGAATACGCTAATACAGTGATGTTTACGTAGGAAAGCCCGCTGAATAACCCCCTCTAGTAGGGTACAGTTGTTGACAGTTGGTCGAAATTTCCAGAATTCGCACTGAGAACGGGTAAGGAGTTGCCTGGTCTCTAACAACCAAATCAGACAATGGTTAACCATTCGCTCCAGGGCCTTTGCTACGCGGGTCATTAAGTCTGTACTTTGGTGACTATTGGGATGTGTGCGGTGTTTTCCGAGTTTGAGAAGAGGGATCAAAATTGCCTTCTCCACGAGTTGAGGAATAAACCTGTCTGCTGTATCAAATTAAAACATTCGAGGATAATTTCCTTTGACGCTACTGACAAATGTCGAAGTATGCAGAACTGGATTTGGACATGACCAGAAGCCATATCACATTGTCAGAGAGTGCCGATTCCAGCCCCACAAGGAGAAAGGATAGTTGCAAGATTCTGAGTTGTTGGATGTGAAGTCCAACATGTCGTTCTCTAAAGTCGCACAGTAATTGTCTGGCACTCGCAGTTGCTTTTGCAGATTGCTGTGCCAGCGTATGATCTATATCTACAGGCCTTGTTTGGAGGCATCCCTGTTTCAGCACTGGTGCTACTGGTAAATGGCCATATTTACCAGAAATCCTCCTGACGGCTTCTCATATTTTTGTAGAAAGGTGGAATGGGTGATGGAATCCAAGAACGATTGTCATGACCTTTTCTTGTTCCCATCAGCCACATATCAAGCCTTGGCTCTTGCGACCTGAAATGAAATCAGGTTGTCTGCTGTTTGGCGGCACTTATACCGTCGAAGAGCTCAGTAGATGAACGCAGAGTAGGTTGTGGTCACCGGAATGAAGGTCATAAATTACTTCCCACTGAACAGTCTACGAGGGCTGGAGAGTGGGAAAAGACGTCGATAGCTGAGAATGTGTAGCATCATCTGTTTATTGGACTGGCCGTTTGAGAAAGGACGCAAAGGAGATAGCGGACATGGGTCACTGAATGGCCTTGTATATCTGTTTGGCTTTACCATATCAGATGCACTTTGGCGGTTTTATCTCCTGACCTTCCGATCGTCGAGGAAGATCCTGCAGTCCCGACTCCAGTCTGGGTGTTCCCCAGAGCAGCTGACAACTTCGGAGAAAAGAAACGACCAAATCTGTCATGGGCAACTTTACCACATTTGCCACAAGAGGCTTCTCCCTTATAACCAAGAGTAGTGTGCCCAAAGTGCTGGCATTTAAAAGCGAGCATTAACCCATTACTGGCCAAAACTCTATCGGATCATTTTTTGCAAACTTTTATACATAAATACGTTACATTGAGTGATTAATTGAATAAAAAGTTGTTTTGAAAATTTTCAGTTTATTAGAACAAAAACTACAGACCGTCCCATTTTTGGGACATTGGCCAAATGCGCTATCTAAATTCACAACCTTATTCTCCATGCATAGTATTGTAAGAAACAACACAGACAATAAATAAAGAATGTTTTAATATTATTAAATGTCTATTCAGTATGAAATGAAGCAAAACACTTGTCGTGTACACCAATATTGCACCTATCACATTATATATATATTTTCTTGCAGTCAGCACATCTCTTCTGTGTTTTACTATCTGTTTTACTTGACACAATGAAATGATTCCCTGGATCTAGTCGTACATCTGTGTTCACCCGTCCCCCATCAATTTGCTTCCTTGTGGTCCTCTGCGTTTTGGTACTGATCCTGTTTTCTTTGATAGGTAAAACATCACTATTCTCTGTCGGACATCCAAAAGTGAGAGCTTCTCTCTAAAGTACCGTCTACATCATGTACAACAGACTCATTGTTCAATACATTTTTGTGAATGTCTTCTTCATCTGTTATTACATCTCCGTCGATTGGAATAATCGCCAATTCTACGTCATCATCTTCATCGTCACTCTCTTGATGGTTCGCTAGTTCTGCTAGAATTTCTTCAAGTGTAAGTCCACGCGGCATGTTTTTATCCTGTTGGAATCTTAAAATTCGAATAGATCATGAAAAAAAGCAGATATAAAGAACGTAAAATGCAATTCTTCTCTGTATAATACGTGTATACAAGAATAGGGCACTTCAGCAATAAATGATAGTGTAACATGTCATTGTCCCATTATTGGGACGCATAAAATATATCCATATTGCACTTACTTGAAAAAATCTGAAGTATACTTAATCTTACATGGACATCCATATGTTCATAACAAACACGCCCAGACAACTAAATCAGAGCTCATTGTCGTCCAGAAACTACCAGCAGACATACAGTGCTACCAAGTGCGAGAACAAAAAATTGGCAAGTTTATAATTTTCCTGACGTGATGCACTTAGAAAAAAGTTATTTATTTTACATTTACAGCCATTATAGCAGTTAGTTGAACCTACAGGTACAACAATAAAGGTTAAAAGCTCCATTGCTTACGTAGAAATAAGTAAAACATACGCGTCCCAAAAAGGGGCAATGGCCAGTAATGGGTTAAGTTTGGGAAATAAGGCTGTATGTTTAGGCGAAGGAAGATTGTGGCTTTTGAACGTAAGGATAAAAGAGTCAGATTTCACAAGCTCTCCACCCACCCTTTTCAAGATGTTTTGCACACCTAAGGTGCCTCCACTGGACCACTTGGCTATCACTTCTTCTCGGGAAATGTCAGCCTGATCCCTGCATGTCACAACACATTTGCTGATGTTGTGCAATTCCGTTTCAACTGCGTACTCCCTAAGGCATTGAGCTTTCTGAGGTTCTTCACTTAATGGGAACGAGACGTTTCGACCAACGGGGTCCCATCGTGCAAGCACTTGCCAAATTTTAAGGTCGCAGGAATGCCCTCTAAATCCTTGTGTATCTAAAGTGGTGAAACTTTATCGAAACTACCCCGTTTTCTTTTAACTATTATAAACACATTCTGACAAGAAGCATTGGTTCTGTTACCGTTGACTGAGTCAGTAGGGCTGGCTGTCCAAGTCCTGTTGTTGGACTAGGTCTTAGTGCCTTCGAGCAGAGCTCCCTTTCTGCTAGGAGGAGAAAGATAAAATTTTGAAGGATTCATTCCAGACATACGAGCAGCTACAGAGACAGAATTCTACCTAGACAGAGCACTGAATGTCTAGGTAAGCCTTATACGACTGAGGTTCGACTGTTCACCAGAGGCTGCTTACTAACGACTGTTCCACCTCAACAAGCATGCATCTCATCGGTCACACAGCAGAGACTGAAGAGGTTTTTTATGAAGGTTTTTACCATCGTCGTAATCTGGGCAGTAAAGCCAAGCTCCCCATTCCGTGTGACACACAGCTTACCAGTTCCGCGCCGTACAGTGGTCGCTGATGCATGCTCAGAGCTTAATTGAGATAGAGCTGTTGGCGCTTAGACGTGGTCACTGCAGTGTACATTCCCTTTTTCGTCCAATCTTGTTACCGCCCCCGATCTGGCAATAGTAGGAAGTGCCGTCGACGTATGCGGCACCTCGTCTGGACCCATCTGGCTGCCAACCCCCCACCTAGTAGTAGGAGGGGAACCCATCAACATTTGCATTAAATCGTCCCAACTCCAGCAGTAGCAGACCCACAGAGCATCTAGCTCACCAACAACAGTTCAATCTGTAGCCACATTAGACTACTCTGTGTTCGCTGCTGCTTTCAGGAACAGGATCTTGCAGTTCCACATTGATAACACCAATACTGGATTTAGTGATCCAGCTACATTCTTTCGTACAAGGCAAGCAGTGTTGGATAGGCAACTCCCTGTAGTCATCAACATTCTGCGTTATCCTGCCATCTGGCGTAAGAACTTCTCTACAGTGAGCTGATGCATCCCTCTAGAGAAGGCAGTACTGATTCTGAGGAGAAAAGATTCGTTAATTTTTGGAGGGAGGAATGATCAAGGACATGTCAACTACAGAGTGATATGAAACTTTTACAGAGAGCAGCATATTCAATCATATCTCCGATGTGAACGGAAGAGGGTCTGGTAAGGCCACCTTGATGTGTACTCGCACGTTTTCATCCAGTCAATGGAGGGTCGAATTTAATCCCACTTCCAGAAAATATTGTCGCTAAAAAGGCATGTATTAATGTCCAGGATCCAGATGAAAATGATGAACACTGCTTCACATTGTCACATCTGGCTTGCGATAGAGATTTCCCAGAAAATGTACATCCTACATAAAAGACATCTAATGTCTTTGGGCGTTGTAACTTCGCAGGTATCTCATTTCCCCTCACAATCCCAGACCTGCCAAAATTCTGCGGCAGTTCTCTAATCATTTGTTCCATCTTTACAGTCCAGTCGGCACGTAGATTAGAAATGAAGTGAGACAGGAGATGTGAAGCATTAGCTAGTCATACCACACTACATTTCCAAAAGAGACTTAAGCATGTAGATTTATTGCTTTTCGCCAAAGACGAAATGTATCACTCCATCTCGATCAAGAACATGCACCACCTCCTTTCCCAACTCTTTTTCTACATGAGAGTAGTTAGGAAGACATTTGGTTGACTGCTCGAGCCACAGACTGGTACGTGCAGGAATGCCCACTGAGGATACAAAGCTCTTAAAATTAAGAACGCCTACCATTAGGCATGGTTTCCCTTTGTTGTATATGCTGATTTTGAGTGCTTACTACTTCCCGATGCTCACTGTGAAGATGACCACAAAGCCTGTCACATCGCTTACACAGGACGATACGTACTACATATGGCAGTGTATCAAGTCCTATGCTTGTATGATTCCAGTTACAACAAATTTCCATCATGTTTTGAGGATAATCCTGGGAGACAATTGTTGATATGTTTCATAGCAAAAACATTCAAATGGCCAAATTGTAGAAAACTGATGTCTCTTACAAGCAAGCAGTTAAATGTCATCCAGACAAGTATCAATATCGAACTGTTGGCTGATGTTGATTTACTGCTTTTTTTCAGATGTGAGATTCTCTGGGTACGCAGGTAGTGCATCCACAAGTATGCCAAGGTAAAGTAAACTGCGACTCAGTGAGGACAGTACAAACGATCTGACGATCTACACTAAGTCCTTTACTTGAATGTAAACAATCTCTACAGGCATGTCATGCTATATAAACTTTGCTGTTTGAAGGGTTCCGATGGCTATGCAAGGATGAAATCGTCGGTATGACAGATAGTAGCGAAGATAAGGCTGCTGATGCTGGTAGGGGATATGTCCTGGAGGCAGATCCGGACTATCCACTCAACTGCATGACAAATACAGCGACTTGCCATTGTGTCTGGGGCCCCTAGTCCGGGATTTTGGCGAAATGGTTCCGCCCCCAAGTTGGTGATAACGCTGGATAATAAGCAGAGTACATTCTACACTACAGAACAAAGGGTCCTCGTGATGTGTCATTTTGGGAAAGACTTTTATAAATTAATAAATAACTTAGTTTTCGGCTAAAACCATGAATAATGTAGTAACTGTTGTGGAATTCATTTCGTTGACCATTGGGATGGGCCTTACGGCACAAGAGGCCAAATTTTAATCTTTAGTGAAGGACCAGTACTGTGGACATTGCCTTGTTTTCTGTGAAATTCACAAAGCTTACCTGGATCAATATGAATGTTTTGGACCTCTCCAAACTCCGCATATACTGATTATTGATTCCAACACGATTTTGCAAAACTGAACTTCACTGATGTCAAGTTACTTTATGTGGACACACCTAGTTTCATCTAGTTGGTGGAAGGATGCGGTAAATATGAGGTAATTAGGTGGAATTCCGTGGAATCTGACATAACTGGATTATCTAGATATGTGTTCGACAATCCTTACAGCATAACATCTCAGAGCAAGGAAGTTACCCACCTGATGAATGACTAGGCAAATGGCTCGCTGACTGTGGAGTTTTTAGGGCTCAGATCGAAGATGTGTGCGTACTGTATAGATGCTGGTGGCAGTCAGAGATGGGCTAAGCGTGTGCATCGTGCAGACTCATAGGCTCTCATGATCGCGGACTAGCAGGAGTGTCTGTTTGCTGATAATGACTCTCCTCATATTGTGCAGCAAGTAGTCCTTTAGTCGTAGGGCCATGAGGTGCATGCTGCACTGCAACTGAAAGTCAGATTGTCATACCATGAAGGCAAATGCTTCGTCTGTGTGGCTGGGATCAGAATCATACAGTTCTCACGCTATTCACCTGAGTGATTTTATGTGTATGTGTGTGCGATTGCAAATTGCGTATTGTTAAGTGTACCATGTACACCCTTCTTCTTGCACGGTATTTGTGCTTGTCTATGTATGTGTGGTTCTCCAGCTGCTACTGCTAGACCCTATACAATGTAAATACTGGAAACAAAAAGCATTATCTCCTCTCTTAGTATAGTGTATCTCTGCTAGTAATGTATAGTGTGTGTTGCTGTGAATATTGTATACCTAATAAGTTGCTGTTATGTAAATGAAAGCAGTCTCCATAAAAGCAACCTCTTTCTTTTGATTTAATGCATTGTTACTCATGTTAAAAAACATGAGCTAATTTGCTACATCTGTGTTGTTACTATTTCATCCTTTCACTATTAAAGTTATTGCAGGAGTTTAGCAAATATGAACAACTGTTTTTTAGAACATATTTTTTATTTACACACAGTCACTCATTTTCTACAGTAGTTGTTGTGGATTGGCAAGACAGCCAACCCACTAGGAGGAAGCCGAAAAGCACGCGTTTAAGCTCACGCAGGCTGGCGTGAGATCTGGAACAGGACACGGAAATGAGACTAGTAAAAAACGTACGTAGCTTCTGGAATACTTAACTTTAATCCATAATTGGTGAACATCGCTCTTGACGATACATGTTTTACAGCATCAATAGTGACTGGTAATGGCGCCTTGCTAGGTCGTAGCAAATGACGTAGCTGAAGGCTATGCCAACTATCGTCTCGGCAAATGAGAGCGTAATTTGTCAGTGAACCATCCCTAGCAAAGTCGGCTGTACAACTGGGGCGGGTGCTAGGAAGTCTCTCTAGACCTGCCGTGTGGCGGCGCTCGGTCTGCAATCACTGATAGAGGCGACACGCGGGTCCGACGTATACTAACGGACCGCGGCCGATTTAAAGCCTAGCAAGTGTGGTGTCTGGCGGTGACACCACAGTAGTGTTCAAATAATTATTTTTGTTGTGACTTGAATTTGAGCTGAATGTTATTAAGGCCTATTGTCGCAGTGACATACATGGAAATTCCTTCAGTAAATTCAGGCTCCGCTGAATTTATAATTACAGACTCAACAGTTACACTGTTTGGTCAAGGGGGAATACAGGCATTGACGAAATTCTCCCCACGCTCTATATTTATACAATTTTTGCACAAATACTCAACAAATTAATAATATACGCCCCTCTTACATGACAATGGCGCAGTCTATCTGTGGCTTTTGGTAAAGCGAAATACAACTCTTTAAGTTTGATAACCCTTGGATGTTTTAAATATACACTCCTGGAAATTGAAATAAGAACACCGTGAATTCATTGTCCCAGGAAGGGGAAACTTTATTGACACATTCCTGGGGTCAGATACATCACATGATCACACTGACAGAACCACAGGCACATAGACACAGGCAACAGAGCATGCACAATGTCGGCACTAGTACAGTGTATATCCACCTTTCGCAGCAATGCAGGCTGCTATTCTCCCATGGAGACGATCGTAGAGATGCTGGATGTAGTCCTGTGGAACGGCTTGCCATGCCATTTCCACCTGGCGCCTCAGTTGGACCAGCGGTCGTGCTGGACGTGCAGACCGCGTGAGACGACGCTTCATCCAGTCCCAAACATGCTCAATGGGGGACAGATCCGGAGATCTTGCTGGCCACCTTCTAGAGCACGTTGGGTGGCACGGGATACATGCGGACGTGCATTGTCCTGTTGGAACAGCAAGTTCCCTTGCCGGTCTAGGAATGGAAGAACGATGGGTTCGATGACGGTTTGGATGTAGCGTGCGCTATTCAGTGTCCCCTCGACGATCACCAGTGGTGTACGGCCAGTGTAGGAGATCGCTCCCCACACCATGATGCCGGGTGTTGGCCCTGTGTGCCTCGGTCGTATGCAGTCCTGATTGTGGCGCTCACCTGCACGGCGCCAAACACGCATACGACCATCATTGGCACCAAGGCAGAAGCGACTCTCATCGCTGAAGACGACACGTCTCCATTCGTCCCTCCATTCACTCCTGTCGCGACACCACTGGAGGCGGGCTGCACGATGTTGGGGCGTGAGCGGAAGACGGCCTAACGGTGTGCGGGACCGTAGCCCAGCTTCATGGAGACGGTTGCGAATGGTCCTCGCCGATACCCCAGGAGCAACAGTGTCCCTAATTTGCTGGGAAGTGGCGGTGCGGTTCCCTACGGCACTGCGTAGGATCCTACGGTCTTGGCGTGCATCTGTGCGTCTCTGCGGTCCGGTCCCAGGTCGACGGGCACGTGCACCTTCCGCCGACCACTGGCGACAACATCGATGTACTGTGGAGACCTCACGCACCACGTGTTGAGCAATTCGGCGGTACGTCCACCCGGCCTCCCGCATGCCCACTATACGCCCTCGCTCAAAGTCCGTCAACTGCACATACGGTTGACGTCCACGCTGTCGCGGCATGCTACCAGTGTTAAAGACTGCGATGGAGCTCCGTATGCCACGGCAAACTGGTTGACACTGACGGCGGCGGTGCACAAATGCTGCGCAGCTAGCGCCATTCGACGGCCAACACCGCGGTTCCTGGTGTGTCCGCTGTGCCGTGCGTGTGATCATTGCTTGTACAGCCCTCTCGCAGTGTCCGGAGCAAGTATGGTGGGTCTGACACACCGGTGTCAATGTGTTCTTTTTTCCATTTCCAGGAGTGTATATTCATGTTCCATGAAAATTCGAGCATTGCCTGACCATACATGTCTACTATAGGCTCATTATGACCAAACATGTGAATGTCAATAGGAGGATGAGGTGCATCGCACTCGTCTATCGCCTTCCACTCTATGAATTCCATCATACTACATAGGTCAGGGGAGACCTAGAATTTGCCTCATAACCCATGCCTTAATCCACTTGCCATGGCCATCAGGGTCACTGCACAATTCCTCCACCCCCACTCCAAGCTGGATGAGCGGGAAGAGGGACAAGAGGGATAAATGGCGAACGCGCCGTATTTAAATGGCAGTGCAGTCGTACTGCATACAGCTGAGTTTCACATTTGTCAACAACACAGGTAACAAACCAGACAAACTTCCATTATTACTGCATTTTTTGACACACTCAAGGCATACTATAATTTCGTCTGGTACAAACTGTCGGCAGATTGACAGTGACAATTGCAAGGAATTTTGCAGTCAAGTTCCCACGTAATTGCAACTTATTTAGTTCCATAATCGAAAAAGTCTTTCACGCACATATCCTCGTCGAAATATTTTATCGTATTTCATCTCATTATGGAGACGTGGAATCTCTCCCTGAGGAAAGCAACGTAGCTCTCCTGGAGAGTTTTAGAGTAAAACGAATTGTCTTTTAAAATGGGAATTTGGCTGCATATCAATCGGTTGCTTCTGTATATGCACAAGGGCGGGTTCAACTAAAACGGAAAACCGTTTCGAAAGCAGTTTTAAAAGAGATGTGAGACTATTAGTGTCCTGAAAATCTTTTAGAAAACCCTTCATGTAATTCTTTCAAGGCTACAAAGAGTTGTTTAAACGTCACAGGTTCTTTAACGCCTGTCAGCTAGGGACCGAACTGTGGTTTTCATCAGACTTTGTCACTTCTATTACGCGATTTTTTTAATGCATCCGCATCAAGGCACAAATAAGTTGTTTGTCACCTTGCAGTATGGTACTGTGGACAGTCTGCAGTCAAGTCCACTTAAAATGCGAGGTCTGCAATACATTCCGAATTTTATAATTTTAGTTCCTGCAGTCGTTTTGCTTAAAAAATTCAACGACAGCGGGCTTCAAATCGAAAAAGCTTTCCAAGCATGTCCCTTGACTTAATCAACGTACTTCGAAATAACACCGGGTGATCAAAAAGTCAGTATAAATTTGAAAACTTAATAAACCACGGAATAATGCATATAGAGAGGTAAAAATTGACACATATGCTTGGAATGACATGGGGTTTTATTAGAACAAAAAAAAACAAAGTTCACAAAATGTCAGACGGATGCCACTGGACAGCAAAACGTCAGTGATTGCTACCGTGACGGGTGAGAGGTACGCCGATATCTTACAGAATCGCATCATCCCCAGCCTGGCTGATAAACACCTGCTGGAACGTACGATGTTTATGCAGGATGCCGCTCCACCCCATATTGCTAGACGCGTGAAAGATCTCTTGCGCGCGTCGTTTGGTGATGATCGTGTGCTCAGCCGCCACTTTCGTCATGCTTGGCCTCCCAGGTCCCCAGACCTCAGTGCGTGCGATTATTGGCTTTGGGGTTACCTGAAGTCGCAAGTGTATCGTGATCGACCGACATCTCTAGGGATGCTGAAAGACAACATCCGACGCCAATGCCTCACCATAACTCCGGACATGCTTTACAGTGCTGTTCACAACATTATTCCTCAACTACAGCTATTGTTGAGGAATGATGGTGGACGTATTGAGAATTTCCTGTAAAGATCATCATCTTTGCTTTGTCTTACTTTGTTATGCTAATTATTGCTATTCTGATCAGATGAAGCGCCATCCATCCGGCATTTTTTGAACTTTGAACTTTTGTATTTTTTTGGTTCAAGAAAACCCCGTGTCATTCCAAGCATGTGTGTCAATTTGTACCTCTCTATCTACATTATTCCATGATTTATTCAGTTTTCAAATTTATACTGACTTTTTGATCACCCGGTATATAACGTCCCCATGCTCTTCATTCAGTTCCATCGAAAACTGTTGCAACAGACAGTGGAATAACGCGCGCGACTTCAGAAATTCATTTCAATATCTTCACGTGCTACTTGCCTATAATTTCAACATGAAGTGCTTCTTGATGTAAGTTACAATGTAGGCTGGTTATCAATCGTAAATTTTTGCTATTTCATTATCAAATAAGATTTTTAAATCTTTTGCGTGATGTTTTCACATGGTTTCCTAGGAGATCTCCAGTACAAGTCCATTGTGCAGCTGCGTAATAGGCGCCGAGAATTCTCTTTCCTCTCTTTTGTCACTGTTGTGTACATAGTTCCACGTAGTCAGTGCGTACACAACTTTCCCACTAGAGCGCGCCCCGCTAAGCACAACAGTGCAGGCGCAGCACTCGTCCATTTCCGCACTACGAGATGGCGCTGCCTTAGAGACGGACCAAATTCTGCTTCCGCCGATCTGCGTATTGATATGTAACGCAGCCAATGAGATTGCTGCTGACGTAGAACCTTTTCTCCTTGCAGATCACACTCGTGCAGTGATACCTGAACGCAAGAGGTATTAAACGAGTGTACAGATCTCCAATTAGTCAATCTGCATTTGTCTGCACCAGTCTGCATTTGTCTGCACCAGTCTGTACCAGTCTGAATTAGTCTGTACCAGTCTATAGTCAAGTTTCAGTCTGCTCCTAATAAGATTACCATATTCCTGTACATAGCCATGAAGATAAATGTATACACACTTTGTCAAGTATCAGAGATATGTGAGAATAAGATTAACGTACCAAGACCAAAGGAACTTCAGATTGTCAATTGTAAACAGCATCCAGAATCAAGTTACGTAATATCTACAATTTTTATTATTTTAATAAATGTGTGTGAAAATTAATCAAGTTCTGTTTAAAGTTGGTCACCGTCAATCTACTACTCTAAGCGCGCAAGTGGCATTTCTACCGTCTGACCTAACGGCGGAAGATAAACACGCCTCGATAAGACCACGAGACATATTGCTGACACTCGCCTACTTCGTTAGAGCGACAAGTCAAATAATCTGATGGTGTGGCTACCGAAGGTCTTACAGTACGCACACCACAGTCACTTACATTCATTTTTAAGGGTTTATAATGATAGATCGCTAGAGTGCCTCTTTTTGTGGAAGCAGCCACTGGCCCTGTGAACGTCCGTCGTACAGCGAACGAACGGCGAATGACGAACAGCGCTGTCACCACGATTCCGCAGAACTGAAGAGAGTCACGCCAGCCGAAAGCCGCCGTTCCGCAGCGCTAATTGAAACGTCACGCTGTACTGAGCGCTTCCGGGAGGGAGCGGGACAGGCCGAGCGTCGCCAGCGGCCCTTGCACAGTGGCCGCACGCCGATCGTCATGCCGTCGCCAGACGTGGTATAGACAGCCCAACTCATAGCACGAATACTGCAGTTTAGTGCCAACGCGTTGTGCGTTTTCTGCTTCTGTAAGTAGTTCAGCTTCACTGTCAGGTGCCAGATGTGCTTTCTGGATTCACTGACAGTCATGCTTTGGCGAATAACAATATTCTTGTACGACGTGGTTGCTGTGGCTGTGCTAGGACACAGTCATACGATACGACGTCCAGAACGTTGAGAAGACGTGAAGAATGACGGCAGGAATATCTGAGGGTCCTCGTTCAGCACGGGATGAACAGACAAAGTACCTGGTCATACTATGTAGGCTTTCACGGCCGGTATTGTCTCCACTTTAAAACTTCCGGGCTGATAGGCCGTGGTCGAAGTATAAAACTCTCCCCTGACGTTTCGTCTCCGACTGCGGGAGACATCTTCGGAGGTACAGCGGCGAACTGCGAAGAAAACTCAAGGAAGCACTCATTATATAGGCAGTACAGAGGGCGCCACTGTTGATCACGTGGCGTCGGCTATGAGATTGTATCTGGTAAATTCAACATTCTCGATTCAAAGTAATCGATCGTCACGCTTGCGGTGCAACGCTGACATCCAAATTTTATCCAGTTTAACACCTTCGTCATTCCTGTTAAAATTATTACGGTGTTTATCAATCTCGATAGCCTCTCTATACATGCGTGCATAATAATGCGAGGTTTTTGATATGGCGCTCGTCTCGCTGAATTTTATTGCGTGATCACCTTCCTGGTAAACATGTTCCGCTACGGCCGGTTTATCCGTGTGACCCAGGCGGAAATTCCTCTTATGTTCAACAAGACGAGTGTTCACACTTCTCTTTGTGACCACAACTACAAGAATTTTATACACCCCCGTGTGGCCAAAGGGTGTCGTGCATCTTTTGCCGATCTTAAATATTCTTTTATTTTCCTGGTGGGTCTGAAAATAGTTTCCACCCTATACTTGCTTAAAACTTTACTAATGAACGGAAGAAAAACTTTGCCCTTGGGCGACTGTTGTTCGTCGTTACTCCTGATTCTCTGCCTAGAGCGATTGCTCGATCTATATACTTGCTAGAATAGCCATTCTTCACGAAGGTTGATCGTAGTTGTACAATCTCATCTTTTAAATAAACAGGTCCACAAATTTTGTACGCCCTGTCTATCACGGTTTCCATTACACCTCTTTTTTGTCTAGGGTGGTGGTTTGAATCTATATGAGAATAAAGCGAAGAAAGACGAAAATAATATGAAGCATCCGGTCTGAGAACTGGGAAAAGCTTAACATCAAAAACTGTAATCACGTAGTAGACGAAGTTAAAGAATTCTGTCACCTTTTAAGCAAAATAACTCATGACACGGAAAGCAAGGAGGACATAATGTTGAGGACCAGTGGAGAAACTTCAGAACCATCATACAATATGCATTAGATGAGTATGTGCCAAGCAAGATCGTAAGAGATGAAAAAGAGCCACCATGGTACAACAACCGAGTTAGAAAACTGCTGCGGAAACAAAGGGAACTTCACAGCAAACATAAACATATCCAAAACCTTGCAGACAAACAAAAATTACGCGAAGCGAAATGTAGTGTGAGGAGGGCTATGCGAGAGGCGTTCAATGAATTCGAAAGTAAAGTTCTATGTACTGACTTGGCAGAAAATCCTAAGAACCTTTGGTGTTATGTCAAAGCAGTAGGTGGATCAAAACAAAATGTCCAGGCACTCTGTGACCAAAATGGTACTGAGACAGAGGATGACAGACTAAAAGGCCGAAATACTAAATGTCTTTTTTCAAAGCTGTTTCACAGAGGAAGACTGCACTGTAGTTCCTTCTCTAGATTGTCGCACAGATGACAAAATGGTAGATATCGAAACAGATGCAGAGGGATAGAAAAACAATTAAAAACGCTCAAAAGAGAAAAGGCCGCTGGACCTGATGGGATACCAGTTCGATTTTACACAGAGTACGCGAAGGAACTTGCCCCCTCCTTGTAGCGGCGTACCGTACGTCTCTACGAGAGCACAGCGTTCCAAAGGATTGGAAAATGGCACAGGTCTTCCCCGTTTTCAAGAAGGGACGTCGAACAGATGTGCAGAACTATAGACCTATATCTCTAACGTCGATCAGTTGTAGAATTTTGGAACACGTATTATGTTCGAGTATAATGACTTTTCTGGAGACTA
This sequence comes from Schistocerca piceifrons, assembly GCF_021461385.2. Classification (NCBI taxonomy): domain Eukaryota; kingdom Metazoa; phylum Arthropoda; class Insecta; order Orthoptera; family Acrididae; genus Schistocerca; species Schistocerca piceifrons. Next base: position 44,188,802 of record NC_060144.1, on the reverse strand, counting down.
GAAATCTACTCTGTAGGAATCAGCATGGGTTTCGAAAAAGACGGTCGTGTGAAACTCATCTCGCGCTATTCGTCCACGAGAGAGGGCCATTGACACGGGTTCACAGGTAGATGCTGTGTTTCTTGACTTCCGCAAGGTGTTCGATACAGTTCTTCACAGTCGTTTAATGAACAAAGTAAGAGCATATGGACTATCAGACTAATTATGTGATTGGATTGAAGAGTTCCTAGATAACAGAACGCAGCATGTCATTCTCAATGGAGAGAAGTCTTCCGAAGTAAGAGTGATTTCAGGTGTGCCGCAGGGGAGAGTCGTAGGACCGTTGCTATTCATGATATGTATAAATGACCTTGTGCATGACATCGGAAGTTCACTGAGTCGTTTTACGGATGATGCTGTAGTATATCGAGAGGTTGTAACAATGGAAAATTGTACTGAAATGCAGGAGGATCTGCAGCGAAATGACGCATGGTGCAAGGAATGGCAATTGAATCTCAATGTAGACAAGTGTAATGTGCTGCGAATACGTAGAGAGAACGATCCTTTATCATTTAGCTACAATAGGAACCCATGAACCATGGACCTTGCCGTTGGTGGGGAGGCTTGCGTGCCTCAGCGATACAGATGGCCGTACCGTAGGTGCAACCACAATGGAGGGGTATCTGTTGAGAGGCCAGACAAACATGTGGTTTCTGAAGAGGGCCAGCAGCTTTTTCAGTAGTTGCAGGGGCAACAGTCTGGAGGATTGACTGATCTGGCCTTGTAACATTAACCAAAACGGCCTTGCTGTGCTGGTACTGCGAACGGCTGAAAGCAAGGGGAAACTACAGCCGTAATTCTTCCCGAGGACATGCAGTTTTACTGTATGATTAAATGATGATGGCGTCCTCTTGGGTAAAATATTCCGGAGGTAAAATAGTCCCCCATTCGGATCTCCGGGCGGGAACTAATCAAGAGGACGTCGTTATCAGGAGAAAGAAAACTGGCGTTCTACGGATCGGAGCGTGGAATGTCAGATCCCTTAAGCGGGCAGGTAGGTTAGAAAATTTAAAAATGGAAATCGACAGGTTAAAGTTAGATATAGTGGGAATTAGTGAAGTTCGGTGGCAGGAGGAACAAGACTTTTGGTCAGGTGATTACAGGGTTATAAATACAAAATCAAATAGGGGTAATGCAGGAGTAGGTTTAATAATGAATATAAAAATAGGAGTGCGGGTTAGCTACTACAAACAGCATAGTGAACGCATTATTGTGGCCAAGATAGACACATAGCCCATGCCTACTACAGTAGTACAAGTTTATCTGCCAACTAGCTCTGCAGATGATGAAGAAATTGATGAAATGTATGACGAGATAAAAGAAATTATTCAGGTAGTGAAGGGAGACGAAAATTTAATAGTCATGGGTGACTGGAATTCGTCAGTAGGAAAAGAGGGAGAAGGAAACATAGTAGGTGAATATGGATTGGGGGGAAGAAATGAAAGAGGAAGCCGCCTTGTAGAATTTTGCACAGAGCATAACTTAATCATAGCTAACACCTGGTTCAAGAATCATAAAAGAAGGTTGTATACCTGGAAGAATCCTGGAGATAGTAAAAGGTATCAGATAGATTATATAATGGTAAGACAGAGATTTAGGAACCAGGTTTTAAATTGTAAGGCATTTCCAGGGGCAGATGTGGATTCTGACCACAATCTATTGGTTATGAACTGCAGATTGAAACTGAAGAAACTGCAAAAAGGTGGGAATTTAAGGAGATGGGACCTGGATAAACTGAAAGAACCAGAGGTTGTAGAGAGTTTCAGGGAGAGCATAAGGGAACAATTGACAGGAATGGGGGAAGAAAATACAGTAGAAGAAGAATGGGTAGCTCTGAGGGATGAAGTAGTGAAGGCAGCAGACGATCAAGTAGGTAAAAAGACGAGGGCTAATAGAAATCCTTTGGTAACAGAAGAAATATTGAATTTAATTGATGAAAGGAGAAAATATAAAAATGCAGTAAATGAAGCAGGCAAAAAGGAATACAAACGTCTCAAAAATGAGATCGACAGGAAGTGCAAAATGGCTAAGCAGGGATGGCTAGAGGATAAATGTAAGGATGTAGAGGCTTGTCTCACTAGGGGTAAGATAGATACTGCCTACTGGAAAATTAAAGAGACCTTTGGAGAGAAGAAAACCACTTGTATGAATATCAAGAGCTCAGATGGCAACCCAGTTCTAAGCAAAGAAGGGAAGGCAGAAAGGTGGAAGGCGTATATAGAGGGTTTATACAAGGGCGATGTACTTGAGGACAATATTATGGAAATGGAAGAGGATGTAGATGAAGACGAAATGGGAGATAAGATACTGCGTGAAGAGTTTGACAGAGCACTGAAAGACCTGAGTCGAAACAAGGCCCAGGGAGTAGACAATATTCCATTAGAACTACTGATGGCCTTGGGAGAGCCAGTCACGACAAAACTCTACCATCTGGTAAGCAAGATTTATGGGACAGGCGAAATACCCTCAGACTTCAAGAAGAATGTAATAATTCCAATCCCAAAGAAAGCAGGTGTTGACAGATGTGAAAATTACCGAACTATCAGTTTAATAAGTCACAGCTGCAAAATACTAACGCGAATTCTTTACAGACGAATGGAAAAACTAGTAGAAGCGGACCTCGGGGAAGATCAGTTTGGATTCCGTAGAAATGTTGGAACACGTGAGGCAATACTAACCTTATGATTTATCTTAGGAGAAAGATTAAAAAGGCAAACCTACGTTTCTAGCATTTGTAGACTTAGAGAAAGCTTTTGACAATGTTAACTGGAATACTCTCTTTCAAATTCTGAAGGTGGCAGGGGTAAAATACAGCGAGCGAAAGGCTATTTACAATTTGTACAGAAACCAGATGGCAGTTATAAGAGTCGTGGGGCATGAAAGGGAAGCAGTGGTTGGGAAAGGAGTGAGACAGGGTTGTAGCCTCTCCCCGATGTTATTCAATCTGTATATTGAGCAAGCAGTAAAGGAAACAAAAGAAAAATTCGGAGTAGGTATTAAAATTCATAGAGAAGAAGTAAAAACTTTGAGGTTCGCCGATGACATTGTAATTCTGTCAGAGACAGCAAAGGACTTGGAAGAGCAGTTGAACGGAATGGACAATGTCTTGAAAGGAGGATATAAGATGAACATCAACAAAAGCAAAAGGAGGATAATGGAATGTAGTCCAATTAAATCGGGTGATCCTGAGGGAATTAGATTAGGAAATGAGACACTTAAAGTAGTAAAGGAGTTTTGATATTTAGGAAGTAAAATAACTGATGTTGGTCGAAGTAGAGAGGATATAAAATGTAGACTGGCAATGGCAAGGAAATCGTTTCTGAAGAAGAGAAATTTGTTAACATCGAGTATAGATTTAAGTGTCAGGAAGTCGTTTCTGAAAGTATTTGTATGGAGTGTAGCCATGTATGGAAGTGAAACATGGACGATAACTAATTTGGACAAGAAGAGAATAGAAGCTTTCGAAATGTGGTGCTACAGAAGAATGCTGAAGATAAGGTGGGTAGATCACGTAACTAATGAGGAGGTATTGAACAGGATTGGGGAGAAGAGAAGTTTGTGGCACAACTTGACTAGAAGAAGGGATCGGTTGGTAGGACATGTTTTGAGGCATCAAGGGATCACAAATTTAGCATTGGAGGGCAGCGTGGAGGGTAAAAATCGTAGAGGGAGACCAAGAGATGAATACACTAAGCAGATTCAGAAGGATGTAGGTTGCAGTAAGTACTGGGAGATGAAGAAGCTTGCACAGGATAGAGTAGCATGGAGAGCTGCATCAAACCAGTCTCAGGACTGAAGACCACAACAACATATAAATGACCTTGTGGATGACATCGGAAGTTCACTGAGGCGTTTTGCGGATGATGCTGTAGTATATCGAGAGGTTGTAACAATGGAAAATTGTACTGAAATGCAAGAGGATCTGCAGCGAATTGACGCATGGTGCAGGGAGTGGCAATTGAATCTCAATGTAGACAAGTGTAATGTGCTGCGAATACGTAGAGAGAAAGATCCTTTATCATTTAGCTACAATATAGCAGGTCAGCAAGTGGAAGCAGTTAATTCCATAAATTATCTGGGAGTAGGCATTAGGAGTGATTTAAAATGGAATGATCATGTAAAGTTGATCGTCGGTAAAGCAGATGCCAGACTGAGATTCATTGGAAGAATCCTTTTCTTTTCTTTTTCTTTTTTTTTGTCATCAGTCTACTGACTGGTTTGATGCGGCCCGCAACGAATTCCTTTCCTGTGCTAACCTCTTCATCTCAGAGTAGCACTTGCAACCTACGTCCCCAATCATTTACTTGACGTATTCCAATCTCTGTCTTCCTCTACAGTTTCTGCCCTCTACAGCTCCCTATAGTTCCATGGAAGTCATTCCCTCATGTCTTAGCAGATGTCCTATCATCCTGTCCCTTCTCCTTATCAGTGTTTTCCACATATTCCTTTCCTCTCCGATTCTGCGTAGAACCTCCTCATTCCTTACCTTATCAGTCCACCTAATTTTCAACATTCGTCTATAGCAACACATCTCAAATGCTTCGATTCTCTTCTGTTCCGGTTTTCCCACAGTCCATGTTTCACTACCATACGATGCTGTACTTCAGACGTACATCCTCAGAAATTTCTTCCTCAAATTAAGGCCGGTATTTGATATTAGTAGACTTCTCTTGGCCAGAAATGCCTTTTTTGCCATAGCGAGTCTGCTTTTGATGTCCTCCTTGCTCCGTCCGTCATTGGTAATTTTACTGCCTACGTAGCAGAATTCCTTAACTGCATTGACTTCATGACCATCAATCCTGATGTTAAGTTTCTTGCTGTTCTCATTTCCACTACTTCTCATTACCTTCGTCTTTCTCTGATTTACTCTCAAACCATACTGTGTACTCATAAGACTGTTCATTCCGTTCAGCAGATCATTTAATTCTTCTTCACTTTCACTCAGGATAGCAATGTCATCAGCGAATCGTATCATTGATATCCTTTCACCTTGTATTTTAATTCCAGTCCTGAACTTTTCTTTTATTTCCATCATTGCTTCCTCGATGTACAGATTGAAGAGTAGGGGCGAAAGGCTACAGCCTTGTCTTACACCCTTCTTAATGCGAGCACTTCGTTCTTGATCGTCCACTCTTATTATTCCCTCTTGGTTGTTGTACGTATTGTATATGACCCGTCTTTCCCTATAGCTTACCCCCATGTTTTCAGAATCTCGAACAGCTTGCACAATTTTATATTGTCGAACGCTTTTTCCAGGTCGACAAATCCTATGAAAGTGTCTTGATTTTTCTTTAGCATTGCTTCCATTATTAGCTGTAACGTCAGAATTACCTCTCTCGTCCCTTTACTTTTCCTAAAGCCAAACTGATCTTCACCTAGTGCATTCTCAATTTTCTTTTCCATTCTTCTATATATTATTCTTGTAAGCAACTTCGATGCATGAGCTGTTAAGCTGATTGTGCGATAATTCTCGCACTTGTCAGCTCTTGCCGTCTTCGAAATTGTGTGGATGATGCTTTTCCGAAAGTCAGATGGTATGTCGCCAGACTCATATATTCCACACACCAACGTGAATAGTCGTTTTGTAGCCACTTCCCTCAATGATTTTAGAAATTCTGATGGCTTGTTATCTATCCCTTCTGCCTTATTTGACCGTAAGTCCTCCAAAGCTCTTTTAAATTCCGATTCTAATACTGGGTCCCCCATCTCTTCTAAATCGACTCCTGTTTCTTCTTCTATCACATCAGACAAATCTTCACCCTCATAGAGGCTTTCAATGTATTCTTTCCACCTATCTGCTCTTTCCTCTGCATTTAACAGTGGAATTACCGTTGCACTCATAATGTTACCACCGTTGCTTTTAATGTCACCAAAGGTTGTTTTGACTTTCCTGTGTGCTGAGTCTGTCCTTCCGACAATCATATCTTTTTCGATGTCTTCACATTTTTCCTGCAGCCATTTCGTCTTAGCTTCCTTGCACTTCCTATTTATTTCATTCCTCAGTGACTTGTATTTCTGTATTCCTGATTTTCCCGGAACATGTTTGTACTTCCTCCTTTCATCAATCAACTGAAGTATTTCTTCTGTTACCCATGGTTTCTTCGCAGCTACCTTCTTTGTACCTATGTTTTCCTTCCCAACTTCTGTGATGGCCCTTTTTAGAGATGTCCATTCCTCTTCAACCGTACTGCCTACTGCGCTATTCCTCATTGCTGTATCTATAGCGTTAGAGAACTTCAAACGTATCTCGTCATTCCTTAGTACTTCCGTATCCCACTTCTTTGTGTATTGATTATTCCTGACTAATGTCTTGAACATCAGCCTACTGTTCATCACTACTATATTGTAATCTGAGTCTATATCTGCTCCTGGGTACGCCTTACAGTCCAGTATCTGATTTCGGAATCTCTGTATGACCATGATGTGATCTAATTGAAATCTTCCCGTATCTCCCGGCCTTTTCCAAGTATACCTCCTCCTCTTGTGATTCTTGAACAGGGTATTCGCTATTACTAGCTGAAACTTGTTACAGAACTCAGTTAGTCTTTCTCCTCTTTCATTCCTTGTCCCAAGCCCATATTCTCGTGTAACCTTTTCTTCTACTCCTTCCCCTACAACTGCATTCCAGTCGCCCATGACTATTAGATTTTCGTCCCCCTTTACGTACTGCATTACCCTTTCAATATCCTCATACACTTTCTCTATCTGTTCATCTTCAGCTTGGGACGTCGGCATGTATACCTGAACTATCCTTGTCGGTGTTGGTCTGCTTTTGATTCTGATTAGAACAACCCGGTCACTGAACTGTTCACAGTAACACACCCTCTGCCCTACCTACCTATTCATAACGAATCCTACACCTGTTATACCATTTTCTGCTGCTGTTGATATTACCCGATACTCATCTGAGCAGAAATCCTTGTCTTCCTTCCACTTCACTTCACTGACCCCTACTATATCTACATTGAGCCTTTGCATTTCCCTTTTCAGATTTTCTAATGTCCCTACCGCGTTCAAGATTCTGACATTCCACGCCCCGACTCGTAGAACGTTATCCTTTCGTTGATTATTCAATCTTTTTCTCATGGTAACTCCCCCCCCCCCCCCTTGGCAGTCCCCTTCCGGAGATCCGAATGGGGGACTATTCCGGAATCTTTTTCCAATGGAGAGATCATCATGACACTTCTTCAATTACAGGCCACATGTCCTATGGACACTCGTTACGTGTCTTTAATGCAGTGGTTTTCATTGCCTTCTGCATCCTCATGTCGTTGATCATTGCTGATTCTTCCGCCTTTAGGGGCAATTTCCCACCCCTAGGACAAGAGAGTGCCCTGAACCTCTATGCGCTCCTCCGCCCTTTTTGACAAGGTCGTTGGCAGAATGAGGCTGACTTCTTATGCCGGAAGTCTTCGGCGGCCAATGCTGATTATTTATCAAAATTTAGGCAGTGGCGGGGATCGAACCCGGGACCGAAGACAATTTGATTATGAATCAAAGACGTTACCCCTAGACCACGGGTACCTAACGAAATGCAATCCGAAAACAAAAGAAGTAAGTTACGGTACACTTGTTCGCCCACTGCTTGAATATTGCACAGCAGTGTGGGATCTGTACCAGATAGGGTTGATAGAAGAGATAGAGAAGATCCAACGGAGAGCAGCGTGCTTCGTTAGAGGATCATTTTGTAATCGCGAAAGCGTTACGGAGATGATAGATAAACTCCAGTGGAAGACTCTGCAGGAGAGACGCTTAGTAGGTCATTACGGGCTTTTGTCGAAGTTTCGAGAACATACCTTCACCGAGGAGTCAAGCAGTATATTGCTCCCTCCTATGTATATCTCGCGAAGAGACCATGAGGATAAAATCAGAGAGATTAGAGCCCACACAGAGGCATACCGACAATCTTTCTTTCGACGAACAATACGAGACCGGAATAGAAGGGAGAACCAATAGAGGTACTCAAGGTACCCTCGGCCACACACCGTCAGGTGGCTTGCGGTGTATGGATGTAGATGTTGATGGAGATACTAAGCAGACTAGGAAAGGGAAAGATGGTATTCCTGCCAAACGAAAACTATTAGCATTAACGTAGGCCGTAATTCGAGAAAGAAATTTCTGAGAATTTAAGTTTGGAGCACGGCATTGTATGGTAGTGAATCACTAACTGGAGAAAAACGTGAACAGAGGAGAATTAAGTGTCTGAGATGCGCTCCTACAGAAAAATGTTGAAGATTAGGTGGACTGACATTGGTAAGAAATGTAGGGGTACCCCGCAGATTTGACGAAGAAAAGAACATACGGAAAGCACTGAGGAGAAGAAGGGACAGGTTGATAGGACTTGCCTTAAGACATCAGTGAATGACTTCTGTACTACCAGAAGGAGCAGTAAAAGGTAACAAATGTAGGAGAAGGAAAAGATTGGTAAACACCAAAATAAATAACGGACGACGCCGGATGACAATACTACGATATGAATAGGTTGACGCTGGGACCTTACAGGCAATGAAAAGGAAGATAACGTAGAGAAGGCCGAAATAATGAATTTTGTCGTCCAAAATTGTATCACCGCAGAATATCGTAATTTTGCTTACACGGCCGCTAATTAATATCATCTGAAATAAGTTAGGCAACGGCCTTGCCGCAGTGGATACACCGGTTCCCGTGAGATCACCGAAGTTAAGCGCTGTCGGGCGTGGTCGGCACTTGGATGGGTGACCATCCAGGCCGCCATGCGCTGTTGTCGTTTTTCGGGGTGCACTCAGCCTCGTAATGCCAATTGAAGAGCTACTCGACCGAATAGTAGCGGCTTCGGTCAAGAATATCATCGTAACGGCCCGGAGAGGGGTGTGCTGACCCCACGCCCCTCCTATCCGCATCCTCCTCTGAGGATGACAAGGCGGTCGGATGGTCCCGGTCGGCCACTCGTGGCCTGAAGACGGAGTGCTGAAATGAGTTGAAATTACACACAACGAGCTCAAGACCCTATTAGGACCAAAATCATTTAATCGAACAACATTTATTTTCATCTCAATCTTTATTATAATACAATAATTTCATAGGATTATTCCAGTACATTTTCACTACGGTCGCACATTTCGTGGCAACACTGAAATGGCAAATGGCGCAACAGGAAAGCAACTAGCTGAAAAAACTTGCTGTCCAGCAGCAGCAGTTTATCGATGGTCCTGCAGTACCGAAGGGTACCTAAAGACGAGAAAAGCGCAAGTCACTCCTGTTTCGGAGAAGGGTCGTAAGACAGATGCACATAACTGTAGGCCAATATCGCTGACGTCTGTATGCTGCACAATTATGGAACATTTTGTGTGCTCACATATTATGACGTTTTGGAAGCCGAAAATGTCTTCCGTAGAAATAAATAAGGATTTTGCGAAAAGAGATCTTGCGAATCTCAGCTCGCTCTGTTCCTCCAAGATATCCACAGTGCTGTAGACATCATCGCTCAGTTAGTGGAGTTCAGGAAGTCGCTTGACGCTGTCCAGCACTGCCGTTTAATGAAAAAATTACGAGCTTACAGACCAGTATTTGCGACTGGATTCAAGTCTTCGTTGTGGAGAGAACTCAACACGTTGCTCTTAACGCGAAAAAGTCGACAAATATGATAGTAACTTCCCAAGGAAGAGTGACAGGACGTTCTTTACAATATACATTGTAGCGGTGACCCCGTGTCAGGATTTTTAGTGGGGGTGGAGACACAGCAGGTGATGTGGTGACGCTGCTGGTGTAGGAGGCCGAGTTCGGGAGCTGGTGTGGGCCGCTGTCATTCGCTCTACGGCGTCAGTGGAACAGCAATATCTGGAAACATGTTTCACACCGGTGAGTCGGCCGTACAGAGTGTCTTTTCCAGCGCGGCGGAAAGAGCACTGACTCGCACACTCGCTTGCAACGCGGAATGCGTACGTAGCGGCGCGTCGCCTGGCTCTGTCAGTTGTGCGGGTGGGGGCCCGGTAGCTACGCCGCGCTGGCGGCCCCCACAGGAGTCTGCAGGCGCGAGCGCTGCCGAAGAGGAGCGTGCACTTAGGCCGGTTCCCACTACAGCGCGGCAGCGGCAGCGGCAGCGGCAGCGGCAGCGGCAAGCGTTTTCCGCTTTGACGCGGCGGCTCGCGGAATTGGCGTTCCCCCACCTGGAAGCGGCAGACACTAGCGGTAGCCAATGACGGACAGACACTGAGGTACGCGGCGGGACCCACTGAAACGCCCGGTGCATTTGATTAACTACATCTTACACCTGCATGAAGGAAAGACGAAGTTTGGTGAAGACATACCAATTTTTCATCTTATGTGCAACATACTCTTTCACATATTTCACTATTCATGTTTTCTCATTTCACCATCAACAGATTTCATGACTACCGTTCATGATTGTTCACTATCTCCTAACACATTGAAACAATGTACGGTAAAAGAGATTATTCAGATACTTAAGCGCGACAAAAATTTAAAATTTGATACGGTAACAGGTACACGAGACCAGTAAGAACGCAAAGGCTAGGGGGAAGGGATGAAAGTGGAAGCCACCTGATAGAATTTCCCACAGAGCATAATGTAATCATCGCCAGCACCTTGCTTAAGAATCACGAAAGAATAATATATACTTGGAACAGAGTTTTCGAAACCAGATTTTAAATTATAAGACATTTCCCGGTGAAGACGCAAACCTACAATAATTTATGGGTTACAGAGCTGCAGTTTACAAATAAAGAGACAGTAAACGGTAGCAAATTAAGGAGATGGAACTTGAATAAGTCAAGATTGGATTTCGATTGTTCGGGGGGAAGAGACCAAACAGCAAGGTCATCAGTCTCATCGGATTAGGGAAGGACGGGAAAGCAAGTCGGCTGTGCCCTTTCAAAGGAACCATCCCAGCATTTGCCTGAAGTGATTTAGGGAAATCACAGAAAACCTAAATCAGGATGGCCGGACGCAGGATTGAACAGTCGTCCTCCCGAATGCAAGTCCAGTGTGCTAACCACTGCGCCACGTCGCTCGGTAATAAGTCAAGACCTACAGTTTATCGGTAATCTTAAAGTTACCGTAATGCAACCACTGACTGAAACTGAGGATGGAATCCGCCAGAATACGAATGGATATCTTTGAGAGAAGAAGTGGTGAATGCAGCAGAGTATGTGAACGGGAAAAAGGTACAGTAGAAATCGTTAGATAAAACGTGATGTATTAAATTTGACAAGAGGGAAGAATATAAAAATGCAGCAAATAAAGTAGGCCATGGTAAATAGAAATGTCTAAACATGACGTTGCCAGAAAGTCCAAAACCACAGCGCGATTTTGCACTTGGAAAACACAGGAGAATGAAAACGAGAAAGAAGAAAGAAAACTTTGTTCAAAGGAGAAGCAACTGTCAGGAGCTCATTTGGCAGGCCAGAAGTAAGCAAATAAGATTGGCAGCGCGGTTCTGCAGCGCGGCACATAGCTGCGGCAGCGGTTCGACTTGGACAAACCGTGACGCAGACCCCGCCGCGCCGCGCCGCTAATGGCGTTTCCATGGCAACCACGCCGCTGCCGCGCGGTTTTGACGCGTGGCAGCCCTAGTTGGAACCGGCCTTTAGGCTGCAGCTGCGCAGGGTAGTCGTGCGGTCTGGGGCGCATTCTCACGGCCCACGCGGCTCCCCCCGTCGGAGGTTCGAGTCCTCCCTCGGGCATGGGTGTGTGTCTTGTCCTTAGCGTAGGTTAGTTTACGTTAGATTGAGTAGTGCGTAAGCTTAGGGACCGTTGACCTCAACAGTTTGGTGCCATAAGACCTTACAAAAAAGTTTCAATTTACTTAAGCGGCTGTCACTGACGGCGGGTGCGCTGAAGTGGCAAACCCAGGTCCCAGATCGTACTACATACATCCAGGGAGCTCGGTACTCAGGTGCAACGCCCGACTGGTTGCAAGCGGAATGTTGCAGTCACCCAAGGGAAGGCACAGGCTGAGGCACATCTTCAGTCATGGCGGCGACCAAGTGGCAGAGGCAACTTGCAGCGGCCAAGCTGGTTGGCTGTGGTCTCGGTGGCGAAGTCTTCTCTTGGCTGTAGGCATCACGTCACTAGTCGCCAGTCAGGTCATTCTGTAGCTAACGAGGCTGCCATTCCGTCAGAACCAGAGGTACAGTTGGGATTACCAGGCACTGAGACCGAGGCTTAGTAAACGGTTGTATTTAATCTGAACGCAACGTCATCGCGGCCGGCGATTCGGTCACCTGCCCTCGTTGTCTGGAGGTGTCGGCAGACTTGTCCCCACCGTGGTGTCTCGTTTATTGCCCGTTCCCTTCACTTTTGTGCATTCCGTCCGTTCTAGGACGCCATGGAGTGGCTGAGTCTGATGGTTACATGTTACGGCCCCGCTGTGCAAGGCTCGCGAAATGGCGATGCAGCGTTGACGCTTCTTGGTTACTTCTTGGCTCGATGTGGCGTTATATTATGAGCGGCGCTCTGGCTTCTGCAGTATAGTTGTGACACACGGTACGGGCCGCAGCTGATTCTCTGCCTCCGCCTCAAATAAACACTTTAAACATTCATTAGAGCTCCTGGGGATTGAGTTTGCTGTGCAACAATACAAATGATCGAGTAGAAAATGTCGATAGCTCCATAAGGTTGTTCGCAAATGATGCAGTTGTCTGCAAGAAGGTAGCAATGCCGGAAGAGCGATTTGCAGGAGAACATGCAGAGGATCGGTGAATTGCATAAGGACTAGCAGTTGGCCCCGAACGTAAATAAATGCAACATGTTGCATACAAATGGGAGAAGAAATTCGATGCTGTACAACTATGGTATTGCTAAATTGTTGGAAACAATATCTGCCGTAATATGTCTTGAAATAATATCCTGGAACGAAGTTAAGTGGAATGACCGTGTAATACATATTGTAGGAAAACCACCTGCTACACTAATATTCATAGGAATAATCTTAAGGAAGTGAACTCACTTACGAAAGAAGTGATTACGAAACAGTTTTTCGCCCGGTTCTTGAGTATTGCTCATAATATTTGGACACATGCGACGTAAGACTAATAGAAGAGACAGAGAACATCCAATGGAAAGCAGAACCTGAGAGTAGTACAGAGATACTACAGTATCAGGTGTTACAAGAGAGCCGTTGCGAATCACACAGTGGTTTGCTATTCAAATTTCCGAGAGATTACGTTCCAAGGAGAATCGGGCGACATACAGATTTCTCTCACACAGGTCTCGCGAAATGACCACAGTGGGACATCTGGGAAATAAGAGGTATAGTACACAGCTTTACCGACAATCATTCCTCGACGTGGGAGTGTGCGATCAGATAGTGCATCCAAAAGAGCTCTCCGCCACACACCTCAAGCAGCTTGCGCTTTGTTGATGTAGAAGCGTAAACAGTACGTTCGAAGTATAGCTTTACGAGATGATTGCAACAAAATTTCTCTAGCCTTTCTGATATTTAAGCGGATTTACTGACGGAAGAAATTGAGAACATTCGCAAACATAACAATAAGCAAGTAGTTTATGTCACACTAGCATAATAAGTAGATCAACAATTAACCGTAAATCTTAATCAACAGATTACACAGTCTTATCAGGGAACGCCTAAAAAAATTGGTTTAAGGTAGAATCAAAATTATCCCTCGCCAGGAATCGTTGAAGTGAGCACCTGCCACAGCGAATTTAAACATTCAAGGAGGATTTCCTATGATGCTGTAGGCAAATATCGAATATGGAGTACTCGATGTGGTCGTGACTTGATGCAGACAATGCCGATTACAGCTCCCACGTGAAGAAAGGGTCGTTGTAAGGCTCAGAATTGTTGGATCTGAGTACAACTTGCCCCCTCCTCTACAGTCACATGGTCATGGCTAAACTCCGGATCCTACTGACTATAGTCTGTAGTCTGTGCACAATGCTTTGCCGTCCTGTGAACAATGTCTCTGAGCATAGTTTTTAGACACTCCTGTTTGAGGACTGTGTATACTGTAAATCCTCCTGGTGGTTTCCCATACTTTTGTAGAACAAGTGGAACTGTTGATGGAGTCCTGGAACGTCTGCCACGACCTTTTCTTACCCTCCTTAATGACACATCGTGCCTTGGCTCTTATGACTCGGAAGACTGTGATGTCGTCTGCCATCGAAGATCTGCACGCCTGTCCAGGATTGCTGAGCAGCACATCAAAGTACAGATTGCCTGCCAAGATGTCCTGAAAGAGATGGATAAGTCATTTGACACAGCGCATTGGGTTGGGGATACAAGGCGGGATGCTTAGGCAAAGGAAAACTGCCTTAACAGGGTCAGGAGCTTAGGGGCTACTGATACACCCTCTTCATTATTTTTTGCCCGTCGACAACACCTTCTGGAGTCCACCCAGTTTTCAGATCCTCCTGGGGAATATCCACCAGATCCCTGCAATTCTCAACACTTTTCCTGAAATTCAAGGTGGTGTGCAGCTCAATTCTGACGGCATATTACACAAGGCACTGAGCTCTCTGAAGGTTTCTAGAGTTTCCACCAACAGTCACCCACTACACAACCACGTGCCTGCGGGCAGTGCGTTCCAAGTCTTATTGAAAATAGAAGGAATCTTTGTCGAAGCTGCCCTCAGTCCTTTTCACTATTAAAAATACGTTCTGATAATCAGCATGCGTTCTACTATTAGCGATTAGACTTTTGAAACTGGTTCCAGAAACATAAGGACTGGCGACACGAGCGCTCGTATTTGACTGTGTGTTGGTATCTATCAGCAGCCTACACTTTGCACTGGGAGGAAAAGATAAAATTTCGAGGGTTCCACCTTAGCCTCGCCTAGGAAGATGAAAGTCCACATATACAATGCCCCATTTGCCTAGGTAAGGTACAGCTGAGGTGCAGCAGGTTCGCCAGAGGTTGCCCACTAATGACCCAAACAGCCAAGCATGTCACGGCGCGCAGCATACCTTCATACTAAGGATTCTTTATAGAGATTTTTACCATCCTTGCGACCCAAGCGGTGAAACCAATACCGCCATTCCCTGCGCCACACAACGCTCCACGGCTGCGCCGCGCGGTAGTCACTGAAGCAAGTGCAGAACTTACAGTGACAGAGGACTGGCGACGCTTACCAGTCTGAAGCTCAGGAATCCTGAAGTCACCGAGCACGTACCCGGCAAATGAATGCTGAACCACTAAGGGTGCCATCATGCCATCCGGCCACGTTCTTCACGACCATTCAGGAAATCCTGATATCAGCAACAGCATATCGTTATCATCAAGGCCACCCTGACGCCCCCACAACGCTCCTTCCTGCCCTGCTACCTGCACTCCTACACCCCCCCCCCCCCCCCCCCCCGCCCTGGACACTTGAGAGTGCACACCCATAGACCGCTAGTCAATGTCATCACCAATGGCGTGAAAGTTGAGCGAAGCAGTTTTAGTATGACAGCTGTATGTACTTGTAGGATGTTTCCGAGCAATTTGCTCTTCATTCTCAGTGCTCGGGTACTTGTTATATTAATTCTTCCCCCAAGAGAATACAAACGACCTGACGACGTGATGCATCATGCATCACGTTGATGTACAGTCAGGATCTCACACACATGACAAACATCAGCGTAGTGCCATATTAACGTCCGTAAGTAATTTAGAGCTCAAAAGGACCTGGAGTGCACATGAAAAATGCGCTGTTGCTCTTCATTCGAGGTCTCTGCTCTACTCTGAGGAGGCCAGGCACTGTAGTGACAAGAAGAGTGAGATGTTCTGACAATAAAAAAAAATGTCGTCATATAAGTAAGAAGCGAATCGTATGACATGAAATGTGATAACAGGGCATGGTGATCTGGAAGTAGTAGCTACTGAACCCATGCAAGCAAAACAGTAAAATATCTTTATATTACGCAACATCCAGCTTCTATATGAGAACAGAAATTACATTTGACAATCAATACCATCAACAGTAGATGAATAAGCAAGAAAAGTTCATTTTGCAATTTTGTATTCTGATTTAATTATTTCTAAAACAAACTACTACTTTAAATAAAAGCCTACAATCAATATTTATGTAAGGGAGCGCATTATGAAAGAAATTTAAGCCAATGCAATTTTAGGAAAATTTTAGAAACCTTAAAAAATTTAAAAAAATGACTTTGAAAAAATTTTTATATGCTAAGATAAATAACAAACGATTATAAAACGTCAAAACAAACGGCACCACCGCTACCTCAAATAATATTCAATCTGCAAGAAGTTTTATGAAAGAGAACCCATTTAAACAGTTTCAAAAAGAAATAAAAAATAATGGACATATACCGGCCCGCTATCGGACACGCACAACAGGGAGCCTGCTGGCCCTAGCATACGCCTGTACTGTGCGTCCACTCACTGCACGTACGGCATGTAGAGCCACAGATCATGGCCCGTAACGAGCAAAGTACAAAATTTGTAAACCAGAGAAAGATTAAACAGTCTTCTGCTCGTGACGCTTTGAGAAAGCACAACGCAGAAACTATACACACATTACTAAAAACAAATTGCCTTTTAATAATACATGACCCATTATCAGTCGGAAACACACAGACTTTAGCTACAGGGTGTACAGCTGAGTGGTGCTGCTAAATTAAATCAGGTGACAGCCACTTGTATTAATCAACGGACGTCGTAACAGCACCACCTTCACGAAGCCGAAATACAACTCAGCCATGGACCGAATGACACAGGCATCCTTTCATATGCGGATATCACTATCACTACAGGTAATCAGTAACCTGATATTACAGTGTCAAAGTGAAACTTCAAACACAAAACGGTACTGGGATGCTCACTGTTTTCACACTGATGTCCTTATGAAGGTAGCACTTAATTTTTCACCTTATGAATGCAGCACTTAAATTCTGACGAGCGCCAGAGCCACCCTTCCGTTCTGGGACTAGGAACTCAGTGCACGCACCGCACGAAGACTCGCCCTGGCCAATAGCATCGACATGGACTCATCAACCTCATCCCACTAATCCATAATCTGGGAACGGTTCCCTGTTCGATACTGCTCCTTTATTTCGGTTCTACGTTCAGCATTGCTACACTTCACTTGCCTCAAATGTGCCCTGATCTTTCACCTAGTGTTTAAATCTTGTAGCATGAAGCTGACGGGTAACGTCCTCTTTAGAACCAGACGCGATCCGAGAAATCAGTTCGACACCTTGCCAGTTATTCCCTCCTTACTTATGTTGGACAGCGAAGATTTGAGCGGAAAGGCGAACGTGAGTTTTGCCAGAGTCGGCTTTTGTGCTTCATGGTTGGCAATACTGAAAGCAAATGAAAGCCATCTTATTGAGTTATCCCAACGCCTTTGATAAAATAAATCATAGATGATCAAAGCCGACATAAGATTTATGTTAATCCTCTCAGCAAACAAGGGCTGCAGATAGTATGCATGGTTTAGTGGTAACGTGTGAGATGCCATCACTGAAATGAAATCCCTTGAAATGTCTTGTCGTAAAGGTGGGGGCTTCATCACTCAACAAAGCCTTTGTAGGACCGAAACTAGCAGATATCTCGTGCATGTACTGAATGCTGATAGCCGTGGTCGTCCCCTTGCCACGGATCAACCAAATGAACCCCATTAATGCGTCGCCCACCACAAAAAATTACCATTTACGGTTCGTGCAGGGTACCAAGGCAATCAATAGTCATCTTGTTCATCGGCTGATACTACCTAGTCGATTGCAACGGACCCTGTTTGGTTGTGACATCCAGCTCAGCGGTCTTACATTCCTCGTGTTTTCCCACGAGTGTGAGGATATTCGAGTCCATTTCCTTCCACGTCAATTCTTCCTTAATATTAATTCTCGTTTTATGGAAGCCAAGATGTTTCCAAAACAACAAATGGCGGAAATACTTAGAAACAGCATACACCAGGCCCCCGGCAGACAGAACGTCAGTTACCCATCGTCACGTGTGTGAAAACACATGGTTACACCTTGCAAGCAGTAACCCTTCAGTTTATCGCAATACTTTAGCTTACGCTGAATACCACACAACTTCGGATCTTGCTGCTGTCTCTTCTTGAGATGCGTAAAAAATTACGGTAGCTCGTATAGGAACAAATTCTACTTAATCCGTCAACCACATGGTTCTGCCCTCTCTTAATGTGAACGACCTCGAACTGGAAGGCCGATATCCGCAGCGCCCAGCGTGCTATACGGCCGGTGTTAACATAATGAACCACCGCCAAACGCAGCACCTTCTTGCGGGTCTCCAATGGAAACATTTATGGCTCTGAGCACTATGGGACTTAACTGCTGAGGTCATCAGTCCCTTAGAACGTAGAACTACTTAAACCTAACTAACCTAAGAACATCACACACATCCATGCCCGAGGCAGGATTCGAACCTGCGACCGTAGCGGTCACGCGGCTCCAGACTGTAGCGCCTAGAACCGCTCGGCCACACCGGCCGGCGGAAACATTTATGTTCTCAGTAGAGCTTAAATATTTTCATCGCAACTAGTGCTTCTTACACATACACCGAGTATTTGGCGTCGGCAGCAGGCAATGCCTTGGGTGCACACTGCGTCACATTCCTGAAGCAGAGCCATCGCAACGTCTGAATTAGACGCGACAGTCTGCCTGACATAGGGAGAATTTTAGTCAGGAATGCCCAATATAGGAGATTAAATTAGTTCTTGCTTTAGAGCAACAAAAGCGCCTTGCTGCGAGTCGCCTCAAACAAACCTTTTATATTTCCTCTCTGACTGGTTGAGAGGAGCCATAAGATAATAACAGTTAGAGATATTTTCCTAGAGTATTGACCATCTTGATAAACTGTGCAATGCTTTTCTTATTCCGAGGTACTGGAAGCTTATAGATTGGCTACATACAGGTTTGATCAATGGTATTGGCTTTGGCGGACACAGTGATGCTGAAAATGAAAATTTCAGTACGGGCCAAATTAACCTTTGAGATCTTAATCGTATATCCAGCCCCTCTTAGACGCCAGAGAATTTGACTCTGATGGTCCAAACGCTCATCAATACTATACACAACTATATCGTTCAGATAGTTATTTAAAAATCTGAATCTGAGACACCCACGACGGAGTCCAACTAACAAACGAGACGACCGCTGCTCCTCTGGCTAACTCGAATGGGATCCTATTGAATTCAAAATGGTCGTAGTCAGTACAGAAAGCAGCTGTCAACTTAGAATCCACCATAAGGGGTATTTGGTAATATGCTTGCTTAATCCCTAATACAGTGACGGCTTCAAGACTTTAGTACCCGCAAACCACGTCAGTGAATTGTGCAACTCGGGCTGTGGTACAGATTCCAAAAACACCTTTTTGTTCAATGCTCGATAATACCCTGCCCATTCCGCTTTGGGACCAAAAATGTCGGAGCCTCCGTACGACGAAACCGATGGTCTCACTACGCCACCCTGTAAAACTGTTTCACGGTTTTAAATAATTGCTCCAGTTTGGGAGATAAAAGTCTATACTGCGTCTGGCATACTGGATTCTAATAGATAAACTGGATTTGATACTATATCATCAGTTACCCCAACCCGGTCCGTGAGGTCCTCAGGAACTCTAGCTAATAATTACCCAACAGGATGGCATCCAAGTCCGGACGATGCTGCACCTCAAACTTAGCCCTTTAGCTGTAGCACTACACGCCTTAGCAGCTGTACCACGAACACAAGATGTATATCTCTTTCCAGGCTGAAATCTAAAGCAAAATCCCCTCACCTCAGGATAATCTAGGAGACACTGTAGTCTCTGGAAAATTAAAACCCAACAAAACATGAGTGCCTAACTTCTTTACCACGAAAAACTTAACCAGCCATGTCAAGTCATGTATGTGTAACTAAAATCGGACCTGATCTACTAGTCGCAATGGATGTCCTTGGACAGGCTGATAGTTCTGATCGACAGTTTGTAAGTCCGGGAACCTGGCTACTTGGATGTATCTACAATACCATTTCCTAGCACCCATCAAAACATTAGTAGTAGAATCAAGCATAGCGCACACGTGCACGGTAAACGGAGCTTGCTCACTGTACATAGCCGCCAGCAGTCCGAGTCAGCTGTTCAGACGCCTTTTCCGTGGCAACCCTACAAACCCTCACCAAATGCCCCTGTTCCCCGTAAAGGCACGCTCCATACGGAACACTCCGCCCCTATTCTGGCCAAGCGCTCTGAAATATACTTCGGTATTCAGCGCAAATATCAACACGTGGTGAAAGTACCGTCTTTCCAGAATACTGCGACACGACACTCCATCGCTTGTAACAGCGCATTACAATAAACGAAAATTTGGTTGGAAAACGTGTATCGGTTGAAACGGATCTGAGCACTATGGGACTTAACATCTGAGGTCATCAGTCCCCTAGAACTTAGAACTATTTAAACCTAACTAACCTAAGGACATCACACACATCCATGCCCGAGGCAGGACTCGAACCTGCGACCGTAGCAGTCGAGCGGTTCCGGACTGAAGCGCCTAGAACTGCTCAGCCACCGCGGCCGGCGAAAACGTGTATTATTTCGTAACATCCAGGGGGGGGGGGGGAAGTGTTTGGAATGCCGCCAAAGCTTTAACATTCTCGATGGAAACGGATATTTAGTTACCAAGTCTCGTCTAATAGCGTGGTATTCAGGCACACGAAATTTATGATGGTATTTAACGAAAATATAGAAACACACACACAGACACACACACACACACACAAACGATAGGAATAGTCTTTTCCGTGCAGTACAGCTTGTATAAAGCGTACTATAGTTAATGAGACTGTGTATCTGGAATTATTTCTAGTTAATGAGACTGTGTGTCTTGAAGCATATCGCTGCTCTACCTGTCTTATTTTACAGCATCCGGCTATGTGAAAGGTATGAATGTCATCAAACTTAACGCTCCATAACGATTACGTTTTCTAACTATCCTGCAGTCCCGCACATACACTACTGGCCCTTAAAATTGCTACACCACGAAGATGACGTGCTACAGACGCCAAATTTAACCGACATTTAGAAGATGCAGTGATATGCAAATGATTAGCTTTTCAGAGCATTCACACAAGGTTGGCGCCAGTGGAAACATGTACAACGTGCTGACATGAGGCAAGTTTCAAAACGATTTCTCATACACAAACAGCAGTTGACCGGCGTTGCCTGGTGAAACGTTGTTGTGATGCCTCGTGTAAGGAGGAGAAATGCGTACCATCACGTTTCCAACTTTCTCAGGCTCTAAGCACCCAAATTGCATGAAAATGTAATCACATGTCAGTCCTAGTAGATTTGTCCAATGAATACCCGTTTATAATCTGCATTACTTCGTGGTGCAGAAATTTTAATGGCCAGTAGTGTACATCGCAAGCTGCTGGTTTGAATACACAGTTAAAATAAGCAGGGGAACAGTACCACGCGCCGTGACGGGAAGGGTTTCACACTTCTGCCGTAAACTAATCAAGTATCCTCATTTTTTATTACTAACAAACACCGTCTTTTCTACTGCCTCTCTCACTGGATCTTACACTTTTCCTTCTGAGCACTGCTTTGGGGAGGGTGTCCTCTCGTCAACAAAAAAGGCTGCCCTCCGGCGTCCTATGAAAACAAAGACCGTTCCTCGCGCAAAAATGTCTTCACTTCCCAGTGCGCGATCAACACCTCAGCGGTTTGTAAACAGAAATCCATAACCTTTACACACGACACCATCCAGAATAATCTCACAGCGCAAAGATATGCAGCGGTATCGCGCACAACAACAACAACATTCTGCTGCGTATTCTCTTCTCTCCACGCTAACTGAATCTGCCCCAGAATCACTCGACACAGCGACCTGGAGAACATTGCTTTAGTCGCGAATGCGTAATTTCATCACAGTTTAAGACTAGCAGTCAGTCTGTCCGAGGATCCTCTTGTGCTGTGGGCAGCATCAGTCATTTTGGAAACGGTATGACAGAAGTCTCACCGAGTCACCAACATATTGTGGACAGTCAAATGATGTCTCCTCGAAAAAACACGTTATT
The DNA here is from genome assembly GCF_021461385.2 of Schistocerca piceifrons. Classification (NCBI taxonomy): domain Eukaryota; kingdom Metazoa; phylum Arthropoda; class Insecta; order Orthoptera; family Acrididae; genus Schistocerca; species Schistocerca piceifrons. Next base: position 44,166,779 of record NC_060144.1, on the reverse strand, counting down.
AAAGCGCAGCTGATGTCCTTCGGAAACGATCCAAATTCATGTATACTTCAACATTTTGTCAGTAAAGAACACCGCCTCTGTCTCGGGATGTGAGACCTATCGATCTTGCGACGTGAAGCTTTCGATGTTGATGTTGGTTTACACATCAATGCCTAAATAAATAACGTATTGTGGTGTAAAACAGTGCATCAGAGCGCTTACGGCACTTCAACACACAAGAACACTCTATTAGCATTATTCCAACACCGGTCTATCGAAACGGCTTACTCCCATTTACTAATACATGAATAATACACGAATGTCTAGTTGTAGCTTGCTGTTCAATTTAAAACTGTCTGTGTGTTTTTATCTACATGTGGAAGATGCTATTCAGTATTGATATTTCATGCATCACAAATACACAACTGCCCATTAAAATGGCTACACCACGAAGATGACGTGATACAGACGCGAAATTTAACCGACAGGAAGTAGATGCTGTGATATGCAAATGATTAGCTTTTCAGAGCATTCACACAAAGTTGGCGCCGGTGGCGACACCTACAACGTGCTGACATGAGGAAAGTTTCTAGCCGATTTCTCATACATAAACAGCAGTTGACCGGCGTTGCCTGGTGAAACGTTGTTGTGATGCCTCGTGTAAGGAGGAGAAATGCGTACCATCACGTTTCCGACTTTGGTAAAGGTCGGATTGTAGCCTATCGCGATTGCGTTTTATCGTGTCGCGACATTGCAGCTCGCGTTTGTCGAGATCCAATGACTGTTATCAGAATATGGAATCGGTGGGTTGAGGAGGGTAATACGGAACGCCGAACTGGATCCCAACGACCTATTATCACTAGCAGTCGAGATGACAGGCATCTTATCCTCTCGGCTGTAACGTCTCGATTCCTGAGTCAACAGATGGGGACGTTTGCAAGACAACAACCATTTGCACGAACAGTTCGACGACGTTTGCAGCAGCGTGGACTATCAGCTCGGAGACCATGGCTGCGGTTACCCTTGACGCAGCGTCACAGACAGGAGCGCCTGCGATGGTGTATGGTGTACTCAACGACGAACCTGGGTGCACGAATGGCAAAACGTCATTTTTTCGGATGAATCCTGGTTCTGTTTACAGCATCGTGATGGTCGCGTCCGTGTATGTCGACATCGCGGTGAATGCACATTGGAAGTGTGTATTCGTCATCGCCATACTGGCGTATTACCCGGCGTGATGGTATGGGGTGCCATTGGTTACATGTGTCGGTCACCTCTTGTTCGCATTGACGGCACTTTGAACAGTGGATGTTACATTTCAGATGTGTTACGACCCGTGGCTCTACCCTTCATTCGATCCCTGCGAAACCCTACATTTCAGCAGGATAATGCACGACCGAATGTTGCAGGCCTTGTACGGGCCTTTCTGGATACAGAAAATGTTCGACTGCTGCCCTGGCCAGCACATTCTCCAGATCTCTCACCAATTGAAAACGACTGGCCAATGGTGGCCGAGCAACTGGCTCGTCACAATGCGCCAGTCACTACTCTTGATGAACTGTGGTATCGTGTTGGAGCTGCATGGGCAGCTGCACCTGTAAACGCCATCCAAGCTCTGTTTGACTCAATGCCCAGGCCTATCAAGGTCGTTATTACCTCAAGAGGTGGTTGGTCTGGGTACTGATTTCTCAGGATCTATGCACCCAAATTGCGTGAAAATGTGATCACATGTCAGTTCTAGTATATTTGTCCAATGAATACCCGTTTATCATCTGCATTTCTTCTTGGTGTAGCAATTTTAATGGCCAGTAGTGTACATGTAATAGCCATGTGCACAATTTATTTACAGGAACTAACTTTGAATGTTCTCAAACTGAAAATCGGCTGGAATGATGACCGCTTCGTCATTTTCTTGGTGGTTGTGCATTTTTAATAGTTGGATGTTTATAGGAGGATAAAACCCATGTTGCATCAACAAATATTTCATGGAAGGGCATATTTCATAGAAATGACTGGTCTTGTAGACGATGTTAGAGAGAGAGAGAGAGAGAGAGAGAGAGAGAGAGAGAGAGGGAGGGAGGGAGAGAGAAAGGATGACGCAAAAACAGCTTTTCCCTATTAAAAAAATAATACCATTTTGTTTAATACGTTTCAATTATTTCACACATAAATTGATCATCATCATCGCTCTTTCCTCGCTGGCAATACCATCATTTGTGGTGGTGGCGACGGTGATTCGGGGCTATCAACTATTGCTACTGTAAAATAATACAACGAAATTAGTCCTATGGATACCACACACACACACACACACACACACACACACACACACACACACACACACATATCCATACAAGCATGCGCGCGCGTGGTACCGGCTTTGTATGGAATTCCACAAAAAATTTTACTATGAATATTAGCAAACTCCAGCACAGTCTCTTGTTCATAACGAATCAGACAATATCACATTTACCATAAATCTCAATAGCAGTGATGGGTCTAGTAACAGCAAAGAGCACTAGCCAATATCGTATGTATTCGTTATAAAGCAAAGAGTACACGAATCAGTAGACATCACTTGAGTGTAACACAGCACATATGTTAATGAGCAGAGAGAGTTGTAAACATGTGAAAGGCATTAGGTACAGCACTAAACCAGGAACATGATACACGACATTGAAAGTAAGAATATCCTTAAAAAGATCTATAAAAAAGATCCAGCGAGGATTTAATTTTTTTTTCGTTGACTCTGTTGATCTCAACCATAAAGTATTGCCTCCAGGCACAAGTGAACTAATATAACCGCTAGATTGCTTTAGGAATCAAGCTCTGTCGACATAAATGGATACGGCACCGATGTATAGCATAAGTGAAATTTCTTGACAGTAAGCTGTGTAGGTCCTTTTATGTAGCAAAAGGAATTATCTTGTCATCTGAACTATCCAAATATATTTAATGGATCGATTCAAAGCTTAGTAAACCATTAGATGGATCTCCCTGTGACCTGTAATATGTGAAACTCGGTGTTTCAAAGTTCTTTGGACCTTTCGTCTCCGTCAGCTGTAAATCAGATCAATAGGGAGCAGACTGCAGTAGAGGCAACTAGGAAGATTTAGTGGTGTGCATGGTGGAAATGCTATTGCACAGAACACGGTAAGAAAATGGTTTTCTCGTTTTGCTATTTCTGACTCGCCAGGTTTTGATGAAGATCGTTCAAGCACAAACCGACATTCATCCGCGTCAAGCTACTCGAAAACTGACACATGGAAAGAACTTTGATCATTCCACGTGGAACAACAGCATCGCGAACATCTGAGGTGCTCCCTGAACCGAGGACCACCAGCAGAGGCTTCCCTATTTCAGATCCTCAGAGAAAATATCGCAGCTGGTGGCCGAGAGGAAGCGTTTCAACTGCAGTCTATACCTGTTAGGCTGCTTCCGCAGCTGGCACAGCAGGTGTGGAACTGACTTTCCCAGGAAGTTGTGGCCAGCAGTCCAGGCAGTCGAAACGTTGACCTACGAAACACTCCCAACCCCCATGCCACAAACACACACACTTCCATACACAGCCTCAGAATACTCGATTAAAGCAGAATGCGGTATCTATTTCGCGACATCCAACCTACTAAAAAACTGAACATGCACATAACTGTCAAAGGGTTCTAGGCATCTAATAGTTTCTGGCTATTCCTTAGTTGTGAAGCATGTTAGCCGGTGAATGTGGCCGAGCGGTTCTAGGCGCGTCAGTCTTGAACCGCGAGACCGCTACGGTCGCAAGTTCGAATCCTGCCTCGGGCATGGATGTGTGTGATGTGTTTAGGTTACTTAGGTTTAAGTAGTTCTAAGTTCTAGGGGACTGATGACCTCAGATGTTAAGTCCCATAGTGCTCATAGCCATTTGAACAATTTTTTATTTTTTGAAGCATGTTACCTCTCCACACCATACAGACCAAGGTTCATGCGGCAAGCTATATCTGCTTCTAAACTGTGAGAATTGCAATTATTTTAACACCGCTACAATAGGGATAAGTATAGGATCCCCATGCTGAATTCTATCACTCTTCATTATTGTTGAACCGTACATCTCGATAGTTTTCATTCATACAATGATAAAAGTATAGCTATCACACCCGACAGACAAGAATTAACTGGTGAAATTGTAAACGATGTTTTTCAGAAAATCATTAAGTGGTTCCCTGCAAATGGGCCCTCATTAAACTTTGACAAAACACAGTATATACAGTTCCACACAGTAAAGGGAATGACACCATTAGTAAATGTAGACTTCGAGTAGAAATCGGTAGCTAAGGTAGAATATCAAAATTTCTAGGTGTATGCATTGATGAGTTTGAACTGGAAAAAACACACTGAGGATCTGCTGAAACGTTTGAGTTCATCTACTTATGCCATTAGGGTCATTGCAAATTTTGGCGATATACATCTGAGTAAATTAGCTTACCACGGGTATTTTCATTCTCTGTTTTCGTATGGCATCATATTCTGGGGTAACTCATCATTGAGTAAAAGAATGTTCATTGCACAAAAGCGTGTAATCAGAATAATTGCTGGAGCTCATTCAAGATCATCCTGCAGACACTTATTTAAGAGCTAGAAATCTTCACTGCAGCCTCACAATATATATATATATATTTACTTATGAAATTTTTTATTAACAATCCGAACTTATTCAAAAGTAGTAGCAGTGTACATAGCTACAACACTAGGAGAAAGGATGATCTTCACTACTCAAGGTTAAATCTAACTCTGGCTCAGAAGGGGGTAAATTATGCTGCCACGAAAGTCTTTGGACACTTACCTAATAACATCAAAAGTATGACAGATAGCCATATAGCAATTAAAAGGAAATTAAAAGAATTTCTTAGTGGCAACTCCTTCTACTCATTAGATGAATTTTTGGATATAGTAAGTGGGTAATTTCCCAACCCCCACAAAAAAAATTAAAAATATTCAGTGTCATGTAATATTTTGTCTAATGCAATATCTTGTATAGACACCTTTTATTAACCTGACACGTTCCACATCATTACGAAGTGTCGTATTCATGATCTATGGAACAAGTACTAATCTAATCTAATCTAATCTATTGCGAGCTTGACGCTCTACGTGTTACATCTACAACGTTACCGGTACGATGGTGAGTGTTTTTACACGATTAATCCACAAATCCATCTACGGTAGTGTCTCGGTGTATCATTCATACACAAAATGCGTGTGATATCGTTTACACGACTGTATCGTTATGAGCAGCTATCTGTGGTAAAGTTTGTGGGTGGGTGTTATCGTGGAGTAAACCCACTTAAAGCTGTCACTACAGTCGTTGTTCTCAAACTGCGTCTGCAGGTTGCATCAGCTGTTAACAACAAGATGAGCAGTGATGGTTACATCTCATGAAAGCAATTTTTAGTGCGCTATACCGTCGCTGTTCCATCAGATGAATAACATTATCTTTGTGGATGTGCGCAGGTCTTCATGCTAGGAGTTGTTGCTTTTTTTGGGCTCAGTCATTATTTTATTTTTCCCCTGTGTCAGCATAAAGACAGTGTTTCTCGTCAGCAGTAAAGAACCCGTTGTTGGTGGGCAGGCAGTGATGCACCTGCTCGCTTTGTGAATTTCACTTAGAGTACACACTAACCGTAAACGGATTTTTGAACCCCCCATTGCATTCAAATGTTGCACTATAGTGAAACGATCACAGTTCACTACAAGTGTTAGTTCTCGAGTACTCTGATGTGGATGAATGTAGGTTAATGCATTAAATGATCTTCATCTCCTTCATTGAATTTCTTCATGTCAAACGAGGAAACCATTTTATTACTGTGCTCTGTTCAATGGCATTTTCACCATAAGCATAGCTAAATGTTTCTAGTTGCCTGCGCTGCTGTCAGCTCCCTATAGATCGAATTTACAGCTGACGGAGATGACAGGTCCACAGAATCTACAGAGATGCAGCTCTGAGTTTCACATATTACAGGTGGTAGGGAGAGCCATTTAAATGATTTACTAAACTTTGAAACGATCTATTAAATTGTTTGGATAGTTCAGTTGATACACTCTTTCTCCTAAATAAAAGTACCTGTATCGATCCCCTACACAGCTTCCAGTCGAGAAATTTCACTTAAATTATACTCAATACCGTTTCCAGTTACGTGGTCGCGCGTTGTCAGCAAATTACGCATTTGAGGTACTAGTGCGGCGTGTGTGACCGGTGAGCGGACTGTGTTCAAACATTTGGAAGTCAGAACTCCCACGCAACATTATGTCTCGCCACACCATATAACACCTGGACCATCAACTCACGTTCGATAATGTTCCTCCCTGTATTACGTGTTCCTACCCCTCAACGCAGCAAGGAACTGCTTCAGATACCCTTAACATACTGTTAAAGTCATTTACACGGATTATCTGGCAGTACACTTGTGAAACAGCAGAAGCCGTTATTTAGTATTTATCGACATCCATCCAACTTCAGTTGATATGCAGACGGGATTGCGAGAGTAACTGGAATTATTTTCGTGCTCAAATTATACCTATGTGTGTGTTAGCATCGTTTATCCTCGGGCAGCAACGCGATACTGTTCGGGGGCGTGTTGAAAAGTAATGCCTCCAATTTTTTTTATTTCGTTCTCAATATTGTCTGAGGTACACATATTATTCGGTCGACTTTTGCGCTTCGCTGAAGCAAATTGCAACCCTCGGCCCAGAATTTCTGTGTGCAACGTGGCGGCGTGTAACAGCGCTGTGTCGATGCGTGACAAGCAGCGTGCTGTAACCGGATTCAAAATTCGAAAAGTTCGTCCACACACGGAGCGCCCTCTCTTTCAGGATGACAATGCTAAACTACACACGAGCGCTGCGACATATACAATAATCCAGCGCCTCGGGCCGCCGTCATCGATCATGCTCCATACAGTCCCAAAATTTAAAGTACACGTTAGAGGACTTCACTTCCATACTGACGAAGCGGTGCAAGCAGAAGCGAGGCTGTGGCTACACCAACAAGACGAAACTTCCTGCACTGGCGATATCAGCAAAGTGGTCTCTCTTTAGGAGCAATGTGCTCCTCGTCAGGATGACTATTGAGCCGGTTGGTCGGTCGGGCACTGGGACACAAGACGACTTGTCCGCCTTGTGCGTCGGCGCATGTGAGGTCGCCACGTGAGTCCAGTGGGGCGCGCCGTATAGCGAGGGGTAGTGGCTTCGCGGCCAACACGAAAGCAACAGGAGTTGCGACGCCGTGAGATGGGAGATCGGCGCGCCTTCCTGCGCCTGTTGAAGCGGCTGGCAGCGGACGGTTCGGGAGAGAGATTTGTGGGTGCTGCGCCAGGTCTTCGCCAGGCATCACAGTTTATTAGAAGTTGATATGTTGTTTCATTTACCTGTTAAATTCTACTTGTTTTCTTGTTCAGTCTCTTGTCCCCAGCTTGCCCGTCTGTCTCTCGTCCGCATATGTTAGTCAGTGTCTGTCGGTCTCCCGTACATTAATTGCTGGCTCTGTCATGTTTGTCGGATTCGGTGTTAACGAATTTATTGCTTGAAGTGTAACTGCCGAATTCCTGAAATATGTTTTTATCTTGCCTATCATCTTGAGAGGCGGTATTTGTGTAATGTAGAGCATGTTTGTATATTTTATGTAAGACTGCATTTCATGGGTTTTTTATTTAAATGGTCATTTTAGTATACAAAGTTGCCACCCTTCCACCGTAAGAGTTTTCTTTTTTTAAATCAATTTGCAACTCCGGTGGCAAGTTAATTTTTTTAATGTTAGGGTTTTGTACCATTTCCATCCCTCCTACGGGGTGCATAGTTTATGTGCTTGTGTGAGTTGTTAAAATTTTTAGTTTGAAGTAATCTGGTGTGTTGCAGATTTGCACCAGAGTAGTCTTTCAGAGGTTCTTGTGAGCGGTCGTGACTACGGGCGTGGCAAAAGGGAGTGGCAAGGTTCTCATCCCGAAAGCTAATACTGTCCAAAATGGTTCTTTCTGCCCCTGAATAAATTGTAACTTGATATTTAGAGGGCGCTTTCTGATTATAATTTTAAATCTGTTTAAAAAAAAAGGTCTTTTAGGAATAAAATTTCCATTTGTTGAAAGAAATTTAGTTTGTTTTCATCATTTACCCACTGGCAACAGCTTCCACGCTCACATAGTGTGATTAAATGTGTTAATGTTCTTGATGAACCGTTAGTAAATAAAGTAAAGGTTTTGAAAGTAAATTCACGGTTCAGCTATGTTGAGAAATAAGTATGTTGACATGAAGAATAAAGATGTAACATGTTAAAAACGTTTGCTTTATTAGAAAATCTTTTAAGAGTTTTTGCATTAAAAATTCGGAGGCTTTACTTTTTACCACGTCCTCGTATATCCAAGCACTATAGTGCTACAACGGGTGATCGTTGTTATGATTTGTCATTACTCTCCACTTCAGTCGCATATGTGTTAGACACACGGCTGCGGTTTAACTTTTTTTAAATTGAACAATTCGCCCATACAGTTATTTTAAAATAATTACTTATCTGATTCAGCTGAAATCTTGTTGATCGCCTTGAAATCCTTTCCTACCGATCTCATTAACGTACTTGGAACTTGTTGAAAGTCAGTGTTCAGACTCTATACATCTTGCATTAACAAAATTTTCCAGCATCGTGTGGTTGTCTGCACAGAATTAGCTACAGCAGCTTGTGTTTGAAGGAGTTGAGACAAATTTGACTGTCATGACTCCATGAGCCCTTCACTACACTTTCACAGAGACTTCCACCTAGGACCTGCTTACACTGAGTTCTTACCAATATCTGCCACTTCACAGGCATACTGTACCACTGACAATGCTGGCATCAAAACAAAGGAAAGTGGGAACAAAGATAGTGACCTGACGTATTATTAGTTGTGGTGATTTTCAGACTTTTAATTATTCGTGTTTTTTATTTGAAACCATTTATTTTCAATTTATTGTTGTGTAACAAATAGATGTGGTTATATTTTCATGTATTATAATTTGAAAAACCCGTAACTCTAAATGGCCTGTGTATTACTCCGAATTTCAGGACAGTAATTTCAAAAGTCCTAGTTAAATACATGACGTTGCTAAATAGATTAGTCCATTCCTCTTGAGTAGCAAATAACAAAAACCGTAACATTACTCACCGTCGTTTCTTTTCAGAGGGTTAATTTCTTTACAAAAGAATTCTGTTTCATATATGGGAATGGGGCAAGTTAATTGAATTAGACTATAGTTGAAATAAAGTGAATGACCTTCCAACAATATGAAACGCTGTGCCGTCTAATCAGTGGTACCCCTTAGTGAGTTATACGAACTCCGCATCACTATAACCTTCAGTATAGTACTCGCTACTGTTAATTATGTTTCAGTATTCCAGCTCCTGATAAATGAACATAACTCGTGGATCATACACTTCCAGTTAGCTCTCAGCCAGGTACTTCCACCAGAGTTACCAAGGAGAGTAAAGAAAGATGACGAATCTGAACTCGAGATTTTGCAATATTGAGGTTGTTAAAAGCAATCTGATCCCTGGGGATTATTTATGTAACGAGTCTGCAACAACTCAATTTTGAATTCAATAAGGTTTAGGAATCCTAATGTGTTAATAGACACAGTACATGACATTCAAACCAAATGTTCGGCACGATTTCCATTGTAATCAACAAAGTAGACACAAACAGTCGTAGAAACTTCAAAACTCGAATCCAGGCCCACAGCGACTAGTACCGATGACCTTCGCTTTAGGAGGGTGGCGTGACGTCCTGAGATGACTGCTGTTTGGCATGTTTTAATATTGCTTTGGGAAACAAAATTTTGACTAGCAACTTCGACAGAGATCAGTGAAACAAACTGGGATCAGTTCTTCCTAGACGACTATAAGGAATTGAAGACATCATCAACTAATGTCACACGCCTTAGATTTGTTACAAATAGAAAGATACTAGTAGGATAATGTAGACAGGAAGAGTTTTGAGATACGTCGTGACTAAATTAATGATTTTTGGTATGACAAGAAATTAACAATTAACGCCAGCCAAGAATACACACTTTAAGACGCACACCTCACAAACTAATGAGTAGGAAATTGGGGATATAGACAAAGAATAAATGTACACTACTGGCCACTAAAAGTGCTACACCACGAAGATGACGTGCTACAGACGCGAAATTTAACCGACAGGAAGAAGATGCTGTGATATGCAAATGATTAGCTTTTCAAGCCATTCACACAAGATTGGCGCCGGCGGCGACACCTACAACGTGCTGACATGAGGAAAGTTTCCAACCGATTTCTCATACACAAACAGTAGTTGACCGGTGTTGCCTAGTGAAAAGTTGTTGTGATGTCTCCTGTAAGAATGAGAAATGCGTACCAACACGTTTCCGACTTTGATAAAGGTCGGATTGAAGCCTATCGCGATTGCGGTTTATCATATCGCGACCTTGCTGCTCGCGTTGGTCGAGATCCAATGACTGTGAGCAGAATATGGAATCGGTGGGTTCAGGAGGGTAATACGGAACGCCGTGCTGGCTCCCAACTGCCTCATATCAGTAGCAGTCGAGATTACAGGCATCTTATCCGCATGGTTGTAACGGATCGTGCAGCCACGTCTCGATCTCTGAGTCAACAAATGGGGACGTTTGCAAGACAACAACCATCTGTACGAACAGTTCGACGACGTTAGCAGCAACATGGACTATCATCTCGGAGATCATGGCTGCTGTTACCCTTGATGCTGCATCACAGACAGGAGCGCCTGCGATGGTATACTCAACGACGAACCTGGGTGCACGAATGGAAGAACGTCATTTTTTCGGATGAATCCAGGTTCTCTTTACACCATCATGATGGTCTCATCCGTGTTTGGCGACATCGCGGTGAACCCACATTGAAAGCGTGTATTCGTCATCGCCATACTGGCGTACCACCCGGCGTGATGGTATGGGGTGCCATTGGTTACAAGTCTCGGTCACGTCTTGTTCGCATCGACGGCACTTTGAACAGTGGACGTTACATTTCAGACGTGTTACGACCCGTGGCTCTACACTTCATTCGATCCCTGCGAAACCCTACATTTCAGCAGGATAATGCACGACCGCAGGTTGCAGGTCCTATACGGGCCTTTCTGGATACTGAAAATGTTTGACTGCTGCCGTGGCTAGCAGATTCTCCAGATCTCTCACCAATTGAAAAAGTCTGGTCAATGGTGGCCGAGCAACTGGCTCGTCACAGTACGCCAGTCACTATTCTTGATGAATTGTGGTATCGTGTTGGAGCTGTATGGGCAGCTGTACATGTACACGCCATCCAAGCTTTGTTTGCATCAAAGCCCAGGCGTATCAAGGCCGTTATTACGGCCAGACTTGGTTGTTCTGGGTATTGATTTCTCAGGATCTATGCTCCCAAATTGCGTGAAAATATAATCTCATGTCAGTTGTAGTATAATATACTTGTCCAATGAATACCCGTTCATCATCTGAATTTCTTCTTGGTGTAGCAAAATTTAATGGCCAGTAGCGTATGTGAGGAGGAATGTAAAGTTAATGGCCCTGTTTAAGAGCATAGCTTTATCAGGTGGGTATCAAACGACAACACGTACTTCCGGTAACAGCAAAATTATAAGAGGAGGTGAAAGGAATACTAGCAAAAGAATTCATTAAATGATGTGGGATCTTACTAAACGCGCATTCAAGTTCAAAATACGACCAAATGTTTGTCCAAAAATTTCTGAAGCTTATTTCACTCATGGCATACAAGCGACACTAGCGCAGTAACTATGGTGGCAACTTAAGGGGCTCCGGAACGCCCTATACTTGCAATGTTAAAATAACGCTTATAAATTACATCTTTCCTCACAAAGTATTTGAGGTATGAAGTTGAACTTTTTACAGATTATTTATTGGAATATGGGCTACAACTTAACACAGGGATTTTACAAAATTTTAGTTCAGTTATTAAAGATGATATTTTTTTCAATTGTAATGAAAATTCACAACATTTTTTTGCAATTTTTTATTTATATATTCAAAAATATACAGGTTTTTGGAAAAAGGCTGTGTTAAATTATGCAGAAGGTACTGTGTAACATTTACTGAAAGTTTGAAACAAATATGTTTGGAAGATCCTTAGAAAACATGTAATTAGTATGAGAAAATAAAAGTTTTGGGAATCGAGCGACAAAGATTGGATTAACTTTTTAGTGCATTCCGGGTCCATAGGATGGATTATCTTCATCCTCTGCAAATTCATCCTCCAGCTTCCTCTTGTTCCTCCTCCTGTTTACTCTTGCTTGTATTTCTAGACTCTTTACAGCCCTGTCTGCAGGCCGAAGGCGTTCCTTGTCTAAAGCAAGCATCGCTCGTTGTTGTGTTCGTAGATTTTGCTACCATTTTCTTCAGTTGCAGTTACTGCAACACTGTTCCAAAAGGTGGTCATGTATGAACACTTATCACATTTCAGTCGTATTTCACTAGCAAGTCCTACGTGCTTTATTATGGAGAGTTCCAGACCAACTTCACTACAATGAATACATCTTACACAGTTTGAAAAAATTCCTTTGAGAACCGACATATCAAATATTTCATTCACATCCGATTCGCCCATAAAACATTCATAGTTTTCATTCTTTGAACCAAGCTTCTTCTGTGAAGTATTTTCTTTCCCACTTTGACTGCTATGGGCAGGTGTACTTGAGAGGTTAGGTTCACTCACTTGGTTATCGTCTTTATTGTTTACAGTAATAACACATACCTTTGGCTTTCCAACATTTCTCCTTTTCTTAAAAGCCTTCAGAGGATTTCTAATAACTTTACTTTTACTCATTATTATACTTCAACAAAACAGAGACTCAAGAAACAGAATTAATTACGAATATTTTCGAGATAACGACAGAGTAAATAAACATGAAACAATCGACAATCACACCAGCGATATATATTGAACCATCACAGGTTAGCCACAACACATACTTTATCTCACATCACTAAAATGTACCTGATGAACACGGACATTAATAATAACACCATTTGACAGCAGTTTAACAGCGCCACAGTAGGTCACGCCCATGTAGAACACATTTCAAAAAAAATTTAAAAATAGTTGTAATCTTCGGAATTGAATAAATTATATATCTATTAAAAGGTAATAGTCTGCAGATTCAGAAAACGCAAAAAAGTAAAAATTGAACTTTTCATGATTTTGAGCCTTTCCGGAGGCCCTTAAACTAACAACTGTGCACTGCTGTGTACCTCCTAGAAGACAGCTGCCTGGAAACCTGAATCACACTCGCGCCCTGTGGGTGGGCTCACCTCAGGCATTACCTGCCGCGACGGGCACACACGGACGCAGGCCAAACTACAATCCCGACTCGTCCCGCATGTTGCTAAGTGAACCGGACATCAACATCTGTGGTATCGTACGGAGATCGCGGTGCCACACCAGAGTCGACAACGCATATCGACACGACGGACGTTATCGAGGTCTCGCTGCAATGCGCAGCGAAACGGTGTGTGGGGGGCAGGCGCTCGTGAAGAGCTCGACTCTCACCCTGCCCGCGCCGCAGCACTGCAGCGCCCTCGATCTGAGGTCGAAACGGCGCCGAACGTGCAAGAGCGCGGCGGCTGGCGATCTCACAAGGGGAAGGCCTCAGAGACGGCCAACCGATTCGACTCAGATTTGGCAGGTCGCTTGTGTACAACCTAAAACGAAGGAATCTAAGATATTTTGGGTCAACACCCCCCACGTTTTTGAGAAAATCACTCGTAAAGGTTATGACGAGCGATCGACTCAAAATTGGCGGGATCGATAGATAATTGTAAATAGAGCATTTTTCATCACCAGGTATGGGGTCCGAAAACGCTTACTTTTCCAGAAATCGAGGTAAGAAACTTTTACAAGTGCCGCGTCTGTACCCACATGGTTAACGCCTGTCGCCTACAGCACCGATAGCGCAACGGCCAACGTATCTGGCTGGGAATTGGAAAACCCGTGTTCTAATCTCGAAGAAACGTAGCGGATATTATTCTTTTCGTTCGTATTTTTCCCTATCTCAATTGATAGGGATAGGAGGGATAACAAGGTAAGTAAAGTAATAAGGAATGATAATAATAAGGTAGGCAAACTAATTTCCCAAATGCCGTGAGTTAGTAAAGTATTAAACTTTTAAGCCTTGTCACATGAAAACAACTCCGAGTAAAAGCGCTGCGACTTCCTGACGAGCGATCACAGATAGCCAACCGTGCGACGCTTGTTTACAGCGAGGCACGGGATAGAATGCACGCGGGGAGATTTATGTTGTCCCGGTTGCCTCTTCGTCATATCATTGGGAAGGAACAGTGTAGCTGTCGAAAGACTGCATTCATTAGATGCTCTTGGTGCCGTGAGTATATTTGTTTCGAATGTTTATATGACAGGTACCATGCATCTAGTTGTTCGAAGAAAAGTGAGGACTAGTGACTGGAAGAGCCATTGTAAAGCGACCTGGAGTAACATTTTAGTTGTTAACTATTCCAAGATGCTACAGTCGCAGGTTAGAATCCTGCCTCGGGCATGGATGTGTGTGATGTCCTTAGGTTAGTTAAGTTTAAGTAGTTCTAAGTTCTAGGGGACTGATGACCACAGCAGTTAAGTCCCATAGTGCTCAGAGCCATTTGAACCATTTCCACTATTCCAAGAGGTTTGAGAAATTTATTTGCCTACCTTATTACCATTCCTTGTTGATTTACTTACCTTATTAACCCTCCTATCCCTATCAATTGAGGTATGGAAAAATACAAACCAAAAGAATAACATCCACTACGTTTCTTCGAGATTCGCAGCCAGTTACCTTGGCCGTTGCGCTATCGGTGCTGTCGGCGAAAAGCGTTGACCATGTGGGTACAGAAGCGGCAGTTGTAAAAGTTTCTTACTGTGGTGTCACCGCCAGACACCACACTTGCTAGGTGGTAGCCTTTAAATCGGCCGCGGTCCGTTAGTATACGTCGGACCCGCGTGTCGCCACTATCAGTGATCGCAGACCGAGCGCCGCCACACGGCAGGTCTAGTCTAGAGAGACTCCCTAGCACTCGCCCCAGTTGGACAGCCGACTTTGCTAGCGATGGTCTACTGTCTACATACGCTCTCATTTGCAGAGACGATATTTAGCATAGCCTTCAGCTACGTCATTTGCTACGACCTAGCAAGGCGCCAGTACCAGTTACTATTGATACTGTAATAATGTACCGTCAACACCGACGTTCACCACTTATGGATTAAAGTATTCCACCAGCTACGTCCGTTTTTTCTAAATTCTAATTTCCTTGTCCTGTTCCAGACCTCACGCGAGCCTGCGCGAGCTAAATCGCGTGCCTTTCGGCTTCCTCTTGTAACCCGGTTTGGCTCTCCTGCCAACCCACAACACTTACCCCGATTTGTGGAAAAGTATGCGTCTTCGGACCCCATACCTGTTGATAAAAAATGCTCTGTTTACAATTATCTATCGATCCCTCCAACTTTGAGTCGATCGCTCGTCATAACCTTTAGGGGTGATTTTCTCAAAAACGCGGGGGTGTTGACCCAAAATATCTTAGATTCCTTCGTTCTAGGTTGTACGCAAGCGACCTACCAAAGCTGAGCCGAATCGGTCGGCCGTGTCTCAGGCCTTCCCCTTGTCAGCCACATCAGCCGAAGTCGTTATATACCACAGTACAGCTGTCACTGTTTCCGACGACCGCTGTACCTCAAGTGAACAGTTTGTTAGTTAATGTGATCGAGCGATACTTTCACAGTCAGTGAGGCTTATAAGTCATCAAGCAATCCTGTGGCAAAGATGCGTGTCAAATTTAAGTAAATCTTGTATTCGTTTATGCAATAAAGTGTACCAATATTTTACGTGTGCTACAGCCCACGTGACTTAGGATGGTGCTTCTGCGCATAGAGGCGGAGCGGTAAGAAAGCGTGGAGGGATGAGAACTGTGCGTGCGTGGCAGCAGAAAGAGGGCAAATAAAGTCCACGTTGCCGAACTGTGTTGCTACGGACAGCAGCTCTGTTCATTTGCCTACGGTACTTGTATTATATGTTCAGATCTATGAGCGGAACAATAAATTTTAAAATCGATATCGGTCAATCGTCATGAGAGAAATATGAATTCACATCTTGACTACGTTGTGTCCACAGCTCCACAGATTTAGTCTGCGTGATGTCGGGAGACGAGAACAGCTGACAGTTTTGTGAAGAAGTCAAGTATAATTTTTCTCAAAATGACAACTGTCTGACGACTAAAAGTAATTGCGATAATTATTATTTATTGTGATTTTAATTGTATTATAAGTAAAAAATTAATACACAACGAAATCAACTTCCAGCACGAACTAAAATCATTATATTTGCTTGACAACTTTAGACACTAAATAGAATTTTAAAAAATGCGTGTAAGATTGTGTGTGGGTGTTTTTGACTGTAGTTAAGAGCAATCACTGTATGTAAAAAAGAATTACTGGTAGAAGAGACTTACGTAAAACACTTTCGTGAAAATGGTCAGTAGGCTGTCATATTTCTGCTGTCAATTGGCATTACGAGTGTAAACTAACTCGTTCGATATTACACTGAGAGACTGCATTTATAATCCATTGGACAAGCAAACAATTAACCATCATCTGCGAATAGTCTCGTACAGATTCCCATATGGAGGACATAGTGATAGACATCCATGGGGTTGTGAAGCAGCTGAATGGGTTGAAAATAAATAAATCGCCAGGTCCTGATGGGATTCCAATTCGGTTTTACAGAGAGTACTCTACTGCATTGGCTCCTTACTTAGCTTGCATTTATCGCGTATCTCTTGCCCAACGTAAAGTCTCGAGCGACTGGTAAAAAGCGCAGGTGACGCCACTATATAAGAAGGGTAGAAGGACGGATCCTCAAAATTACAGACCAATATCCTTAAAATCGGTTTGTTGCAGGATTCTCGAACATTTCCTTGAGACAGAGAAGTTGCTCTCGCATCAGCACGGCTTTAGAAAGCATCACTCCTGCGAAGCGCAACTCGCCCTTTTTTCACATGATATCTTGCGAACCATGGATGAAGGGTATCAGACGGATGCCATATTCCTTGACTGCCGGAAAGCATTTGACTCGGTGCCCCACTGCAGATTCCTAATTAAGGTACGAGCATATGGGATTGGTTCCCAAGTATGTGAGTGGCTCGAAGACTTCTTAAGTAATAGAACCCAGTACGTTGTCCTCGATGGTGAGTGTTCATCGGAGGTGAGGTTATCATCTGGAGTGCCCCAGGGAAGTGTGGTAGGTCCACTCTTGTTTTCTATCTACATAAATGGTCTTTTGGATAGGGTGGATAGCAATGTGTGGCTGTTTGCTGATGATGCTGTGGTGTACGGGAAGGTGTCGTCGTTGAGTGACTGTAGGAGGTTACAAGATGACTTGGACAGGATTTGTGATTGGTGTAAAGAATGGCAGCTAACTCTAAATATAGATAAATGTAAATTAATGCAGATGGATAGGAAAAAGAATCCTGTAACGTTTGAATACTCCATTAGTAGTGTAGCGCTTGACACAGTCCCGTCGATTAAATATTTGGGCGTAACATTGCAGAGCGATATGAAGTGGGACAATCATGTAATGGCAGATGTGGGGAAGGCGGATAGTCGTCTTCGGTTCGTTGGTAGAATTTTGGGATGATGTGGTTCATCTGTGAAGGAGACCGCTTATAAAACACTAATACGACCTATTCGTGAGTACTGCTCGAGCGTTTGGGATCCCTATCAGGTCGGATTGAGGGAGGAAATAGAAGCAATTCAAATGCGGGCTGCTAGAATTGTTACTCGTAGGTTTGATCATCACGCGCGTGTTACGGAAATGCTTCAGGAACTCGGGTGGGAGCCTCTAAAGAAAAGGAGGCGTTCTTTTCGTGAATCGCTTCTGAGGAAATGTAGAGAACCAGCATTTGATGCTGACTGCAGTACAATTTTACTGCCACCAACTTACATTTCGCGGAAAGACCACAAAGATAAGATTAGGGCTCGTACAGAGGCATATAGGCAGTCATTTTTCCCTCGTTCTGTTTGGGAGTGGAACAGGGAGAGAAGATGCTAGTTGTGGTACGAGGTACCCTCCGCCACGCTCCGTATGGTGGATTGCGTAGTATGTGTAGATGTAGAATAACTCCAGGGAATGTTGACTGATAACCACGGATATCTCGACAAGTAATACTTGATGTCATTTTAAGGCATTTTCCATTTCGTACCTTCAAAATGATAGGGGTTTGCCTGTGGAAGTAACGGACTTTTGACCAATTTATCAGGCTGCATTCTCGCTTATTACTAGACCATGCAGCATGCTGCGAGAAGATTAACTTTTCCTTAGGCAATGTGTTGAACATTATAGACTGAATAGTTCATAGGATACAAAGTCGTAATCAGCAAAGGGTAGGAAGTTCTCATTACTATGAATGCGTCTGATATGTTGAGAAACACATTTCTTAAACCACGAGTCCTTAGAGTTAAGAAATTTTATCACTTTGTTCCAAAGTCTACATCGTAATACCATCGTCACTGCTATTTGACTCTGTTTCCGAACCATCTCACTCCAAATTTACGACGATATGTTGAACGCTTGTATCCATCATCACTTCTTGTCAAATGCTTCTTTCTGAAGCTTTAAAAAAATTGTTCAAATGGCTGTGAGCACTATGGGACTTAACATCTGAGGTCATCACTCACCTAGAACTAAGAACTACTTAAACCTAACTAACCTAAGGACATCACACACATCCATGCCCGAGTCAGGATTCGAACCTGCGACCGGAGCGGTGGCGCGGTTCCAGACTGAAGCGCCTAGAACCGCTCGGCCACACCGGCCGGCGAAGCTTTTCAGCATGCCGCACAGACTGTGTGCACGCTAAAGGGCGGATGTTGTCTATTGCCCCGTACACAAGCGATCAGAGAACCTGTTCCTATGAGAACTTTAAAACCGCCAGTGCCATCACCCATTTTCCAGCAAGTCTTCCTGGAAAGAGTCTGTCTGACTCCTTTTTCATCAAGGTGGTACACTGTTGAACTATCTCTTTTTCTTGTTTCGTGAATCTTTATATGGGGTGTATTTCGCGCTGCAGTTATGTCACTTCTTTGAACAAAAAACGAACTCTCTTCTTAACAATCTGTAACCGTTGTCTTTTAAAATTCTTTACACTTACTGTGCGCTTACCTTTGAAGCCAATTTTCTCCTCCATAACTGTAATATGTTTTTGTGATGTCGAGCTTTCACCATTCACATGGAGCACTTTCAAATGTCGTTGTTAAAAGCATCGGTTTGTTTTACAGGTTTCTTGTGATTTCGATGCTTTCTAGGCGACACGAAACCAACTTTTTCTACAGCTCCTACAGCTCTGACACTTTCGTTTCCAATTCTCTTTACAGATCTCTTTTTGTTAATCACGCTGAACATTTACATATACACATTCACAACTATATCGCTACAAGAAAAAAAAGAAAAACTGACAGTTGAATCAATTATTCGTTTGTCGCGAAGTACAGGAACATTGCAGCATGCAGGAGCGAGATTCTCGCCGTCTAGTTGTACCTCGCTGCTAGCCGCTCGGAAAGAGAATGAATATAATTGGCTGCCGGCAGCTAATGGAGAGGCATGCGCAGACTGGCTGAAAATTGCGCTCCCTTCCTACATGACACGGAAACAACTATGATGAGCCGTAGAACCCACAGTTATGGCCAGATGAAAGCAGCTTCGTCCGATCATATCAAATTTCGACGATATCAGTGTATCACCGGCTCGTAATTCACGCCATTGTCTGTCTGCTCGCGATTACCGCACGTTTTCTTTGCTGCTCCTGTTGTGTTCTCTTGTGTTTGTGTCTTTACTATATTACACCGTGTCAGAGCTGCCACGGGAAATGTCTCTAATTAAAACAGCGCAGTTTCAGGAACAGCAGACTGAACGCTTGCAGCTGTCTGTTAGTCAGTAGACGTCACTACCCACAGAGCAGGCAGCGCCGCCGCTGACAGCAGACGGAGAATGGGCGGACTACATCGCGCAATTGGAGGCGCACTTCGCCGCCTACAAAATAACAAGTATGGAGCGTAATGGTTACCTTTTATCCGTGATTGGTCCTATGGTATATCAACTGTGCGCCAGAACTCTTCCAGAGAAAGTCACGTATGACGATCTTGTGAAACTGCTGGATGAATATCATGACAGTCAAATACATGTGGCAGCTGCACGGTTAAAACTTTTCGTCTGAGGTAGCAGCCTGCTCAGACAGCGAAACAGTGCATAGCGGAACACAGAGGTCTCACCACACACTGCAAGTTTAAATATTTACGTAGAATTATCAGTAGCGGCAGCATGTCGCGTGATGCCATTTCGTAGAACGTGTCTGATGCACACATGCGCACTGCATTTCTCACACTGGTAGACTCCGATTTAAAAACAGTTCTACCTACAGTGGAATCTCAGACAATTTTGGAGACCACAGTGGTTGATTTTGAGGATCCTTATATTGCAGTTGTTCACAGTGTACTAGACACTCAGTCGCAAAAATAGTGTTCAAGCAGTCTAGATCTCAGACAAACAGTAAGAACAGTAGATGTAAAAACTTCCAGTCTCATAGCACACGGCACGTGCTACAAAATTACGAGAAAATCGTGTCCTGAGTACTTTGCGAGGCACGTTCGGAAATACTGCCCGTGGCGTAATGCTTTTTGCAGTCAATGTGGACGCGAGGGTCACGTTGAATGCATATGTTGCCGTGGCAGGCACGGAAGGGCGACGGCCGCCGTTGTGGTAGCTCGTGGCGGCCACAGCTTCGCCATCGACAAGTGTGCACAAAGCACACCGTGCCACTCTCTTACTCACTCAGCCAGGCGCGAGCCGGCTGAAAAATGAACAAAATTTTTCTTCACTTAAAACTGAAAAAAAGACAATTAAGCTACAGCTGGACACTGGTACTTCTGTTTTCCTGATAGACAAAGACACTTATGCCAGAATCGGTAGCTCACGCTACAGTAGCCTACTTCGATTTTGTCTAGAAATTTCAGTCTTTGGCGTAGGTAGTTTGCCAGCAGCTTTTCAGGGTTTGTACTCAATTGTAAAAACGGTGCAAACATATCTGGGTTAGATTCACTTGATTTGTTCAGTTTGTGCGTTCAGACCAATGTGTTACAATTCAGTATTTCTGTATCTCACACTAAGGTTTCTGACCTGTCTAGTTAGCACAAGGAACTATATCAACCAGACACAGGAAGGGCAAAAGACTTTCAAGCGCACATCACGGTGAAAGACAAAGCACAGCTGAGATTTTTTCGTGTTCGACCCGTCCCTCATGCAATACGTTAGCAAGTTACCCATTAACTGCAAAAATGGAAGGCAATGGGGTTATAAAACCTGTTTCTGCAAGCCAGTGGGTATTACTATTGGTCAGTATGCAAGGTGGTTTACGTCTGTGTGCTGACCAACAAACTGTCGTGGATTTTTTCCCTCTTTCGCATCCGGAGGAATTGATGGACAGACTGGGACACAACAGACACTTTTCAAAGGCAGACTTGCTTGAGGCATATACACACATGTACACTCACGGCTGCACGAACAATCGGAGTACTTTGTGATAAACACTCACTTAGGTATGTTTCAGTTTCATGCTCTATAAGTCTCGAAACAAGCTCTGTATCTTTGTGACAGGTACAGAAGCGAGCGAGTGTGCCGAAATTCACCGCAGTTTACTACTACTAGCGCCACGTCATCATAACGCCGTCCGCCTGCTTAACTGACTGTTTTTTTTTCTTTTTTTTTAAAAAAAGAAACTTGTACCGGGCTTGCCTCCCATGCAGCGGGCCCGTGTCGATTCCCGGCCGGGTTAGAGACTGGGTGTTGCGTTGTCCTCAACATCATTCCATCCTCAGGGAGGACTCGAACCTCCGGCGGGAGGGGCCGCGCAGTCCGTGATATGACGCCTTTAACCGCGCGGCTACAAAGTATTGCGCCATAAACTAGCCGGCCGGGGTGGCCGAGCGGTTCTAGGCGCTTCAGTCTGGAACCGCGCGACCGCTACGATCGCAGGCTCGAATCCTGCCTCGGGCATGGATGTGTGTGCTGTCCTTAGGTTAGCTAGGTTTAAGTAGTTCTAGGGGACTGATGACCTCAGAAGTTAAGTCCTATAGTGCTCAGAGCCATTTGAACCATTTGAACTAAAAACTAAATTGTGAATAAAAACGTCCTTATTCATAATAGGTTAAGTATCATTTGTAATTGTCATAGGAAGCTCCAATTGCAAAATTTGATTAAATTCATTAAATAATACATGTGTACCAAGTTTCAAGACTTTACTGTAAATAACAAGTAATACAAGGACTCTTAAAGAGGTAGTTTTGATGTCATGTTCTACTGTCGGTTCCGTTCTAGAAATTCTAGCCGAAAAACTTCAAATGCTGTCGAGCTACAACTATTTCAGTAACTAAAGCCAACTTAACTTCGCACTAATAAAAATTATGAAGATTGCCAATTATTACTCATCGGAGATGATAATTAATACCTTTCGGAGAAAGGGGCCATTTAGATGCTGCTACTTGTGCCTAGCGCAGTGATAGCAGGTTTTCCGTTCGACAGTCCGTAGCGCCGTATACGTTAGAGAGGCAGTAGCGGTAACTCTCAGCACCGAGCTATCAAAATGTACGTGTGATTCAAACTCCGACTAACGCTCTGCCTCGGATGACGTCACAGCTAGGGACCTACCAAACTCGTTTTCGGTAAAAATGGGAAGTGAACTCGCGAGGACGGTACAACGTCCTGGATCGCTTAGTTTTCACGGAAGTAACTGTTTGTGTGCCGCCCGTAATTCTGATAAAACTGCGTGGCGAGCAATTAAATTTAGTGATCAGAAATCAGGGTAATAGACCATTTCCTTAGAACTTACAGTGCAGGTCGTGTCTTAACTGCTAATAGTGCTATTACTGATAGGGACATTATTATTATAATTATAAGGAGTGTTATTAAGTTTATGTAGTAACCAAAACCAACAGCGCGAACACCTTGGGCTGCGGATCGGAGCCGCCAGGCGGGGAAGCCGCCGGCGGTGGAGCACGCACCACCGGGTAAACACAGGACGAGTCGGACGACAGGCCAACGACAACCGACAACAACCGACCACGACCGACTATGAGCGACACAACTAGGAACAGATAAACAATGGAGGCTTGTGTAAACCACAACACCAAACACCAACAGTAAATCCAGTCGGAACAAGAGCCAGGCAAACGTCAACAACGAGCAACGACCAGAACGCAGTACCGCCGAGATAGATACGAAATCCAGAGCGAGTACCAGACTGACTGGACTAGGGTTTTTTTTTTTCTTTATTGATTTTCAATTCCCCCCGAAGGGGGCGGGCTGGCAGCAGCTTAGTACGCTGCTCTACAGCCTACAGACTTCGTTTTTAAAGACGGAAGAAGAAAAGAAACAAGGAAAACAGGCGACAAAACGGTGACTTAAAGTGTAAAATGGCGGAAAAATGTGGAAAGTTAAAACAGAGAGCAAAAGGGGTTGGCAATGTTAATAAAAGACACAGGAATCAGACAAGTAACATAGTACACACACAATTAAGAAACATAGCGACAGTTTGGTTTCTGTTCGCAAGAGATAAAAAGCACACCCAGCGACAGTATGATGACCGTTCGCAACACTTCCCAAAAAACACAACACGGAACACTCACTGTAAAACACTCACTGTAAAACATTCACTGTGAAACACTGCACGAAAATGGCGGCACAAAGATGACCATCCTGAGCCAAAGGCAGATGGGGGGGGGGGGACCTGGAGGAGGGGGAAGAACAAGGAGGGAGGAAGGAAAAAACGAAAAGGCGGGGGGAACCAAGGAGGGAGAGGACTCATAAAGGGGGAGAGGGGCCGGGCAGACGCGAGAGGGAATGAGAAGAGGCAGAGGAGGGAAATGCAAAAGGACTCGGGGGAGAGAAGGAGGCAGGAAGAGGGGAGGTGGGGAAAAAAGAGGATGGAAGGGGGGGAGAGGGAGCCCGAGAAAAGGACAGAGGAAAGGAGGGGGAGTGAGGATCAGAGTTGATAGGAGGGATAGATGGAGGGAGAGAGGGCATCATCCGGGATGGGGAGTTGATGGAAGTCACCTAGGGAAAGGAGATGAAGGGTGTAAAGATGGAGGGTAGGGGGGACACAACAGTGAAGGCATGGCATGGGGCAGGGATGGGTTAGGAGAGGAGCAACCAGGGGGTGAGAGGGATCAAGGTGGTGGGAGGTGTAGAGGAAGCAGATATGTTCGAGGAATAGGAGCAGATGGGGGAAAGAAAGGAGATCATAGAGGATCCGCGTGGGGGACGGGAGGCGTATACGGAAGGCGAGGCAGAGTGCATGACGCTCAAGGATCTGGAGGGACTTATAGAATTCGGGGGAGGGGGGGGGCAGATATCCAGGCAGGACTGGCAATAACAGAGGATGGGAAGGATTAAGGATTTGTAGGTGTGGAAGATGGGAGAGGGGTGCAGCCCCCATGTCCGGCCAGAGAGGAGTTTGAGGAGTCGGAGGCAGTTGTGGGCTTTGGATTGGATGGAGCAGAGATGAGTGATCCAGGTGAGGTGATGGTCAATGGTGAGGGCAAGGTAGGTGAGGGTGGGGGTGAGGCGGACAGGACAGGCGCAGACAGTAAGAGAGAAATGCAGGAGCCGGAAGGAGCGAGTGGTACGACCTACGATGTGAGACAGATAGGATGATAGGAAGAGGCATCAGATGGAGGCATGTTGGCTTTGGAGAACATCAGGATACGGGAGGTTTTCCACAGGTCGGGATAGGAGCCAGTGGCAGGGATGACATTGTATAGGGTGGCAAGGACTGAAAGGAAGGAGGAAGGGCAGTGTTTGAGGTGGCAGTAGGTAATGCAGTCGTGGCCGGGAGCAGTGTTGCATTTAGTGCGGAGTGTGAGGCTGATGTCCTGTGTAGTGATGGGAGTGTTAAGTTCAGATGGTGGTGTGTGGCCCAAATACTGGAAGCTAGGAGCAAGCGGAGGAACAGAGGTATTCGTAAGGTCTATGACGTCAGGGAAGAGGGAATAATCAAAGTGGGGATCATCTGGAAAAAACATCAGAGAGGTGAGAGGCAAAGTGGTTGGCCTTACTGAGGTTGTCAGGAAAGGGACGGTCATTAAGGAGGAGAGGGTACTGCGGTGTGGGGCGGTTCCAAGTAAGGCAGTGGAAAGCAGACCAATACTTGGAAGAGTTTATGGGCAGCATGGTGTTGAGTTGTGTACTTGTCTGGCGCCAGGCATGGCGTTTCTTCACAGTAAGCATGTTGCAGATGTGTCGTTGTAATTGCCGGTGGGGGGTAAGTGTATCCCGGTCATGAGTGCGGCACTCTCGAAGGAGAAGGACAGCCTGTGGAGGCAGGGCAGGGTGGTGAGGGTGGATGGCTTTGGTGGGGATATGTGTGGCGATGGTGTCAGACAAGTTCTGGTGCAGGAAGGCAGCAGTGCGAGAGATGTCATCAGGACAGTGGAGGGTAAGGTTGTGGCCGTCAACCTGGGTGTGAATGGAGTCCTGGTAGGCATCCCAGTTGGCACGGGAGTAATCATGGACAAGTTTAGGAGGGACGTCGGGGTGAGGAGCATTGCGGGGATGGCGACCATTAGAGATAGTGAGGAGAACAGGAGCATGGTCTCTGCCAATGAGGTCAAGGACATCTGTGGTGATGCGCCCAAGGAGGTTGGGAGAGGCAAGGACCACATCGGGAGTGGTGTTGGATTCAGGTCAGGTGTGCTGAGGCAGGGGAACCAGGCCTCCCTGGAGGGTGGTGAGAAACTGATGCCACCACTTGAGGTCAGCAGGATCATGGCTGTGGATATTGAGGTCGGCGGCAATCACGTAGGTGGAGAAGGTGCGGTCAATGTGGGCCAGGAAATGGTACAGGATGGGGGTGTGAGGGCGGACATAAATGGTGGCACAGGTGACGGTAGGGGTGCGGAAGAAGAGGCAGAGGGTGAAATGCTCAGCAGGTTTGTTAAGGAGAGGTTGGGGCCGGAAAGGGAGGTGCTTGAGGTGGCCTATAGCAACTCTGCCACACGCCAGAGGGTACGGGTTATCGGTGCAGTGAAGGGTGTAAGGAGCCGTGGAGATGGAGATATGGGGTTGAAGGAAGGTTTCATTTAGGACAAAGGCATCCACGCAGTGCTGACGGAGGGTGTGGAGGAAGAGGATTTTGTGGATGGGCAGGGAGCGAATGTTGTGGTACAGGATACGGCAGAGTTGTTGTACCATGGGAGGCGAGAGTTAGATGTGGGTGGTGAGGGTGGTGAAGGTGAAGTGGGCCTGGTTGTGGGAGTATGTGGCATAGGTGGTAAGATGGAATGGGCAGCGAGGGCGATTTGGGAAAGGGTGTGGGAGTGCTGGAAGGGGTGGATGTTTTGGAGCACAATGGTGATGCAACAGATGACGTCCTCTGCAGTAGGCGTGCGAAATTATGATCTTACATTTCACTGTGAATAACAAATTTTAAGAACGCTTTTTACGCAATCCGAACAAAATTGCTGTTCACAGGCTTGAGCAACAAGGCATTGGGCCAACCTCTGTCAGTGTACCGAAGAATATGCACTTCAACGACAGAGCTTTCATTAAAACTCCCTGGAATATTAATAATAAGAAAGGATAGTTAAACAAGTGGAATGCATTACACTGAAACAAAACCTATCAGCAGTGGAAGAAATTTTCAGCTCTATGGACTGAAGGAAATAACAAAGGATGCGTTCAAACGTTACGTGCGTAAATCACCTACGTTTTGTTGACAGCTTTCCACTGTTTGTCTATGCTGGGGTTAAATTTAAAAAATAAATTGCATAACTTAATAAAGCAAGTATGGAATTCGGCTTGGATATAGAAATAATAAAACTAAAATTATAACCAAATTATCGATAATATAATGATCCAAATTAAAAGTGAAAGTCATAGAACAATTGGACAACAGAATGTAAAAAATGCAGAAGACAAGAAATGGAATGGTGTGTTTCTGGAAATTAAATTAGGGTTTTAAAATTAATAAAACTCACAATGTGTATGAAAGGAGTGTTTACAATTATTATGTAATTACAGTTTCGAGTTATGGCTGTGACACACTTTAAATGCAGAAAATATTTGTTCAGCGGGAATGTTAGAGACGAATGTCAGAGACTAGTAGGAGAGACAAAAAACCAAATTGATGATGAGACACATTGGAGAATAAGACGCAATTATGGTCACAGTGAGTGAGATTTAAATGTAAACTGACGAATTGGTGATGGATGTAGGCATACCGAAGAAGTTCTCTGCTGGATTTTAAGCGATACGAAAAGACTAAAGCCACCTAATGGCAACACGTAACATTATGAGGAAGAGGGATGCATTCGACTGAACAGTGGAAGAATCCTTTCTTTAACAATGACTTCTGACGACAAAGATGTAGGACCGGTCATACACGGCAAACGTCAACTCATCTTCACAGTATTTTAACTCAGTGCAATTGAGCACACACATGTATAACCCACACATGCACCTGTTGCAGACACATAGGTATGGAAGTGACCTCCGATGTGTCCTTACTAGCCGATAATGTTCTACAGACGTTACTTGCGCTAGAATATCCATTTTAGCACTTAACGACTTGCATATTTTATGAAAGGGTGAAAGGTTTATGCCATCAGCTAAAAGTTCTGGATTTGTTAGTTATGTGGAAAGCAATATTATTTCGGTTCGCCTTCACAAAGCGTGTCAAGGTGCCTAAATGTCCGAGATGCGGTGACGATCCATTCTGGCTAATCTAAACACATGTCTGTGTGAATACATAACCAATGACGCATGATTCTCAACGTGCTTTCCACCAGTGGTTAATTAGGTTTCAGTAGTTCTAAGTTCTGGGGGACTGATGACCACAGCAGTTAAGTCTCATAGTGCTCAGAGCCATCTGAACTATTTTTTGATTGATTTATGCCGGCCGCGGTGGTCTAGCTGTTCTAGGCGCTCAGTCCGGAACCGCGCGACTGCTACGGTCGAAGGTTCGAATCCTGCCTCGGGCATGGATGTGTGTGATGTCCTTAGGTTAGTTAGGTTTATGTAGTTTTAAGTTCTAGGGGACTGATGACCACAGATGTTAAGTCCTATAGTGCACAGAGTCATTTTTTTAATTGATTTATGACCCCCTCCCCTCAACCTATTGTTACGTTAATTTATTTATCACACTCTGGGGGTTGATTTATGACGTACTGGGAATAATCTGTCCATCTCAGAAACCCCCAAAACTTACCCCTCCACGTCCCCCACCCCACTGGGAAACCCTTTCACTCATACAGCACACTTTTAATATAAAATTAATTGATTAATAAACTAAATCGATACATTAATTGTCCCTCCCCCTCATGGGGAATCCCCGGTCCTTCCCCTCCCATTCCCCTTATTTCCCCGTCCCCTGTCCCACCTGGAAATTGCCATGAAAACGACTCAGTCTGTGCTGGAGGGCAAGGACCTCACGACAGGAAATTCAAATCCATAGCAAAGAATGTACAGTGTATTTATAAAAATCAATTTACAGGAGCTGTATCTATGGTGAACATCATTCTCTGCCATTTCAGATGATACAAGTCTTGTAAAATACACCAGAAAGAGGTAATTAAATAGATCGCTTTTTTCCGATCGTGCGAGGAATACCATCATGAAATCGACGTCAACGTAACTCACCACACATTAAAAATCTTATACACCTGCTACTGTACAGGGTGGACGCGCCTGCCGCTCCGTGTATTGCTCCGCGCGCAAGTTGGAAGAGGGGCCGCAGTACGGTAGGCCCGCTCCGGCTTCTCGGGCCACGCGCCTGCCGTCGGCTGCTGCACCACCAGCCAGCCGCCTCGCACACAGTGCCGGGCAGTGCGGCGCGTGGGTCGGGAGTCGCGCTAATCCCCGAACAAAGCGTCAGGTGGCGGCTACCCTTTACTACGGATAACCGAGAAATTCCTGTCGAAACATATGCTCTCCTCCTTTCTCTATCAGTGCCCACTTCCTGTAATGTGCCACTGCTGAGACCGCATGCGCCATTGGTCAGGGTCGTACCGAAACTCGAACACGGCAGTGTGTACCTGGGAAACCAAGCTGTTTTGGAAGACGTAAAATACGTTGAAAAGAAGTAACAGAAGTAATAAAACCGGTCTTTTCTGATTCCGTATGGAATACTGTCATGAACTACTCATCACAAGTAATTACACTGTCACACTGTCATAGATAGCGCTATTTTTTTAATATTTTATTTTATTTATTTATTTATTTTTTTTTTGTCGTCAGGTCATCAATTTTCTGACTGGTTTGATGCGGCCCGCCACGAATTCCTCTCCTTTGCTAACCTCTTCATGTTAGAGTAGCAACATACGTCCTCAGATATTTGCTGGATGTATTCCACTCTCTGTCTTCCTCTACAATTTTTGCCCTCCAGTACCATGGAAATCATTTTCTCATGTCTTAACAGCTGTCCTATAATCCTATCACTTCTCATTATCAATGTTTTCAACATATTCCTTTCCTCTCAGATTCTGCGTAGAACCTCCTCATTCCTTACCTTATCAGTCCACCTAATTTTTAACATCCGTCTGTAGCAACACATCTCAAATGCTTCTATTCTCTTCTGTTTCGGTTTTCCCACAGTCCATGTTTCACTACCATACAATGCTGTCAATGCTGTACTCCAGACACGCATTCTCAGTTAGCCGACCGGTCTAAAGCGCTGCAGTCGTGGATTGTGCGGTTGATCCCGGCGGAGGTTCGAGTCCTCCCTCGCGCATGAGTGTGTGTGTTTGTCCTTAGGATAATTTAGGTTACGTAGTGTGTAAGCTTAGGGATTGATGACCCTAGCCGTTAAGTCCTATAAGATTTCACACAAATTTGAACATTTTTACATTCTCAGAAATTTCTTCCTCAAATTAAGGGCGGTATTTCATATCAGTAGACTTCTCTTGGCCAGTAATGCCGTTTTTGCCTTTGCTAGTCTGCTTTTGATGTCCTTCTTACTCCGCCCGCCATTGGTTATTTTACTACCTAGGTAGCAGAATTCCTTAACTACATCTACTTCGTGACCACCAATCCTGATGTTAAGTTTCTCGCTGTTCTCATTTTTACTACTTCTCATTACCTTCGTCTTTCTTAGGTTTACTCTCAGTCCATATTCTGTTCTCATTAGACTGTTCATTTCGTTCAGCACATCATGTAATTATTCGTTACTTTGACTCAGGATAGAAATGTCATCCGCGAATCATCTCATTGGTATCCTTACACCTTGAATTTTAGTTCCACTCCTGAACCTTTCTTTTATTTCCATCATTGCTTCCTCGATGTACAGATTGAAGAGTAAGGCCGAAAGGCTACGTCTTTGTCATACACCCTTTCTAATACGAGGTCTTCGTTCTTGGTCGTCCACTCTTACTATTCCCTCTTGGCTGTTGTACATATTATATACGAACCGTCTCTCCCTACAGCTTACTACTACTTTTCTCAGAATTTCAAACATCTTGCACCATTATATACTGTCGAACGCTTTTCCCAAGTCGACAAATCCTATGAACGTGTCTAGATTTTTCTTTAGTCTTGCTTCCATTATTAGCCGTAACGTCAGAATTGCCTCTATGTGCCTTTTCCTTTCCTAAAGCCAAACTGATGGTTACCTAACGCATTCTCAATTTTCTTTTCCATTCTTCTGTATATTATTCTTGTAAGCACCATGAATGCATGAGCTGTTAAGTCAATTGTGCGATAATTCTCGCACCTGTCAGCTTTTGCCGTCTTCAGAATTGTGTGGGTGATGCTTTTCCGAAAGTGAGATGGTATGTCGCACAGACTCATACATTCTACATTCCAACGTGGAATGTCGTTTTGTTGCCACTTCCCCCAATGATTTTAAAAATTCTGCCTTATTTGATCTTAAGTTATCCAAGTCTCTTTTAAATTCTGATTCTAACACTGGATCCCCTATCTCTTCTAAAACAACTCCTGTTTCTTCTTCTATCACATCAGACAAATCTTCCGCCTCATGAGGCTTTCAATGTATTCCTTCCACCTATCCGCTCTCTCCTTTGCATTTAACAGTTGAATTCCCGTTGCACTCTTAATGTTATCAACCTTGCTTTTAATGTCACCAAATGTTGTTTTGACTTTACTGTATGCTGAGTCTGTCCTTTCTACAGTCATTTTTTTTTCGATGTCTTCGCATTTTTCCTGCAGCTATTTCGTCTTAGCTTCCTTGCACTTCCTATTTATTCCATTTCTCAGCGACTTTTATTTCTGCATTCCTGAGTATCCCGGAACATTTTTCTACTTTCTCCTTTCATCGATCAATTGAAGTATTTCTTCTGTTACCCATGATTTCTTCGCATTTACCTTCTTTGTACATATGTTTCCATTTCCAGCTCCTGTGATGGCCCTTTTTAGAGGTTCATCCTCTTCAACTCTACTGCCTACTGAGTTATTCATTATTGCTGCATCTATAGCCTTAGAGAACTTCAACCGTATCTCGTGATTCCTTAGTACTTCTGTATCCCACTTCTTTGCGTATTGATTCTTCCTGACTAATGTCTTAAACTTCAGCCTACTCTTCATCACTATTATATTGTGATCTGAATCTATGTCTGGTCCTGGGTGCGCCCTAAAATCCAGTATCTGATTTCGGAATCTCTGTCTGATCTTGATGTAATCTAACTGAAATCTTCCAGGCCTTTTCCAAGTAGGATTGCCCAGCCGTGGAGGGCGTTCAGGTGTGATCGGAGTGGCGGGAACTCAGATGTTGTCAATTCTTCAAGCACCAACACTTGTCAGTGATCAACATTGAATCTTCTCAAATATCCACGTAGAAGTCGAAGAATACTCGCAATACAACGATCGCGAAGGCAGCCCAACACATACTGAGTATTAGTTCGCTATTCAACCACCTAGAAGGCGGCACTGTTCATGGAGCTCCGCGACAGGTGGCACCTTATGCCAGAAATGTCAGTTCATTGCAGCTAAGCGTCGTCCTACTAAACCAGTCACATATTTATCACTGAAATTACAATTAAATGTTACGATTGCAGCCCCAGTCTCGTGACATTCGACAATGAGCGAAGTACTGAAAATATCTCCTCCTGACGGTTGTGGCGCTGCGACGAATCTCTCGTTGAAATATTAATATCTCTACCCTCCTTATTGCTGGACGTAAGTTTAGTCGTAAGATATTTCATCCTCCTTACTGCTTCCGATGAGTTTAATCGAAATTTTCCGCGTAAAATCCATACCTCCCTTACAACTAGACATAGGCATTCTCTTTGCACATGTCTGGACATTGACCACAATAACTGTGCATCCCAACACATACTTCATAAGCCTACTGATCACAGCGAATCTATCACACATCCCCTACTAAGTATAATATATCTCCAACAACAGATTGTTGGTGACACGAAACAATAGTGAACAAAAATCCGCAATCCAAGTACATCTTGGTGGGAGCAACACCACCTGGGTGCGGCCAGCACTGAAACAGTGATCGTGTACATGGCTGCAATGTGAGAACTTAGTGCTCCTGGTCTCTTCGGAACAGAATACCTACACAACTGCTACGCCATCAGTGTGGAAGGTGAGATCAAATGTAGAGGTCATCGCCTTTGGACAGGAGGAATTTAGACTGTAGCGGCAATGAGAATTTGGATCAAGGAGGGGGGGGGGGGGCATGCCAAGGTTATCCGTGCAATTGTGTGAACCAGTGTGCTGTCTTAGTGGCTAACGCACCTGCCTAGCAAACAGGAGACCCGGATTTGATTCCTGGCCTTCAGTCTATATTCATTAAATTTACCTGCAGTTGTTAATAATTTATATGACGAAGTTTTGGAAATAAAGAAGGACCATGAAGTTTTAGCTGTTAGTCTTGAAGGAAGTTTCAAGTTTGTCCCATGAGCAAGACCAGGCTGCAATCAGCAAGTATACAGCACAGAACAAGTTAGACGCATACTTCCATACCTAGCTGAGGCACAACGGTAATCAACTGTAAAAGCAGACGGGGAATTTGATGTGGTTGTAGTGACAGCTATATCCAGGAATGATAACTTGAGTAAGGTGAGACGCCGGCTAAACTCGCAGGGCAAAACAGGATTGTGGAAAAGGCCAAATAAGGTGCCGGTCAGGTTCACTCAAAATTGCAATTTATTATAATTTAATAACACCATTAAACCACAACGGCACATATTATTTCACGGCTGAGGGCCTCCAAACAAGAATTCTTAAGTCAAAAAAATAAAAATGCAGTTAAAATAACAAATAAAATAATTAAAATATATATGGTGTCACAGCTAGGCTGGAAAGCCTCAAGGAAAAAGTTGATAGAACAAACATATGCAAGGTGCAATACAAGTGGCTAAGGGCCACAATTAAATTTTAAAATTTTAAAATATATTACCATAATCTTTCAAGGCAGAAGACCGCGATGTTTTTGCTTAAAAGGTAATTTCAAGAACAAGGTTTTAGGCGGCTTAAGGCCCACAACTGATTTTTCAAAATTCAAAAAACATTAAGTTCAGTAAAAACAAGAATTTTTAAATCATTGGCTATGATAGATTATTAACAGAGAATTAAACATCAGTGAGAAAGACAATAAAGAAAACGACACAGAAGCCTGCAGGGAGGTCGGTCTGCCCTCGTTCACTTAGGCGAGACAGGTGGTGAGCCCAACTACACTTGATCCGTCGGAACCCAATGACTTGCTTGCCACCAATCAGTACATGAGAGCTGAAACACAAAAGGTTACGAACGTGGATATCCACAATGAAATTAGCTTTCAAAACTACACACAATGTTGGACAGCAAACACAGGTGAGGAAAGGACGCTGCCTGAAATTACGTTAGTAGCCAGGGCAGGTAACCGGAACGCTAGCGACCACAAGGCAGAAAATTCCGCTGGTGCACTCGAATTGTAATCAACCAAAATAGTTAATTGCACCGCTTGGCGGCTACACTTCAATGTACACACACACACACACACACACACACACACACACACACACACACACACACAGCCGACTCATGAACGATCGGCGAACCAAAACGCGTCGTCCGGTAGGACGACCGACCGACGATCCACCTAGACCATGGCCCGGCTCAAGTGATGCGTGGCGGCAATGGTCGGGAGAGCCATGTCGACGCAGACCTCACTGCTGCTCCAACTGACTGCACTAGTGCCGCATTGCAACTGCCTGTCTAGCAGGTCCGGACTGCAATCCAGACGCGTTCCAACTGACTGGCAGACCCAAACTCGCGACTCGATATGTCTTACGGCAGACAACGACCCGGAAGTAATAGCAGTCGAGCAAAGATACTACAAGAGGGGATACATCGATATGCGCTGCTAACGCTGGTCACGGTCAGGCAAAGCAGCAACCCAATGAGAGCAGTAATTTAAATTAACGTATTGAGATGGAAGTACGTTAAAAATAAGGTGTAAAATACATTATGGCGGGAACACGAGCCACGCGCGGCTCATAAGGAAAGTACTCAAGGTTTAAAAGAAGCGAAATAAATCAATGTGCAGAAGCAGTGGTTTGTAAATTAGTAGAATAGAGTGAGAAGTTGTGCGATAACCAATCCGTTGTCAGTGACAACGAAAGAGGAAACCTGTAGCGTTCACGTAATTTGTTCCACAATGTCAACGGATATCTGTCAGTCTAAATGTGTCACCCCAATCGGTTACAATGCAAGGGACAGTTCCAAGTGTTCAACGCAGATAAGAAGACAATTCATTGCATTTTGTTCATTTGGGCATTTGAAGGTGCAGTGCCATGTATGAGGTCGGAAACAGAAGAGATCGATTACGTGAGTGTTTTTACATTGGCGCACTATGGGCGACGGATGCAGCTGACTGAAGCAACATCTGTGACAAACTCTAGAAATCGTTTATAGCGAAATATTGTTTAAATGTCACCGCCGTGTTCACATATCGCCCTTGTCAAATGTGACCAGAGAGAGAGAGAGAGAGATAGTGACGGAAGATCGAAGTACAAGCGTAAATAAAGTCAGTTAAATGCCTGACGTGTTATCTTAATGTCGGGTTACGTCAGAAAATCCAGTTTGCGAAGCATAGAGCCAATTTCCAGATTTGGTACCACTCAATAGCAGACTATGCTATGACGTCACCGTTTTTCACTGCCAAAGTAACTTACCTCGTTGTTTTACTCTACTTCTCGCTACAGCACCTGATCCTTTCACTGCAGAGAAAATTGTCAAAGAACAGTGGAGCCCTACAACTACTGGCTGAGCGCAAGACCGCACAGTTGATAAATAATTCAGAGCATCTCTCACAGAGTGCTTACACAGCAGTCAGACACAAACATCCACAATAAGAGTTCAATTTTATTGACGCCCTACTTATTAAAAATATGTAATGAAAACATTCTGCTGCTACAAGTTTAACTGTATGTTATTGATAGGGTTAAATAAGATTTCTTTTATTATATAGGATACGCATTTATTTAACCGCAAATATATACGTTGAAATGGTTCAAATGGCTCTGAGCACTATGCGACTTAACTTCGGAGGTAATCAGTCGCCTAGAACTTAGAACTAATTAAACCGAACTAACCTAAGGACATCACACACATACATGCCCGAGGCAGGATTCGAACCTCCAGCCGGCAATATATACGTCGTAAACCTCCTAAGCCATTGCTTCTTTCCTGCTCTTCGCAGAGCCAACCACGGGAATTTGCGGGCAATCACTTTGCCAGATGGCCCAAACCACCGCTGGTGTATACTGAGGACATCCCAGGGTACGGTAACATAAAGTTATATAGTGTGCAGCTTAATGGGTAGAGCCATCCACATCTCGTATTACCTTTAAATTTCAACATCAAATCAGAGCCCGTACCAGGAACAACAAAACCTAAGTATAAACGGCGAATACCACGATGTTATTCGAAATGGGTGCTGCAGCCCATTACGATAATTGACACTTTATTAATAGGAAGGGTGTGGTGCCGAACTAGCACCCCAGTCGTCCAGCGGGAATCCAGCGGGGGGGGGGGGGGGGGGGGTTATGTAAGGGGCTGGGGTAGCGACAATGGGGACAGGAGGTTGGGGCAGGGTGGCAGGGGGATGGCAGGGGGACAGGGAGCAGGAACTGTAGGATGGGGGCCGTCTTCACAGGGAAGTGACGTGCTGATAGCGTTCCTGGAATGGCCTTTGAGCACGGTTGCAGGTATGACGATATAAAAGTGCTGACCGATGTTAAGCCAGCGAACTCCACCAGAATGCCCAATTACTTCTACTCACACCGTACAGATGAATCCATTAATGTACTCGGTAATTGCATTTGAATGTAGATTAATTTAAATCAAATCGGTTAAGCTGTCAATAAGTAGTCATACTGTCACTGATAACACACGTTTCACACCGAGGTGACAAAAGTCATGGGATACCTCGGAATGTTTCGGATCTCCTTTAGTCTGGCGTCTGGCATGGACTCAGCTACTCGTTCGAAGTCCCCTACAGAAATATTGAGTTATGTTGTCTCTATAGCCGTCCATAAACGCAAAAGTTTTGGCAGTGCAGGTTTTTTTGGACAAACTAACGTCTCGGTTACGTCCCCTAAATGTTAGATGGGTTTAATGCCGGGGTATGTGGGTGGTCTAACCATTCACTCGAACTGTCGAGAATGATCTTCAAACCAGTCGTGAACAACTGTGACATAATGCATGTCATCCACAAAAATTCCGTCGTTGCTTGGGAATATGAAGTCTACGAATGATCTCCAAGTAGCCGAAACATAACCATTTCTGCCAATGATCGGTTCTGTTTGGCCAGAGGACCCAATCAATTGCATATAAACACAGCCCACACCATCATGGAACCATTATCAGCCTGCACAGTGCCATGTTGACAGTTAGCGTCCGTGGCTCCGTGGGGTCTGGGCCACACTCGAACTTTACCATCATCTCTTACCAGGGGAAATCTGGACTCATCTGACCTGGCCACGGTTTTCCATTCGTCTGGGGTCTAACCAATAAGGTCACGAGCCGAGGATAGGCGCTGCAGCGAAGTCGTGCTGCAAAGGCGCTCGCGTTGGTCGCCGCTCTGTCCTAACAGATACTTTCGTCGTAAGTTCGGCATTTATTTTTGTGTTTATATCGGGCACTGACAGGCCTACGCAAACGTCGCAGCTCTCGGTCCTTAAGTGAAGAGCGCCACTCACAGATCTGTCCGTGGTGGTAATGCCTGAAACTTGGTATTATCGGCGCTGTAGAGACTGTGGATCTCGACATGTCAAATTCCCTTACGATATCTGAAATGGAGTGTTCCATCCGTGTAGCTCCAACTACCATCCCGCGTTCGAGGTCTGTTAATTCCCATTCGGCGGCCATAATCACGTCGGAGACTTTTTCACGTGAATCACCTGAGTACGAAAGACAGCTCCACCGCTATACTGCCCTTTTATACCTTGTGTACACAATACTACTACCACCACCTGTAGATGTGCATATCACTATCCCATGACTTTTATCACCTCAGCATCGCCGAGC
This sequence comes from Schistocerca piceifrons, assembly GCF_021461385.2. Classification (NCBI taxonomy): domain Eukaryota; kingdom Metazoa; phylum Arthropoda; class Insecta; order Orthoptera; family Acrididae; genus Schistocerca; species Schistocerca piceifrons. The sequence goes on along the minus strand of NC_060144.1, from coordinate 44,129,223 downwards.
GGTTCTAGGCGCTTCAGTCCGGAACCGCCCTGCTGCTACGGTCGCAGGTTCGAATCCTGCCTCGGACATGGATGTGTCTGATGTCCTTAGGTTAGTTAGGTTTAAGTAGTTCTAAGTCTAGGGGACTGATGACCTCAGATGTTAAGTCCCATAGTGCTTAGAACCATTTGAACCACCTCAGCGTATATTTGTGAAGCTGTTGACATGTTCTGCAAAACAGCGACTGTCACGAATATAATGAAAGAAACACATATATGTTGTTCTTATTCTCCACTTATTCTTTCGAGGAATAAGAAATTCGCCTGCTGCAGCCGTAGAGCAAACTTTTGCCTCTGTTCCCTTGGTTTCGCAGTGTCTCTTTACCACACAGTGTATATGATTAAACTTATTTTGGTACTCTTCCTTCTTGCATTCTGTTCAGGTACAACAGCCGCTTTTCTTTATTTTAGTTAATTCTGTCTTCTGTTTTAAAAATATTCACGTCCCTCCACACATCGCTGTTTTTAAATTTTCCCACGAATCTCAGGAATCTCATTTATACAGGGTGTTACAAAAAGGGACGGTCAAACTTTCAGGAACCATTCCTCACACACAAAGAAAGAAAATATGTTATGTGGACATGTGTCCGGAAACGCTTACTTTCCATGTTAGAGCTCATTTTATTACTTCTCTTCAAATCACATTAATCATGGAATGGAAACACACAGCAACAGAACGTACCAGCGTGACTTCAATCCCTGGAGAATGGCGTATTGTATCACAGCCGTCCACAATACGAGCACGAAGAGTCTCTACATTTGGTACCGGGGTTGCGTAGACAAGAGCTTTCAAATGCCCCCATAAATGAAACTCAAGAGGGTTGAGGTTAGGAGAGCGTGGAGGCCATGGAATTGGTCCGCCTCTACCAATCCATCGGTCACCGAATCTGTTGTTGAGAGGCGTACAACGACTGAAATGTGCAGGAGCTCCATCGTGCATGAACCACATGTTGTGTCGTACTTGTAAAGGCACATGTTCTAGCAGCACCGGTAGAGTATCCCGTATGAAATCATGATAACGTGCTCCATTGAGCGTAGGTGGACCAAACTAAAATGAGCTCTAAGATGGAAATTAAGCGTTTCGGGACACACGTCCATATAAGATCTTTTCTTTATTTGTGTGTGAGGAATGTTTCCTGAAAGTTTGGCCGTACCTTTTTGTAACACCCTGTATTTGCCTCTAACAGCCACAGTCTTTGTTTTCATTTGGCTGAGATTTTCGCGTTATACCACGAGTAAATGTTTCGAAGATAACACACATATCTCTGAAGATCATCCTCAGTTTTTTAAACAATAAGTTAATTACAAATGCACTAATATATACGAAGCCAAATCTATGACTAAATAACGGGGAATGTCAACCTAGCCGGAAAATTGGTCATATAAAAATATTTCACGTAACTGTACGACTTTCCAGAAAGGTAATTTGTAATCGTGAACAGGTAGCTCAATCCCAGATGACTGGCTGGTTAAGAAGTAAAGAGATCTAGAATCTGCGTCCTTGCGAAGCCGTTGGCCCACAGGCGTCCAGTTAGAGACTGCTCGCGGCTAAACCACGATCCTGCCGACAGGGGAATACCCCTCAAGTGGAGGATAGAGCTCAGGTATGGTATTTCCGATCCTGCTGGCCTGATTCACCGTTTCACCTCTTCTCACCCTGACGGCTCTCAGCTTGTCGGGACGGACGTTCTTCCGAGAGCATTAGCCAGAGGGGCGGAGGAGGGGGAAGGGAGAGACACATCTCGTCGCGTCCGATTGTGTATTGTTATTTTTACGAGGAAGCCAGGGCCGGGCATAGAGTGACGGAGCCATCGATCTCGGGGCGTCGTAAAATATTCAGCGTGACTTGGACGCTGTGCGACTATCAAAGATTCAGGGCGCCCGGTCTCCGCATTGGGAGGGGAGGGGCAGACGGTTGGGGCCGGCACCCTCCCTCCCCGCCCCCCCCCCCCCATCCTCAGTCCTGTTCGCAGCCTCTGACCAGCACCTCCCTGTCGTCTGTCGCCGAGACCAGCGGATCCGACTACCCTTCGGCGACAGTGTAAGCGTTCTCGCCTTTGCCTTATTCATGGCTCGCTTCACACCCTCCAGTGTTCGATTTATTAGGATTGACTTGAACCATTCCAGTCTTGACTCTCCTGGTTCAGAATTCATGCGCTTGAAACCGACGCGTGCGGATGCCAGAAGGGGACAAACTAAATGTACGTCTCAGATACAAGTTCTCCTATTGCAGTGGGCACCTTAACTGCAGCATCACAATACATAGCTCTCCTAATTAAATTCGCCACAAATAATCTGTCACAGTTGAAGAAGATTTATGATGCCCATACCTACAACACTTTATTAAAGTTTTCATTGCCTGAAGAAGGAAATCCGTATGCAGAAATAGGTACTTTTGATTGTTTAACCTCTAACATAAAATGTCTGAAAACCAAAAAAGCGAGCTTTAAATATAACCTAAAATCATATCGTCTGGGCGACTCCTGCTACCCCGAAATTTCATTAAAAACTCACAATTCATAATAACAAAACGTATTTTTTTACGCTCGGAACTAAAAAATAATAGTTCCATTAATGTCAACACTAACCATGTGTAGATATCCTGTAAGCTGAGTCGTATCACATCATTTCCAAGAAAGAATCGTTCAAATGATCTGTGGAACATGCGATTATCTGCTTTAGACAGAATCCCTGAAAGAGAAGCCACAAAAGACTGAGGCGATCTCTAAGCATCAGTACCTTCCAGTCTGACAACGGGGGAGTAGACCAGATGCGGTTTAAATTCATAACAACTGCATCGACGGCAGTTGAGAGCTATATACCACAGAAATTAATAAGAGATGGAGATGGTTCAGATCTCCTATGGTACACAAAACGAGACAGAATACTGTTGCAGAGGCAACGAACAAAGCATGCCAAATTTCAAAAAACGCGAAACCCACAAGACTTGTCAAGATTTACAGAAGCTCGAAATTTAGCGCGGTCTTTAATGTGAGATGCTTTTAATAGTTTTCGAGACACTACCACTAAATATGGGAGAATACTCAAAGACATTGTAGTCGTATGTAAAGCACGCCAGTAGAAAAATGCAATCAGTACCTTCCTGGACAATAAAAATTGTGATCTTATTGATCTACTAAAGAGACTGCTTACACCACACTTGTCCGTCCTATTCTGGAGTATTGATGTGCGGTATGGAATCCGCATCAGGTGGGTCTGACGAATGACATCGAAAAAGTTCAAAGGAGAGGAGCTCGATTTGTATTATCGCGAAATAGGTGAGATAGAACGACAGACATTGGAGTGGAGTGACAATTATTCAAACAAAGCCGTTTATCGTTGCGACGGTATCTTCTCATGAAATTTCAATCATCAGTTCTGCGATTGCGAAAACATTCTGTTGGCACCCAACTATATAGGAAATCACGATAAAATAAGAGAAATCAGGGCTTGCGCAGAAAAATTTAAATGCTCGTTTTTCCCCCGCGCCGTTCAAGAGTGGAACGGTAGAAAGACTGCTTGAAGGTGGTTCATTGATCTCTCAACCAGAGACTTTATTGTGAATAGCAGAGTAATCACGTAGATGTAGATGTAGATTGAGACACGGTATGTGTGTAGTGTGAAAAGTGCCAATTAACTCTAAGTAATGAAAAGTGTGAAGTGATCCACATGATTACTGAAAGGAATTTCGGTTAAACGATAAATAACACAAACCTAAAGACTGTCAATTCAATAAATACTTAGGGATTACAGTTAGGAATAATTTATACTGGAACAATCACATGGATGCTGTTGAGGGAAGGCTAACCGTAGACTGCGATTTATTGGCAGAACACTTAGAAAATGTAACTGGTCTAGTAAAGAAACTGATAACAATACGCCCTCTTCTGGAATACTGCTGTGCGGCGTGGGATCCACATCACGTAGGATTGACGTAAGACATCGAAAAAGTTCGAAAAATTCTACGGATATGACACGCGAATTCGGGTGCCATTTTTCGTTGTGGTGGAATCGCCTCATTAAATTTCTGTTACCAACTTAGAGAGCGAAAATATTTTGTTGGCTTCAACGTACATAGTCAGAAATGATCATCACAGTAAAATAACAGAAAGCAGAGCTCTCACGGAGAGATAAACGTGTTCGTTTTTCCAGTGTGCTGTTCGAGAGTCTCACGGGAGAGTAATAGCTTGAACGTGAACCCTTTGCCAGGCACTTATTTGACAATTATAAAGTAATTATATAGGGTGAAAAGTATTTAAACCGACGAACTCTGGGAGGTTGTAGGGGACATCAAAACAAATATTTTTCCCGAATGTCATTTTTTCCTATGAGGATTATTTAAACCGGTGGAGGCCGTATTACGCTCTTCAGTTGTTAGAGGCCGTATTACAATCTTCAGTTGTTAGAGGGGGTATTACGCTGTTCAGTTGTAGGCAACTGCTGTCCACCAGTGTAGTAGTGCATTGTCTCTGTTTACTAACGGAGCGATACACCTGGAGTGAGTACACTGATATTGTTGGTGCGTACTACGTAGCGCACCACAACGGACGAACTCCACAGCGGGTTTATCAACAACAATACCCTAATCGCCGTATCCCGCATCACACGACCTTTGCTGCTGTGTACCAACGTCTGTGCGAGACGGGGTCATTTAGCAGATTATCTGGACAGGGACGCCGTCGCACGGTAAGAACGCTGCAATTTGAGGAAGCTGTCTTGCAGCATGTGGAGCGGGATCCTTCAATCAGCACTCGCGCAAAGAACAGTCCTTCGAGAGCAAGTGTTACGTCCATTTCACTTACAGCGTGTCCACAACCTGGAACCAGTTGATTATCCACCCAGAGCACAGTTTTCACTGTGGTACCTGGGACACTGTGAAATGCATCCTACATTTCCATCCTCTTTGTTGTTCAACGATGAAGGAACGTTCGGGCGTGATGGAGTCTTCAATATGCACAATTCGCACATTTGGAGTGAGGATAACTCACATGCCACTGTGACTAGCACTGATCAAGTGCGGTTCTTCGTTAATGTGTGGGTCGGTGTTGTTGGGAACTGTTTAATTGGGCCGTATCTTCTACCTAGGCCATTAAATGGCAGGCACTATTACAATTTTCTCGCCAGAGCATTGCCAGAGTTGCTGGAAGACGTCCCGCTCCCTACAAGACAACGCATGTGGTTCCAACATGACGGGACGCCGGCACATTTCAGTCGTCGTGTGCGTCGATTCCTGGACCGATGGTCCCCAGAAACGTGGATTGGCAGAGGTGGTCCTGTACCATGGCCTGCTCGATCCCCAGATATGTCCCCTCTCTGGAAATTTTTGTATGGGGAGAGATGCGCAACCTAGTTTACGCAACTCCTGTTGCATCAGAAGAGGATCTGGTTGCCCGGATAGTAGCAGCAGCTGGAACAATTCAGGATACTCCTGCGGTTTTTGCTCGTGTCAGACAGAACATGATCCGACGGTGTAACCTTTGTTTAGGTGTCAACGAAGGAATTTTTTAAAATATACTGTAATTGAAATTGGGTTGTGTTAATGTGTTGTCTCTTGGTCATAAAAAATGGAAAAGTGTTTGTTGGTTTAATTAATTTGCCGCCAGAGAAATCTTCCTCTACCGGTTTAAATACTCCTCATAGGAAAAATGACAGTAGGGAAAAATATTTGTTTTGATGTCCCCTTCAACCTCCCAGAGTTTGTCGGTTTAAATACTTTTCACCCTGTAAAGATGCAGTTAAACTGAGACGGATTAATAACAAACTGCTCATCATATTCGACTTATTAACGTGATGGATACGCCTGCACATAAAGGAATTGCTCTATGCTCCACTAAATGAACTAAGGTATCTCGGTCGCCGGATTATGGGGACAGAGAGCACCATGCGGGAGTAAGTCGGAGCTTCCCAAATCTCTTCAACAAAAACGCAGACACTTCACAGCAATTTCAGTGCCATAATGGTACTCAAAATTCCAGAATGAGATTTTCACTCTGCAGCGGAGTGTGCGCTGATATGAAACTTCCTGGCAGATTAAAACTGTGTGCCCGACCGAGTCTCTGTCGGGCACACAGTTTTAATCTGCCAGGAAGTTTCGTACTCAAAATTGTTAGATTAAAACAACTAACGGACGTACTAAATAAAATCGACGTTCTCATTCTGGCACTATCAGATCAACATGGTTCCCTAGTCAGGGAATGAGTGTGGGAGTGGAGATGCAGGAAAGATAAGTCGCTCCACGAGGCCAGCTCTTAGTGGCGGTACTGCGTTTCTCCGACCTGTTACGGAGTGTCGGGCGTGATCTGTGTCGTCTGGACGACTGCGTTGCTGCGTTGAACGCTCGTGCGGTGTACTGTTGGATTTGTGTTGCTGGATGAAAGGTTGGGGGAGGGTGACAGCTGGTGCCGGCACACAGCCTGCTGCTACCGAGCGGCGCCAAAGGGCCGCCGAGCTTAAACGGCCCAATCCGACGGACGCGTCACCATCCGCAGACTCACGTGCACTCACCTCATGGCACGCTGCGGAGTGGGTTGGAATTTAATACGAGAGATTCGCGCAAAGACGAGCAACTTCACCTCGCCACCACTCCTCCCCTTGGCGCCAAGTACTGGCTGTTAAACTTTCCACCACCTGCATTCGAATCGGCTTACCCTCTAGTCGAACGCCACTGCATGGACGTACGTTACCGACATCGGATATGTAGGCGGTTTCTAGAACTGTAGAAAACACGATATTGAGATGGAAATAATTCTGAATCAGGAAATTACATAATCTATAACAAGGCACCAGTAAGAAACTTCCTGGCAGATTAAAACTGTGTGCCGGACCGAGACTCGAGCTCGGGACCTTTGCCTTTCGCGGGCAAGTGCTCTACCAACTTTTTTTTTTTTTTTTGACATATCGTAGCGCTGACCACTTTTTTTTTTCGCGCTGACCACTTTTATATATATAATCTTTATTGAACAAACTGAGAGTACATATATATACACAAAGCAACAGTTCTTCAAGATGCCAGTTAAACATATACAAATGAGTGTTAGGAAAACAAATTATTAGAATAACATTAAATACAACAAAATATAACATATTCCGTCTTCTTCCTTTTTTTTTAATAATCCTTAATGAACAAACTAAAAGTACATATATATATACACTATGCAAGAGTTCTTCAAGGTACCATTTAAAAATATACAAATGACTGTTAGTTAAACAAAAAATATCAGAAAAACATGAAATACAACAAAATATAACATATTCTGTCTTTTTACTTTTTTTTATTTGTTCTTTTGTCGATGCATGAGAACGTGGATAAGGGTGTTGCACCATGTGACAGGTAGGCACGGCACAACCCAACTTTGAGGCGGGTTAAGGAAGACGCTGCGGGGATAACCGGCAAAAGTTTGATGGTAAGATGGTTTTCGGGTGAGGGTGCTATGTGCGGTCACAGCTTTGTACCAGAAGTCAAAGACTGTATGCGGACCACTCTGAAACAGGTATTCTAAAGCCTGTCCTCGAAACCAGATTGGGGTATGGTGCTTAGCAAGAGGGTAGTGAAATGTCTGGGGCAACAACAGGAAATCCGGGGTTAACGACGTTGGCGGGGCACGGAGGTAAAAGCCCACGATTCGTTGGATGAGAAGCCATACGTTTTGTTTCAGGGTGCTCGTCGGTGTCTTCGAGCTGACAGTCAGGGCAGAGTGGGGAGGTGGCCAGTCCTATGCGATAAACTCGACTATTACTCGGGAATTTGCCATAGACTAAAATATACCAGAGTGCAGACACAGACGACGGTAAAAAGGGTGCATGCACACACCCCCAAACCGTTCGCCAGTTAATGTCAGGATGCTGTAGCACCATGGGGTTGCAAGGGTTGGACAGCATAAACAAACGATAATAATCTTTCGTCCGAGGAGGACGGGTGACCGGAAGATCGGCCAGAACGTAGCTGAGTTCTATGAAACAATTGGCGACCTGGTACAATAATGGAGAAATAGCTGCCACATCGGTGGATCGAGAGAAGCTGTTCGGAGGATATCTAAGAGACTGCGTGTTAAGGACGGGACCGACACCTGCCAGTGCCACCAACTTAGCTACCCAAGCACAACTCACGCCCCGTCCTCACAGCTTTACTTATGCCATTACCCCGTCTCCTACCTTTTACAGAAGCTCTTGTCCGCGAAAGGCAAAGGTCCCGAGCTCGAGTCTCGGTCCGGCACACAGTTTTAATCTGCCAGGAAGTTTCATATCAGCGAACAAAAAAATGGCTCTGAGCACTATGCGACTTAACTTCTGAGGTCATCAGTCGCCTAGAACTTAGAACTAATTAAATCTAACTAAGGACATCACACACATCCATGCCCGAGGCAGGATTCGAACCTGCGACCGTAGCGGTCCCTCGGTTCCAGACTGTAGCGCCCAGAACCGCACGGCCACTCCGGCTGGCTTATCAGCGAACACTCCTCTGCACAGCGAAAATCTCATTCTGGAAAGTACCAGTAAAATGCATGTACAGTCAATCTCCGCATTGTGAAACATTTCCGTGTAGTCCTATATTGTCCTGTCTCTCATGTCATTGCCGGTCGCAGTGGCCGTGCGCTTCTAGGCGCTAAAGTCTGGAGCCGAGCGAACGCGGCGGTAGCGGGTTCGAATCCTTCCTCGGGCATGGATGTGTGTGATGTCCTTAGGTTAATTAGGTTTAATTAATTCTAAGTTCTAGACGAGTGATGACCTCAGAAGTTAAGTCGCATAGTGCTCAGAGCCATCTCTCATGTCATTAATGTATGTCGTTCTTTTAAAAAAAATCTGAGCCTTCCACCAGAAAGGGGCAAGACAATGTCTGAGCTTTTTTACTATTCATATGACGAAATGCTAGCGTTGGCTGTAGTAGGAATTGTAATCGGAAGCTGCCCTTCGCGGAAGCTGTGTGGCGAGATCGATATGTGTAACATGTAAGTATTGCAGTGCTCGAAACAGTTGTACTGTGAGCCGCACAGTGTAATAACGACAGTGACGTTCAGTTAGAAGGTCGTACTATTCCTTTCTCAATAAATATTTGGGAGCACACAGTAGCCTGTTAGTATTCGTGGAGTCGGCATAGAGTGGTCACGTCGCGCCCTGCGGGTAGCGTTCTTCCTCTGGTCCTTGTTGCATTATCACAGTTGCAGGTTGCCTATCTAACAGGTTCCAGGGCCAACTAAAATAATATTTTCTGTCCATATAATTAGTTACAGAATTTCAAAATTAAAATACTGTCATAATCTACTCGATAAGATGTATAATCTTATGTTAAAGGTTTAAAACAATAAAACAAGTATTACGGTAGGAAACTGTATTTATCCAGAATGAGGTTTCCACTTGTAGCGTCGCAAGTTTTTCCGAGCGAACGTTTGTTTTAGGATAGCTTGCCGTATGTAACTTCATGGGCTGACATCTAGCGGCCTACCCGGAAGACACACTAACATCTGTCACTACCTGCCATGGGCAGTTGAGCGCGCGATGCCGATGAGTGCGGACAACGGAATGAGTGCGGACAACGGAACGCGCGCGTCCGAGCCAGCCGGCTGGGTCGCGCCGGGGCCTGCGCCGGCGGCCGCTCCCCACGGGACGACCCCTGCAACGACAACGGATTCTGACAGGCAAGATAATGAGGACAGGACCACGACGAGCGATAGGCGAATGCAGAGCGGAGGACAACACACGTCAAACCCCTATGACGAGAGGCATCAGATAACACAGAACGATCGGCAACAACGGGAACTAAGACGAGAAATACAACACATGATTCTGCAAAGTAGGGAAGTATACGACAACCGCGCTAGTACAGTTTCTACTTCACAGCCTGAGGAACAAGTAGACGAAGTGGAACACTTTTCTCCACCAGAAGACGACGACGACGAAATGGAGGGAGTCTCCTCTGAAGAAGTTTGGACCATGCAGCCCAACGACGAAGAGGGCGATTTTACACTAGTTCGCCGAAGAAAACGACTCAACGCTTCTCCTAAGCAGAACAACTCTCGCAAGCAGCAACGACCAGAAAAACCGAAAACTTCCAACCGTTATTCGGCTATTGCGACAGAAGACACTACGGATGCTCCAGAATGTATGGACTAGACGACTGACGTCAATCTAGAAGCAGATAAAGAGGGGACAGATGGCTCTGGCCGGAACTCAATACACAAACTCCCGCCCGTTACTATTTACCATACCAAGAAGTACATAGAACTCAACAAGGCGCTGAAGGAGAATACTGACGGCAATCTTAAGGCCATCTACCAACCAGACAGGATCAAATATCACTTTGACTCCTATGAAGATCAACGGCGGGCCATCAATTTCTTTGTGTCGAATGACATCCACTTTTTTACACATCAGGCCGCAGAGGACATGGACCTCAAAGTGGTTGTCAAACGTCTACCTGCCGAAGTTACGGAGGAAGAACTGAAAGACGCACTGATAGAGAAGGGTGTCCCTGTCATCAACGACCACCAGTTTAAAAATCGAGACGAAAACACGAAGGAATTACGACCTCAAGATGCTTACTGTGTCACGTTGCCAGCCCAAAAGGAAAACTACAAGATTTACGACATCAAATACCTTCTATATACTAAAGTCGTTATTGAAACCTACAACAGACAAGAAGGACCTGTTCAGTGTCGCCACGGCCAGCGATTCGAACACACGGCTAATTATTGCAGCTTGCCTGCTCGCTGCGTTCGATGTGGAGGGCAATACCGATCTTCAGCATGTACTCATCCCCGAGGGGCTCCGCCGAAATGTGCTAACTGTGAAAAGGACCATCTTGCCACATGGCGTGGCTGCCAGAAATACCAGGAACTTCTCAGGAAATACAGACAACGGTCTTCCCCGCAGCCCTCTCAACGGAGGACTCGTGTAATACAGATCTCCAACCTGACGCCACACACTCCGCCCCACCGTCAGCAAACGCAACAAGAACAGCCGGCGGCGACACGGCAGCCAGTAACACAGCCTCCTCCTGAAGCACTTCCACCTCGACTGCACCGCCAGCATTATTCATACGCCCACGCAGCATCACCACGCCGACCGGAACCGGAAACCTACGTCTCACCAGCTCATTTGATGGAATCTCTAGCTCCAGCGCTCTCTGATGTCGCGAAACTTCTCACCGCCGTGCAGCAACAACTACTGGGGATACTTTCGTTAATCGAAAGTGTATTGAAGGCCTTTGGAACACCTTAAGATGGATCGCCCTGGGACCTCGAGAAACCTGAAAATCTGTATATGGAACGCCAACGGAATGAAACACAAGAAAACAGAATTCACTGAATTTTTACGTCACAAAATCGACATCGCACTTGTATCGGAGACGCACCTTCGTCCAACAACTGGGCTCAGATTTCGTAACATGTACGTCTATAGAACGGACAGACAAGGCCAACGAGGTGGAGGGACCGCAGTTCTGCTTAAAAGGGAACTGCGGCACCATCATGAAACACTACCACACCTCCAACATCTGGAGGCAACATCAGTAACGGTTCGATCGGCGTACAACAGCCCCGGTAAAAACCTGGTGCCAGACGACCTACGGAGTATCTTCACCAATTTTGACAAAATCTTCCTAGGAGGTGACCTTAACAGCGTACGAACCCTCGTGGACGAACTTTGATTGCCATGGAAGAAGAACTGGGCATTACAGACCATGGCCCACGAGAGCCCACACGGATTCCTTACGTCGATCGGCAAGAAGCAGACGTCCTAGATATTGCTATCATCAAAAATATTGAGACGAACCTCCAGCTCCGCACCGTCGACGATCTTTCGTTTGATCACCGACCTGTTATCAGCATAGTGGAACACGCAACGGCCAACCTTCCGCCCCCAACCTCACAAACTCTGAACTGGCGTCAATTTCGGACATATCTTGACAACAATATCTGCCCGACGCAGGACATTTCAACACCGGAAGCCATCGACATCGCGGTACAAACTTTGACGTAGAAGATAAAGGTAGCCAAACGGAGGGCAACTACTCACACGGTGTACCCTGTAGTAGCTTTCGACGAGTTCCCGCCTCTACTCCAAGAACTGAAGACACAGAGAAACAGGAGCAGGCGACGTTGGCTCCGCTATAGAAACCCGATCGATCGACGAGAAACACACGTCTTAACACGAGAACTGCACAGGAGAGTGGCCGAGTGGCGACAGCAGGTCTGGGAAGATAAGATGGATGAATTCTTACTTCGAACCAAGAACGAATGGCAGGTAGTCAAGAACATACGACACCATCGGCCACCTAAACGAACCATCAGAGGACCAGATGGCCTCCTCTATGACGAACTCGCCCAGGCGGAGCTGTATGCTACGACTTACCAAGAACAGATGTCTACACCAGCGACCCCCGTGAACGACGTCCGCCTGCAAGAACAGGAAGCCGTCGTTACAGCAGAATGGGCTGCTTTTCGTACTGCGCCTGTGCAGAGCAGCCCACAACTCACCACACCAGCAGAGATCCGTAAAATTATCCAGAAGACTCGGAATAATGCGCTGGGCAACGACTCCATAAGCAACACCGATTTGAAACAGTTGCCCAGGATTGTTACTGTGCTCCTTACCCGAATTCTCAACAGCTGTCTTCTGCAAGGATATTTTCCTACGGCATGGAAGACGGCTCGAGTAGTTCCAATACCCAAGCCAGGTAAAGACCCAGCAGAACCCAACAGTTACCGGCCAATTAGCCTCTTGCCGACCCTTGGCAAGGTGCCCGAGAGAGTGCTGTTGAAGAGGCTACATGAAACTCTTACAGCGCATGATGTTATACGACCCGAACAATTCGGTTTCAAGGACAAGTTATCTGCCGAACTTCAACTTCTACGGATCACCGAACGGATACAAGAAGGATACAACAAGCAGCACTTCACGACTGGTGTCTTCCTTGACATCGAAAAAGCTTACGATAAGGTGTGGCGTTCCAACCTTATCGTAAAACTGCACCGCACTACCCCTATTGCGGATTGTTACATTAGAGTCATAGACAGCTTTCTGCAGGACAGGAAACTGTATGTCCGAGTCGACGATAAAAACTCCGAAATGAAACTGATCTCCGCAGGAATTCCGCAGGGCTCTGTCATTTCGCCTCTGCTTTTCAACTTATATATAAATGACATCCCAACAGTCCCCCTTGTTACGGCGAGTTTTTATGCGGACGATACTGCCTTTCTGACAACTGGACGACACTTGGACCAGCTCATCGCTAGGATGCAACGGCAAATTGCTGTAATGGAACGCTGGGCGCTGCAAAATAAGATAACGATCAATCCGACGAAGACGGCAGCCGTTCTGTTCACACGGAGGAAACCAGTTCTGAACGACAGACTCCAAATAGCTGACCAATTTATCCCATGGTCGCCGGGAGTGAAGTATCTCGGTGTCTACCTTGACAAAAAATTACTCTTTACGCAGCATATTGCCGACAAGAAGACGGCAGCCCAGAAGATGGCCAGGTCATTGATTCCGTTCCGGAAGAGTAAGGATCTCAACCCTAAGACTAAACTCCAATTGTATAAGGCAACGGTGGAACCCACAATGTTGTATGGCTCCACCTCGTGGGGAACTACGTGCTTCCCCAACTACAACAAACTCCAAGCGCTGCAAAACATTTGCTATCGATGGATCACAGGAGCTCCATGGTGGACAAGAAACGTCGACATCCGCACCGCACTCCACGAGACCACTATACAAGAGAAGGTCCATGACAAGGGTCTACGAGTTTTTGACAAGATCGATGCCCTTAGGGACGAAGTTCGACAATTAGAATCGGTAGGAACGGTAAACCCTGCAAGATGGCACAAGTATCGAGTACCGAAGTCAATAACGTTTCATCCCCCATAGGCAATCTATCATAACACGAGGAAGCAATCACACGTAACAGCCTCGACACATTTCACCCTCCACAGGAGATAGACATCACCAAAGACAGCAGGCTAAAGGACCCATTGCGTGCCCAAGCCTAACTGAATGTGTAATAAATAGTTTTCCTTTTATCCTTACATCCCATCCTAGAAGAATAAGTCATCAAGGATGATCTCTTCAGTCCACACTGCACACTACATTATAAAAAAAAATAATAATAAAATAAAAACTGCCACGGGAAATCTATTCAATGTGTCTTACTCATCGCGTACCTTCAGCACCTATGAGAATCTAAATAAAGCATAGTAGTTTTTGTGTAATCGCTTTTAAAATTTGTGTACTGCACTTTGTTATTAATAGAAGGGTGGTGTGAAAATTTGAGCTTTCTAGCGGGCATATTTTTACTTTAAAGTTAGAAAAACTAGACTTAAGAAAGGAAATTCACCTGGGAACATTTATGACTTTGTTCAAATGGCTCTGAGCACTGTGGGACTTAACATCTGAGGTCATCAGTCCCCTAGAACTTAGAACTACTTAAACCTAACTAACCTAAGAACATCACACACATCCATGCCCGAGGCAGGACTCGAACCTGCGACCGTAGCGGTAGCGCGGTTCCAGAATGAATTTTATGACTTGTTTTTGATTGTCAATTGAAATACTCACTTAAAGTATCAGGGTATAGAATTATTTAACTGAAATTTAATTTAAAAATTTCAAATACCTTCCAACTTTCGTAGTACGAAATCTAGAATAGCTTCAGCAAGAACTAATAAAATCAGTATTTATTCCATTATGTGTTATGTGAGCCTATGAGTAAATGAGAGTGTGTATGTGGGACATTTGTCAAATTTCAGTATTGTAGTATATATCGTCTTAAGTAACCTGCAAGAGTTACACAAGCCTGTCGTGAAAAAATGATCCTAGGGGATTTACCCACTTTGCTGATGACGTATGCATAGGTGTGATTGCTATTGTAACAGAGGAGCCAGAAAGTCAGCTGGGATAAAATCTGTATCTAAAGAATATTTCCAGAATTACTGGCTTTTCGTTTTCGCTTATTAAACATTACTGTAATACCTGCACGTCAGATTGACGCAAATGAGTCTGTGTATAAGAATTGGTGAAGGCAAGGTTTGGCGCCAGCATGATCATGAGCGAGCATTCTGATTGGCAGTCAGTATGGTCAGCCAATCAGAATTGAGACGGTTCCCGCTGGTTACCTGATAGTTATACTGGGAGTGAGGCTGCAAGAAGAAAGTCGCTCGCTAGCTTTGAACGTGAACGGTCACGTTACTAGGGCCAGTAGAAATAATGTGTAAGATGAAGAATTACTTAGTCGATAGCAATTGTTGTTGACGACTGCTTGGCGAAATTTCGGAGATTATGATTAGATATGTCCGACAGATATTCGCTTGTGAAATATTGGCCTCCATAGTATCCGTGTGGCATGTTTCAGTATTCAACTACTGAGCATTTTTGGCGAGCAGTTTCTCTTTTAGAAATCCACAAGAAAGATCGAAGGTAATAATTCATATTAGTCGTGAAATTAATGACTGTGAAAACTTTGTTTGATTTGGGTCGGGTTTGGACTGGTTTCTGGCTGCTGTGCATGAGAAATGTGTGTATGAATGGTGAACTGGAAGGAAATAGCTAATAGTTTAAATGTAGACTGAATAGTGCCTTTTCTTTGGCTATCAAGGACAAAATAAACATTATTGTGTGGAAATTTCGGACATTAGTTTTCACAAGCCAATCCACTTTCTTACTGCCCGATAAAAGGATAACAGTATTTCTACTGAACTTTCTTTCATAACCAGAGTAATTGTAGATATTAGATGGTGTTTTTTATCAACGCTGTTTTTACGTCATCTTGTAAGTATCTACGTAGCCGAGTGAAGGGACATTGAGCAGACGCCGTTCTGAGGTAGTTGAATCCTAATTTGCCGCCTGTACCGTGACAACGTCGAATAAAACCGAGAAATTAAACCCCGACAAGCCGCACACTCCGCAGCGGAGTGTGCACTGATATGAAACCACCTGACAGGTTAAAACTGTGTGTCGGACCGAGACTCGAGCTTGGGACCTTGGCCTTTCGCGGGCAAGTTCTCTACCATCTTCTTTTTTATTTGTTCTTAGTGGACGTCACACGACATCCGTTGAAGTTCGTTGGTGACCCTTTCACTCAGTTTTTTTGTTACAGAGGCCAACCAGCTCCCTGACCGAACACACTGAGCTACCGCGCTGGCGAGACCGCTCTGCTATCTGATATACCCAAGCACGACTCATGACCTCTCAGCTTCCGTTCTGCCAGCACCCCGTCTCCTACCTTACAAAGGAAAAGGTCCCGAGTTCGAGTCTCGGTCCGGCACACAGTTTTAATCTCCCAGGAAGTTTCAGCTGTATTTATGCCTTGAGGCGGCGTAACTCGTGGTGATCTACTCATTAACCTCCCCCCCCCCCCCCCCCTCCCATGAACCATGGACCTTGCCGTTGGTGGGGAGGCTTGCGTGCCTCAGCGATACAGATAGCCGTACCGTAGGTGCAACCACAACGGAGGGGTATCTGTTGAGAGGCCAGACAAACGTGTGGTTCCTGAAGAGGGGCAGCAGCCTTTTCAGTAGTTGCAGGGGCAACAATCTGGATGATTGACTGATCTGGCCTTGTAACGCTAACCAAAAAGGCCTTGCTGTGCTGAGAGCAAGGAGAAACTACAGCCGTAATTCTTCCCGAGGACATGTAGCTTTACTGTATGGTTAAATGATGATGGCGTCCTCTTGGGTAAAATATTCCGGAGGTAAAGTACTCCCCCATTCGGATCTCCGAGCGGGGACTACTGAAGAAGACGCCGTTATCAGGTGAAAGAAACTGGCGTTCTACGGATCGGAGAGTGGAATGTCACATGCCTTAATCGGGCAGGTAGGTTTTAAAATTTAAAAAGGGAAATGGATAGGTTAAAGTTAGATATAGTGGGCATTAGCGAAGTTCGGTGGCAAGAGGAATAAGACTTTTGGTCAGGTGACTACAAGGTTATAAACACAAAATCAAATAGGGTTAATGCAGGAGTGGGTTAAATAACGAACAAAAAAAAAATGAGTGCGGGTAAGCTAGTACAAACAGCATAGTGAACGCATTATTGTGGCCAAGATAGATATGAAGCCCACGCCTAATACAGCAGTACAAGTTTTTATGCCAACTAGCTCTGCAGATAACGAAGAAATTGAAGAAAAGTATGATGAGACAAAAGAAATTATTCAGATAGTGAAGGGAGACGAAACTTTAATCGTCATGGGTGACTGGAATTCGATAGTAGGAAAAGGAAGAGAAGGAAATGTAGTAGGTGAATATGGATTGGGGGAAAGAAATGAAAGAGGAAGCCGCATGGTAGAATTTTGCACAGAGCATAACTTAGTCATAGTTAACACTTGGTTCAAGAATCATGAAAGAAGTTTGTATACATGGAAAAAGCCGGGAGACACTGACAGGTTTCAGATAGATTATATAATGGTAAGACAGAGATTTAGGAACCAGGTTATAAGTTTTAAGACATTCCCAGGGGCAGATGTGGACTCTGATCACAATCTGTTGGTAATGAACTGTACATTTAAACTGAAGAAACAACAAAATGGTGGGAATTTAAAGAGATGGGACCTGGATAAACTGACTAAACCAGAGGTTGTACAGAGTTTCGGGGAGAGCATAAGGGAACAAGTGACGAGAATGGGGGACAGAAATACAGTAGAAAAAGAGTAGCTTTGAGAGATGAAATAGTGAAGGTAGCAGAGGATTAAGTAGGTAAAAAGACGAGGGCTAGTAGAAGTCCTTGGGTAACACAAGAAAAATTGAATTCATGAAAGGAGAAAATACAAAAATGCAGTAAATGAAGCAGGCAAAAAGGAATAAAAACGTTTCAGAAATGAGATCAACATGAAGTGCAGAATGCCTAAGCAGGGATGGCTAGAGCATAAATGTAAGGATGTAGAGGCTTATCTCACTAGGGGTAAGTTACATGCTGCCTACAGGAAAATTAAAGAGACCTTCGGAGATAAGAGAACCACTGTATGAATACCAAGAGCACAGATGGAAACACAGTTCTAAGCAAAGAAGGGAAAGCAGAAAGGTGGAAGGAGTATATTGAGCGTCTATACAAGGGCGATGTACTTCAGGGTAATATTGTGGATATGGAAGAGGATACTGATGAAGATGAAATGGGAGATATGATATTGCGTGAAGAGTTTGACAGAGCGCTGAAAGACATAAGTCGAAACAAGGCCCCGGGAGTACACAACATTCCATTAGAACTACTGACGTCCTTCGGAGAGCCAATCCTGACAAAACTCTACCATCTAGTGAGCAAAATGTATGAGACAGGCGAAATATCGTCAGACTTCAAGAAGAATATAATAATTCCAATCCCAAAGAAAGCAGGTGTTGACAGATGTGAAAATTACCGAATTATCAGTTAATAAGCCACAGCTGCAAAATACTGACGCGATTTCTTTACAGACGAATGGAAAAACTGGTTCAAGCCGACTTCGGGGAAGATCAGTTTGGATTCCGTAGAAATGTTGGAACACGTGAGGCAATACTGACCTTACGACTTGTCTCAGAAGAAAGATTAAGGAAAGGCAAACTTACGTTTCTAGCATTTGTAGACTTAAAGTTAGCTTTTGATATTGTTTACTGGAATTATGTTTACAATTTGTACAGAAAGCAGATGGCAGTTGTAAGAGTCGAGGGACATGAAAGGGAAGCAGTGGTTGGGAAGGGAGTGAGACGGGGTTGTAGCCTCTCCCTGATGTTATTTAATCTGTATATTGAGCAAGCAGTAAAGGAAAAAAAAGAAAAATTCGGACTAGGTATTAAAATCCATGGAGAAGAAATAAAAACTTTGAGGTTCGCCGATGACATTGTAATTCTGTCAGGGACAGCTAAGGACTTGGAAGAGCAATTGAACGGAATGGACAGTGTCTCGAAAGGAGGGTATAAGATGAACATTAACAAAAGCAAAACGAGGATAATGGAATGTGGTCGAATTAAGTCGGGTGATGCTGACTGAATTAGATTAGGAAATGAGACACTTAAAGTAGTGAATGAGTTTTGCTATTTGGGGAGTAAAATAACTGATGATGGTCGAAGTAAAGAGGATATAAAATGTAGACTGGCAATGGCAAGGAAAGCGTTTCCGGAGAAGAGAAATTTGTTAACATCGAATATCGATTTAAGTGTCAGGAAGTCGTATGCAGTGTAGCCATATATGGAAGTGTAACATGGACGATAAATAGTTTCGACAAGAAGAGAATAGAAGCTTTCGAAATGTGGTGCTAAAGAAGAATGCCGAAGATTAGATGGGTAGATCACATAACTAATGAGGAGGTATTGAATAGAATTGGGGAGAAGAGGAGTTTGTGGCACAACTTGACTAGAAGGTGGGATCGGTTGGCAGAACATGTTCTAAGGCATCAAGGGATCACCAATTAAATATTGGAGGGCAGCGTGGAGGGTAAAAATCGTGGAGGGAAACCTAGAGATGAATCACTAAGCAAATTCAGAAGGATGTAGGCTGCAGTACGTACTCGGAGATGAAGAACCTTGCATAGGATAGAGTAGCATGTAGAGCTGCATGAAACCAGTCTTAGGACTGAAGACCACAACAACGACAACTTTCATCCAGTATTTGAGATTGAGTTATGCATAGCATATACATAATTAGAGAGCCTTAAGAAACATTTTATCGCTAACTTAAAATGAAAAAACGAAAAAAAAACTTTATCGCTTACTATATTTTCTCAGTTCAAATAGGAGAATGTTAGCATCAGGCATTACGTTTTATTTCTTATTTGCTTACTAACTCACTTCGCAAAGCATTTTGCAGACAGTGTCCACATACGCTGGTGAATGTATCTGCAAGATTGTATCATTGTACGACACATAGTTTAAGAGATATGACGTCATCAACATTTAGATGCGTGAAAAAAACTAACGTTTGCTTAAAACGGTGCACAAATTACCCAAGATACACTCACACACTCTTTTATAAGGAGAGGACTTGACGATCTCCAATGAATTTTAAACATAATTTGAAACTGTTCCTAACGTTTTCTCCCTTACATGCTTCACGTAAAATATAAGGGGCATTCAAATGAAACCCGGTTACTGGTGTAAACTAACAGTAACTGTTTTATTAACTAAAAAATGTAGTTATACACAGTACACATGCTCAAAAATAATTGCCAAAACTGTTGGCAAATTTATCCCATTGCGACGCTAGCCCGTCGATTCCATCCTTGAAGAAGCTAGTAGGCTGTTGTCGGTTCCACGCCTGGACCTGACGCTTGCTTTCCAGTTCAAAATTTTGACACCATGTTTCGTCAACCGTGACAATACGCGACAGAAAGCCGTGTTCTTCCTGATGATAACGTTACAGATGACTCAAAGACAGCGCCATTCGATTACTGCTCTGTTCGGCTGCCAGTTGATGGGAAACTCACTGCGCACAGATTTTTCGAAAGTTCAAGTGTTGATGCATTATGGTGTGGGCGGTGCCCACGCAAATAGCTAGTAACCGATGGACCTCGTCCACAGTGATTCTGCGATTGTTCAAGCGTTCACTTCCGCAACCATTTCTGGTGTGATGACACGATGAGCCTGTCCAGGGCGAGCAGTGATTTCCAGTGACTCGCGCCCCTCAAGGAATCGTTTGCGCCATTCCACAACACTTGAACGACTCTGACTGTACTCACCGCACACAGCCTTCACCCGTCGATACATTTCACGGCCTCCAACTCCCTCCGCCGTCAAAAATCGAATCACTCCTCGTCGTTCCTGCTTCCTCGCCTGCATGTTCGGTAGTGGACGATAACTTGTGTGACCACCTTCTCTTCGGCGTGAAACCACACTGGATGTATGCAACATCAAACGGTGCGTAAGTGTCGCTCTCTCTATCAATAGATGGCGCCACCACACTCGCAGCTACGTGGTGCCACCATGCTTGTACAGCAAACGTAGACGCACTGAGCCGGCCGAAATGGCCGAGCGGTTCTAGGCGCTCCAGTCTGGACCCGCGCGACCGCTACGGTCACAGGTTCGAATCCCGCCCCGGCCATGGATGTGTGTGATGTCCTTAGGTTAGTAAGGTTTAAGTAGTTCTGCGTTCTAGGGGACTGTTGACCTCAGCAGTTACGTCCCATAGCGCTCAGAGCCATTTGAACCATTTTTAGACACACTGACCTGGTTTCATTTAAATGAACCTCATTCTAACGCATTAACTCTTCTGTAAAGTGATCACACATTTGAAGCTATTTTATACATGGGAGTTCGATTCTTTAAAAAATCAGGGGTTTGCCTGTAACACCAGGCAGAAGGGATATGAAAGAAATCAATTGATTGCGCCAAATATTTTACTACAATTTATTGAAGATGGAATATGATTTAAATATTTACGTGTATATGTCGGCCGTCTTTGTTTGCTCATAACGAAAACAAATCAGTATAAGAACATACGGTAGTCATAAATGTTATTAAAATTAAGACTGACTACATTTATTATGAAAATCAGAAATTACGGATGTTGTAAAAAGGAGTACGAGCAAAGGCATTAACAAAATTCCGTCAACAAAATAGTAAAGCAAAACAAGGCTCCCTGAGGCCACTCTGTAACTGGTGGCAGCACTGTCGGCAAGGAGACAACTAAAGCAAACATATTACTTCGTACAACTGGCCCTTAATTAAATACCCGCGGGAGAATCCGAACAACAATCTGAGGCAGAATCGCTCACATACTGTTATCACCCCCCTCCCCGCACTCCCGCAGGGGACTCACGACTCTCTTGTGAGCCCGTGCTGGTACACATGGGGCCCCTGCCCTTGCAATACTCCTTCCTTTTCTGTGCTGCATGTTTATCCTTCTACCATTCCTTCTCCCCTCCCTTGTGGACCATGTCTTGTGTACAGTTGGGAAACCGAAACTTGTGAACATGTCGGAAGACTTAAGTGGATTTCATTTTTGGCTTGCTCTTCTTTCTTGTTCTGACTTCTCCTGTTCTCCTGTCCTTCTTCCACTTCGGCGTTTGCGGTTCCCGTTTTTGACTTTCTTCCTGTCTATGCGTGCCTGAAAGCTATCTCATGAGTTTGATGCATAAAGAATAACTGGGTACTGCATAACTCCCAACAGGTAGGGCTCACAGATACAGCCCTGGGAAAGACCAGTCGCAGGGAGGGGTGAGTACTTGAGCTGTTACCTTACCAACCGTCGTTTGGCCCGCTGTCTGGAGGTCGAAAGGTGTGATCTGATGTGTGAAGAGTCACCTAAATTGACTGTGCTCCCCTCTATGAGTGGCCCAGGAGAAATCAGGGCGCCACTGGAGATATTGGCAATCATGGGGGATTCACCCACGATGAGTACGTAAACTCCATCGACGCAACCTCCGTCTAATAAATGGAAATGGAACGAGACCAAAGACATTACGAAACTGCGAGTTGCACACCACTGCCTCGTAGTATCACTTTCAGAAGAATGTCTGACATTTTCTACCGTGAACGCGTTCGTCGTTGGAAACGGTATGTGTTGTGACTTGGCAAGACAGCCAAGCCACTAGGAGGAAGCCGAAAGGCACGCGTTTAAGCTCACGCAGGCTGGCGTGAGGTCTGGAACAGGTAAAGTAATTATACTAGCAAAAAAAGTACGTAGCTGCTGGAATACTTAACTTTAATCCATAATTGGTGAACATCGGTCTGACGGTACATGCATCAGAAGATAAATAGCAAATAATAATGGCGCCTTGCTAGGTCGTAGCAAATGACGTAGCTGAAGGCTATGCTAACTATCGTCTCGGCAAATGAGAGGGTATTTTGTCAGTGAACCATCGCTAGCAAAGTCGGCTGTACAACTGGGGCGAGTGCTAGGAAGTCTCTCTAGACCTGCCGTGTGGCGGCACTCGGTCTGCAATCGCTGACAGTGGCGACACGCGAGTCCGACGTATACTAACGGACCGCGGCCGATTTAAAGGCTACCACCTAGCAAGTGTGGTGTCTGGCGGTGACACCACAGTATGGATACAACTGCAGGCCTAAGTCATGCACCCGCTTACGCAATGGAACTTTGCTTCTATATACACAGAGCCTTTCAAGCCCAAAAACTGCCAAAAGCTACGCTCCTCCATAAATACCCTGTTCATGTAGAGGCTCATCGAGCACTGATTTCTTCATATAGTTTCATATACATTCAGTTGCTTGCATACAACAACTGAGGGAGATATACTACATTATCTCTCTGACTAGAGCGTAACCACTGTCCATAGGGTTATGAAGAGGTCTAATGCAGAATTACTGCCTACCCACACCCTTTTCTTAACGACTGATTGAGTGGAGCTCCTGTCGAAGATCAAGAAAGAGTATGACGTCATCAACGTCAGAATCTTACATACCAAATCCACTATCAGCATTACATCCATACTCACATGTCTTGTAAAAACGCAGCCAAATTTGTAACCTGTGGTAAGGATGTTCATGTGGGAGATTTGCCCACCTCCTTCTCTTCTGTTGCATCTTCACTGGCAACCATGCCGCTTCATCCTGTAAATGCCCTGTGAACCTCGATGAGTGAACCATTCAGGAGATCTGCTTTAGGGAAAAGATACCCCTCAGTGTTGCTCGCAAAAGTTGGCTAGCCAGTAGCCTTGCATACAACTATCCGCGAGTTACAGAAGTACTTTTGCTACGTCGACACTCACAAATATGGCCACACAGACCCGCTAACTCCAGTTCAGTGCTACGATTGTGAAATCGCCTAGCGATAAGATGACGTCCTCACCCCCACCCAATACAGTAGCTCAATAGACCAAACAACCTGCGCCCACACCGGTGAAGTCATTTGTGACATAACTCGAAGAACGTAAATTTTAAAGGAATACTCTCTAGATTACTTTTTGCATCCCTCAACTCAGCAAACATCTGGTGCTAAGAACTCGAACAAAGACAAACGTTCTTCCCCTTCTCCAACTCTGATATCCTCTACAACAGTCTGACCACACGACAGCTGTGTCTGGCTGATCTCCATTTCACATTTGCGAATCACCAGCCTATGCTCCACCCTGGAGTCAGCTGACCGACCCAGGGGGTTAGTGGTACCTCTGAAGAAACAACTGAACAGGCTCTTCCAGCCTCCGAACGCTGTAGTATCATGCAGCCGAAATCTAGTACCCGGCAGCCACCAAAATAATTATCCCTTATAAGAGAACTTAAGTTTTGACACGCGAGCTTATGACCTCAGCTGTTTTGAGTCCTAAAGGCACGACAAACAGACAAACAGATCATAGTCCACAGCGCCTAACCGTTCAGTGACCCTTGCACCAGCACAGCTTTGCGCTGCTGGTTGGTGTCCGCCTTTGAGTCCACTAGGTTGTCAATAAACAAGTTGGTCTCTCGTTGCCTACTTCCTACCATTAGAAACAGCAGTACTTCTGTGGTGGTGTTGGTAGCAGGTCCATACTGTGGTGTCACCACCAGACACCACACTTGCTAGGTGGTAGCCTTTAAATCGGCCGCGGACCGTTAGTATACGTCGGACCCGCGTGTCGCCACTGTCAGTGATTGCAGACCGAGCGCCGCCACACGGCAGGTCTAGAGAGACGTCCTAGCACTCGCCCCAGTTGTACAGCGGACTTTGCTAGCGATGCTACACTGACAATTACGCTCTCATTTGCCGAGACGATAGTTAACATAGCCTTCAGCTACGTCATTTGCTACGACCTAGCAAGGCGCCATTACCAGTTTATATTGAGATTGTTATTAATGTATCAACAAGAGCGATGTTCTCCAATTATGGATTAAAGTTAAGTATTACATCAACTACGTATTTTATTTGCTACTATAAATTCCCTTAACTGTTCCAGACCTCACGCCAGTCTGCGTGAGCTTAACGCGTGCCTTTCGGCATCCTCGCATTGTGACTTGGCTGTCTTGCCAAGTCACAACACATTCCGTTCAGTTAGTCTTAACGTTACGCTCCACCATTAATTAGGACCAATACCTAGATTAGGAAAAGTATTAAGTGACACACATCTAATTCCTTTAAGTCATGACAGTGCTCAAATTCACTCAGTTCGATATTACCTTTAGGGTACCGATCAGTTAGAATATCTGTCGAAGTCGCACTCTTCGGTCGTGGACGTATTGAGAAGGGTGACATTCTACGATTCAAAATACACGAAAGATGGTAACTTACAACTCAATAAATGCGATAGAAAAAATTCCCGGAGATAAAAAATTTTTGAACAAGTTACAAGCTCGTGATAGACTGGATCTCGAACCCAGAGACAGTGTCTTTGTCAAATGGCGGGATACTACACTACTGGCCATTAAAATTGCTACACCACGAAGATGGCGTGCTACAGACGCGAAATTTAACCGACAGGAAGAAGATGCTGTGATATGCAAATGATAAGCTTTTCAGAGTATTCACACAAGGTTGGTGCCGGTGGCGACATCTACAACGTGCTGACATGAGGAAAGTTTCCAACCGATTTCTCACACACAAACAGCAGTTGACCGGCGTTGCCTGGTGAAACGTTGTTGTGATGCCTCGTTTAAGGAAGAGAAATGCCTACCATCACGTTTCCGACTTTGATAAAGGTCGGATTGTAGCCTATCGCGATTGCGGTTTATCGTATCACGACATTGCTGCTCGCGTTGGTCGAGATCGAATGACTGTTAGCAGAATATGAAATCTGTGAGTTCAGGAGGGTAATACGGAAAGCCGTGCTGGATCCCAACGGCCTCGTATCACTAGCAGTCGAGATGACAGGCCTCTTATCCGCATGTCTGTAACGGATCGTGCAGCCACGTTCGATCCCTGAGTCAACAGATGGGGACGTTTGCTAAACAACAACGATCTGCACGAACAGTTCCACGACGTTTGCAGCATCATGGACTATCAGCTCGGAGACGATGGGTGCGCTTACCCTTGACGCTGCATCACAGACAGGAGCGCATGCGTGGTGTACTCAACGACGAACATGGGTGCACGAATGGCGAAACGTCCAGGTTCTGTTTACAGCATCATGATGGTAGCATCCGTGTTTGGCGACATCGCGGTGAACGCACATTGGAATCGTGTATTCGTCATCGCCATACTGGCGTATCTAATCGGCGTGATGGTATGGGGTGCCATTGTTTACACGTCTCGGTCACCTCTTGTTCACATTGGCGGCACTTTGAATAGTGGACGTTACATTTCAGATGTGTTACGACCCGTGGTTCTACCCTTCATTCGATCCTTGCGAAACCTTACATTTCAGAAGGATACTGCACGACTGCATGTTGCAGGTCCTGTACTGGCCTTTCTGTATACCGAAAATGTTCAACTGCTGCCCTAGCCAGCACATTCTCCAGATCTCTCACCAATTGAAAACGTCTGGTCAATTATGACCGAGCAACTGGCTCGTCACAATACGCCAGTCACTACTCTTGATGAACTGTGGTATCGTGTTGAAGCTGCATGGGCAGCTGTACCTGTACACGCGATGCAACTCTGTTTGACGCAATGCCCATGCGTATCAAGGCCGTTATTACGGCCAGAGGTGGATGTTCTGGGCACTTCTTTCTCAGGATCTATGCACCCAAACTGCGTGAAAATGTAATGACATGTGAGTTCTAGTATAATATATTTATCAAACGAATACCCGTTTATCATCTGCATGGCTTCGTGGTGTAGCAATTTTAATGGCCAGTAGTGTAATTAAAATATCTGTGCACGCCTAACGGAAGGACTCAGTGACAGCTTGTCACTTCCTTTTCATATTACGTCGCAAGCTACAATGCCTGACAAAAAGCTGGAAGCTACCACAAGGGAAACGGGGATAAAATGAAACATCCTGGTTTGCGAGGATTTTGTGATATTATCTTTCTTATCACAAAATCGGGTCAATTTTAAGAAGAACTTGGTATGACATTTCAATTCTCTGGTTCGGATGCGTGCACTCATTTGGTTGGGAAGGATGTTATAAGGTCGTTGTATGCTCTCCTGATGCAGGCTGTTGTAACTGGTCGCTGATATCCTGAATACTGGCAGTGGAACACACTTAGCTTCCGATCGGTCCCCACAGACGTTCTATCAGGGATAGGCGTGTGGATCATACTACCCTATAGTGTCTATAGTGACACGTGCCATGTGTGGACGGCCATTGACCTGTTGGCCGTGATTGCTTAACATGTGACGCTGTTCACATCCCTTATATATTTTACCAGGTCTCGTAACAATCCTAATGACGAACAACCTTAATAAACTCTGGCGGCCTTTCAACCCTTCGCAGCCACTGAAGATCTATTAATTTACATTTGCTACCCATCAGACAAGGTGGGAATTTAAGGAGATGGGACCTGGATAAACTGAAAGAACCAGAGGTTGTAGAGAGTTACAGGGAGAGCATAAGGGAACAATTGACAGGAATGGGGGAAAGATACAGTAGAAGAAGAATGGGTAGCTCTGAGGGATGAAGTAGTGAAGGCAGCAGACGATCAAGTAGGTAAAAAGACGAGGGCTAATAGAAATCCTTGGGTAACAGAAGAAATATTTAATTTAATTGATGAAAGGAGAAAATATAAAAACGCAGTAAATGAAGCAGGCAAAAAGGAATACACACGTCTCAAAAATGAGATCGACAGGAAGTGCAAAATGGCTAAGCAGGGATGGCTAGAGGACAAATGTAAGGACGTAGAGGCTTGTCTCACTAGGGGTAAGACAGATACTGCCTACAGGAAAATTAAAGAGACCTTTGGAGAAAAGAGAACCACTTGTATGAATATCAAGAGCTCAGATGGCAACCCAGTTCTAAGCAAAGAAGGGAAGGCAGAAAGGTGGAAGGAGAACATAGAGGGTTTATACAAGGGCAATGTACTTGCGGACAATATTATGGAAATGGAAGAGGATGTAGATGAAGACGAAATGGGAGATAAGATACTGCGTGAAGAGTTTAACAGAGCACTGAAAACCTGAGTCGAAACAAGGCCCCGGGAGTAGACAACATTCCATTAGAACTACTGATGTCCTTGGGAGAGCCAGTCATGACAAAACTCTACCATCAGGTGAGCAAGATGTATGAGACAGGCGAAATACCGTCAGACTTCAAGAAGAATATAATAGTTCCAATCCCAAAGAAAGCAGGTGTTGACAGAAGTGAAAATTACCGAACTATCAGTTTAATAAGTCACAGCTGCAAAATACTAACGCGAATTCTTTACAGACGAATGGAAAAACTGGTAGAAGCAGACCTCGGGGAAGATCGGTTTGGATTCCGTAGAAATGTTGGAACACGTGAGGCAATACTTACCTTACGACTCATCTTAGAAAAAAGATTAAGAAAAGGCAAACCTACGTTTCTAGCATTTCTAGACTTAGAGAAAGCTTTTGACAATGTTAACTGGAATACTCTCTTTCAAATTCTGAAGGTGGCAGGGGTCAAATACAGGGAGCGAAAGGCTATTTACAATTTGTACAGAAACCAGATGGCAGTTATAAGAGTCGAGGGGCATGAAAGGGAAGCAGTGGTTGGGAAAGGAGTGAGACAGTGTTGTAGCCTCTACCTGATGTTATTCGATCTGTATATTGAGCAAGCAGTAAAGGAAACAAAAGAAAAATTCGGAGTAGGTATTAAAATTAATGGAGAAGAAGTTGAGGTTCGCCGATGACATTGTAATTCTGTCAGAGACAGCAAAGGACTTGGAAGAGCTGTTGAACGAAATGGACAGTGTCTTGAAAGAAGGGTATAAGATGAACATCAACAAAAGCAAAACGAGGATAATGGAATGTAGTCATATTAAATCGGGTGATGCTGAGGGAATTAGATTAGGAAATGAGACACTTAAAGTAGTAAAGAAGTTTTGCTATTTAGGGAGTAAAATAACTGATGATGGTCGAAGTAGAGAGGATATAAAATGTAGACTGGCAATGACAAGGAAATCGTTTCTGAAGAAGAGAATTTTGTTAACATCGAGTATAGATTTAAGTGTCAGGAAGTCGTTTCTGAAAGTATTTGTATGGAGTGTAGCCATGTATGGAAGTGAAACATGGACGATAACTGGTTTGGACAAGAAGAGAATAGAAGCTTTCGAGATGTGGTGCTACAGAAGAATGCTGAAGATAAGGTGGGTAGATCACGTAACTAATGATGAGGTATTGAATAGGTTTGGGGAGAAGAGAAGTTTGTGGCACAACTTGAGTAGAAGAAGGGATCGGTTGTTAGGACATGTTTTGAGGCATCAAGGGATCACAAATTTAGCATTGGAGGGCAGCGTGGAGGGTAAAAATCGTAGAGGGAGTCCAAGAGATGAATACACTAAGCAGATTCAGAAGGATGTAGGTTGCAGTATGTACTGGGAGATGAAGAAGCTTGCACAGGATAGAGTAGCATGGAGAGCTGCATCAAACCAGTCTCAGGACTGAAGATCACAACAACAACAACCTATCAGACACGAATGCAGCTCTAGTCATATACGTACTCGCCAATGGTGTGCATGTGTACAGAGTCACACTGACACCCAGGCATTTCTTTTAGATACTTCTTTTTGTTGTCAGGTTGTTATTCGTATCTCCTTGACCAAAAAGTGACAATCATGGCATATACGTAGAATTTCTGAAACAATCCGTATTTAATTAGTAAATATTAATTTACTATGATTTTATTTAGTTGACTTTAAAACAATGCAGAATTTTCTGTACTTCATTTTTTCAACAAAAATTTGTAGAAGTACCTAACATTGGCTTCCAAGGTTTTTTTCTGCAGCGTATTTATTTGCTTGTAAATAATATTAATGATATGTCCTCAAACGACAATTTCCCGCACTCTTAAAAGTTTGTAATGCGATCGAGATATCCGTTGATTGTTGTGAGAGCAGAACTGCACACTTGTGTTAACCCCGCCAGTCCACGTACTTCCGTTACACTAACAACCATCTTCACATATCCGGTGTTATTCGTTACACCGTACAGACAGTTGCAGTGTTTAACTCAGATATGTAGCTCTGAGTACTTCACGATTGCAAGGTGACGCCACTCGTAGTCCAGAAGCGCTGTGTTCCAAAATTACAAGTGTTAAAGTCAGCCTTTTTTTGAGAGGTAGCTGAAGATCTCCGCTGCAGAGCTCAAGGATAATAATTTTGCGCCCCAGTTTCTCATGGAGGACATTGATGAGTACTCTCTACAGAAATTCTAACTTTTACGCCAACTGTTTACTTTCAACGGGACTTGAGTGCACTGAACGATGAGCGTTTGAAACTTTCCGCTGTAGAGAGACCATTGCAACTGACGGTCTGTCGACTTCCAACAGTGGACGATAAAATATCTGGCGAAAGCATGACGTGATGATCACTCGAACGATCGCAGCTCACATCCCTACTGAAACTATTCTAATAGGATTTCATTCCCCGTTCATTATGTTCATTACATCTACAACGAGTTTAGGAACTGTTTCTCGTTTAGTGCGGTTTCTCTTATATAGTCTTATCGTAAAATAGCGTTACATGATTACTCGTAATACATTACCTCGACACATGATGATGAACATTGGTGTTGCCTTGAGAGACAGCATCTTGAAGCAGTGCGAAACTATTGCTGGATTTAAAAATTATTTTTCCAGTGTTTATCAAGCAAGAAATAGTACAATGAGCGAGTAATACCTCGATTGGCACGTGCTGTCGGTTTACTTTAATGCCAGGGATGCAACAGACGAAACTGTAAATAAGAGTGTGGTGTGCGTATTGTAAGACCTTCGGTACACACACCATCAGATTATTTGACTTGTCGCTCTAACGAAGTAGGCGAGTGTCAGCAATACGTCTCGTGGTCTTATCGTGGTGTGTTTATCTTCTGCCGTTAGGTCAGACGATAGAAATGCCACTTGTACAGTTAGAGTAGCAGATTGATGGTGACCAGCTTTAAATAGAACTTGATTAATTTTCACACACATTTACTAAAACAATAAAAAGGATAGACATTACGTAACTTGATTCTGGATGCCGTTTACAATTGACAATCTGAAGTTCCTTTGGTCGTGGTACGTTAATCTTATTCTCACATATCTCTGATACTTGACAGTGTGTCTATACATTTCTCTTCATGGCTATGTACAGGAATATGGTAATCTGATTAGGCGCAGACTGAAACTTGACTACAGACTAATGCAGACTGACTAATCAGAGGTCTGTACACTCGTTACAATACCCCAAGCGTTCAGGTATCACTGCGCGAGTGTGATCCGCGAGGAGAAATGGTTCTACGTTAGCAGCAATCTCATTGGTTGCGTTACATATTAATACGCGGATCGGCGGAAGCAGAATTTGGTCCGTCTCTCAAGACAGCGCCATCTCGTAGTCCGGAGACGGACGAGAGCTGCGCCTGCGCTGTTGTGCTTGGCGGGGCGCGCTCTAGTGGGAAAGTTGTGTACGCGCTGACTACGCGGAACTATGTACACAACAAAGAGGCAGTTCAATATGCCCAGAATTCTCTCTGCATCGGAGTGTGTATTGATATGAAACTTCCTGGTACATTAAAACTCTGTGCCGGGCCAGACTCGAACTCGGGATCTTTGCCTTTCGCAGACAAGTGCTCTACCAACTTTTCTTTTAGTTTGAAAGCCGGCTATCCCAGCCACTGTTTTCTTGTAGGGAACAAAAAAATAAAAGCCTGTTACATGAGTAAAATTTTACAGGTAAAATGATAAGGCAAATAAAAGATTTGTATTGTGTGAAAACAAGATGTTCCTTATAAAATAAAATGTTCTGGAAAAAGTTAATAAGTGGATTTTTTCAACATAACTTTTTTTACGTAAATGGTGTAACAATAATAAACTGCTTCGTTCAGAACATAACGATAATGGACCACATACCTCTTCGTGCGCGCGTTCTTCGGCAATTCCGTCGCACCTCATTTGGTCCTTTCTTGTTAACAATAGTTATAGGTAGTAATTACATGAACCTATTCTCCTACCCGGTTCACCCCAGCTCGGTGGGAGATCAACCAAGACACTCCCTAAAAAACTAGCGTAAAGTTTTCGATGTCTCGGATTCTGCTTAATCCAAGAGTGACTTTCTTGTAGTAAGGCCCAAAAGTTAAGCACTTTCTTACTACCCTCTCGTGAAGTACAGCCGGACCCAGAATCCAAGTCATTGCGTTGGTCTTCGTTCGGAGAAAATATTTCATATTTGGCGGAAGCAATATGCGCGGTCCTGTTGCTTGCGGCACCAGGCGAAGGAGGAAGGCGATCATTTTTTGGACCAAATACCTCACTTCCACCGAAGGTCCGCATATCAGGCGAAGTTTATGTTTGTGTGTATAATATTGCTCTGTGGGCACAGTGACGTGTCTGCCACGTGAATTGTACGTAACTTGGAACATGTAACATATTTTACTACCTGATACCACAGTGCGCGCGTCCCTATATCATGGTGTAGGTAGCGCACGGTATGCCATACCACTGACCATATGACTGCTGGTTGCCGCCTCTCTACAACATTACTCATCTGTCAACGAGGCCAAATGTGATATATATCACGTACCGTTGCCGTCCTGGTAGTCAGTAGTTCCGGATGTACGTAACTGTCTTCCACATAAAGATTCGGATATGGCAAGCGATAATGAAACACTACCGGCGAACACCATCGTCATAGGAAGAACTTGGGCCAATGCAAGAAGCCAGATAACTGTTCGCATTGCATCGTATCTACAGCCCTTAACCTGTGACTTCGAGAACTCGCATGAATCATTTTCAGAAGATTTATGCTGCCATGCGTGGAACATGTATAGTGGTGATAATTCCTAAGAATTTCATCACGTCTGTCGGCTGTAATGGTGCCACACTTCCCGTTGGGAGTTCTGTCCCGATGTTCATTGCTTCAAACTTTGCCATGCTCGTGCGACATCCCGTAGATATGCCATACAAATTAGTCCAATGCAAAGCCGTTCTTCCCTCGTCGCCTGACCGTGCTTAAAGCACTAGGTCAATCGCGTATGTTCTGCATATAAACTTCTGGTGCCTTATCGCAATTACTTGGAGCCGCAGAGCAGCGGCTAGACAGCGACGGCATACAGTATCGGCAGCAGCGCGCTCCCTTGTCTGACCGACCGCGATAGGGCGATGGGCCCCATCATGCGTCCATTGATGAGCGCATCACGATGGTGATTGCGTCATCACTTCCGCAAGGCAGGCGTGGCTCACTTTGTGAAAGGCACGATCGAAATTTGTCTTGTTGCCAGTGCGGTCACATCGCGGTAGTCGCTGCGATCACATCGCAGTAGTCGCTAAGTGCCTTTTGTATATCGCTATCCCCTCCTAGCTGTGTTTGGTCGAGTGATATCACTTGTTGCAGTACGCGTCTGACAGGTGCTGCAAGTATCCTGGTGTAGATCTTGCAGTCACAATTAAGAAGGGTCCGTGGCTGGTGGGCCTGAATCCTTGTGCCGCCGGGTGGTTTATGGATACGGATGATCATTTCTTCCACAAAGGCGGAAAGCCAGATGGAAGAGACACATTGGGAGGCATCAATTGTCCGTAGACGGCAGTCTATCGTTGTCTCATGAGATCTTTAAATATCCCATAAAAGTCTAACGGAAACCCGTCGACTTGCTCGATGCACCCTTATCGAGCGCTTCTATTACGGCCGTCGCGTCGAGGCACGCGGATAGCTTTCGTGGGACAACAAGGAAAGCTCCCTCATCACGTTCTTCATGCAGGTGACCATATTGTCCCACAAAGTAGTTGGCAATTCATTTTCGCAATGTCACACGGTCATCATCCAGCAGTACAACAACAATAAGGCTCTGCAGCTACGTTGTATTTTTTTTTTCTCTCTGATAACGTGATACATCCCCCCAGAGCGCTCATGGTTATTTCCTGAGTTTATCAGTGACACACACGGAAACCTGAGCTATTGCAGCCCATTCTTCCTTTCAGGCTACATTTCTTTCACCGTGGCACAACTTCCTCATCCCCGCCCCTTCTCCGCTGCCCCTTGTTCTCGTCTGTCGGAGTTCTAATTTATGCCGACATGGCTGTCCACCTGGTTCCGTGCATCCCTCGCAATTTTGTTGCTCTTTCCTATTCTCTTTGATCCTTTTTCAGCGTTCTGGTTCCCCTTTGGGGTCTGACCTCCACTTCTAAATATTGTCTTTAGTGTGATCCATTTACAGATAAAGTCCTGCCTAGCGCCTACTGTGTGAATTCCTCTCCCCCCTTCCTTCCCCTCTTCCTTCCCTGCTGCAGCCCCTCCCCTCCCTCCACCCTGCTAGGTCACCAGCATGTGTAGCCAGTCTGTGTGGTGGGGTAGTTATGTACCCATCTGGCTGAGCCCCCTGAAAACACAGGGATCACACTACTGATACTTGAGCTGTTCACTTCCCTTGTATACCAAGGAGTGGTCACTTGTCACCCTGGTGCACCGGAACTCCCATCAACGATTGCTGTGCAAGTTGGCTCTTGCTGTGGATGGGTGGCGCCCATGGGGAGTGGGTAGTATCAGGGTGTATGCTTGGCACATGAAAATCCGCCCATTCTCAAAAGGGCGTCTCTTCGAGTGGTAGCAGATCATTTGAATGCTGCTTCATATGATCCTCCAGCCTTCCCTTCCCTAGCTCGCCATCTTGCGATGAAACACCCTCCCTGCTACCTGGTCTGTAACATTATGAACAGGGACACATTCACCGCCACAAAACCGTTGTTTATTATTGAGGATAGCCGGCCGCGGTGGTCTAGCGGTTCTAGGCGCTCAGTCCGGAACCGCGCGACTGCTACGGTCGCAGGTTCGAATCCTGCCTCGGGCATGGATGTGTGTGATGTCCTTAGGTTAGTTAGGTTTAAGTTGTTCTAAGTTCTAGGGGACTGATGACCACAGATGTTAAGTCCCATAGTGCTCAGAGCCATTATTGAGAATATCGAGGACAAGTCTGGCGAAGTGGAATCTTTCAGTACGATGCAGTCGCGCTCCCTGTTGATCAAACCTTCTTCTGCCACCCAATCTGCAGCCTTTTCTGCTTTTGATCGCCTTGGCAACGTCCTGCTGTCTATTATCCCTCCTTCCCCCACCAGTCTTTGAATATCGTCCAGGGAATGACTGTTCACAGGGATCTCACTCTGCAAACTGGTATGATCTTGGAGCGAAGTGGCGATCATTTTGTTTGACATCTGCAGAAGGATCTAAAAGACAACCGATACCAGCCTCTTTATTCTGGCTTTCGAGGGCGATACCCTCCCGGAGAAGCTCAACGTTATGTGATCGTTGTGATGTGAATCCGTACATCCCACCACCCATGAGATGCTTTTGGTGCTTGCGTTTTGGGCATATGTCTTCCTGCCGTACAGCAGTCCGCGTGCTGAATGTGGCCACCCATACCGTGAGGGAAGTCACTTTGCTCCGCGACCTGCGTGTGTCAGCTGTCATGACTGCTGCTCTACACACTCGCCAGATTGCCCAGTTTACAAGAAATAAAAGAAGATCCAATAGTAAAAGTACCAGGATCATCTACCTTATGCTTAGACTCACCGAAAATATGAACCCCTTCATCCAGTGTCGATTTCTTCTACTTATGCCTCTGTTACATGCTTTCCCCCTCCTACCTCATTCTTACCCCAGCTCCATCCCCCTTTCATCTCCCTCTCCTCTGCAGCTCCATCACCCCTTTGGGTGCCATTCCCCCTCCCTCGCTGAAGAAGTGCCCTCCTTCGGCGGCCCCTAGTGATGGGCTTTCCCTTCACACCACACTGCCCAGCGTCTCCCAGGCCATAGACCTGCTCCTGCAACTCGGCCAAAGGATTCACCACTTGTGTGCTCCGAGATCACCTGGCCTCTATCGATTCTGGATCTTGTGGAAGCCTGTTCTCCTTCTGTGCTCTGCCCTCCTCAACCTCCAAAAGAGAAGAAGAAGAAGAAACGTAAGGTCAAGGACAAGGCTCCCCAGTACCCCTTCAGGTGCCCTCTCCCCCTTCGCAACCTGAGCCTGATATCTTATTTATGAATGTCACCCCATCCTCATCGATGATTGACCCCATGACATGACCTCCCCTTGGCTTCTTTGTCTGACCTGCTCGCCACATGATAATCCAGTGGAATTGCAACGGATTTCACCGTCACCTACTTGAAACACAACTTGTTTCCTCTTATTCTGCAATCTGTCTTACTCTTCAAGAAACGCACTTCTGTGATGACCACTCTCCGACGTTTCATGGCTTTCAGACGTTCTGTCGGAACTGTGCTGGCCCTGGGATAGTGTCTGGAGGGATCTGCACTATGGCTTGGACCCATGTCGTCAGTGACTGGATAACCCTTTGTAAGAACCTGGAAGCAATAGCAGTATGACTGTGAACAAT
Source organism: Schistocerca piceifrons (assembly GCF_021461385.2). Taxonomy (NCBI): domain Eukaryota; kingdom Metazoa; phylum Arthropoda; class Insecta; order Orthoptera; family Acrididae; genus Schistocerca; species Schistocerca piceifrons. The sequence goes on along the minus strand of NC_060144.1, from coordinate 44,092,949 downwards.
ACTAGCAATCACCATTTGCAGTGTCTACTTCCTCCACAAAGGCCTGATCTGCCTACCTTAATATAGGGACTCCTGCCCTGTCCCTCCACCTCAGGAACTTCAGTCCACACAACCCTCTGTGGAGGAGTGCCTCTTTGATGGGTAGGGGTCTTCTAATTGGCCAACTATTTACGCTCTTTGACTTGTGTCTCCTCAGTGACGGTTCCCCTATCTACTTCAGTGGTTCTCACGGCAACTTCTCTGCTATCAATTCACGATCTCCTCCTCTGCTCTCGTGGCTTCCCTACATTGGTCACCCCATGATAATCTTTGTGACAATGACCACTTGCCAGTGATTCTATCATTCCCCTGCCGGCACCAGGCAGACAGGCCCCAACGTTGGACATGCTGCAGAGCCAACTGGCATTTACATATGTCCACTGAGAACTTCGACAACTGTCTCTCGGACTGCACTGATGCAGTCGCTCAAGGCGTCTCTGCCACTGTTCTCCATGCCGCTGGCACTGCTGTCCCCTTATCCACAGGTCCCCCTCGTCGTCGACTGATACTGTGGTGGATCAAGGAAATAGCAGTCGCTATCCATGACCGGTGAGGGTGCTGCTGCGATTTAAACGACACCCTTCACAGACCAACCTTATCACTTTTAAGCATCTCCAAGCTAGGGCTCGCTACCTTATTAAGCAAACAGGACTGCTGGGAGCGCCATGTTTCCTCCCTGGGGATGTATGCTTCTGCACTGAAGGTTTGCTCCAAGATCTGTAGCCTCCTGGGCCGCCAGCGACATTCGACTGTCGAGGGTCTTATCCTACCGGGTGCTCTGTGTACTGGTGCACTGGTATTTGCAGAACACCTCGCAACATACTTTGCAACAGCGTTGCCGTCCTATTCCTATCATGCTACCTTTCTACAGCAGAAACGACAAGTCGAAGAAACCGCCCATCAGTGTCAAACCCCTCCAAACTAAATTCTATAATGGACCCTTCACTGAATTGGAATACTTGCACGCTCTTACCTCTTTACATGGGACATATCCAGGCCTAGATTCAATTCTCAACCAGATGACCCAACACTTGGACGTTACCCAGAGGCAACATCTACTCAGGGCATTCAACTGCATTTAGCTCATAGGTGCCTGCTCCTTGCAATGGCAAGACAGCATAGTTATCCCTGTCCTTAATCCCAGGAAGAACCCAACGTCTCTCAACAGCTACCGCCCAATTAGCCTGACCAACGTACTTCGTAAACTGCTCGAGATGATTGTCAGTTTCCGATTTGTTGGGTACTAGTACCTTGGGGCCTTTTGTCCCCATATCAATTTGGCTTCTGCTAAGGACGACCTACAACTGACCAATTCCTGAGATTGGAAATAGCAATTTGACAGACTTTTACTAACTGCCAGCACCTTGTTGCGGTCTTCTTTGATCTACATAAGGCATTATGTGCAAATGTATTGCAACCTCTCACATACATCTCGCGAAGTGACTGCAGTGAGAAAATTAGGGACTAATACGAAGGTTTCTACTGAGCGACAATCAGTAGCAGAAGTTTCGTCTTTTGTTTTCTCAACAAATATGAGGCAATATTCTTCCATGAGTTTTGTGTTCCTATAAATGGCTGGACTGACATCTTTATAGGTAGACTAGGTCTACATCTATTTGCTTATTTCGTGAGCCATTGGTGAATGTATCCTGTACCACTTCCAGTCATCCACTTTCCTATTCCACTCGCAAATACAGCGAGGGAGAAAGATTTCCTATATGTCTCCCTGTGAGTGATAATTTCTCGTATCTGGCGTGGTCCTTATTGGAAATGTACGTTGGTGACAGTAGAATCCTTCTATGGTCAGCTTCTGAAGCCATTTCTCAATAATGTTCCTCGAAAAGAATATCGTCTTCCATCCAAGAATCCCCATTTGAGTCTCGAAGTAACTGTCCACTCATTTGCTGGGAGCCAATAGGAAAGCTTCGACAGGGCTATATTCTGAGGGAAACCTATGTCTGCAGAGTCATACATGTTTGGGGTGTGTCAGTCAGTCGACAAGCATTCTGCTATTGCTCAATGCGTCAGCCTTTCCTGGATATTTCGAAAACACAGCTCAGAACGTTTTGGTTTGCAGGAGGGATGGATGGAAGCACATTATTCAACACCTTGGTATTTACCCCAGTGACATTTAAGCACTCAGTTATTCTAGAAATTAATGATCATTCATAGAGTTAGAAGTAAGTTTATTTGTTATAAAATTATTAACTAATTAAAGATGACTAATAAAACTCAAAGCATCTTCCATTTTTGTTGTAAAGATACGAAAATTTTTCCGGAAGTAGCTGTACTCGTTGTCGAATAATTGTAAACATTGTGTAAGGCGTCATTTACATATGGTGTTAATAGGAAGAAATTAATGTAGGAATTTTTAGTGCTGGAGGAAGTGGGAAAGAGCAGGTGGCGTTGGCCGGACGCCAACATAGGAGGCAGGCTGAGCTAAACCGCTTTCACCTCCGACAGTAGTTGCGGAACGAGCAGCACAGAGCCAAACGACAAACAGTGGTATCTCAGTGGGAGTTCTGACCGTGGGTTGTGTTGGTAAACGGACCACCTTATAGGACACGATTGATGCCAAACCAGCGGGAACTATCTGACAGCTTACCTACGAGGACAGCCAAATGCCACGAAAGACAAGACGTCACGGAGTATGCGGTCGCCCTCCGCCATGGCAAAGAATAAACATTTTTTTTTAATGAGACACTGAACTAACGAAAACGAAAGCTGATAGAGTACCTGGTTCAAATGGGCAGTCTGCACCAAATCCACAGCAGCACAAATAGGCAATTCCGAATACCGATCACAGTTTTCTTTTCCACGCCCTTCATGCTATACTGTCGTGGCGGGATAAAGTGGCATGTCTTTCACTTATTCTGGCGCTACGGCGCTACCACTCCTGGTACCACTTCTCTCTGCGTGCCACTTGTGGTAGCAGATTCAGTGGCAACAAGACTATGGTAGGATCTGTACGCAAGCACTTAATATGGCTGAGGATGACTTGATGATGGATTTCTGATGGAAGAAGAACATAGTGTGTGGATACCTTTCTGCAGCTATCAACAGCACCCCTGCGACATCACATTCCCGCTGACAAAACTGAGGTGAAGGTACGACGTCCCATTCCAGTGGACAACATCCATATAAAAGTACGACAGCGCAACACATGTGCATACCGATGAGTCAGCCAGCTGAGGCCTGCAGCCGACAACTAGAAGCATAGCCTCCTCCTCACGTGTACTGATAAACACGCCCCCCGCCCCCTCCCCAAACTCAGATCAAAATGTGTGTGAAATCTTATGGGACTTAACTGCTAAGGTCATCAGTCCCTAGGCTTGCACACTAGTTAACCTAAATTAACCTAAGGACAAACACACACACACCCATGCCCGTGGGAGGACTGGAACCTCCGCCGCGACCAGCCGCACGATCCGTGACTGCAGCGCCTCAGACCGCTCGGCTAATACCGAGCGGCAAACTCATCAAAACAGTGTGTAAACCGTTCTGTGTGCATCTTCCATCTGTGAACATCATATTGGGCTTGTGAAGCAAGTCTGAATTTGTTACTGTTACGACGACGTGTAATATTTCTTTTTTTGAGTAAGACATTATTTTTGATTACGTTACTCATTTATTTATATTCTCTGCTTGATACCTCTGTTTTTTTGGATTACGCTTATGAACAAATGAAGCAACATGTACAGAAGCATACACATTTAAAATACACACATATTTCAATTTTAAATGATTTGAGTCTTATAATTTTCGTTTTCACACATGTACATGGTATGTAACACAAACAAACACTCAACATCACACATGTGAACATTTGCAGTTGTGCACTATGCGTGGCATATTCCTGCTTTGCTTTTATCATTTTAGGCCTGCTAACCAGGAAGTGTTTTATGTTATTTATTTCCTTTGGTGTAGATATTTTGTTTGTTTTCAGGTAATGTAAATGTGTTTCCCCTTTCGTGTAAAGTATATGTTCCATAATGTTCCATTCCGTAGAAATGTTGGAACACGTGAGGCAATACTAACCTTAAGACTTATCTTAGAAGAAAGATTAAGAAAAGGCAAACCTACGTTTCTAGCATTTGTAGACTTAGAGAAAGCATTTGACAATGTTAACTGGAATACTCTCTTTCAAATTCTGAAGGTGGCAGGGGTAAAATACAGGGAACGAAAGGCTATTTACAATTTGTACAGAAACCAGATGGCAGTTATGAGAGTCGAGGGGCATGAAAGGGAAGCAGTGGTTGGGAAAGGAGTGAGACAGGGTTGTACCCTCTCCCCGATGTTATTCAATCTGTATATTGAGCAAGCAGTAAAGGAAACAAAAGAAAAATTCGGAGTAGGTATTAAAATTCATGGAGAAGAAGTAAAAACTTTGAGGTTCGCCGATGACATTGTAATTCTGTCAGAGACAGCAAAGGACTTGGAAGAGCAGTTGAATGGAATGGACAGTGTCTTGAAAGGAGGATATAAGATGAACATCAACAAAAGCAAAACGAGGATAATGGAATGTAGTCAAGCTAAATCAGGTGATGCTGAGGGAATTAGATTAGGAAATGAGACACTTAAAGTAGTAAAGGAGTTTTGCTATTTAGGGAGTAAAATAACTGATGATGGTCGAAGTAGAGAGGATATAAAATGTAGACTGGCAATGGGAAGGAAAGCGTTTCTGAAGAAGAGAAATTTGTTAACATCGAGTATAGATTTAAGCGTCAGGAAGTCGTTTCTGAAAGTATTTGTATGGAGTGTAGCCATGTATGGAAGTGAAACATGGACGATAAATAGTTTGGACAAGAAGAGAATATAAGCTTTCGAAATGTGGTGCTACAGAAGAATGCTGAAGATAAGGTGGGTAGATCACGTAACTAATGAGGAGGTATTGAATAGAATTGTGGAGAAGAGAAGTTTGTGGCACAACTTGACTAGAAGAAGGGACCGGTTGGTAGGACATGTTCTGTTGCATCAAGGGATTACAAATTTAGCATTGGAGGGCACCGTGGAGGGTAAAAATCGTAGAGGGAGACCAAGAGATGAATACACTAAGCAAATTCAGAAGGATGTAGGTTGCAGTAGGTACTGGGAGATGAAGGAGCTTGCACAGGATAGAGTAGCATGGAGAGCTGCATCAAACCAGTCTCAGGACTGAAGACCACAACAACAACAATGTTTCAAGATCATTTTTACTGATATATATTTATAAATACTCTGGCAACGTTTATGTGCACGAATTTAATTTTTCGCACTTTTCTTTTTCTTACGAATAAAAACAGAGTACAAGCTGATTGTACACTAATATAGACTGCGTATGTATGTGTGGACAATACGTCAAATTTGTTTTGCTTTTTTGTAAACTAGTTATAAATGGAGCCACCAATGATTTCTGCCCAGCGTGGTTACATGGTAAATCCGTGTAAATGTGCAAATTTACCCAAGTCAAGATATGATGTTTCTTTTGATTTGCCGAACTAAACCAAGATTCATTATTGTTCACATTCTCCTTTTGGAGATGTTTCCATTAAGTAAACATATGCGCACTGGTTGCCGCATCTAATTAACCACATTCCGCTGAACTGTCAACTATAAGTATCAGTGGGATGGTGGTACCCACAAGTATTAATGTATTAATATATGTTTCGTTTTGTATTTTGTACTCTTTAGATTGATAAGCTCGACTATTCAGCTCGATTATTCAGCTCATCATAAGGCGAATGGTTGCGCTAATCGAGGTAACTAGCAACTAGGGGAAAAATTTTTTGTGATACTCCAGGATTTAAAAAGTGTATCATCAACCGCTCATATTTTTAGAAATGGAAGCTGGAGGTGATGGCAAGCGTTGAAGCATGAGCTTTGTCTCTTTTCAATCCACGATACTTTAATATGCAAATCACCTACATTTTGGTATGTGAATTAGAGACAATTTGATGCACAAATGAGTAACATCTGAGATAGAATCCAGATTGGGGAGACTGCATAAATACATTTTTATTTATAGTTTCAATATAACAATGATTGTGTAGGTAATTTCTTTCCTTCTTTTATTCTTCATTTGTTGTTAGACATTGCATGTTCACTGGGTAGGTCTTAGGATGACTTCCGCGAGCTGGGCCTGCCCTAAGGCAGACAGGGCTTTCTAACACAGGGAACATCCTAACTCTCTGCTGAGATTAGGAGGTGGGGAAAGTGGAATACAATACACAGTCGTGTGGCAATCGCTTCCTGGAATCGACTCCAGTCAGGCGTCTCAGTCCCAAGTTTTCGCAGGTGGAAGGAGTTTCTCTTAAACAACATGTGCGACTTTTTGAGCTTTTCGTAGGAGGAACATTATAGGGAAGATACCGATCTTGAAATCTTTCTAAGAGATATATGTTGTTGTTGTTGTGGTCTTCAGTCCTGAGACTGGTTTGATGCAGCTCTCCATGCTACTCTATCCTGTGCAAGCTTTTTCATCTCCCAGTACCTACTGCAACCTACATCCTTCTGAATCTGCTTAGTGTATTCATCTCTTGGTCTCCCTCTACGATTTTTACCCTCCACGCTGCCCTCCAATACTAAATTGGTGATCCCTTGATGCCTCAGAACATGTCCTACCAACCGATCCCTTCTTCTGGTCAAGTTGTGCCACAAACTTCTCTCCTCCCCAATCCTATTCAATACCTCCTCATTAGTTATGTGATCTACCCATCTAATCTTCAGCATTCTTCTGTAGCACCACATTTCGAAAGCTTCTATTCTCTTCTTGTCCAAACTATTTATCGTCCATGTTTCACTTCCATACATGGCTACACTCCATACGAATACTTTCAGAAATGACTTCCTGACACTTAAATCAATACTGGATGTTAACAAATTTCTCTTCTTCAGAAACGCTTTCCTGGCCATTGCCAGCCTACATTTTATATCCTCTCTACTTCGACCATCATCAGTTATTTTGCTCCCCAAATAGCAAAACTCCTTTACTACTTTAAGTGCCTCATTTCCTAATCTAATTCCCTCAGCATCACCGGACTTAATTAGACTACATTCCATTATCCTTGTTTTGCTTCTGTTGATGTTCATCTTATATCCTCCTTTCAAGACACTGTCCATTCCATTCAACTGCTCTTCCAAGTCCTTTGCTGTCTCTGACAGAATTACAATGTCATCGGCGAACCTCAAAGTTTTTATTTCTTCTCCATGAATTTTAATACCTACCCCGAATTTTTCTTTTGTTTCCTTTACTGCTTGCTCAATATACAGATTGAACAACATCGGGGAGAGGCTACAACCCTGTCTTACTCCCTTCCCAACCACTGCTTCCCTTTCATGTCCCTCGACTCTTATAACTGCCATCTGGTTTCTGTACAAAATGTAAATAGCCTTTCGCTCCCTGTATTTTACCCCTGCCACCTTCAGAATTTGAAAGAGAGTATTCCAGTCAACATTGTCAAAAGCTTTCTCTAAGTCTACAAATGCTAGAAACGTAGGTTTGCCTTTCCTTAATCTTTCTTCTAAGATAAGTCGTAAGGTCAGTATTGCCTCACGTGTTCCAGTGTTTCTACGGAATCCAAACTGATCTTCCCCGAGGTTGGCTTCTACTAGTTTTTCCATTCGTCTGTAATGAATTCGTGTTAGTATTAAGAGATATATGCAGTTTCTGAAAATAATAGTTACATGATTCAGCTAACACTTCGGCACCTAGCCCACTATTTTTGCTTTTTTATGTGTTCCAAAGGCAGAAAACATTGAGCCAAAGACGCCAAAAAAACACATTATGATTGGGTGGAACATCGCAATGTTGAGACGTTCAGACATTTAGACACAACTTTTTGGGAAGTGGGGCATCATTACACTTGATCGGGCTGGTCACATTTTCCTCCCACTTTTTGTTGGAGTACTACGGCGTCAGCTTAGTTTTTTCATTGCCAGGACAAAATATGTAGCTTTCCCATTGGAAATTGCTACTTGAGGCGCAAAATGCATTCCCAGAAGAGACGCACTCTGTTCTCTTTCTTCACTACTTCGGATTCTGCTTTCGTTTGGGACAACATCGGTAGCAAAGCTCTGTCGTTGTAGATATTTCATAATTGTCATGCATGCGTTTAGGAAATCGTTTCATTACTCTTCGTCCTCTTAATTGGTCTACTGTACTGTATACAGGTAACAGTAAAAACACTGCCCATTACTGCCCATCCAAAAGAAAAGTTCAACGAAATAGCACTTTGCACAAATTATTATACTGTTGTTGTCGTCTTCAGTCCGGAGACTGGTTTGATGTAGCTCTCCATGCTACTCTATCCTGTGCAAGCTTCTTCATCTCCCAGTACTTACTGCAACCTACATCTTTCTAAATCTGTTGTATTTATCTCTTGGTCTCCCTCTATGATTTTTACCCTCCACGCTGCCCTCCAATGCTAAATTTGTAATCCCTTGATGCAACAGAACATGTCCTACCAACCGGTCCCTTCTTCTTGTCAAGTTGTGCCACAATCTCCTCTTCTCCCTAATTCTGTTCAATACCTCGTCTTTAGTTATGTGATCTACCCATCTAATCTTCAGCATTCTTCTGTAGCACCACATTTCAAAAGCTTCTATTCTCTTCTTGTCTAAGCTATTCATCGTCCATGTTTCACTTCCATACATGACTACACTCCATACAAATACTTTCAGAAACGACCTCCTGACACTTAAATCTATACTCGATGTTAACAAAATTCTCTTCTTCAGTAACGATTTCCTTTCCATTGCCAGTCTACATTTTATATCCTCTCTACTTCGACCATCATCAGTTATTTTGCTCCCCAAATAGCGAAACTCCTTTACTACTTTAAGTGTCTCATTTCCTAATCTAATTCCCTCAGCATCACCCGAGGCAACTCGACTACATTCCGTTATTCTCGTTTTGCTTTTGTTGATGTTCATCTTATATCGCCCGTTCAACTGTTCTTCCAAGTCCTTTGCTGTCTCTGACAGAATTACAATGTCATCGGCGAACCTCAAAGTTTTTATTTCTTCTCCAAGGATTTTAGTACCTAGTCCGAATTTTTCTTTTTTTTCCTTTACTGCTTGCTCAATATACAGATTAAATAACATCGGGGAGAGGCTACAACCCTGTCTCACTCCCTCCCAACCACTGCTTCCCTTTCATGTCCCTCGACTCTTACAACTGCCATTTGCTTTCTGTAGAAAATGTAAATAGCCTTTCGCTCCCTGTATTTTACCCCTGCTACTTTCAGAATTTGAAAGAGAGTATTCCAGTCAACATTGTCAAAAGCTTTCTCTAAGTCTACAAACGCTAGAAACGTAGGTTTGCTTCTCCTTAATCTTTCATCTAAGATAAGTCGTAAGGTCAGTATTGCCTCACGTGTTCCAACATTTTTACTGAATCCAAACTGATCTTCCTCGAGGTCGGCTTCTACCAGTTTTTCCATTCGTCTGTAAAGAATTCGCATTAGTATTTTGCAGCTGTGACTTATTAAACTGATAGTTCGGTAATTTTCACATCTGTCAACACCTGCTTTCTTTGGGATTGGAATTATTATATTCTTCTTGAAATCTGAGGGTATTTCGCCTGTCTCATACATTTTGCTCACCAGATGATAGAGTTTTGTCATGACTGGCTCTCCCAAGGCCGTCAGTAGTTCTAATGGAATGTTGTCTATTCCCGGGGCCTTGTTTCGACTCAGGTCTTTCAGTGCTACGACAAACTCTTCACGCAGTATCGAATCTCCCATTTCATCTTCATCTGCATCCTCTTCCATTCCCATAATATTGTCCTCAAGTACATCGCCCTTGTATAGACCCTCTATACACTCCGTTCATCTTTCTGCTTTCCCTTCTTTGCTTAGAACTGGGTTTCCATCTGAGCTCTTGGTATTCATACAAGTGGGTCTCCTTTCTCCAAAGGTCTCTTTAATTTTCCTGTAGGCAGTATCTATCTTACCCCTAGTGAGATAAGCCTCTACATCCTTACATTTGTCCTCTAGCCATCCCTCCTTAGCCATTTTGCATTTCCTGTTGATCTCATTTTTGAGACGTTTGTATTCCTTTTTGTCTGCTTCATTTACTGCATTTTTATATTTTCTCCTTTCATCAATTAAATTCAATATTTCTTGTGTTACCCAAGGATTTCTACTAGCCCTCGTCTTTTTACCTACTTGATCCTCTGCTGTCTTCACTATTTCATCCATCAGAGTTCCCATTCTTCTTCTTCTACTGTATTTCTGTCCCCTATTCCTGTCAATTGTTCCCTTATGCTCTCCTTGAAACTCTGTACAACCTCTGGTTTTGTCAGTTTACCCAGGTCCCATCTCCTTAAATTCCCACCATTTTGCTGTTTCTTCAGTTTTAATCTACAGTTCACAACCGACAGATTGTGGTCAGAGTCCACATCTGCCCCTGGAAATGTCTTACAATTTAAAACCTGGTTCCTAAATCTCTGTCTTAGCACTTTATAATCTATCCGATACCTAATAGTATCTCCAGGATTCTTCCATGTATACAACCCTCTTACATGATTCTTAAACCGAGTGTTAGCTATGATTAAGTTATGCTCTGTGCAGAATTCTACCAGATGTCTTCCTCTTTCATTTCTTACCCCCAATCCACATTCACCTACTATGTTTCCTTCTCTCCCTTTTGCTACTCTAGAATTCTAGTCTCCCATGACTATTAAATTTTCGTCTCTCTTCACTACCTGAATAATTTCTTTTATCGCATCATACATTTCATCTATTTCTTCATCATATGCAGAGCTAGTTGGCATATAAACTTGTACTACTGTAGTAAGCGTGGGCTTCGTGTCTATCTTGGCCACAATGATGCGTTCACTATGCTGTTTATAGTAGCTTACCCGCACTCCTTATTATACTATAAACTATAAAATAAATATATAAAATAAGGAAATTGAAGGAAGAAATTAAACACTTACAACTAAAGCGATAGCAGAGCAGAGACAAAGCATCTCAGTCTCAGTGCTGACCGGAATGTGCCAGCATAAACATTATCTTCGATATGAGTGTCTTACCTTTCTTTGTTTAACTTTCTCTGAGTAACCTTTAGTATATGCTTATAATTGTGCACGGTTTATGCTTGAACGTCTACTCATATGTAATTTTCTTTGAACGTGTTCGCCTGTGTAATTTTCTAAGTTTGAGTTTCTAATTCTGTATGGAATGTGCCTTGACGTAGAATTGTACAGAATACTTTGAAGACAATGTTCTGAAACTAGTGGGAAATGTGACTGCGAACCTCTCAACAAACATGATTTTGGTATTGACTGATGTACAAAATATCTTGTTCCAAGTGTCCGACTGCTGCCTACAAGGTAGTCTGAGGAGCGGTCTTTGGTGATGTGAAAAGTGTGTCACCAGTCCCCCAAACTGTTACTGTTAGGTTATGAAAGCTGGTGATGCCGGTGTTTCTTTATCCGGGCAGTTCCTCATTCGGCCTCACAAGGGCTGGCCAGAGTGGGCGAGTTGGCTCAGTGGTTAGCAAAAAAATGGTTCAAATGGCTCTGAGCACTATGGGACAACATCTGAAGTCATCAGTCACTTAGAACTTACAACTACTTAAAACCTAACTAACCAAAGGACATCACACACATCCATGCCCGAGGTAGGATACGAACCTGCGACCGGAGCGGTCGCGCGGTTCCAGACTGAAGCGCCTAGAACCGCTCGGCCACACCGGCCAGCTCAGTGGTTAGCACACTAGACTCACAGTCGAGAGGACGACGGTTCAAATCCTCGTCCGGCCATCTCAACTTTTCTGCAATTTCCCCAAATCGTTTCACGGAAATGCCAGGATGGTTTCTTCGGAAGGGCACGACCGATTTCCATCATCATCCTTGCCTTGTCCGATGGGACCGATGACCTCGCCTTTCGTCCCCTCCCGCAAATCTACCAACCATCCAACTAAACAAGGGCTGAGCAGACCCTGCACCAGACGTCCTAACCACAGAAAAAAAGCCTGAGAAGATACCGGGAGTCAGTCCCGGGACCATCCGCGCTGAAGGCAGCTATGGAGATGGTTTCGTGTACAGTCGTTCCTTTATAACCACTGGAGTGCAGACTCCTTTGCAGAGGGCTCAACAATTGGGCCAATCCCCAGCCTCAGGAAGCTGTTCCGCGGCTGGTGTCGGGGCAGGGAGGGGGTGGGTGGGAGGGAGGTGGGGGGGGGGGTCCAGTGAAGTGGAGTCTGGGTGTCCTGTCCTGACGCTGCCTACGTATTACGCCCTCTGCCTTCGCAACATTCAAATCAGTGCGTTCTGTTTACTCTGAAACGCAGCTATGAAAATAATTTATGGAAAAATATAATTTCATGAATGGAAAAGGTACGTTTAATTATTTAGTATTTTAACTTCTTCCTTGTCTGTGGCTCTGAACATTTTTGGTGTGTCGTAACTCGCAGGAACTTGGTACCTGGGATACCAGTAAATCCTGCACAACGGTCATTTATGCTATATTTTGAAACATTAACTTCTGAACTTTTATCGAAAGTAATACAAAACTTGGACACTGATTCCCGTGCTGCAGAGTGAGTATGTCGCAGCACCCAAGACGGCTTCCCAACGCCGTACCACTGTGTCTCTATTGTGTATGACCTTTTGGATAACATGGGAAGTTCACTGAGACTTTTTGCGGATGATGCTGTAGTAAATCGAGAGGCTGTAAGTATGGAAAATTGTACTGAAATGCAGGAGGATGCAACAAATTGACAAATGGTGCAGGGAATGGCAATTGTATCTCAATGTCGACAAGTGTAATGTGCTGCGAATACATAGAAAGAAAGATCCTTTATCATTTAGCTACATTATAGCAGAGCAACTGGAAGCAGTTAATTCCATAAATTATCTGGGAGTAGGCATTAGGAGTCATTAGAAATGGAAGGACCATATAAAATTAATCGTCGGTAAAGCAGATGCCAGACTGAGATTCATTGGAACAATCTTGAGGAAATGCAGTCCGAAAACAAAGGAAGTAGGTTACAGTACACTTGTTCGCCCACTGCTTGAATACTGCTCACCGGTGTGGGATCCGTACCAGATAGGGTTGATAGAAGAGATAGAGAAGATCCAACGGAGAGCAGCGCGCTTCGTTACATGATCATTTAGTAATTCGAAAGCGTTACGGAGATGATAGATTAACTCCAGTGGAAGACTCTGCAAGACAGAGGCTCAGTAGCTCGGTACAGGCTTTTGTTGAAGTTGCGAGAACCTATCTTCACCAAGGTGTTAAGCAAAATATTGCTCGCTCCTACGTATATCTCGCGAAGAGACAATGAGGATAAAATCAGAGAGATTAGAGCCCACACAGAGACATACCGACAATCTTTCTTTCCATGAACAATACTAGACTGGAATAGAAGGGAGAACCGATAGAGGTACTCAAGGTACCCTCGGCCACACATCGTCAGGTGGCTTGCGGAGTATGGATGTAGTTGTAGATGTAGATTTTAAGAATTTTCAGAGTCGACGATCGCCAGAATTCTGCAGAGCCACAGAAATTTTGTTCCAGGTGCTGACTTCGACATCGAGAGGCAAACATAGTATGATTATGAACCATAACTGTCTAATTTTGTTTTATAGATTTTAGAATTCAGTCAAGGATTAAGTGTGTAGCTGGCAGTGTTGGAGACATTTGTGTTAAAATATTTGAGAAGCGACTTCTATCTCCCATTGAAGGAACTAGATATTATTCAGTCATAATTTAACGTCAATTTACTGGGCAGAGAAGTTAAACAAGGTGTCTGGAGCGCTACTTAGTCTGTAACTGGTCGGCACATATTTCTGTGATTAACTATTGAGTGGAAAATGTTTTAATGTTGTGCTTTTCCGTCATCTTGGCAATGGTGGCTTTGGGCAGCCCTTTCTACGGAAAGAATGCCAGGTGATTGGTTTCCATCTTCTGCGTTGTTTTGTCTTTCCTTTTTTTTACTCAGCTGGAGGACGCGTCTCATATGGGTCTCTGAGTAGCCGTTCTTGCGAAAAGTTTCACTTAGATACTGTAACTCAGTAGCAGACGTTCCTCGTTGCATGTGGCTCGCGCACTGTATACCATGTTGGTGAAATCAAATCTGTGTTGCGCAGGATTATGGCAGTTTTTGGCGTTTAGGTAATGGTCCATGCTTGTGTCTTCTTCCTATGAACATAATATCGCAGTGTACCCTCGAGATTCTTCTTTATCACAATGTCTACGAACAATTAGCATCCGTTTCTTTATTCGCAGTCCATGGCCCAACAGTTAGCGACGCTTTCTCTAGACCCTTGGGTTCCGGGTTCGATTCTTGGCTGGATTAGAGAATTTCTCTGCTCGGAGACTGGGTCATTGTTTTGTTATTTCTTCTCATCTTTATCGACGTGCAAGGTGCCGAAATGACGACAAACACGAAGACATGCACCAGGCGGCGGAACTGTTCAAGACTGAATGCCCCAGCCAATAACGCCACGGTATCATTTCAGTTCATCTGTTTCCTACCACCTCCATAGTGAACCTAACGTTGTGTAAGCTGTTAAGATGGAATCCTTCGAGGCTGTCTTCACCAGGCCAAATCACGAAAGTGTCGTCCACACCTTTGGCACCACGTGCACAGTTTAAGACCTGTTTCCTCAAAGTGTTCCACATACAGTGTGATTAACGAAGATATACAAATATTTTAATATGTTATTCTACAAGCAAAACTAAAGAAAAAATTCATACAAACATAGGTTCGCAAATTTTTAGTTACGAGGTTACTGCTAATAAAGATTTTGCCTGAAATTTAGCAACTTCCCTAGTATGAAGCCATCGCAAAACTGTACGCGGTTAAAGTAAAGCACGATTCCCATTTATTTTGTTGTTATTGGTTTGGTGAATCTAATAAAACATGTCCCAGACATGTATCTGCAGTAGTTATCCAGAACATCCAGAGAAGAAAAGATTGTTATACAAGTAAATTTGTTTACTTTCCATGTAGAAACGTTTATGTCATTGTTAGCAACTTTTTGTGAGTTGTTTCAGTCGTTCAAAATGGCTCTGAGCACTATGGGACTCAACATATTAGGTCATAAGTCCCCTAGAACTTAAAACTACTTAAACCTAACTAACCTAAGGACATCATACACACCCATGCCCGAGGCAGGATTCGAACCTGCGACCGTAGCAGTCCCGCGGTTCCGGACTGCAGCGCCAGAACCGCACGGCTGTTTCAGTCTTTTCCAAACCCTAAGACGAGTTAGTTTTCTGTATTGTTCAGTGAAAGAACATAATAACAACAATGTATTTAAGTGAAACCACATAGTAACGGTTGTAGTTTGTAGATTATTTATGAAATAGGGATGCCTTTCAAATTTACGACAAAGGAATAGCGGATATGGTGTGAATGAATTGTGAAATTGTATGTACACTGTACAACTTCCGTAACACTGAGCTCTGTTTCTTCCGGTTAACATGAATTCACCTGTCCTATGGCACTAATAAAGCAAATTATATGGCGCATTCATGCAGTTTCAGTTAACGTTATTACCATCATTTTTCCAAAATTAAATTTCTACAACTTCTGTTCAAAACTTAGAACAATTGTCTGGAATTTAGAAAACAAATTGTGCCAAGTAGTTAATAAATTAAAAATTTTATGAAATTACTTCTTTGCTTCTCTCGATGTACTGGAAAGCTACTGCAGATACAGGTCTAGGAAATGTTTTATTAGATTCACCAGATCAATAACAACAAAATAAATGGAAATCATGCTTTACTTTAACCTCGTACAGTTTTGTGATGGCTTCATATTAGCGACGTTGATAAATGTCAGGCAAAATCTTTTATTAGCTGTAACTCCGTAATTTAAGATTTGCGACCTATGTATGTATGAACTTTTCCTTTTTACTTGTAGAATAAAATATCAAAATATTTGCATATCATCATGAATCACACTGTATAGATTAGCGATGCCTAGTGGTAGAGGATGGCGTGACGAGTTCGTCTATCTCTTCAGAAACGTTTCCACCACACAGGAAGTAGATGGTGCCGAGCGCAAGTCGAAACAGCTTTGTCGCGTCACTGGTGAAGCAACTCTAGCAGTGCTGGAGCGAAAAAACCCGTGACGTCGCAACTGAGTAGGAAATCTGTCTTCTCCAGACGTATCACGCGAAGCATTTTCGCAAACTCTTTCGGGTTTTTGGTATGGTGTAGAAAGTGACTCAAAAGATGTTTTAATAGCTGTGCCAGGTGTTTGCCCCTGCCAATCGTTAACGAATTTATAGTGTTTACTATCGGACATACTGGAACTACCTCTTGGTGTATATTCAGGAGGCCATAAAGCCGTAGTGGTACTTGTGATTTGGGGCACAGAAGTCTGGTCATACCCTTGTCAAGTCCTGAGTTGCTGAGGAGTGAGATAGTATTTCTCGTCATAGCTAATTCTTCACTTGCTTATATGACAAATCCTGTGATAGACTCTCAGTCTTCTGCTAGTAGTCGTTTGACTATAACAGTGTAAGTAGCCTGTTTATATGTTTGTGTGTTGGCAGTACTTTAGGCTGCATTAATATCACTGACAGCTCTGTGTGCCCTGTGTAAGAGACTCTGTGGCTGGTCGGACTCGCAGTTAGAAGTTAATAAAACTGGTCATTATCAGTAAACGATGTAATTAAAATTAAAACACTTTCATATATTACTCGGAAGAGAGTTGAAAATTGGAGCCACCTGAATCAGATTTATCATACACACTTTTAACACTTGTATCAGACTCGTCTGCATGTAAAAGTTTCAATACTTGTATGAACAGGTAACACTAATGCGCTGGTTACGTTTAAAAAAATTAAGAAAATTATAAATTAAACACTTAAGGGCTTGACAGTGACGCTTCGGTGTTCTCGCTCTACATATCTTTCTTAGTGGCAGTTCTGCACTGAACTCTAAGCAGAGATGATGTAATTGGAATAAAACTGAGAACCGTGCAAAAGTACCGAAGCTAAGTGCAACAAGAAGTATGAAATACGTGAAAAATGATGTTGAAACACTTCATTTATAAGAGAATTAAGAGAATACGAAGTGATTTTGAATCCAATGATCATCTCAAAGCAATATATATACATATATATATATATATATATATATATATATATATATATATAAAAAAATGTGCCAAATAGCACATGAATTTCTGATGGAGACACGACAGATAAGGACAAGAAAAAAATAATTAACTTGTCTGATGGAGCAAATGAAAATTTGATGAAACTCTTCCTTCAATTCACTCTCAAGTAATGTGATATTAAATCGAGAAATGGTCACAATTGATACTTGTGCATTTATAAACTGGTTTTGAAATAAATGTTCTAACGAACTGTGAAAGGGGAACATAAGAATCTCCCCCCACCTCCCTCACGCCCTCCCCAAAGATTTGATTCCTGTTTGCGGGGTGTGTAATGCATGACTAGGAATGCAAATCTAAACCGTTTTCGAGAAAATCATGTTTGAAAATTTAGGATGCTTACATACTTTGTGTGATCGCTGGCATTCAACGAGTCCGCAGCTCAGAGCGTGTAAAACAATCTTTATCCTGAAAAAATGAGAAAATATTTTTTCATAAGAATAATTGAAATAAAAAGACGATGCACAAGAACTCTGAATCAAATCCATACAGTCATTTTATTTAAACTGTTGTATCTGCATTTTTGACAACTATGGTCAGAAACACGGGGCGTAAGAGTTACTGCGACATACAGAACATGTAACGCAGGCCGAATTTTTGTTGTGCATGGTTTCTTCAATGAGTGTATTGCTAAACAAACCTGATTTACATTCACAAACGGTTTTTGATCATCACACGATTTTATGTAGTACCATACATCTGCTGTTAAAATTGCATGGGAATGAAAAAAAAGCGAGTACCTGCAGCGAGATTCGAGGCAGATACGTCGCGTGCATAAAACTAGGCGTTACTTACTTTTTTGCTTTTTTTAGTTTATTCGTTGTATTTGGTCGTAGCGGACATCGCATGACGTCTGTTACAGTTCGTTGTTGATCCTTTCACTCAGTTTTTTTTCATTATAGAGACCAACCAGCTCTCTGACCGAACACGCTGAGCTGCCGCGCCGACACGCGCTCGGCTGTGGACTGCCTGAATATTAGTGGTCTTACAAAGCATATAAGCACACGTGCAACTTTCAAACCAATTTTTTTCGAAAACGGTTGAGAGTTGTCTCTTCCTAATATACATGCGTAGGCTTCCGCGGCCAGAGTCAGTCGACATAAAACATTTCTGGGTATGGTACCGCTTCATAGTGTATATAACTACTGCTGCTGGAGAAAAACCAACGTTTCGGCCACGGTTGCAGCGGCCTTCTTCTGGATCGACTGGTGCGTTTTAGCTATGCAGTGTCCCTTATATTTTTTTATTGCTGTTCATTGCGCATGCCATTACGTCATAATTTTAAAAAGATAGTTTCATTGTTCATTTAAGGAAGAAGGAGAGGGAACTTTATTTTAGTAGGTTGTTGCGGTGGAGGGAGAACGTAACCTATTGGCTCTTGTGTTGTGTGTCATGATTGGTGGTTACCGTCCAATGAGAAGTTGTCTGCTGTTTACCAACTGCCGGACGTCGGCCGCGCGGCGGCAATTACTCACCGGTAGTGCCCGTGCTTCGTGTCGACAGTGCGGTCTGTTGGGCTTTGATTTCTGGCAGCCAAGATGGAGCAAGCCTGAGTCCATTCTCCCTATCCATGTTATTAGGGTGTTTAAGTATTTCGATGGCCTCTCTGATTTTGCGTTTCGCCATAAGCGGCTGCTTGGGCAACACACAGGATTCGTTGAATTTTATTTCTTTTCCTCAGTCTTGCTGAAGTTCTGCCAGTGCAGATTTGTTGTGCTGCCCTAGACGAATGTAGCGCTCGTGTTACCGAGTGCGCGTTGCTATTGGCCTGCCAGTCTCGCCGATGTATGCCTCTCCACATTCGCATTCCACCTTGTACACGCCTGCAGTGTGTAATGCATCCACCTTGTCCTTAGTGGAGCCTAGCACGTCCTGGATCCTGCGACCACTATAGAAGACAGGCTGCACCCCAACCTGGCGAAGGTGTTTGCTTATTCGATCAGTAACATTTTTCACATAAGGTAAGCGCACTGTTGGCTGCAGTTTGTCTATTTCTTGCTTATCTTTCTGTCTTGTGTTCGTCGACAAGGCTGTGCGGATCGCCTTATGGCTGTAGCCATTGGCTAGAAACGTTGTGCGTAGCCTTTTCAGCTGAGGTGTTGTGTTTTGAGCATCACTTAGGTGCTCCGCACGGATTGCCACAGAACGGACGACAGAGTTGTTCTGCGCTGGGTGGTGGTAGGACTGGGCGTGCAGATACCTGTCTGTATGTGTAAGCTTGCGATACACGCTGTGCCCCAGTGTGGCCTTTGTTCTATTGTATACTTGGACGTCTAGAAATGGAATTGCACCATTCTTCTCTACTTCGAGCGTGAACTGTATCTTTCCATGCGAGTTGTTCAAATACTCGTGAAACTTGTGTAGCTCCGTTTCACCATGAGGCCATAATAGAGAACGTGTCGTCCACGTATCTGAACCAGCAACTTGGGAGTAAAGGAGCTGAACCAAGGGCCGTTGCTTCAAAGGCTTCCATAAATATGTCGGCTGCCAACGGAGATACGGGAGACCCCATTGCTACGCCGTCTGCGTGCTCGTAGTATTTTCCTTGCCATTTGAAGTACGTTGAAGTTAAACGCAACTAAACCAAATCGCGTATGTCCGGCTGGACATGCTCCTCAACGATGCAAATAGTTTCATCTACTGGCACGTTCGTAAATACTGACTTCACGTCAAAGCTGACCATGATGTCAATAGGTAAAATTGTTTCTCCCTTTAGGCTTTCTATAAAGTGCGTCGAGATCTTCACATTAGAATCCAACAAGATTTTTTATTTTTCAGGCTTGACACTTCGCCAAATTGTACATAGGCGAATTGATCCCATTCACTATTGGCCTCAAAGGATAACTTTCCTTATGTACTCTGGTAATAACTCCCACCTTAGTTCTTTGTACACGGGATCATTTTTTTTTTAAATTTTGACGTAATGGCATGCTAAGTGAACAGTAACAACAAAATGTAAGGGACACTGCATAGCTACAACGCACCAGTAGACTCAGAAGAAGGCCGCTGCAACCGTGGCCGAAACGTTGGTTTTTCACCAGCAGCAGTAGTTTTATACACTATGACGCGGTACCACACACAGAAAAATTTTATGTCGATTGTCTCTTCCTGTTTACGTACGTTGAAGGCCTACTCGTGCTCTGCACATGTCAGTATGTATCAGATCTACATCTAAATCTACATGATTACTCTGCAATTCACATTTAAGTGCTTGGCAGAGGGTTGGTAGAACCACAATCATACTATCTCTCTACCATTCCACTCCCGAACAGCGCGCGGGAAAAACGAACAGCTAAACCTTTCTGTTCGAGCTCTGATTTCTCTTATTTTATTTTGATGATCATTCCTACCTATGTAGGTTGGACTCAACAAAATATTTTCGCATTCGGAAGAGAAAGTTAGTGACTGATATTTCGTAAATAGATCTCGCCGCGACGAAAAACCTCTTTGCTTTAATGACTTCCATCCCAACTCGCGTATCATATCTGCCACACTCTCTCCCCTATTACGTGATAATAAAAAACGAGCTGCCCTTTTTTTGCACCCTTTCGTTGTCCTCCGTCAATCAAACCTGGTAAATATCTTACACCGCGCAGCAATATTCTAACAGAGGACGAACGAGTGTAGTGTAAGCTGTCTCTTTAGTGGACTTGTTGCATCTTCTAAGTGTCCTGCCAATGAAACACAACCTTTGGCTCGCCTTCCCCACAATATTATCTATGTGGTCTTTCCAACTGAAGTTGTTCGCAATTTCAACACCCAAGTACTTAGTTGAATCGACAGCCTTGAGAATTGTACTATTTATCGAGTAATCGAATTCCAACGGATTCTTTTGGAACTCATGTGGATCACCTCACACTTTTCGTTATTTAGCGTCAACTGCCATCTGCCACACCATACAGCAATCTTTTCTAAATCGCTTTACAACTGATACTGGTCTTCGGATGACCTTAATAGACGGTAAATTACAGCATCATCTGCGAACAACCTAAGAGAACTGCTAAGATTGTCACCCAGGTCATTTATATAGATCAGGAACAGCAGAGGTCCCAGGACGCTTCCGTGGGGAACACCTGATATCACTTCAGTTTTACTCGATGATTTGCCGTCTATTACTACGAACTGCGACCTTCGTGACAGGGAATCACGAATCCAGTCGCACAACTGAGACGATACCCCATAGGCCCGCTTGATTAGAAGTCGCTTGTGAGGAACGGTGTCAAAAGCTTTCCGGAAATCTAGAAATACGGAATCAACTTGACATCCCCTGTCGATAGCGGCCATTACTTCGTGCGAATAAAGGGATAGCCGCGTTGAACAAGAACGATGTTTTCTGAAACTATGCTGATTACGTGTCAATAGGCGAGGGGAAGTTCTGAAGGCCCCCTCGTGACCTAAAATCTAAACACAACGCCGCAAAAAGATCAAACACACTGTAGAGCTGTGAAGCCAGGACTGGTCGCGCAGCCTCCACACCTCGGGCTGTACGCTTGTGGCCGGCCCCCAGCGTCGTCCGGCGCTGGTTTCCGACGAGTCACGACTGCGCGCCATTAGCGCTTTGTCGGCCGCGGCGCCTGGCGGTGGACGGAGGAGAGATAGGCGGGAATGCCGGCAGCTCCAGCCGCCCGCCGCCCCAGCGGCCTGCGGTGCTGTGAGGCGACCCGCCGCCAGATTTGGCCAATCAGAGGCCAGCGCACGCTCTGGCTAGCGACAGCCCCGGCACAGCCTTCGACAATCGCCACGGTTTCACTCGAGCCGTTCCCAGTGCAACGACATTTCGCGTCTATTGTCACTCATCAGCATATGTCGGTGAACTCGCTAATCAGTTTCAGATACAGATACGTATGTAAAGCACGCAGTCAGATTTAAGTCACGATCTAGAACTGCAACTGTCGGAATACGAAAAAATAATGCTATAGCATCTTCATAATTTCCTCACAAGAGACGTCATTCGGAGTCTCTTTACAAAAGCACTAGAAATGACTCAATTATTCTTCTACAAATGATTGTGTAACAGCAAATAATTTAAGGAATGAATGCAAAAAAATCATCAGTCACTAGAGGCACTGAGTCCCAAAAGGCACATGAAACGTAGAACTTTACCAGCTTTTGGAAAAATCCTTTCCCTGAACTATATTTTGTAATTACAGTTACGATTCCCGCTGTGTTCGTTACATCCTCCTGTAAATTAATATTCAGAGTTTAGTGCTGGGGTGCAGTCCACATGTGTTGCGTTTACACGGTGCCGTTTGTTTCCTCTCCTCGCAATGTGAAGCTTGAATGTGACCCTTCACTTCTGTCTCTATATAAAACTGTCGTTTTGACCATTTCTTTATTCAATTAGGATCTAGGGAAAATTTATCTGCTTCACAACGAGACAGCGCTAAACAGAACTGTAAAACTATAATTGGCTATCGTAGACTAGAATAAGTAGGAATAGAGTACTGCTGTCTTCCTAGTCCTTTTGGTCAGTTGGGATTGCACTGCGTTACCTGTATGGTAGGTCCATTGCATACCTGTCGGGCGTTGCGCGTCATAACGATCACTTTCTTTCAAAAATGGTTCAAGTAGCTCTGAGCACTGTGGGACTTAGCATCTGAGGTCATCAGTCCCCTAGAACTGAGAACTACACTACTGGCCATTAAAATTGCTACACCACGAAGATGAGGTGCTACAGACGCGAAATTTAACCGACGAGAAGAAGATGCTGTGACATGCAAATGATTAGCTTTTCAGAGCACTCACACAAGGTTGGCGCCGGTGGCGACACCTACAACATGCTGACACGAGGAAAGTTTCCAATCGATTTCTCATACACAAACAGCAGTTTAACGGCGATGCCTGGTGAAACGTTGTTGTGATGCCTCGTGTAAGGAGGAGAAATGCGTACCATTACTTTTCCGACTTTGATAAAAGTCGGATTGTAGCCTATCGCGATTACGGTTTCTCGTATAGCGACATTGCTGCTCGCGTTGGTCGAGATCCAATGACTGTTAGCAGAATATGGAATCTGTGGGTTCGGGAGGGTAATACGGAACACCTTGCTGGATCCCAACGGCCACGTATCACTAGCAGTTGAGGTGACAGGCATCTTGCCCGCATGGCTGTCACGGATCGTGCAGCCACGTCTCGATCCCTGAGTCAACAGATGGGGACGTTTGCGAGACAACGACCATCTGCACGAACAGTTCGACGACGTTTGCAGCAGCATGGACTATCAGCTCGGAGACCATGGCTGCGGTTACCCCTGTCGCTGCATCACAGACAGGAGCGCCAGCGATGGTGTAATCAACGACGAATCTGGGTGCGCGAATCGCAAAACGTCATTTTTTCTGATGATTTCAGGTGTACAGCATCAGGATGGTCGCATCCGTGTTCGGCGACATCGCGGTGAACGCACATTGGAAGCGTGTATTCGTCATCGCCATACTGGCGTATCACCCGGCCTGATGGTATGTGGTGCCATTGATTACACGTCTCGGTCACCTCTTGTTCGCACTGACGGCACTTTGAACAGTGGAAGTTACATTTAAGATTTGTTACGACCCGTGGCTCTACCCCTCATTCGATACCTGCGAAACCCTATATTTCAGCAGGATAATGCACCACCGCATGTTGCAGGTCCTGTACGGGCCTTTCTGGATACAGAAAATGTTCGACTGCTGCCCTGGCCAGCACATTCTCCACATCTCTCACCAATTGAAGACGTCTGGTCGATGGTGGCCGGGCAACTGGCTCGTCACAATATGCCAGTCACTACTCTTGATGAACTGTGGTATCGTGTTGAAGCTGCATGGGCAGCTGTACCTGTACACGCCATCCTAGCTCTGTTTGATTCAATGCCGAAGCATATCAAGGCCGTTCTTACGGCCAGAGGTGGTTGTTCTGTGTACTGATTTCTCAGGATCTACGCACCCAAACTGCTTGAAAATGTAATCACATATCATTTCTAGTATAATATATTCGTCCAATGAATACCCGTTTATCATCTGCATTTCTTCTTGGTGTAGCAATTTTAATGGCCAGTATTGTACTTAAACCTAACTAACCTAAGGACATCACACACATCCATGCCCGAGGCAGGATTCGAACCTGCGACCGTAGCAGTCGCGCAGTTTCGGACTGAAACGCCTAGAATCGCTCGGTCACCGCGGCCGGCCATCGCTTTCTTTACTTATGCTGTCAGTATCTTACTATATTACTCAAAACCTGGAGGCAGTGAACTGCCTATGAATTGACGTAGGATATACGAAGGGCCGACTAACCCACAGAACATCAGGCACGTAATGGGGCCCCTTAGGGATATGGCAGCAAGAGAGGGGAATAAAACCAATGTGCAATCCATGTGCATACCGGGGGGAGTCATTCCAGATGTGGAAAGGGTCCTTCCAAATGCCATGAAGGGTACAGAGTGCACCCATCTGCAGGTGGTCGCTCATGTCGGCACCAATGATGTGTGTCGCTATGTATCGGAGGAAATCCTCTCTGGCTTCCGGCGGCTATCTGATTTGGTGCAGACTGCCAGTCTCGCTAGCGGGATGAAAGCAGAGCTCACCATCTGCAGCATCGTTGACAGGACTGACTGCGGACCTTTGGTACAGAGCCTAGTGGAGGGTCTGAATCAGAGGCTGAGACGGTTCTGCGACCGTGTGGGCTGCAGATTCCTCGACTTGCGCCATAGGGTGGTGGGGTTTCGGGGTCGGCTGGATAGGAGTCCACTACACGCAACAAGCGGCTACACGGGTAGCAGGGGTTGTGTGGCGTGGGCTGGGCGGTTTTTTAGGTTAGATGGCCTTGGGCAAGTACAGAAAGGGCAACAGCCTCAACGGGTGCGGGCAAAGTTAGGACATGCGGGGACCAAGCAGCAATCGGTATTGTAATTGTAAACTGTCGAAGCTGCGTTGGTAAAGTACCGGAACTTCAAGCGCTGACAGAAAGCACCGAAGCTGAAATCGTTATAGGTACAGAAAGCTGGCTGAAGCCAGAGATAAATTCTGACGAAATTTTTACAAAGAGAGAGACGGTGTTTAGAAAGGATAGATTGCATGCAACCGGTGGTGGAGTGTTCGTCGCTGTTAGTAGTAGTTTATCCTGTAGTGAAGTAGAAGTGGATAGTTCCTGTGAATTATTATAGGCGGAGGTTACACTCAACAACCGAGCTAGGTTAATAATTGACTCCTTTTACCGACCTCCCGACTCAGCAGCATTAGTGGCAGAACAACTGAGAGAAAATTTGGAATACATTTCACATAAATTTTCTCAGCATGTTATAGTCATAGGTGGAGATTTCAATTTACCAGATATAGACTGGGACACTCAGATGTTTAGGACGGGTGGTAGGGACAGAGCATCGAGTGACATTATACTGAGTGCACTATCCGAAAATTACCTCGAGCAATTAAACAGAGAACCGACTCGTGGAGATAACATCTTGGACCTACTGATAACAAACAGACCCGAACTTTTCGACTCTGTATGTGCAGAACAAGGAATCAGTGATCATAAGGCCGTTGCAGCATCCCTGAATATGGAAGTTAATAGGAATATAAAAAAGGGGAGGAAGGTTTATCTGTTTAGCAAGAGTAATAGAAGGCAGATTTCAGACTACCTAACAGATCAAAATGAAAATTTCTTTTCCGACACTGACAATGTTGAGTGTTTATGGAAAAAGTTCAAGGCAATCGTAAAATGCGTTTTAGACAGGTACGTGCCAAGTAAAACTGTGAGGGACGGGAAAACCCACCGTGGTACAACAACAAAGTTAGGAAACTACTGCGAAAGCAAAGAGAGCTTCACTCCTAGTTTAAACGCAGCCAAAACCTCTCAGACAAACAGGAGCTAAACGATGTCAGAGTAGCGTAAGGAGGGCTATGCGTGAAGCGTTCAGTGAATTCGAAAGTAAAATTCTATGTACCGACTTGACAGAAAATCCTCGGAAGTTCTGGTCTTACGTTAAATGAGTAAGTGGCTCGAAACAGCATATCCAGACACTCCGGGATGATGATGGCATTGAAACAGAGGATGACACGCGTAAAGCTGAAATACTAAACACCATTTTCCAAAGCTGTTTCACAGAGGAAGACCGCACTGCAGTTCCTTCTCTAAATCCTCGCACAAACGAAAAAATGGCTGACATCGAAATAAGTGTCCAAGGAATAGAAAAGCAACTGGAATCACTCAACAGAGGAAAGTCCACTGGACCTGACGGGATACCAACTCGATTCTACACAGAGTACGCGAAAGAACTTGCCCCCCTTCTAACAGCCGTGTACCGCAAGTCTCTAGAGGAACGGAAGGTTCCAAATGATTGGAAAAGAGCACAGATAGTCCCAGTCGTCAAGAAGGGTCGTCGAGCAGATGCGCAAAACTATAGACCTATATCTCTGACGTCGATCTGTTGTAGAATTTTAGTACATGTTTTTTGCTCGAGTATCATGTCGTTTTTGGAAACCCAGAATCTACTATGTAGAAATCAATATGGATTCCGCAAACAGCGATCGTGTGAGACCCAACTCGCCTTATTTATTCATGAGACGCAGAAAATATTAGATACAGGCTCCGAGGTAGATGCTATTTTTCTTGACTTCCGGAAGGCGTTCGATACAGTTCCGCACTGTCGCCTGATAAACAAAGTAAGAGCCTACGGAATATCAGACCAGCTGTGTGGCTGGATTGGAGAGTTTTTAGCAAACAGAACACAGCATGTTGTTATCAATGGAGAGACGTCTACAGACGTTAAAGTAACCTCTGGCGTGCCACAGGGGAGTGTTATGGGACCATTGCTTTTCACAATATATATATAAATGACCTAGTAGATAGTGTCGGAAGTCCCACGCGGCTTTTCGCGAATGATGCTGTAGTATACAGAGAAGTTGCAGCATTAGAAAATTGTAGCGAAATGCAGGAAGATCTGCAGCGGATAGGCACTTGGTGCAGGGAGTGGCAACTGACCCTTAACATAGACAAATGTAATGTATTGCGAATACATAGAAAGAAGGATCCTTTATTGTATGATTATATGATAGCGGAACAAACACTGGTAGCAGTTACTTCTGTAAAATATCTGGGAGTATGCGTGCGGAACGATTTGAAGTGGAATGATCATATAAAATTAATTGTTGGTAAGGCGGGTACCAGGTTGAGATTCATTGGGAGAGTCCTTAGAAAATGTAGTCCATCAACAAAGGAGGTGGCTTACAAAACACTCGTTCGACCTATACTTGAGTATTGCTCATCCGTGTGGGATCCGTACCAGATCGGATTGACGGAGGAGATAGAGAAGATCCAAAGAAGAGCGGCGCGTTTCGTCACAGGGTTATTTGGTAACCGTGATAGCGTTACGGAGATGTTTATAAACTCAAGTGGCAGACTGTGCAAGAGAGGCGCTCTGAATCGCGGTGTAGCTTGCTCGCCAGGTTTCGAGAGGGTGCGTTTCTGGATGAGGTATCGAATATATTGCGTCCCCCTACTTATACCTCACGAGGAGATCACGAATGTAAAATTAGTGAGACTAGAGCGCGCACGGAGGCTTTCAGACAGTCGTTCTTCCCGCGAACCATACGCGACTGGAACAGGAAAGGGAGGTAATGACAGTGGCACGTAAAGTGCCCTCCGCCACACACCGTTGGGTGGCTTGCGGAGTATAAATGTAGATGTAGATGTAGATGTAGAACATTTTTGTTCTGTTTCTTAAGAATAAACGGTATTTATAGCAAAACAAACTGTCCATGCTTGATTCAGATTTTACTCCAAAACTGTTCATTTGTAATGTGGAACAGAAGCATGTAGTAAAAATAAAGAAAACGGTATAGACTTATCATAAAGCGCTGGCAGACGCAGTTTCCACACAGAAAGGTAAATTAAAAAAAACACTAAACAATAATAATCAGACTTCGCTTCAGTACTTGTTCGAACGTGTGTAAAACATGTTTCTGTAATTGATAAACAAGTTCATCATTTATCAGTAATAAAAGGAAACTCATGCTTTTAATAAAGATGAAGGACGTTCTAGTGAGTACAAAATACCATCTACATCTACATGGATACTCTACAGACAGGTCACACTTAAGTGGCAGAGGGTTCATTGAAGGACCTTCACAATAATTCCCTTATTCTACTCGCAAACAGAGCGCGCAAAAACAGAAACATCTATATCTCTCCGCGCTAGTTCTGATTTCCCTCATTTTATTATGATGATCGTTTATCCCTATTTAGGTCAGCGTCAACTAAATATTTTCACAAACGGACGAGAAAGTTGATAATTTAAATTTCGTGAGAAGATTCCACCGCAAAGACAAACGCTTTTGTTTTTATGATATCCACCCCAAATGCTGCATCAAGTCCGTGACATTCTACCCTATTTCACGAAAGTAAAAAACGTGCCACTCTGCTGCGAACTTTCTCGATGTATTCCGTTAATCCCATCCCGTAAGGACGCCACACTGTGCAGCAACACTCCAAAAGAGGAGGCGCAAACGTAGTGCAGGCAATGTCTTTAGCAAATTTACATTTTCTAAGTGTTCTGCCAGTAGAACGCAGTCTTTGGTTTCCCTTCCCCCCAACGTTTTCTATGTGTTCTTTCCAATTTAAGGTGTTCGTAATCGTAATTCCTAGATATTTAGTTGAATTGACGGCCTTTAGGTTAGACTGATTTGTAACCGAAGTTTAACGGAATCGTTTTAGCATTCATGTGAATCACATCACACTTATTATTTAGTTTCATTTCACAATTTTCGCACCATACACATATCTTTTCTAAATCGTTTTGATAACTGTTTTGATCTTCTGATAAGTTTACTAGACGATAAACGGCGGTGTCATCTGCAGACAACCTAAGACAAGTGCTCAGATTACCTTCTAAATCGTTTGTATATACAAGGAACAGCAGATGGCCTATAAAACTACCTTGGGGAACGCCCGCCAGAAATCAGTTCTGTTTTACTCGAACACTTTCTGTCAGTTATACTAACTGTGACCTCTCTGACAGCAAATCACGAATGCAGTCACATAACTGAGACGATATTCCATAAGACACAATTTCTCTGCCAGCCGCTTGTGTGGTACAGTGAGAAAACCTTTTCCAAATATAGAAATATGGAATCTATTCGAAATCGCTTGTCAACAGATCTCAACACTTCGTGTATGTAAAGAGCTAGTTGCGCTTTACAAGATCGATGTTTCTAAATCCGTGTTGACTGTATGTCAAAAGACGATTCTCTTAGAGGTAACTCATACTGTTCGAATACAATATATGTTCCAAAAGCCTGCTGCATATAGCCGTTAATGATATGGGCCTGTAATTAAGTACTCCTATGGACGTTCTCGAACACTTGTGCGACCTGTGCGACTTTCCAGTCTTTAGGTTCGGATCTTTCGTCGAGCGAACGGTTGTATATGATTGTTAAGTAGGCGCTATTGAATCAGCGTACTCTGAAAGGAACCGAATTGGTATACAGTCTGGGCCAGAAGACTTGCTTCTATTAAGTGATTTAAATTGCTGCACTACTCCGAGGATATCTAGTTCCGTTACTCATGTTGGCTGCTTTCGCAGCATTGTCGTCGATAGTATTTCCTGTGCTATCGCGGAGGGAAAGCATTGACTGTGTCTTGCCCGCCACCACAGTTTAGCCCATATACGACCAGAATCTCCTTGGAATATCTGCCAGGTTTCGAGACAAAGTTTCGTTTTGGAAACTTTAATAAGCATCTCGCATTCACGCTAAATTTCTAGCTATTAAAAGATCGCCAATCTTGGGGATTTTGCGTTCGTTTAAATTCGGTATGCTTCCTCCGTTGTTTCTGCAACAGTGTTTGTCCCGTTTTGTGTACCAAGAGGATCAGCTCCGTCGTTTGTTAATTTATTTGGTATAAATCTCTGAATTGCTGTCGATACTATTTCTTTGAATTCAAGTCACATCTGGTCTATACGTACGTTGTTAATTTGTAAGGAATGGAGATTGCGTCTCAGATAGGCGTCAAGTGAATTTTTACCTTCTTTTTTGAGTACGTATACTTTTCGTTTATTTTTGGATGATTGGGGGGCTACAATATTCATTCTCGCTACGACAACCCTGTGTTCACGAATCCCTGTATCCGTTTTGATGCTCGTTGATAGCTCAGGCTTATTTGTTGCCAAGAGGTCAAGTTTGTATTCATAACCGTTTACTATTCGCATGGGCTCATGAACTAACTGCTCGAAATAATTTTCAGAGAATGCCTTTAGTACAATATCGTTTGACTTTTTATACGTACCTCCGGATTTAACCATGTATTTTGGCCAACATATCGAGGGTAAGTTAAAGTCACCACCAGCTACAATTTTATAAGTCGGGTACGTGTTTGAAATTAAAGTTTTCACTTAACCTTTCAGCAATTGTATCACCTGCGCTGGATGGTCTGTAAAAGAATCCGATTATTATTTTATTCCGGTTGCTAAAACTGATCTCTACCCATACTAACTCAAAGGAACTATCTACTTGAGCCTCGCTACAAGCCAAACTACTTCTGACAGCAACTAACACGCCACCGCCAACTGTGTCTAGTCACCGTTAGGTTCTTCGCAAAGATTTCGGCTGAACTTATCTCTGGCTTTAGCCAGCATTCATTGCCTACAATGATTTGAGCATGAGTGCATTGTATTAGCGCTTTGAACTCTGTACTTTCCCAACGCAGCTACGACAGTTTACATCTGTTATGCCGATGGATCCTGTAACAACGTTCTTCCTATACACTCTTTGAGACTGAAGCCCTTTTTATATTTCCCCGAGATCCTCTAACCTTACAAAACTGCCCAGACCACGCCACACAGCCACTCCTGACCTATTCAGCGGAACCCGGACCTAACCACCCTTGGCACAAGTCGAGGGTCTGCAGCCAGTAGCGTTGCAGAACCGTCTGAGCATCCGATCGAGGCCGTGCTCTCCGCTCTGTACCAAAGTTTCGCAATCAGCCCTGTCGAATACTCCATAAGCGGTGAGCTCTTCTTTCAAATTGCAACCAAGACTTACAGCGTTTAGCACTTCTGTTACTGTTCAAAACCGGAGAGAATCTCTTCTCATCCAAAGTAACACACATCACTGGTACCGACGTGAGCCACCACCTGCAGTTGGTTGCAGCCTGTGCTCTTCATGGCATCCGGAAGGACCTTTCACATGACTGGAATAAATCCACCTGATATACACACGGAGTGCACATTAGCTTTCTTCCCCTCCTTGGCAGCCATGTTCCTAATGAGTCCTATAACGCATCTAAAATTGGAGCTCCAAACTACCAATAATCCCACTCTCTATCATTGCCAGGTCTTGGAATCTGGGAGGTCCCTTCTGAAACAGGACAAGCGACTGCATCTGGAAGAGGGACAGTGTCAGCCACAGACAGCACTTGGAACCTGTTTGTCAGACTAATCTGGGAGGCCTTACGTGGGGCCCCCTGGGAGGTCTTTCGCCGCCTGCCACGCCCCAAGGCGACCTGCCACTTAACATCCAGTGAGGGGTCAACCCCAGTTTGAGCAGTAACTGGGCTGGTCACTGGTGCGGGCCGATTGGTGGACTCAGCCGTGCTTGACGTCCGTTGGATCCCCACGGCTGGCCCACAACAGTGGTGCCCATCCACTGCAACGTCAAGCTGTGTAATTGAAGCCATCACAGCCTGGAGCTGAGAGCTAAGTGTCACCAAGTCGGCTCACATCCGCATACAGGCATCACAGTGCTTACCCACACTAAAGACAGTGGAAAACTACACTATACAGACAAACAAGGACAATCGACGCGCGCCACGGAACTATACTGTGGATACGGAGAAAAATGCAAGAACTATGTCCAATAAATTAGATTAGAACGCAGAGATTAAAAAAATTAACTATCAAAGCACACAGGTGAGAATAAATAATTCGCTCCTGTTTAGGAACTCGTAAAATGTCACAAAATCAGGTTCTTCCCGGCGGCTGTATGTGTCTCGGTCTGTTGCTGCTGCCTGATTGGCTGATTAACTCCAATCAAGTTATTTGTCATGATGAGTAACAGGCGAAATGGTTAGGTTACCTCGGAATGCTTGCAGAATTTCTGCACAATTCACTCGCAATTACTAGACGTTCAAGCATACGAGAGACTTCTTTCGCAGGGCGGAATTAAAAGGCTCTTTATTATAGTGTCGGCAACGGCCTTGCCACAGTGGTCACAACGGTTCCCGTGAGACCACCGAAGTTAAGCGCTGTCGGGCGTGGTCGGCACTTGGATGGGTGACCATCCGGCCGCCATGCGCTGTTGCCATTTTTCGGGGTGCACTCAGCCTCGTGATGCCAAACGAGGAGCTACTCGACCGAATAGTAGCGGCTCTGGTCAAAGAACACCGTCGTAACGACCGGGAAAGCGGTGTGCTGACCACACACCCCTCCTATCCGCATCCTCAAATGAGGATGACACGGCGGTCGGATGGTCCCGATGGGTCACTTGTGGCCTGAAGACGGAGTGCTTTTTATTATAGTGTCGAACATAATTTTTTTGAGTTCCTGATGCTACAGATTCAAAGTTATCATCCCAACTTGAACTATGATTAAAAGGATGTGGTGGCAACATTGATTTCGGATCGTTCCTTATCAAATTGCTTTTATACCTGTTGTTTTCATATCGCAGTGAGTTTTGTAAATGAGTTGCTTTCTTTTATACTAACGAACTACTTTCTGTGTTATTTCCATTCAAACCTAATAACTTCTTTCTTATTCATGCATGATACAGTGACATGCTGCATGGCTGTCATATTGCTGCAACTTGATGATTCTCATCAGGGCCAGTGAATAACTTAATTTGTCAGGGGTCAAATATTGAACTGCAGCCGCGAGAGATTAGTAATAAGATGTTTCTCTCTTTGCATGCCATTAGGTTACAGATGTAGAAAGGTGGGTGGAGGTGTGCTGTTCGGACGATGGCTGCTCGCTAAATGTGGCACGGAGTCATCTCGCACATTGTCATATTTGATGGGAATGATACACACAACTTGTGCGTTGGTTTTGATGCCTGTCCTACTATTTTATTCTTGAAGTCAATGACGCAAAATTTGAGGAACCATCCTCATTATCACTACTGGACGCTACAAGCAAAAAGCAAATTTTTCAATTCCTAATCAATTTTTTTTAGTCATTCACTGCTCAGTGTTCAAATGGTAGCTGTGTAAAACCCACTTTCCGTTGCAGTAGCTTACGTAAGCGTGTGTGTGTGACTACTTTTGTTAAACATTACAAGTGTTCTAAATTGTTTAGTTCGACATAAACGTTCTTGCTTACTCCGTAACTTAGATAGTTGAGAGCTTAACTGCTCTGGGACCAGTTGCTTTCATTTTTCACCAGTCACCACTTAAAAAATGTTCCCGAAGAACCTAAATCAAACGCAAATTCATTGCCTCCCTGCACAACGCTGTTCGGGAATACGCCGTTCCGGATTCACCTTCGACCCTTTGCTTCTGTACGGTTTCCCTAGGCCACTTAAGGTAAATGTCAGGATGATTGCACTGGAAGGTACGCACTCGGTTTTATTTCCTATTCTTCGCGCTGTCAGAGCTTCAGCTGCGTTGCTAATGACCACGTCGACGAGACGTTAAATCTTAGTCTTCATTTTTGATGCAGAGCAAGCTGGGAGTTCCACAACCACTAAGCTGGTCTGTTTCCATGATGTAGTAAATAGGGGATACCCTTTCCTTCTAGACCAAGGGTAGACAACCTTTTCTATCTAAAGCCCACTTTTGTGTCAATGTTAATAGAAAAATTTTCCAGCCGCCGACCGGTTCCACAATAATGGTGATCCATAAAGTAGGGAAGTAACTTTCTAAAATTTATAAAGGAGAGTTACAGCATGTTAAGGTATACAATAATAAGTAATTACCAAACAATTTATGTAAACCTTTTCTTAACTCTGGCGAAAATGTTTTTAAAATCGCTATCGGAAGCCGGCCACCATGAAAGCTGGAACGGCCAGTTGTGGATGGAAGGGACCAAGTTGACTACCACTGCGCTAGAACAATGTGAGAAATGACTAATTCTGTGAAGTGAAGAGAGCTCTCAGCACCTGCATTAACAGTGGTCCAATCTCGGTACGGCTGCCTCAGCAATAAACGATCCCGTATCTGCACTCTTGTGGACGGAATACGCAACGTTGGGCGGTCGTTTTCTTTGGACTCGCGGCCGCAGTTGCCACAAAAGGCTCTGAGCACTATGGGGCTTAACTTCTGAGGTCATCAGTCCCCTAGAACTTAGAACTACCTAAACCTAACTAACCTAAGAACATCACACACAACCACGCCCGAGGCAGGATTCGAACCTGCGACCGTAGCGGTCACGCGGTTCCAGACTGTAGCGCCTAGAACCGCACGGCCACCCAGGCCGGCGCTGCCACGAATTTTTTAAATGTATTCGTGTCGGCTGTCGCTGTTAGTTTCCGCGCAATTTCACAATTTCGGCTCATAAGTCGGTACATTTATTATTATCAGCAGGAAAAGATGTTTGGAGAGTTCACTCAGCCGAAAAATTAAGTCATTATCATAGACTGAAACGCGACTTTTGTCCGTCTTCGGACATTCCTTGACGTCACGAAAAATCACACTCCTTGCCGTGTGAGCGACACAAACAGCACGACGTACTGCTCTGCAGGAATAACCGGAAACATTCATTAGAGGACCAGGATAAATTGTCTTCAATGCTTTGCGTGTAAAGTCACTTAAGGAAAAGGGACACGTCATACCGAACTAGGGAGTGGATGAGAGCGTTTCCTGACCTGGAAGAGCTTTCGTAGAAGGCTCTTGCCAGATCTTGGAAGCGCTCTTTTAGGAGTGGGATTTCAGGAGCGGCGTGCAGATCGTCAATAGGGAATTCGAGTGATAGGTGCAGTGCTTTCTTGAGGGCGCGGTTCTGCAAAAATGGTTCAAATGGCTCTGAGCACTATGGGACTCAACTGCTGAGGTCATTAGTCCCCTAGAACTTAGAACTAGTTAAACCTAACTAACCTAAGGACATCACAAATATCCATGCCCGAGGCAGGATTCGAACCTGCGACCGTAGCGGTCTCGCAGTTCTGCAGCCTCAGGAGTTTGTCCAGGTGCTGCTTCGCCGCGTATCCCCAGAGAGGGCATGTATACTCCATTACTGGCCGTATCAGGACTTGATATACGTTCACACCCACAGAGCAGGGAAGGGAACTGGATGAGTTGAGGATTCTGGCACAGACCTCCCTGTGGAGCTCGTCTATGGGGAGTTTCCACATAAGACGAAAGTCCAAGGTTAGGCCAAGGTACTTGGCGGTTCTGCACCAGGGAGTTGGGTTCCTTTAGGTGAGGGTGGAGGGGGGGCATTGAGGATGTCCACTCCTTCCGAGCCTCCGGGTGATCAGCATAGCTTGCGTCTTTTCAGAATTGATGGTAATGCGCCAGTGACGGGCCCAAGTTTCTGTGTCATCTAAAACCCTTTGTAGGCTTCGCATTTCGTGCGTAAAAGGCTGTGTCGTCTGTGTACTGCCCTGTTTTCACTAGGGGGCCGTTGGTGTGTCCGCAGTGTACAGACTGTACAAAACGGGCCCCAAGACCGAACCCTATTTTCCTGAGCCCGTATGTTCTCTGTCGGACTGAGGTGACTTTGGATGCCACGGAAGGCAATGAATAATACTCTCTCTCCTTTGAAACCAGCTCTGAATCCTAATGCTAGTGTGTGATGGCTAATTACCATGTTCGTGAGACGTCCTTCGTGGTACCAAAGTCGAGCTCCTGGGAAGAAGATATTTTCAAAGAAATGTTCATACATTGCTGAATTGAGCGTTCCTTGGATACTTTCTAAAGTTCCTGCTGCACCTATATAAGACATACACCACAACATTTCACATTTATGCATCCGCTTGTAGCGCGTGTGGCCACGGAGCGCGCGTCATGTCGTTACCCATGTGTGCGGTAAACAAGTGCAGGACCTCTGTTCACTTAAATGTGCACTCGTCGGAGTAAAAGACTTTCCTCCAGTCCTTCCCAGGAACGCAAACTTGCTAGTTTATCCACCGCTTGTTCGTAAGACAACAGTTCTTCGGTAAGAACACGACGGCACATGATTCCGTGGTCCTTTAATTTTATGGGAGGATTTCTCGACGAGCCCGGGAAATGTGAAACTCACCTTAGTTTCCGGATTATTTACAAATAAGCATTCAGGGTCGCCCTGATCAATTCTTCTTCTTGTCTCTGTGTAGCGACTCGTGGTCTTCCAGGTATTGGACGTCTCCTTCCTGTGGGAGCATCGGCACCATACCGGCGTCCTGCCTCAGACTCACTCACACCGTTTTCAAAAGAGTAATTATTCGCTCACGAACATTTACGTCAGCTATCCTCAAGCAGGACTATGACATATCCCAATCAGCTGATACG
Source organism: Schistocerca piceifrons (assembly GCF_021461385.2). Lineage (NCBI taxonomy): Eukaryota > Metazoa > Arthropoda > Insecta > Orthoptera > Acrididae > Schistocerca > Schistocerca piceifrons. The sequence continues at coordinate 44,056,406 of NC_060144.1, read as the reverse complement.
TTTCTCTTAGTTGAAAACTACAGAGACATCAGGTGATGGTCGAAGTACTTACAAATAAACACATCCATGTTCAATATTTTTACTATGTCCATTTGTCTATTTGTTTAAAGATTAGACCATTATAAAATGGGGTCTCTTCAAAGAATGTGGAACGTAGAAAAGCCTATAACTGCAATTAAGTTTTAAAATATTACCTTCAGAGGTGCAAATTAAAAAAATTACAATTGACTCCAGTCAGTTCGAACGCCCCTTGTTTATGTACATAAACAGTCAGGCTGTTCACTCAACCATTTTATTCTTTATATACTACAGCAAGAATTTAACCCCCTGCAACTCAAACTTCCTGGCGGATTAAAACTTTGAGCCGAACCAGGAATTGATTTTTTATTTTTATTTTTTTTATTTTTATTTTTTTATTTTTTTATTTTTATTTTTTTATTTATTTTTTTTTTTTTTGCCACGGGAAAGAGCGGACACAGTCAGTCTTAAGCTGGATGGAGACAGGGTGATCAGGAGTCGAAACCCGAGGCCTGGCTACGATGCCTTCCCCCTCCTGCTTATCACTGTACTGGTGCCTCACACGGACGTGGTACTACGCTGATTTTCTTTCCAACTTTTTATTATTTGTAATATTTGTTTATCTTTTTCAGTTTCTCTTTATTTTTTCACTTTTTATGAAAAGAAATCTTGATAAACACCAAAATTCTAAAACTCAAAAGAAAACAACACTTTTCTCTAGAAAGAACACGATGAGATTAGCCTACACAAAAAGGGTCATAAAAGAAAAGCTAATCAATTGCTTGACAATTAAAGACAAGGTGCAGCATATTTGCAAATACGGTCGATAACTTGGAATCCGCTACCACTTACAGTGAGCATTCACCATATATTGGCGAAAACTCAGGGGTCGAGAACGTTGTCACACCCAACTACATAGTGGACATAGTGTGCGAGGTGCCATACGATCGAATTAGCCTTCGTGCGAGAGAAGACGGAAAACTCTGGGCGCCAGAACAAGGTTCAAAATGGTTCAAATGGCTCTGAGCACTATGGGACTTAACTTCTGAGGTCATCAGTCCCCTAGAACTTAGAACTACTTAAACCTAACTAACCTATGGACATCACCCACATCCATGCCCGAGGCAGGATTCGAACCTGCGACCGTAGCAGCCCCGCGGTTCCGGACTGCAGTGCTAGAACCGCACGGCGACCGCGGCCAGCGCAGAACAAGGAATACCGAGATAGCAGCTTCAGCTGAAGAGGTAAGGGAAGCCAGTTGTTGGCGAATTCAGTGACAGTGTCCTCATCCTTAAGAGACAATCCTGTGTGGTAATGTTTTAGGCTGATGATATGTGTTGTAAAGACCAGTTGGACTAAGACCAATTCGATGGAGGCTTTCGTTGGTCGGGATCAGATTGTGAATGACCCTGTACCACGATGGCGTTACTTCCACCAGGAGGATAGCAAGACTAGCGTGAAACAACACTGTATTCCAGGATGTCAGTGGCACGGCCATTTTATCTGGGAAGGGGTATATTGTACTCTCCAACGAGAAAGCGAAGATCTGGTGGTAAGGTGTGTCACCGATAAAACTTATCAGAATATAAAATTCACATACTTGGTGCAATTTAGAGTTGATCCGGCCAACATCCGTAGGCAGAGGGGCCGAAGACACGTAAATAAACGAGATATAATAGAATAGGTAGCACGAGTACATTTTAAAACGTTACGCGGTATAAACAGTACTGAAACCTTCACTTCGATATTGAAAAGTCCCAATCCTCCAAGGAAACGGGGCCTCGCAACTTTTTCATAGTGTAGTCGAAAAATATGAATTTTCCAGGGGAAACGACTGGACAATTGCATCAATTTGCGCGTCATCATCGCGGGGAGCAGGAATATTTGTGCAACTTCGTATACTTTGCTGAAAATTTTGGAATCTAAGATCCGCACTTTGTGAAGAAAACTAAGGGAGCGGAGTTCGTTTCACGAATTGTCTCTTGAATCCGATTCGTCACCTCCCACCAGTTTAGTGCAGCGAACCACGGTAATCCCGAACGATTTGTGGCGAGCAACAACCGTTGCGCACGGCAGACAAACTGTTGAAAAACCTGGTGTGGCAATAGGGTACATTTCCGTTCATTAATGCTGACCCCAGACAGAGAACAAAAGGAAACCAATATGTCCTTCAGCAAGGATATGCCATCGATATGAAGTAGCAACATCATGACATCATCATCGTACGCTCGTACCTACAAGTGTTCTTATATTATTTTACAGCCACATAATTGATCAACGATGCGCCGAAGCAGAGGTTCTAAGGGCAAGAAAAGAAGCGACATGGAGAGGGGTCTCCCCAGCAGTAAGCACTGTCAGATGGTGATCTGGGCAGTAAGATGTCCACTCACTACGACAGATACAAAATCAGTAAAAAAATTGGATGATACCTGTCACGCAATATGATTGAGAGTGCCTGCGTCAAGAAACCGTGACTGACCAGGTCAAATGCCTGATTAAAATCATTAAAAAGCAACGCTCCAGAGACAGAAGTCGCTGCAGTCACCGAGACATCGTCCAGGTATTCGAATACAGAAGTTACAATGGTGCGTCCAGGCAAGCAGGTTTGGTGAACAGCCAGAATTTTCTCTAGAAGTGTCGGCAAACGGTTATTAACTGCCCGGGTGACAGTTTTGTAATAGAAATTAAGGTTATTGGGTGGAATTTGTCAATGCCTGGACGTCCGATTGTCTTCGGAATTAGAACGATTTTACCAACCTTGAAGGAGACAGGAACCAAACCCTCCGGAACGCCTCATTTACCAGTGACGTAATAGTATCACCTATAAACGGCCAAAAATATTCATAAAATTCCTTAGGAATACCGTCTAGTCCCGGCAATTTTTGCGATGGTGAACTAACAATAAGGCGATAAATACCATCGCGAGCAAAGTCACTTAGAAATTCATCATTTAATGCAGGAGTAACCACGCAATCCGGGAGAGGAGTAAATACATCAGGGACAACCGTATCAGTAGCGTGGACATGTTATAGGGCTGTAATGTACTTCCAGATTGCTCTGGAAATGTCATGTTGAGATGTCAGTACATGACCATCGGTGTGATGAAGGGAGGTGACACGTGCTCTTTTTAGACGCGTCCCCAATCGGATATGGTGACATAAGGAGATCAGCTCATCTTGTAGGAAGGAACTGGATTGCGACCACATCCTGAGTCCTTCCATCTGTTGTCTGTTTAACCAAAGAAGCTTCGCCTTAACATGGTGTACATCCATAATCCGTAGGGGAGTGTGCCTGAGCCCGTTATAAAGTTGTAGAAGACGGAATAATAAAATTCCTGGGTCAGACGGAGATTACTTCGCCCTCTCAGCGTTAACGCTTTCCGGAGCCAAGGTTTGGCAAGGATAACGGTCCTGCGAACGGCAACTACGGGCCCAAACCTTTCGAACGACAATCTCGAGGAAAGGATCGTTCAAGAGGGATGTGCTCAACATCCAGGGGTGGTTATACAGTTATACTGGTTGCGACACATGATTAATGTTACAGCTACGGCGCAGTGATCGGTAAAACAAGCGGATATCACGTCTATGCAGCTGTACACATTAAGTGAGAAAGATAAAAGCGATCGAGTTTCCTGCTGGAAGTAGCCTGTGAACCTGAAGCGGATCTAAAATATTGACATAAATCACATACGATTCAGAATCGAAATAAGCCGTGTGAGCCTGTTCTGAAGTGACCTCGATCGTATCTACAATTCAGTCATGAATTTCTGACGAACTTGGCTGCACATGCCGCGTGGATTTGTCGAAACTAAAACTGATGGCACGCGTGCTTAGAATGTTCATGGGAGCCAAGGACAACAACACGGCACGAGAGAACGCCGCCTTACGACTGAATCACAAACACGAGACGCCGATAGAGAAGCAATGATGCGACGCACACAACGATTCACACGACACTGAGGACAAAGAAAGGAAGTCTCCCAGCGCTACGATAGAGGCAGGAACAAGCGGAAGCTAGTGGCCCGGAGTGCGAAGCGGGAATGCCACTCAAACGAATGTGAAACGCTCGTCGTTGTAGTAACTGTACCGACGTGGAATTCTTATATTTCAATCGTTTCTACGTGCTCGAATAATGATTTTCAAAAGAAATGATGCGAAGACTTAAATTTCAATGAATCTCGACATATAGTACACCCTAACTGTTATATTGATTCGATTTGACGATGTAGCTCCACAGGCTGCTATAATTATGAACAAGGGCACTTCTGAACATGGACATGCGCAATGTTCTGTTTTCACTTGAAATTATTCGGGCCAGGCAGTCTTTTTGCCTCTCTTTGTTTACTACTGGCAGTTCATATACAGCGTCCCAATTGCCTAATGGTTTAATCGCTGATGACCTCCACAACTACAGAACAGGAATACAAACTCGGCAGGGAAATGAGCCATACTGAAACACCACAACTCACACTTCTACCGAAACGAATATAATGCAGTGCGTTCAACGAAAAAGCCGTAATGACCGCCTCTTAAAGCAATGCTCGCCAAGAAAACTGGAATGATTGAACCCGAAATTCACGCCCCCACAAGGGAACGCATATCTCAATTTTCTGTACTACAAGGATGGTAGTAGTAGGACAATGTATGTTCTGGCAAAAATGACTGACTCATTGTAAGTCAGCCCTTTTTATCAGTGGTGTCATATTACAGCTGAGACAATTGCACTAGTCATATTTTGATGACGACAGTGTCACCACTTCCTTATCTCCAACATCATTCCAGTAATCATGACAACCATCCACATGCCAAGGGCAGGCAGGGAATGGCTGCCATACCCTCACTGCATTTCTGCAAATTTTGCTTGACACACCGACACCTCGATCGCCAACTTGCTCCCCTACATTTGCAGCAGTGAGACTTGACTACAGTTCGCATGCATCTCATATTTTGCTGACATCAGCATCGTCTCCACTCACAACCCCTTCGACTTCTGCAAATTTTGCGTATAGCACCCACTGTCCTGCGCCCACACTCCCACACAAATTCCTGCTCACAGGCCCTCGCATTGGTCTGATTTGAAACTATATGCCATTCTCCATGGAGTTTCTTTATAAGTAATTAAAACTAACATTTGCTTACGAAACACAAGTAACAAAACAGAAATTCTTATTTGTTAAAAATGACTTTTTTTACCATAAACACTTTCCCACTAGCTCCTACTTCCCTCTGTCAGCAACAGAAGGCTGCACTGGAAAATCTATATTTCTCTGTAAACACATAAAAATCAACAATTGCCTGAAAAATATAAATAACGAATTAAGAATTCACATTTGTTAAACATGAATTTTACCTTGAATACCATCTCACATACCTAGCAAACGTGAAATATTGCACATCCCAGTTCCTCCATTACCACCAAATGACTGCACTGTAAAACAGCGACCGATCTTTGTACCACAATAATAGAAGGTCCAATAGCAATTAAAAAACTCAACAGATCGTAAATGAACTATCCTATACTTCTCAGATTTTGCAAATCTTATAAACTGTACACAGAAAACGCCACTTAAAAATGAAACTCCTCCAACTGCACTTAAGATTTCACATTTATTTGGCTACTAGTTTCAATGTTGCGTCAACGCCATCTTAAGGCCTGTACACTTAGATGATGTGAACTGCGTGTGGCTAAGTACTATAAGTCCGCAGTGAGACCAGTCCGTGCACATTATGCAGAGACGGTCAAAATTTTTGATTCTTCATGCACTCCTCTCATTACATTAATCTTGATCTCCTTTAGACATGGGGTCTCGGTGCAAAAATCTCTTAAATGTTGCGGAATACATGACAACGCATCAGGTAGCACATTTGTTTCGCCAGGAATGGACTGGGTCTCGAAAGTGAATGCTCGAAGGGCGAACGCCAATCTCGTAATATGATCATGAACTAATTTACGTTGTAGGAGGAAGAATAATGCCTTATCACCTGTCAGTATGGCAGTGTGTCATCCGAGCAGAAAATAGCGGAATTGGTGGAAGCTCCAAACAACTGCAAATATTTTGTGCTTGCTCACGGTGTATTTCCCTTCCCATGCTGACAAAATGCGTCCTGCCAATTTGATCATGTGATGTCGTTCCTGACCATTTTCACGAATTATTTGATATTAATGGACTGCAAGTTTTAATTCACTAGCGTCAGCCCCAAGGTAAAATTGTTTATTAGGACCTGGCATGTGCAACAGTGGATCTTCTAAAAGGTGATCTTCGACCTGATGTGTCCGAACTGAATTGCAATAAAGCAGGTGCTGAAAGCGAATGCTCTTTAAGAAGACGCCGATAAAACCTAAGAATTGATTGAAGTTGTTTTTTACGAGTTTCCACGAGAACATTTAGCACTGCTTCTAATTTCCTCAGATCTGGTTCAATTCTTGCTGATGAGATAACCTGTCCCAGGAATGGTAACCTCTCCCTCGTGAATTCCAACCTCTGCGGTTTGAGTGTGATCCTAGTTGATTTAAATATATTCAGCTCTTTATCAAGCGTGTCTATGTGCTCTTCCCATGACCTTTACCCAGGATCTCATCGATATCTGCTTATGAAATCTTGAAACAGGATGGCATCTTTCTCAAGTTGCAACACCGTCCTTTGTGCAAGAATGTGATGAACTTACAGCTCTTACAGCTGCAACTGCCAACAACTATTTGTCGTATTCAAACTGTTAAGGTAACAAATACAGGCAGACTTCCGCATAATTTATTCTTTATTTTTCGGCTGATCCGGCTGAGGCAGTAAAGCAAGCATTCAGCTGATCGATTTGCTGTAGGTCGAACCATGGCTGTTACGCGTCTCATTCACCTGGACATCGGAATATATCTGCACACAGAAGGGAGGTAAAGCCAAGGGGAAGTCGAAGTCACGCCTGCTTGCTGCCATCATGGCAGTCGAAAGTTCCAGTTGGCCGGCACCGCAGACTGCGACAAGAAGGCGAGGACGGATTGGCGCTACCGGTGCCACAGGCTTGGCCAAATCGGAAAGTACTGCAAGGAAGACATGTGACGCCGCGCTGATATGCGTCAAATGCGGCGCGCCCACTTGGTGAATTTTCGCGGCACGACTTCGATGGCATGTGTGCTGCTACCGACGATGCAGTGCAGTGGCCACCGGAAAGCCACCATGGCGGCAGAGAGGGCTGCCTTAATGGCAGAAGGGACAGAGTTTAGCACCAGGTGCATCAGCTGTAGGAGGGACCGAGAGCTATGAAAGAAGACACGCCGGTGTCCACCATCTGCCCCCACCCCCCACCCGTCTCCCACAGGGCTGGACGTCACCAAGCGGACGGACGCCTCCGTGCTCACTGCAGAGACGCAGGAAGCCATGGAGGTGATCCCAGAAGAAGAAGAAGAAGAAGAGACGCCTGCTTCAGCCGCCCCCTCCCCAGAGGGGTCAGCGGGCGCGAAGCTGGCCGCTCCTGACGCCTTCCGCGCCCAGGGGTCAGCGACGTCACCAGAAGCCTATCGCCCGGGGGCGAGTCGAAGCAGCGGTGCTTAACAAGATGGCCCCGTCCCTACAGGACGGCTCCCATCACCCCTCCCAATCAACCTAGACCTCCCTATCCTTCATCCCTAAGCTGCAATAGTGGCTGCTCAAATTCCTCTCCCTTCAGTTCATGGAGGAAGTCAACACCTTGGCCATCTTTACCCTGGCGCAGTGGATAAACATCGTTGACGTCGCAACCGAGCAGAGGAGGAGGAGATAGAGAGGGTTTTAAGGGCGCACGACGTCAAGGTCTTCAACGCCCGCTCAGTAACAGATTGAGATGGGTGTCAAGAAAAGAGAACAATAAGATAAAACAGAACGTAAGACACAGGAAACTAGCTTGGAAAAATATGTGCCTACCCACACCGAAGCGTGGGATGAAGCATGCCACCAGCGGCAAAACATGGACAACCTAGGAAGAAAGTGGTAGAGGGAGATAAAACAATATAGCAGATGGTAGTGGCTGGCTGACTGCAAGGAAAAAGGGAGGAGCCAGTCACTTTGCAATACACTAAAACCTCCAGCCTAAAAGTTTAGGCCGGAGTCCAGACATATCACAAAATTTTAAAACCGTGGCCACATACGTCTCATCATTAGCTAAAACACAGGGCAGATCCCCACCATCTTGTGCTTCTGCCCTTGGCATCACGGTATAAAATGCAGTCTGTTAAAATGTGCCGGACAGAGATGTGCACGCCACAAGCATCACAAATCGGGGGATCCTCCCGCAGTAATAGAAAGCTATTTGTGAGAGGACAGTGCCCAATCCGAAGACGCGTCAGGGTCACTTCTTCCCGCCTGAGCACCCGGCAGGAGGTACGCCACGGCCGAGTTGTTGACTTCAACAACCGCAGTTTATTGGCCGACACTGCCAGCCATTCTTCCTCCCACAACTCTTCGGCAACCCGATCGGCCTGTTCATTTCTCTGCAAAGCCAGCAGTCAGGAAAATGATGCCACCTCAACGGGTGAACCTTCCGAGTAGTTGCTAGGAAAGTCATCTAAAAAGAGGGAAAGGGGGAAGAAGAACATGAGGCGCTAAGTTGGGTTCTCATCACCATTTGCTTTTTTTTTGTTCTGATTTTAGGTCAGTGCATGCCAATTCTACTAGAGAGGTCACAAAAAACAACCAGACAAGACAAACAAAAACAGCACACAAGTGTTTAGCCTGCGCCCCCTCACGCCTAGGTAAGGAATTTCGTTTCAGTGACCAACTGTGCCAGAATGATGACTGATAGCTCCAGCGTCCAAAACAAATGTGACTTAGCTGTCGCTTTCAATTATTGGATGTATGAGATTGGAATATTCGCTGTATAATCTCTGAGTTATGTCATTTTCATAGGTTTGACCTCGTTCCACAGCTTCTCTTCTGGCTAGTGGTGCTGAACACGATTCAGTTTTGAATGGTTCATGTGGGCGCAACTAATTTGACATTGACTGTCCTTCATCTCTCAAGGTTTACTTGAAAATACTTGAGCATGCATACGTAACGTAAGGGGCTACCAAAAAGTTGCCGTTTGAGGGAGTTGCTGCAACGTATAACCAACGTAGCACGACTGCTATCCAGGTATATAAGCACCGACATTTAGGCATGGGATTACTGTGGCATTCGTGTCTTTCCAATGTGCATGCAGTGAATGTGGAATCGTGAACTGTCACGATGTTATTACAACATACTTCCTAGTGGGGCCAAGTTGCTGTGTTTCTTTGTCTTGGCTGCTTAAGGACAAACACCGGTAAAAATCCACCAGGAAATGAATAACGTGTGTGGGGCAACATATGTCTGGAAAACCACCGTTGTGGAATGGTGCGCCAAGTTCCGTACTAGCCGCAATTCGACAGACGATCTTGGAGGCCAGTCACCTCATACTCACTCACTTGAGTTACACATACCACCAGCCGCCATATAGTCCAGATCTCCCCACAGGCTGCAGTCCATTAAAAAAGCCTTGAATGGTCACCGGTTCCTGTCAGTTATGGACAAAATGAGATTTTCACTCTGCAGCGGAGTATGCGCTGACATGAAACTTCCTGGCAGATTAAAACTCTGTGCCGGACCGAGGCTCGAACTCGGGACCTTTGCCTTTCGCGGGCAAGTGCTCTACCAACTGAGCTACCCAAGCACGACTCACGACCCCTCCTCAAAGCTTCAGTTCTCCTAGTACCTCGTCTCCTACATTCCAAACTTCACAGAAGCACTTCTGCGAACCTTGCAGAAGTAGCGCTCGTGGAAGAAAGGATATTGCGGAGACATGGCTTAGCCACAGCCTAGGGGATGTTTCCAGAATATTTTCACTCTGCAGCGGAGTGCGCGCTGATATGAAACTTCCTGCCAGATAAAACTGTGTGCCGGACCGAGACTCGAACTCGAGCCCAAGCAGTTATGGACTTCTTCATGCTGCTGAACAGTGTTTCACGAAATGGATATCTTCAGCCAGGTGCATCAGTGGGATCATTGCCTCAATGTTCAAGGCGACTTTGACTGTTTGGTATGCTGATTCTGGACTGTATCGTCTTCGATCGGAAACTTTTTCAGCGACACTCTTTATAATGCCCGTTTCTTCCCGAATTTCTGACTTCACATCAAGACCTGGGTCTTCTGCCGTCGACACAGTATCCTTCGTATGTAGTGGTGCTTCGATTCCATCACCTGTCTTCTTGTTGATAAATCTGCCTACTAACTCTCCAGAAGCCGCTTCTTATTACAACATAAATCCGACGAAATTAACCAAATTTTCATTCTTAATACAAATGCTTAAACATCCTCTTCCAAAACGAATCCTACTTTCCTTTTCGTCAGCCAGTCATTATCAAATTCAATCCACAGTCACAGAATCAATAATCAACACAATTCCATCATTGTACCTTCTAAAATCTTGTACCCACTGAGTGCCTGCTCATCAACAGCACGACCTCTAGGATCAAGTACGCTATATACACAATTTACAGAGAATACCCGTACCTCCTTTGTTTCGCAAATACAGGACTATACATAAGTGGAATCAATGGAATTAAGCTACCTATAATTTGCAAATTTTCTCTCTGTGGTGCAGCCTCAATGACTTCACTATCACATCTAATAATCTGAGTTCTCAGATGTGACCTGTTAAACTCTTCGCATGTTCCGTATCGGGTCTCGTCCGAAACTTACATTAGTTCGTTAGTGTCCACTCGTTTTTTTGGTAACTGTCATCCGTATCTCGGAACAGTGAACGATCCCGGAATATTCTTTGTTGTACCGCCTGTTTGATCCATCTAGCAAAATAATTTTCTCTCCTCTCATCATTCCGGAAACAATCATCGTTACCCGTGTAACACTGCGTAGATTGTCGTTTTTCTGACTCCACGACGGGCAGTTTCCTTCCCAGTGCTTCTGAAGAAAGTTACTCATTGACCTTTCACTGCGATTGTAATTGTGCATTGAATATAATTGTTCTTTGATGTTTAGTTGTTTCTCTCGAGACCGATACTTGCAGACAAACGCATTTTTGTAATCTATAACAGTAGTGAATTGATCGGACAGGCGGCTTTCGTATGTTCTAGCACCTGCGCTCATGTGCCGTACACAGATATCGAATCCGACGATTGTTGCAGGTTGTGACGACCTTGTCACCAGTCTCCGTTTGTAGCGCGACCGATAGGTGAGTTACATTATGGCGATGCAGCTGTAAGCTAGACCAACGGTAGTGCACTGTGTGTTTTGCAGTGTCATAGAACAAAATTTCATCTATTTTGTTGAATTCAGTGTGGTGTATTAATGTGTAGGGCAAAGATCGAAAAGCAGTCGTCTAGTAACCGATAATTTATTCCGGCAATGCTAATAAGTGAGCTGCGTACATTTGAACAAGGTACAAAGAAGATTTAGATGTGGAAATATTTAACGTGAAGATCCACTGTTCTTGCAAAATTTAATACAACAATAAAATTTTCGTTCTCAATAAGTGCTGCTGAGCAGAAGGATAAGGGAAATTGACTGCAGTCTATGGAATACTGTTAATTTGAACAATTTGTGGGTGACAAGGCAGTATGCAATATTTAGCCAATCGCGCCACTTTTTTTTATTCAGATCATACAAGGAATACCGCTATGAAACACTCACCACACGTAATTACACTGTCACAGATCGCACTAAATATATCTGGCGGACAAAATTTCCAATCACTTTGCTGACTGCCCGGACGATTGCACCGCACCACACACACCACTGATCAGGGACCGGCGGGCTGCGGGACCGCACTAATCCGCCGCAAGCAAAGCATCAGGTAGCGGCATCAATCTGAGATCTGATACCACACTCAATTCGACCCTATTTCCGCCCTCGCTTTCTTTCAGGTGATTGCTCCTCGTTTGTGTGAACCAATGTATACAGACATATGAAGACCAGGATGTGCTCTCCACCTCTCCGCCCCCTCCACTGGCCCTCTCACCATTCACGCAGACCTGGCGCTGGTAGTTGGTATGTCCGTTTGTTCTCACACTTCCACTGCTAACGAAACCTGTAGCGAATGGAACAAAGATGTTCGAGAAGAAGATACGTTCTGCTGTGTGCCGCGTTAACCCCGCCTTTCTCCTGAACAAAACAGCAGACACCTGGGAAATAGCCAGGTCTTCCGAAAATGCAAGGCTGTGGGTGTCTTGGAAATATTCCCTCACTCTGTCAGTTTGATTGGCTTAATTAATTAATTAATTAAATCGATTCCCTTTGTGTGTGGGCATTTTTTTCCCTTGCCTCCTATTGACAGATACTGGAGTCCTAGATCGTGGTTATAATGTCCGCCAAATCTTTGGACACTGCATCTTTCATTTTCATGGCTTACAATACATAGCCACGTATGGAACAAGCGGGTATTCTGCAGGTGTTAGCCCCATAGAGCATGAATAGTATGGACCATCAGCTGTCAATCGCACCGGTGGAGGAATGAAATTTTCATACATCTAGGCGAGCATGTACATATCCTCATTCATCCATATTTATGTTGTATTTACCTCAATTTTACGTATTTTCCAACAGTTTTCGTAATTCTACCAAAATTCTCGTGATTTAAACTTATTTTACCCAATTACTCGAGTTCCAACCGCCACTCTCGACGATTTGTCACGTTAGAAAAAGCCTCATGGTGTCAATCTCGTGATGCTATCAGCCAATGACAATGCAGCATAATCCCAATTTCAGTATAACTGCTAAACCACCGTCCCTTCCTCTCCCCTCCATTACTTTCTGAAGGCTACATACATGCAGACAACTCGCTAAACCCGTTACATAACGTCACACAAATAGTGTTTCTTAGTGTAGGAAATGTCCGCCCCTAGTAGCTGAGTGGTCAGCGCGACGGAATGTCATACCTAACGGACCGGTTTCGATTCCCGGCTGGGTCGGAGATTTGTTCCACTCAGGAACTGGGTGTTGTGTTGTCCTTATCATCGTCATTTCATCCTCATCGACACACAAGTCGCCGAAGTGGCGTCAACTCGCAAGACTTGCACCAGCCGAACGGTCTACCCGACGGGACGCCCTAGCCACACGGCATTTCCATTTACAGTGTAGGAAACAGCCCAAGGTGCAAAAACTATCGTCCTTAGCCGAAACACGTTATAAATTAATTGTATTACGATTTTTCATCTCCTCCCTATATGGATAGGAGTCAGAAAGTATTCTTTCTTTTGTTGATCCTGGGCAAAATTCTAGATGGTCTCTCTATCTCTATGCATCTGGTGTGCCGATTTTCTGCACGATCGTGTTCCGACCGCGCGTCATAAGGTCGATATTGGCCTCGCCAGAGATACTGGGGCGCCGAGTTGGCGTCGAATGGCCCTCTGGCGCCGGAGAGAGGAGGGTTAGAGCGTGCCGAGCGAGGAGGACAGAACGGCAGAGTGTTGGGGTCCGGATTGTCCGAACTGTGAATTAATAATTTTGGCACTTTGTCGAAATGAACTGGCGATGAAACCGAGACGCTTGGGAATTCAACGCTGTTGTGGAACGATAAGCCGTAGGCTCTGCAATTGTATGGACGCAATTTACGGGGAGCTGTGGCAGATAAACAAGACAACGTGGGCCCATCCTGAACACGCCGTGCTGTAGCATGTTCTCCCACAATAAGGATGTCATGATATCGGTGAAGAAAGCAGTGGAATACGGTAGGTATATTAACCTTCAGTGACCTTTGCGGTGTTAGTTTACTTAACTGTGTGGAGATTGAGCAGTAACTGTCACTTTTCAACGGAATTTACGATTGTGTAAAAGTGTGGCCAATGCCGGATGGGCGTTGTCATTAAGTTATTACATTTCTTATTTGTGAACATAATTTTCTGTTGTCAGGATTACTCATTGGACATATTTGAAATTGTCACTTCTGCGCTGTAGTTCAGCGGGTTACAAGTAATGAAAGTTGACTAACATGCTAACTGTGCGTTTTGGATATGTTTTTTATATCTGCGTGTTAAACGAAAGGGAATTTTGAAGTTTGTAAGGTATCTTTCTACCATTACGAGTCTGTAAGGTTTTTTGGAAGTGATGTTGTTTGCTACTGATATTGGTTGAGAATTTATTACCTGGCTAACAGTTATTTAGCCAGCCTTTCTGTGAAGTGTCTTAAGACTTGTTCGTCAGGTGCATTATTATTAATAAATTACGTAACTCAGTAATGTTGTGCAAGCAGTTATTGAAGGCACCCATCTCCATCAGCCAATCAACCATGGCCAGTTAGGCACGGGCATTGATGTAACATTAGGGGACTAGAGGCTATTTGTTAAGATGCGGCAACGATAAACCTGTTGTTGTTGTTCTTGTTGAAGTGTCTAGTCACCCCTAAATTAAAATTAATTCAGCACACTAGTAACTGTTCTTCCACCTTTAACCAACCCTCCCTGCAGAATTATCCTTGATTTAATCTGGAACTGACCAGAAACAAGAGCGCACTATTCCCGCTACATTCTACATCTCATTACGCGCCAGAATGAGTTGAGTTTCTCATGATCAAAACGCTTTGACATTTTGCTTTCGGGAAGATGTGTTTCAGACATGAACAACCAACTCACACCTGTGATATAGACCGCCATTCTCATTCCAATACTGTAACTACAGTTCCCGAGGACTGTTCTGTACCAGTCTTACTCTCGTCACTCATTCAATTACACACTATCTTTTATCCGAAAATTACCTCGAGCAATTAAACAGAGAACCGACTCGTGGAGATAACATCTTGGACCTACTGATAACAAACAGACCCGAACTTTTCGACTCTGTAAGTGCAGAACAGGGAATCAGTGATCATAAGGCCGTTGCAGCATCCCTGAATATGGAAGTTAATAGGAATATAAAAAAAGGGAGGAAGGTTTATCTGTTTAGCAAGAGTAATAGAAGGCAGATTTCAGACTACCTAACAGATCAAAACGAAAATTTCTGTTCCGACACTGACAATGTTGAGTGTTTATGGAAAAAGTTTAAGGCAATTGTAAAATGCGTTTTAGACAGGTAGGTGCCGAGTGAGGGACGGGAAAAACCCACCGTGGTTCAACAACAAAGTTAGGAAGCTACTGCGAAAGCAAAGAGAGCTTAACTCCAAGTTTAAACGCAGCCAAAACCTCTCAGACAAACAGAACCTAAACGATGTCAAAGTTAGCGTAAGGAGGGCTATGCGTGAAGCGTTCAGTGAATTCGAAAGTAAAATTCTATGTACCGACTTAACAGAAAATCCTCGGAAGTTCTGGTCTTACGATAAATCAGTAAGTGGCTCGAAACAGCATATCCAGACACTCCGGGATTATGATGGCATTGAAACAGAGGATGACACGCTTATAGCTGAAATACTAAACACCATTTTCCAAAGCTGTTTCACAGAGGAAGACCGCACTGCAGTTCCTCCTCTAAATCCTCGCACAAACGAAAAAATGGCTGACATCGAAATAAGTGTCCAAGGAATAGAAAAGCAACTGGAATCTCTGACGTCAATCTGTTGTAGAATTTTAGTACATGTTATTTGCTCGAGTATCATGTCGTTTTTGGAAACCCAGAATCTACTCTGTAGGAATCAACATGGATTCCGGAAACAGCGGTCGTGTGAGACCCATCTCGCTTTATTTGTTCATGAGACCCAGAAAATATTAGATACAGGCTCCCAGGTAGATGCTATTTTCCTTGACTTCCGGAAGGCGTTCGATACAGTTCCGCACTGTCGCCTGATAAACAAAGTAAGAGCCTACGGAATATCAGACCAGCTGTGTGGCTGGATTGAAGAGTTTTTAGCAAACAGAACACAGCATGTTGTTATCAATGGAGAGACGTCTACAGACGTTAAAGTAACCTCTGGCGTGCCACAGGGGAGTGTTATGGGACCATTGCTTTTCACAATATATATAAATGACCTAGTAGATAGTGTCGGAAGTACCATGCGGCTTTTCGCGGATGATGCTGTAGTATACAGAGAAGTTGCAGCATTAGAAAGTTGTAGCGGAATGCAGGAAGATCTGCAGCGGATAGGCACTTGGTGCAGGGAGTGGCAACTGACCCTTAACATAGACAAATGTAATGTATTGCGAATACATAGAAAGAAGGATCCTTTATTGTATGATTATATGATAGCGGAACAAACACTGGTAGCAGTTACTTCTGTAAAATATCTGGGAGTATGCGTGCGGAACGATTTGAAGTGGAATGATCATATAAAATTAATTGTTGGTAAGGCGGGTACCAGGTTGAGATTCATTGGGAGAGTCCTTAGAAAATGTAGTCCATCAACAAAGGAGGTGGCTTACAAAACACTCGTTCGACCTATACTTGTGTATTGCTCAACAGTGTGGGATCCGTACCAGATCGGGTTGACGGAGGAGATAGAGAAGATCCAAAGTAGAGCGACGCGTTTCGTCACAGGGTTATTTGGTAACCGTGATAGCGTTACGGAGATGTTTATCAAACTCAAGTGGCAGACTCTGCAAGAGAGGCGCTCTGCATCGCGGTGTAGCTTGCTCGCCAGGTTTCAAGACGGTGCGTTTCTGGATGAGGTATCGAATATATTGCTTCCCACTACTTATACTTCCCGAGGAGAACACGAATGTAAAATTAGAGAGATTCGAGAGCGCACGGAGGCTTTCAGACAGTCGTTCTTCCCGCGAACCATAATGCGACTGGAACAGAAAAGGGAGGTAACGACAGTGACACGTAAAGTGCCCTCCGCCACACACCGTTGGGTGGCTTGCGGAGTATAAATTTAGATGTAGATGTAGATGTAGATGCATGCATGCTGAGGAGGTTAGCACTCCTTATTTGTGTGTACCAGATATGTGCCTGATACATTTGAGAGTGTTGTGGTGATATAACAGACGGTCAAGAAAAGAGGAAACGTACGTTTATGGGTGATGAAGCTCCAGACAGAAGGAGTTTGAAATATTTTGAGTAAATCACTTGTGTCATTAATTCTGTAGTATTGTTATAGTTTTTGGATTCCATACCAAGCAAGTATTGGTAAGAGAGAAATGATTGTAGAACATCAACACACAGTCCGAAGGCTACACTATTCTGCACTTAAGCGTGCTATAGTGTTAAAACAGTGTGATTTCCGATATATTAGTCTTGTGGAATAAAACGCTGTTTTTCTCTGCCTCGTGATGACTGGGTGTTGTTAGGTTAGTTAGGTTTACGTAGTTCTAAGTTCTAGGGGACTGATAACCATAGATGTTAAGTCCCATAGTGCTCAGAGCCATTTGAACCATTTTTTAAAACGCTGTTAAACTCATATTCAGGAAGTGTATTTCCAATGCATGAAACACATTCATCCTGTAAGTTTTCTATTCCACTCACTGCGGTCTGAAACTTTTAAGATGATAAAACTACTACCCTCTCCACCAAAGGAAAACAAAATAGATTCTTTGTGATCCTTGCACTATATAAATTCCCAGAAGTATATAGCACTCAGTGTTCACATCCGATTATTGTTCTGAAATTGTGACACTTGACAAGCATCACACAATAATTTAGACACGGATAACAATTACTCTGAGTACCCTTTGTGTCTTACACCTTGTATGGTACAGAGATCCGACTTAACATATTCACAAGTGCTGCTTGACCTATAAGTTCGTGGCACAAATATTGTGTATGTGTGATTTCCTAACGTATTTTAGACGAAGAAATACTATAAGTACACTCCTTAGTATCACCATTGGCCGACCTACATATGGACACACAGATGAAGTGGCGTGGGTCCCGTGAAGGGGTAGTGAAGAAAGCTTTCATGGCCGTCGCGAGTGAAGACTAGTTTTGGGAGAACTGCAGATTCACATGTTACGTGCCGATGGCGGTAGGTCGGGCTAGATAATGCTGTTCTGAGATCGACAAACACGTAATTACCTTGTGCACCGCGCCCTGCTCTGTGTTCGCGTGCTGGTAGTTTCGATCACTTGCGCTGGTCGCGTTTTGTGTTTCTCTGCGTGCCAGTTTCTAGGCTGTGTTCGGGCGCTCTGCTCGCTGTAGATTGGCCTGCATGTCGAGTTTTCTCTCTTCAGCTCAGCGGTTAGAATAATGACGCTTATGCGATGAGATAGTTAAGCAGTGCTATCACACCTATTTAAATAAAAACATGGCGACGGATAACGTTCCTAAGCGTGTGACGCTTTTTCTTTTCTTCATAGTGTTAATTTGTGGTCATCAATTCAATGCTGGCAGGAATGGTTGCGCCGCAGGAACAGCAAGAGCAGCTGCAGCAGGAGCTGCTGGGACAGAATGCGGGACTGATCCGTTGTCACGCCACACTGGGGGCGGCCAACGCGTCTGAAGAGTAGCTCTGTCGCACCCGCCACCCCCGACACCGCCAGACACCGTGCGCCGTTTCGCGCTTTCGTAGAGTCTACGGAAGCTGAGGGAATTACCTGCTTCGGTTCTTGCTGCACTGGCAGGTAAGACATGTCGTCGATCCACCTGATAAGGATGCCTTTTCATCGTTCACAAGTGTGGGTCGTACAAATTAGGGCCAAATTTCGAGCTTTCTACAAAGCACGAGAAACTTGACTTGAAGACTTCCGTCGGTTGCTCACGCAATATTCTGGACATAAAAACCATCTGGTGGCGGAATCGTTGCAGTTTAACCAGCACCAGAAGCATCTTGAGCAGTCATACGTGGTCTGGATCGCCAACCCGCAAAGTCCCCAATGTACTGCCTCGTATGCGAACTAGCTAATTAGCGATTTGATCGTTTGATTGCCACTCGACCGTGAGGTCAAAAACTCGGAAATTGACCTCGTTGTACACTTCGTTAGCCGAAGTTGCCCGGAGTGCATAATCACAGAACTTATGGCAGCGGCAAAGAACGTACTTTCAGGAAAATGATAGGTGGCGAAGTTAGGCACAGCCAACAGGTGTACCCTGGCACCTCGCCTTGCTCTGAGCCGTAGTGTGACAACGTCATTGATGATTCGAGTGCAGTGACGTCACGAGCCTGCCTGTCACTGCCAGCAGCGAGCTTAGTGGCTGCTCGTAAGTAGAGGGGCTCCGGCCCCCGCTCGTCACGGTTTCCGACCTCTTGGCGTCACTCCTTCCACAAGTGTTTCCATTCAATGGGCAACTCGGTAGTCCAACCCCGATTGTAGTTTGGTGCACACGATTTCTCATACGTAGAAACTCTGTGCGGCGTCCACCGAAAACTAGACGATTTGGCACCAGCAGCGCTGAGGTGTTTCTACAGAGACATTGGGGGGGGGGGGGGGGGGAGGTGCGGGGAGAAGGACGGTGTGGACGTAAAGTGGGGAAAGAGGAGATGTGTACAACATATGAGTCGTGCGCGTACGTGGGTGAAGACACGAATGCAAAGCACACAGCTATGAAATAACTGCGTAAACTTACGAACACGAAATGGGTTTCGCAAATTTGTAAGCCGACTCAGAACTAATTTCAAAACATCGTCATAAAAAATCCCCGACAAACCACAATTAAAATGATGTAGAAATAAATTAAATCAGAGACAAGGATGTCGTCAGGTGTAGCCCAGGGAAACGTGATAGGGCTGCTGTTTTTTCATATAAATGATGTGGCGGACAGAGTGGGCAGCAGTCTGTTGTTGTTTACTGATGGTGCTGTAGTGTACGGTAAGGTGTCGAAGTTGAGTGACTGATGGAGAAACATGAAGACTTAAAAAAATTTCTACTCGCTGTGAGAATGGTAGCTATCTCAAAACGTGGAAAAATATAAGTTAATGCAGACGAATAGGAAGGACGAATCTGTGATGTTCGGATACAGTGTTACCAGCGTCCTGCTCGACTCAGTCAAGTAGTTTAAATATCTGGGTGTAACCTTGCAAAGTGACATGAAATGGAACGATTATGTGAGAACGGTGATAGCGGAGACGAATGGTCGACTTCGCTTGATGGGACAATATTAGGAAAAGACGGTTCACCTGCAAAGGAGACATATTCTTGAGCACTGCTCAAGTGGTTGGGCTGTGTATCGGGTTGGACTGATAGAAGACATAGAAGCAGTTCAGAGGCGGGCTGCTAAATTTGTTACCAGTAGCTTCGAACAACTTGTAAGTATTATGGAGATGCTTTGGGGACTCAAATGGTAGTCCCTGGAGGGAAGGTGACGTTCTCTTCGAGAAACACTATTGACAGAACAATCATTTGAAGCTGACTGCGGAACGATTCTACCGCCGCCAACATACATTTCGTGTAAGACCACGAAGATAAGGTACGTGACATTAGGACTCATACAGAGGCATATAGACAGTCGTTTTTCCCTTGCTCTGTTTGCGAGTGGAACAGGAATGGTAATGCCTAGTAGTGGTACGGATTATCATCCGCCACGCACCGTACAGTAGCTTCCGGAGTACCGATGTAGATGTAGACAGTGATGGACAGGTACATTTAGATTGCCCTAGCATGAACTGTGCACTTCCGGAGTCGCGGTCCAACACCTATTGGAAGATAGCCACCAGGTCACCTACCGGATGGTGCAAACTAAGTCAGCAGCATTAAGACTTAGTATGGACAGCAGACTATGGTAGTCGCAAAGGATTACCTATCTTGAAATTTAAATGAGCACAGACCTCCGCTTGTCCCTGTCTCCTGGCGGCGATTGCATAGAACTGGCAGTGTATATGCTAGGCTGGTCCGCTATTGCTTCTGAAGCAGTAGCGACTTTGCCCTCGAGTTCACAACAAGATCAAGTTGCGAGACATTACTGTTGAACGACCATGACATCATTGCCCTGGGTTTTCTGTCACCTCAGCAACTTCACAGATCTGGCAGTGCTGCAATGGTCTAGTAACTTCTCTTTTCAGAAGCCCTGGGTGGCAACTTATCTAATGTCAGCACACTGAATAAATCCTCTTGCATCTGTTAATCCTACATCCATTTGCACACCATCACGGGTACTGTCATAGCTTAAGTAGTTCCCTTACATTAACACAAAATGGCACTTATCGATGCTTATGTCTGGCATGTGAAACAGAGTTTTCTGAAAATTGCTTTTACCTGTTACACTTGTTCCTCGATATCCTATGAAAACATGATAATACCGTTAGAGTACACCATGCATTACTGCAGTTTCCCTCCAGTAGCCCTTAAATCACGGCTGGTACATTTTTTAGACGAAATAGCATTTGCCAATACTGGTAATGGCCGCATGGGACTGTAAATGCAGTCTTCGGCTGTGGCTCCGCCTTCAACTGAGGATAATCACGTTTTAGATCTATTGTGGAGAAATATTTACATTGACTTAAGCTTGCCAAGGTCTCCATAATAGTTGGTGTGTGATTTGCATCTGTAATCTTTCTACTACTCAAGTAGTGATAATCACAACAGAATCTATATTTGGTTGTACTGTGCAGTGACTTCTTGGATATGATATGACCTCTCCACTGAGTTTCACTTTGTTCTGTAACGTCATCATCCAATTACTGATTAACAGCCGCGCGGAGAGGCCGTGGGGTTTGAGGCGCCATGCCACGGATTGCGCGGCCCCTCCCGCCGGAGGTTCGAGTCCTCCCTCGGGCGTGAGTGTGTGTGTTGTTCTTATCATAAGTTAGTCTGGTCCCTTGGGAATTCACACTCATTTGAACTGGTTAATAAACTCTTCCAGTGATGGGTTACACTTTGTAGTTTTCTGTACACAGGCGATTTACCTCCACTCTGAGTCCAGTGCTGTGTGAAATGTGTGTGAAATCTTAAGGGACTTAACTGATGAGGTCATCAGTCCCTAAGCCTACACACTACTTAACCTAAATTATCCTAAGGATAAACACACACACTCATGTCCAAGGGAGGACTCGAACCTCCGCCGGGACCAGCCGCACAGTCCATGATTGCAGCGCCCTAGACCGCTCCGCAAATCCCGCTCGGTTCCAGTGATGTGTTGCAGGGGTTGCCAGCAATAGGACATGAGAATTAATACCTGGAATTCTAGTAATCGCATTTCCGTCGCTACCCTCTCCGTTTCCTTTAAATACTCCTGGTTTACAACTAATGCAGTTATACAGGCAGTTTGCTTTTGGCTAGGGTTGACATTTGACCTGTTTCGATCATTCTTATATAGAACATCTAAACTGACAAATAAGGATCATTTCACAAAACTCACTTCATGAGCTCCGAAATTATCCACACACATAGGGACCACATAATTACCATCTACTTCCTGGACGCATACTATGCTCCTGCATATAAATCATAGTGATCAATCTATTTCATTATTCTCCTTTATTGGTGTCCACCTAAAGTAATTTCCGTGTGCCTTTCAGAGTCTTATCACATGAATTGAGTCTTAATGACTTTCACAAGGGATGAACGATGTGGCAGTGCATCATGACAGCAGTTTCTTCAGTCATGACAACGCTCGACCAAATTCCATAGCATGCTCGCGAAGTTAATTTCTTGCGTGATATTTAGTCCGGAAATGTAACCCTAGGTTTGTGCAGTACCTATATGGAGCTTAACTTTCATACTACTTAAGGCTATTATTCATTATCATCATCAGCACCATCATTATTACAGTCATTAACTTACCGAAATATTTTATTTTGTTTGACAACTAGAACCATCCTTTATGGGTTCATGAGTGGTTGAGGAGACCACTCCTGGGACCACACTTTTTACAGCAGTAAGGCCAAAAATGGTTCAAATGGCTCTATGTACTATGGGACTTAACGTCTGAGGTCATCAGTCCCATAGAACGTAGAACTACTTAAACCTAACTAAGGAAATCACACACATCCATGCCCGAGGCAGGATTCGAACCTGCGACCGTAGCGGTCGCGTGGTTCCAGACTGTAGCGCCTAGAACCGCTCGGCTACAAAGGCAGGCAGTAAGGCCACAATACGGTTGTGCCAATTACTGATCCTCATAGTATGGCATGGAGTCCTCATTCTACATGTACATGGGAGCTGTCATCACGTTTTTACCTGTGTCTGTTCTCCTTTATTTCACTTCCATTTATCATTCAGCCAAATAAAACAAGTGTGTGTAAAATTTATTGGTTTGGGTATATCTACCCTACCTAATGTTATTCGTGGACGTCAACATTGGGTATGTCTACCCTTCGCCTTTATGATTGCTTGAACTCGGCTGAGGATACTTTTAGTGATTAACCTGAATATGTATCGAGGAGTGGCAGTGTATTCTTGCTCGAGAGACGAAACCAGAGACGGTAATAATGTTGGTCGCTGTGGTCTGGAGTGAACTTGACGGTTTCTTTCATCCAGAAGAGGTTCTTTTGGGGTATGAGGTCTTGAGTACGGGCAGACGAGTTCATTTCTCGGATGCTACACTTCACAAACCATGATAAAACGAGCACAAGCAATCATCATCCCTGAACTGTTCCTCTAGTGCACACTGAAATCTATGCTGTTAAACATGTTTCTACAGCTGTGCATTTAGCGTATTCTTAAGCACAATAAGGGGACCACACATTAACCACGAAAAGCAGCCTCTTACTGTAAGACAACCTTCTCTGTACTTCACGTCTGGCACTACATATGATGGAAGATAGAGAGAGCTCTCCAGGCATTTGTCAAACTCAAACACTTGCATAGGCTCGCCACCGTGTACAGCGTTAGCCATCACTCCAAAGGACTCGTTTTCGGTTATCCACTTCCCAGTGGCATTGCTGTTTACGTCACCTCCAGCAGTGCAAAAAGTATGGCTTACAAGGTGCTGCTCTAACAATGTACTGCGCTGTTATTAACTCACTACTCACAGCTGTTGCGCTGGATGGACTGCTGGTAGCACTTGGGAACTCACAAGTGATTCCTTCTCCTGATTTCATGAGAGTTCTTACAACCACTCTCCACAGTTCTCGACGGTCCCTGTCCATCAGCATATGAGTTCTGCCTGGTCTCGGTTTAGTTCTCATTTCTCCTTCACATTTCCACTTCACAATCGCATCACCAGCGACCGAGTTTCGCAGCTTTATAAGGGCTGAAATATCCCTGACAGATTCGTTACTCAAGGGACGTCAAGTGATAAGTCCCATGTTGAAGACAATGTCGTCTTCTGACCAATCCAGACTGCTGTTACTGCTTATCAGTGGAATTCCCGTTGCACTCATAATGTTATCACCCTTGCTTTTAATGTCACCAGAAGTTGTTTTGACTTTCCTGTATGCTGAGTCTGTCCTTTCGACAATCGTTTCTTTTTCGATGTCTTCGCATTTTTCCTGCAGCCATTTCGTCTTAGCTTCCTGCACTATTTATTTCATTTCTCAGCGACTTATATTTCATATTCCTGAGTCTCCCAAAACATTTTTGTACTTGCTCCTTTCATCGATCAATTGAAGTATTTCATCTGTTACTCGTGGTTTTTTTCGCAGTTACCTTATTTGTACTTGTGTTTTCCTTACCGACTTCTCTGATGGCCCTTTGAAGAGATGTACATTCCTCTTCAACTGTACTGCCTACTGAGATTTTCCTTGTTGCTGTATTTATAGCCTTAGAGAACTTCAACCGAATCTCGTCATTCCTTAGTACTTCCTTATCCCACTTCTTTTTATTTATTTATTTATTTAAATGTCAAGTTCCGTAGGACCAAATTGAGGAGCAATTCTCGAAGGTCATGGAACGTGTCAGTACATGAACTTACAACATAAAAAGTAATAACAAATAAAAATAAATGTTCATGAACCTGAAAGAAAATCAGTCCATAAGTTTAAGCAAATGCTATCAGCAGTACAATGAGAATCATCTTACTTTTTCAAGGAAGGAGTGACCCATGAGGAAACTCTTCAGTTTCGATTTGAAAGCGCG
This sequence comes from Schistocerca piceifrons, assembly GCF_021461385.2. Lineage (NCBI taxonomy): Eukaryota > Metazoa > Arthropoda > Insecta > Orthoptera > Acrididae > Schistocerca > Schistocerca piceifrons. Next base: position 44,031,641 of record NC_060144.1, on the reverse strand, counting down.
TGGATTACTGCTAAGACTTTTGAATTCGAGTGGCAGCTTAATGAAAATGGATGCAGCAGTATACTGCACACCTTTTTGCACAAGAGTTAAGGAAGTCCGATCCAAATGGAGGTTTTGATTTCTGCCGAGTATTAACCGAGTGAAAGCTGCTTTTTGTTGGAAATAAACTAATACTGGTAACAAGAAACGACAATAAGGATTGATTCTTCCTGACTAATGTCTTAAACTTCAGACTGCTCTTCATCACTACTATATTGTGATCTGAGTCTATATCTGGTCCTGGGTACACCCTACAATCCAGTATCTGATTTCGGAATCTCTGTCTGACCATGATGCAACCTAACTGAAATGTTCCCGTATGACCGGGCATTTTGCAAGTATACCTCCTGCTCTAATGATTCTTGGACAGCGTATTCTAACTGAAACTTGTTACAGAATTATATTATTCTTTCTCCTCTCTCGTTCTTTGTCCCAAGACTATATTTTCCTGTAAACTTTTCTTCTACTCCTTCCTCTACAACTGCATTCCAGTCCCCCATGACTATTAGATTTTCATCCCCCTTTACATACTGTATTACCCTTACAATATCATCATACACTTTCTCTATCTCTTCATCTTCAGCTTGCGACGTCGGCACGTATACGTGAACTATCGTTGTCGGTGTTGCTTTTCTGTCGATTCTGATAAGAACAACCCTGTCAGGGAACTGTCTACAGTAACACACTGTGTATTCATAACGCATCCTACTCGCGTTATAACATTTTCTGCTGCTCTTGATATTAGGCTATACTCATCTGACCAGAAGTCCTCGTCTTCTTTCCACTTCACTTCGCCGAGTCCTACTGTATCTACACTCCTGGAAATTGAAATAAGAACACCGTGAATTCATTGTCCCAGGAAGGGGAAACTTTATTGACACATTCCTGGGGTCAGATACATCACATGATCACACTGACAGAACCACAGGCACATAGACACAGGCAACAGAGCATGCACAATGTCGGCACTAGTACAGTGTATATCCACCTTTCGCAGCAATGCAGGCTGCTATTCTCCCATGGAGACGATCGTAGAGATGCTGGATGTAGTCCTGTGGAACGGCTTGCCATGCCATTTCCACCTGGGGCCTCAGTTGGACCAGCGTTCGTGCTGGACGTGCAGACCGCGTGAGACGACGCTTCATCCAAACATGCTCAATGGGGGACAGATCCGGAGATCTTGCTGGCCAGGGTAGTTGACTTACACCTTCTAGAGCACGTTGGGTGGCACGGGACGTGCATTGTCCTGTTGGAACAGCAAGTTCCCTTGCCGGTCTAGGAACGGTAGAACGATGGGTTCGATGACGGTTTGGATGTACCGTGCACTATTCAGTGTCCCCTCGACGATCACCAGTGGTGTACGGCCAGTGTAGGAGATCGCTCCCCACACCATGATGCCGGGTGTTGGCCCTGTGTGCCTCGGTCGTATGCAGTCCTGATTGTGGCGCTCACCCGCACGGCGCCAAACACGCATACGACCATCATTGGCACCAAGGCAGAAGCGACTCTCATCGCTGAACACGACACGTCTCCATTCGTCCCTCCATTCACGCCTGTCGCGACACCACTGGAGGCGGACTGCACGATGTTGGCGCGTGAGCGGAAGACGGCCTAACGGTGTGCGGGACCGTAGCCCAGCTTCATGGAGACGGTTGCGAATGGTCCTCGCCGATACCCCAGGAGCAACAGTGTCCCTAATTTGCTGGGAAGTGGCGGTGCGGTCCCCTACGGCACTGCGTAGGATCCTACGGTCTTGGCGTGCATCCGTGCGTCGCTGCGGTCCGGTCCCAGGTCGACGGGCACGTGCACCTTCCGCCGACCACTGGCGAAAACATCGATGTACTGTGGAGACCTCACGCCCCACGTGTTGAGCAATTTGGTGGTACGTTCACCCGGCCTCCCGCATGCCCACTATACGCCCTCGCTCAAAGTCCGTCAACTGCACATACGGTTCACGTCCACGCTGTCGCGGCATGCTACCAGTGTTAAAGACTGCGATGGAGCTCCGTATGCCACGGCAAACTGGCTGACACTGACGGCGGCGGTGCACAAATGCTGCGCAGCTAGCGCCATTCGACGGCCAACACCGCGGTTCCTGGTGTGTCCGCTGTGCCGTGCGTGTGATCATTGCCTGTACAGCCCTCTCGCAGTGTCCGGAGCAAGTATGGTGGGTCTGACACACCGGTGTCAATGTGTTCTTTTTTCCATTTCCAGGAGTGTAGATTGAGCCTTTGCATTTCCCTATTCAGATTTTCTGGTTTCCCTACGACGATCAGGCTTCTGACATTCCACGCCCCGACTCGTAGAACGTTATTCTTTCGATGATTATTCTTTTTCTCATGGTAAGCTCACCCTTAGCAGTACCACGCCGGAGATCCAAATAGGGGACTGTTCCGGAATCTTTTGGCAATGGAGAGATCATCATGAGTGCTTCTTCAATTACAGGCTATTTGTCCTGTTGATACACGTTACGTGTCTTTAATGCAGTGGTTTCCATTGACTTCTACATCCTCATGCCGTTGATCATTTTCTGAGTCCTCCGCCTTTAGGGACAGTTTCCCACCCCTAGGAGAAGAGAGTGCCCTGAACCTCTGTCCGCTACTCCGCCCTCATTGACAAGGCTGTTGGCAGAATGAGGGTGACTTCTTATGCCGGAAGTCTTCGGTCGCCAATGATGATTACTAATCAAGTTTTAAGCTGCGGTGGGATTCGAACCCGGGACTAAGACACTACCCTTAGACTATTATGCGTTACACAGTAGTCGGATACTTCTGATGAGATAGTGTGCGTTCCTGTGACTACCCCATCCTCTCTTGCTTCTTTTTTCACTCGTCTGTGGAATGTAGTTGTTTCCATGTATCAAACTCAGCACGTAATACGAGTACTAGCGCTACTCTGTCTTCTTGTGCTTTTACTCTGTCTGTAAAACTGTCATTTGTAGCTAGAGAAGGCACGGAAGGACGCACATAAAGAACTCAATCTAGTTTCGGTCAGAAGTGTAGTCCGAAAGTTGTTCTTCAGGCGATTCCTCACAGATCAGAGTGCGAGTCACCTCCCCTTCCTTCGCAGCGTTCGCGTTCGACACACTGGAGCAGAGGCCGGAAATCTCCAATGCAGATTCTATCGAGGACGTCGGTCGAAGTCGCGGCGGCCGGCGCGCCCGCAATCAGAGCCGCTTGGTGGCGGCCCTTTTGTGACGCGCGGGGGACCCCGGCGGCTGCGGCGGCGGCGGCGGCGGTGGCGGAGGGCAGGTCGCGCGCCGCTGAATCGCGACTTTAATTACTCGCCTCGGCCCCCAAGTTCGGCGGTGGCGGCGGGCCTGCAAGACGTACTGGTACCTCCCACCTCGCGCCTACGGCCCAGCAGATCACGCGGCTGCAGAACGGGCCCGCGCCTCGCGCTGCCGGCGACCGCTCTGCGACCACGGCTACGTCACCGGCCCTCGCCACAAACGGGCCAGGTGTTTGCGTTTAACGCCTCGGACTGCTATTTTAAGAAACAATCTGCGGATACGGGACTGGGTTAGTATCCAAAACAACATTCACCTCTGCAGCCAACATGGCCTGTAGCTTCCAACGTAAATTCCAATTACAATGGAAGGTTGCGAATCTGTTTGCAAAGCAGTCCGATTGTCGAGCGCCAGAGAGTCCAACGGGTTCCACAGCGACTGACAAATAACTCAAGTACCTAGTAGTGGAGGAGCAAAGGAAATGAAACCTTGCAGGTTGAGAGGGCATGTGATCGAGTCAGATTTACAAAGAACTTGGCAGTATGAGCCTGCGTATGAATAATACGTCGTACCCCCTCTGCCCCGGGTGCAAGCACCGATGCTGTTGCTGAAGGTATCATAAAGTCGTCGTATCCTCTCCTGGGGCAAGTTAACCCACAACTGTCGTATCTGTTCTTTGTTATCCCTGTAACACAGGAGGACGGTGGGTGTCCGCCACTTACCTCTATGTAATCAGAGTTCCTTCAGTCGCTACCAGCCGAGACCTCACCAGCCGAGACCTGTATTCATATCCGACAGCATGACGCCGGGAGCAGCACCGCTGAGCATCTCTCAAACATTGGAAGACTGGGACCTGCCACCAGGTCTCCGCTATACTCACCACAGAAAGTCGTCCGACAGCGTGCGGAACCGCAATTTATTGCTGAACGCAATGCGACGGCATTCGTCAGCAGTCCGTGCTTGCTGTTCACGGCATGACTCCTAATGTAGTAGTTCGTATTCTGGTGTTAACTGCAGACTACGCACTGGACAGTAATTCTCTAGCCCGGCTCCTCTTTGTCTCCGACCTGCGATGCGGAATGACACAAAACGTTGCAGTGTGTCCATTACCTATGAGAGACACGGGCGTGAAGGGTCTATAGCGTGCTCGGTGGGCAACACGGCGAGCCACCCTTGTGGTCGAACATCGTGGACCACGACTTTTGACGACGAGTACGCCTGCGCTCACTTTCCGAAGATCGGCTCACCGTCAACTCAGATGCCCAACAGATCTAGATACTACGTACTAAGACCATACGGCCGAATGGAGACACGCAGTGACTCACCTTCTAAACCCTCTCAGGCGCTGACAACGCTGTCTCACATAAGTAGCGTTATCTCAGTATCCTTCACAGTGATCACTGTGAAGTGATGCTGTTCAGTCTTCATGCCTAGTAACAACACAAACAAGAACAACACTAATGCACACTAGTGGCCATTCTATCTGTCACAAACATTTACAGCTCTAATGCCTTACATACTCTGACGTCCGACCGAATCTTCTGGATGCTTAAGTGCGTGGTGTTTTTTTATATTTAACTGCACGAATACTCAAATACTTAATAGCCCAACACTCCGAACGAAGAGATTCTGGTGACCATGAAAGGACTGTTGTCCTTCAGGAAAAATCAGCTTAAAACCACTGATACTATGAGTTTATTCTACCTGGCAACATATGGCACATGCATACACTTCATCCAACTCACACTTCCCATTGTTTAAAACTACATTTACGTTTCATTGTTGAGTCACGATTATTCTGTGTGCGCCGGCCGCGGTGGCCGAGTGGTTCTAGGCGCTTCAGTCCGGAACCACGCGACTGCTACGGTCTCAGGTTCGAATCCTGCCTCGGGCATGGATGTGTCTGATGTCTTAGATTAGTTAGGTTTAAGTAGCTCTAAGTTCTAGCGGACTGATGACCTCAGATGTTAAGTCCCATAGCTCTCAGAGGCATTTGAACCATTCTGTGTGCAGGAGAAAACTTCGTTTCTTCAAAATGGCTTATTTGCCTGACCTTCTAGTTGATGATTAAGTATAACTTCCCTGTGTAAATATGTATTAAGTACACTGCACGACTGAGCGTATATTCCCTCATAATGCCATATTAATACAGCAAAGGATAATGTGGGTATTCGCAGGCATATTATAAGCTCAGTGATTCTGTAAGCACGTCCTTCTAGGAGGACATTAGGTTTATCCACACAAAAACAAGACACAATGTTTTCTGACATTTCCCTTTTGCTGTAACACGCACTACGTGATCAAAAGTATCCGGACACCCCCAAACACATACGTTTTTCTTATTAGGTGCATTTTGCTGCCACCTGCTACCAGATACTCCATATCAGCAACCTCAGTAGTCAGTAGACATCCTGAGGGAGCAGAATGAGGCGTTTCCGGAACTGATGGACTTCAAACGTGGTCAGGCGATGGGGTGTCACTTTGTGTTATAAGTCTGTACGCGAGACTTCCACATTCCTAAACATCCCTTGGTCCACTGTTTCCGATGTGATAGTGAAGTGGAAACGTGAGAGGTCACTTACGCAAAAGGGTACAGGCCGACCTCGTCTGTTGACTGATAGAGACCGCCGATAGTTGAAGAGGGTCGTAATGTGTGATAGGCAGACATCTACACAGGCCATCACACAGAATTTCCGAACTGCGTCAGGATCCACTGCGAGTACTATGACAGTTAGGCTGGAGGTGAGAAAACTCGGATTTCATGGTCGTGCGGCTGCTCATAAGCCACACATCACGCCGGTAAATGCCAAACGGCGCCTCGGTTGATCTAAGGGGCGTAAACATTCGACAACTGAACGGTGGAAAAACGTTGTGTAGAGTGACAAATCACGGTACACAATGCCGCGATCCGATGGCACGGTTTGGGTAAGACGAATGTCCGGTGAATGTCATCTGTCAGCGTGTGCAGTGCCAACAGTAAAATTCGGAGGCGGTGGTGTTATCGTGTGGTCGCGTTCTTCATGGAGGGGGCTTGGACCCCTTGTTGTTTTGCGTGGCACTATCACAGCCCAGGCCTACATTGATGTTTTAAGCACCTTCTTGCTTCCCACTGTTGAAGAGCAATTCGGAGATGGCGATTGCGTCTTTCAACACGACCTGTTCTTAATACACGGCCTGTGGCGGAGTGGTTACACGACAGTAACATCCCTGTAACGGACTGGTCTGCACAGAGTCCTGATATGAACGCTGTAGAACACCTTTGGGATGTTTTAGAACCCCGACTTCGTTCCAGGCCTCATTGACGGACATCGATACCTCTCCTCAGGCCAGTCAGAATGGGCTGCCTTTCCCCCAAGAAACCCTCCAGCACCTGATTGAACGTATGCCTGCGAGAGTGGAAGCTGCCATCAAGGCTAAGGGTTGACCAACACCATATTGAATTTCAGCATTACCGATGGAGGGCGCCACGAACTTGTAAGTAAAAAATGGTTCAAATGGCTCTGAGCACTGTGGGACTTAACATCTGTGGTCATCAGTCCCCTAGAACTTAGAACTACTTAAACCTAACTAACCTAAGGACATCACACACATCCATGCCCGAAGCAGGATTCGAAACTGCGACCGTAGCGGTCGCGCGGTTCCGGACTGAGCGCCTAGAACCGCTAGACCACCGCGGCCGGCACTTTTAAGTCGTTTTCAGCTAGGTGTCCGGATACTTTTGATCACATAGTGTAATTACACTTTCTTATACAATATTTTAGCAACAAAAATGTAGATAATATGCTCTTAAGTGGATTTATAATCATTCCTGTTTTTTAAAACATCGGTGTTTGTTATTTAAGACCTGAGAACGCAAATGTATGTCACTGTTTTTTTATAAATACCTGATTATAAAGCCTATTTGCGAAAGTTTGCTTTATGAGCTGCACTTCTTCAGTAGGATTACTCTTACTTCGTTATATGAAAATGCAGCAGTAAGAAGCATGTACTACTAAAAGTAACGCTGATATAAGCGGAAACTGCACAGTTATTGGCAGGAAACTGGTGACATTAGATGAACTTCTTGAAATTATGGAGAGTGCTGACGATGGCACACCTGCAAATAGTTTGGATGTTGCTTCGTTACCACCCACGAATGCTACAGAAGATCTGACAAATGAAGATTCTGGTGATGAAGAAGCACCAAGTAATGATAACGTTCTAGCAAGTCACTTGAAACGTTTACCCATAATTTGCAATGAGGATATATTCAACAGTATAAAAATTTCAGATCCATAAGTTTTGACAGATGATGTAAATACTGACTGTTCAACAAGCAGAGCTTCGGTGCCTTCCACGTCCAATGCTGCAGTATCCTAGCAACACCGAGAAAATCAACTACACCGCCTCATGAGTATAACTGGCTAAAACAGTCACCTCCACGTACATCCACAGACTGGCCACAAATAAGTACTATAAAGGCATTATTGAAATATTTTAAACTATTTTTAACAGTGATGTTATAAACATGATAGTGAAATACTTCAACCAATATCCTGCGAAGACGAACTGACTTGGAGATTGCTCTCAAGACAAAATAAAGTGTTTTCTTAGCTATTTTGTTCCTTAGTGGTTACGTCGTCTTGCCAAGGAAATACGTGGATTGAAAGATGTCAACAGATGTACACAACGTTTTAGTTTCTAATGCAATATCCAGGGACTGTTTCAAGTTCATTGTGTCAAATATTGACATTCGCAACACAGGTGAAGTAGATGGTACTGACATATTTTCTAAGCTTCGCCCCTTATAAGCATGATAAATGAAAAATGCAGAAAGCATACGCCTCACACGCAGAATCATTCAGTCGACGAAAGCTCGGTTCCTTATTTTGGACGGAAAGGGGTAAAAAGTTTATTCGAGGCAAACCTATAAGATATGGGTTTAAGTTCTGGTGTGTCGAACGAAGTAATCTATATCAGACACGTCTCGAACAATACCAAGGAGCTGGTATATTGCCAGAAAAATAAACTCACAATGATGTTGGTTGTGGGGTGGTCATGAGGAGTCGACCAGGCAGAAGAGCTGCCATATAGACTGTACTTTGATAATTTATTTACCATACTTCATCTCCTGTGTGACCTGTATCTGAGAAATATTGAGGCCACAGATACAATAAGAACCAACAGCACTGGTAACGTTTGTAATCTACAGAAGGGAGAAGAACTGAAAAAGAATTGCAGAGGGACATTTGACTTTAGATGTAACAGTTCAAACAGTATGTTAGTGGTTCCACGGAATGATAGCAGTGCGGTGACAGCGGCAACAAACTTTGATGCCATAAATTCAAATCATCCATTAATGAGATATTCACACCATCAGAAATGACAGAAAAAAGTTACTCAACCAAGACTCACTTACCACTAGAATAAATTTACGGGTGGAACTGATAGAGCTGCCCAAACATTTCACTATGTAGAGACATTTCGCCGATGAAGCCGAGCAGAATGCATGGAAGCTCTTCAGACACTGATACCCTCGGCGCTGAGCCCCCGTAAGCTCCAGCTCTGCAGGGAGGATGCTCGTAAACTGGACCACAAGGTATTTCGTCTAACAATCGTCATTGCAGTTCAGGAATAAAGCTGACGTATTGCTACGCAAAAAGAAGACCAACTAAAGTGGCAAATATTGATTCTAGATATGACAAGCAGGAGCATTATGTCGTAGATTTGCCTCTAGATCCCGTTTCGGTAAAGAAGAGTCAACGTCACTCTCGCCAGTGTCAAAAAAATCTATAAACACAGTGCGTTAAGTATAGTGTACCACTTCATGTTTTTTGTTTCATGCTGTTCCATACAAAATAGTAAGACAGTACTGATTAGATGCTTAAATAGTGACATTATGTTAACTGAATCTTAATTCAGCTGATATCCTTCCAGGAGGGTGGACCATTTTTCAAAACCTTTGCAAATAAAAAGTGTAAAGCTGTTATATACTTTAATTATAAGTAAGTGGTTAACTACAGTTTTCGATAAAATACAAACAAAACAAAAATTCAAAGTTATCTTAAGACCTACCGCAAAGCCACACAAGACAGACAGGTGTAGTTTACAAGTTCTGTGCTTTTCTCTCAAAGGAAAGTACCTTTAGAAGACTGAGGCAGGCCGCCAAGTTTTGTAAGGTCGTGAGACAGTTGAAAAGAGAGACCTGAGCAGTTTGCCGCTACAAACAAACGGACCTGTTTTTAAGCTGGAGGTGTCTTGACAACTCGGGAATGCAGAGAACGGCAGTATACCAGACCGCCATTGGAACGTCACCTAGTTCAAAAACAAGACGCCAGCCGCCGGTAATGGGAAGCCTGACCACCATAACAAGGGACCTCTTGAAGCTGGATAGGAAAGGTTGGCACCCAGTAACCAAGATTGCCAGGAAGGAGTTAATCACAGATTCCGTAGCATTGTAAGTAGGGCCCTCCAATGACAATGTGATGCGACTGGGCATTCAGCTCCCTAAATGATAATAAGGGTGGAAGAGGAAGGGGGGGGGGGGGGTAGGAGGAGTGAGCAGGAGCATTCAAGATTTTTCAGTTTTTAGTATGGATCCAGTAAGTTACTCCACCGTTTGTGACTCCCGGGCGAGGTGGCGCAGTGGTGAAGCACATTGGACGACGGTTCAATCCCGCGTCAGGCCATCCTGATTTAGGTTTTCAGTGATTGCCCTAAATCGCTCCAGGCAAATACCGGGATGGTTCCTTTTTAAGGACACGGTCGACTTCCTTCCCCATCCTTCCCTAATCCGATGAGGCCGACCTCGCTGTCTGGTCTTCTCCCCCAAAACAACCCAACCCTCCTGTGACGCTGATACTGTAAGTCATGTCTCTCTGATTCTTACTGTGAAACTCACACTGACTATGCATTCTGGATGCATGTCAGTATGTTTTGTAGTCAGCTTCCAGCCTTTGAGTCTACTTGCTGTATCCATCCCAATTTCTATTCCAATTTGGATTATTTTTCCTTCCGGGCATGAGCTTGGGTCCACTTACAGACGTAGACCTCTAAACATAACTCGGACTCTGCCTCTGCAGTCTTATTACTACACTACTGGCCATTAAAATTGCTGCACCAAGAAGAAAAGCAGATGATAAACGGGTATTCATTGGACAAATATGTTATACCAGAACTGACATGTGATTACTTTTTCACACAATTTGGGTGCTTAGATCCTGAGAAATCAGTACCCAGAACAACCACCTCTGGCCGTAGTAACGGCCTTGATACGCCTGGGCACTGAGCCAAACAGAGGTAGGATGGCGTCTACTGGTACAGCTGCCCATGCAGCTTCAACACGGTATCACAGTTCATAAAGAGTAGTGACTGGCGTATTGTGACGAGCCAGTTGCTCGGCCAACATAGACCAGACGTTTTCAATTGGTGAGAGATCTGGAGAATGTGCTGGCCAGGGCAGCAGTCGAACATTTTCGGTATCGGGAAAGGCCTGTACAGCACCTGCAATATGCAGTCGTGCATTATCCTGCTGAAATGTAGGGTTTCACAGGGATCGAATGAATGGTAGAGCCACGGGTCGTAACACATCTGAAATGTAACGTCCACTGTTCAAAGTGCCGCCAGTGCGAACAAGATGTGACCGAGACGTGTAACCGATGCCACCCCATACCATCACGCCGTGTGATACGCCAGTATCGCGACGACGAATACACGCTTCCAGTGTGCGTTCACCTCGATGTCACCAAACACGGATGCGACCATCCCGATGCTGTAAACAGAACCTGGATTCATCCAAAAAAATGACCTTCTGCAATTCGCGCACCCAGGTTCGTCGTTGAGTACACCATAGCAGGCGCTCCTGTCTGTGATGCAGGCGCTCCTGTCTGTGATGCAGCGTCAATGGTAACCGCAGCCACGGTCTCCGAGCTGATAGTCCATGCTGCTTTTAACATCGTCGAACTGTTAGCGCAGATGGTTGTTGTCTTGGAAACGTCCCCATCTGTTGACTCAAGGATCGAGACGTGGCTGCACGATCCGTTACACCATGCGAATAAGATGCCTGTCATCTCGACTGCAAGTGATACGAGGCCGTTGGGATCCAGCACGGCGTTCCGTATTGCCCTCCTGAACCCACCGATTCCATATTCAGCTAACAGTCTTTGGATCTCAACCAACGCGAGCAGCAATGTCGCGATACAATAAACCGCAAGCGCGTTAGGCTACAATCCGACCTTTATCAAAGTCGGAAACGTGATGGTACGCATTTCTCCTCCTTACACGAGGCATCACAACAACGTTTCACCAGGCAACGCCGGTCAACCGCTGTTTGTGTATGAGAAATCGGTTGGAAACTTTCCTCGTCTCAGCACGTTGTAGGTGTCGCCACCGGCGCCAACCTTGTGTGAATGCTCTGAAAAACTATTCATTTGCATATCACAGCATCTTCTTCCTGTCGGTTAAATTCCGCGTCTGTAGCACGTCATCTTCGTGGTGTAGCATTTGTAATAGCCAGTAGTATACAAACAAATAATACGCCGTGTGCACAGGGAGACAGCGTGCCTAGCCGCCACGCCACCGCGGCTGCCGAACAATCTCCCCATCGCAGCCCCCTCTGATTTAGTGGTAAGAGTGCGCAGTGGATCGGCCGTCAAAAACTGAACACAGATCAGGCACGAAAACAGGGAGAAGGTGTACTGGACTGCGAAAGAAGAGCAAAATAGAGAAAGTGAATCGTCCAAGAACAAGAACTGCCATATAGAGCAGGCTGAAACAGCAACAGCGTCAGTGGTAAGTGGTCGTGGCGTTGGACTACTAAGTAGACGGGCCGTGTTCAAAACGCTCCCGTGCCACCTTTGCTATTTTTTTTTTCTCAGAACATTGTGAACTGTCCATCCACGCATTGAAATGTTTGTTCTCTTTCTGCAGTCTTGGCAGTTGTCACACTAAACAAAAAAAAAAAAAAAAATGGCTCTGAGCACTATGGGTCTTAAGATCTGAAGTCATTAGTCCCCTAGAACTGCCTAAACCTATCTAACCTAAGGACATCACACACAACATGCCCGAGGCAGGATACGAACCTGCGACCTTAGCGGTCGCGCGGTTCCAGACTGAAGTGCCTGGAACCGCTCTGCCACATCGGCCGGCTCACATTATACATTATTTACTTAATGTGAGTCATGTGATAAGAATACGTTACCGTTGCAAGTAAATGTGATGAATAGTGACAGTAGGCGAGATACCACATAGACGTGTCACATAAATGAACACAACAAACGAAGAGGCGCGACCTGTGTTAGAACAAAGGAATTCAAGAGTCAAGAGTTCCAAAACGGAACGCAACTTCGAAAACGTTGCAAACATATGTACAGAGCACAGAGAAATGGGTGTGATTGTGAAACTGTTGCTTTCATTTGCTGCAGCTTGCGGGAAACACTATTATGTTTTCATCATTTCCTTCTGAGTGATAACATTCACATTCATACGAATACCTATATCGGGCAAGGAGGCATACCTCACTCACATACCAGTCGTATAAATTAGGTGCGTCGATGATTACTATCATACGACACACGTACTGACGCTAATGCCGTGCATAACACACCAGACGGGTTTTCCGGTGGAGGATTCGGTTGATTTGTCGCCTTGCTGTCAGATGATTGCTGTTCCCATTCGGAGGCCTCTTCCTTTCTGCTGTTACTAGAGTAGTTGTGCAGAATCAGTTGTCACCATAGGTCCCTACCTTAACATCTCGCTGTTGCAAACGGGCGTTACTCCACGACACAGACACAAATTTCAAGAAAGCGAACAGCGAGAAAGAGAGAAAATTGGCAAGAAGGAGGTTTGAACACAGTTCGCTCGCTTCACAGTCCATCGCCGTGACCTCTTGCCACTTACTCCGTATTGCAGCTCTTGTTCTTGGTCCGATCACTGTTTCTACTTTGGTCCTCTTTCGCAGTGCAGAACACCTTCTTCCTGGTTTCATGTTTGATCTGTGTTCCGGTTTTGACGGTCTGTCCACTGGGGCCTCTTACCACTAAATCTCTAAATCTGACAAAGGGTACGGGGGGGGGGGGGGGGGCGTGCGATGAGGACTCACCCCTCTCCCTTGTGAGAACAGCAGATCGCCGGAGCCGCGACTCCAGAGTGCGTGCTACGGAAGACGCACTGTGCGGCGCGTGCCTTAGCTGATTTGATCGGAAACGTTTGTCATAGTCAGGCTCACGAGAGAGGAAGTATTCGCCAATTCTACATTACAATCCAGTGGCTTGTAGTAATTCAGCTTCTTTTAAAACAGTCTCAGATCTGACCACTTCATTGCGAAACGAGGATCGCCAACATTCACTGCACTGTCTGCAAATGCTTGATAGCAACTCCTGCCGAAAATCATCACCACAAACAAAACCGGACAAGCCGAAAATGAGAAGAAAATATACACAAACACCGTACTTGAAGTTTCAGGGGAACGAACGGAATTTATTGTCGTCTATAGAACCTCTTGAAGTCTACCTCGTTCCTTAAACACCTTCTGCGGCCAGGTAATGGTAGTACGATCTGCTGTGCTGCCGCTTTCTACTGAGTTTGTGCATGTCCACTAAAATGCAACAGTCAACGCGAAAACTGGAAAACGATTAAGTTCTTTCCCACGTCCGTGCCCGGAAACGCTCCTGCGAATTCTTTCGAAACTCTCTCAGTTTAGGGAGTCCAATTTCATCGATCACCAGCGACCGCTGACTGCCGACACCCGGACTACACTCGGGGGCATCACTACTGCAACACAACGCACGAAACGTGGCTCCTGCACCCTGCGAGATCTGTCGGGAGGTTTACCGTTTCGCGAGCTCGAAACCACGCCATGAAATAAATCTAGCGATCAAGCCATTCGACTAATCAGCTTCAGGAACAAATCCAAACACTTCCATTTGCTAATTCCAGCTCACATTAATAGCTTTTCATAGTCCCAAAAGGTGCTCCAAAATACTGACAATTCTGCGGAAAACACTCGCCCTTGGAAAGCATATAATTCGGTCCGGACTGCCACCCATTCATCGGTGTGCAAGAAAGGGAGAATAGCCCCTGGATAACAAATGGCATCCACAATTGATACCAGCTGACGTGTCTCGACGGGGGAGATGCTTTTAGTAAGTAATGCAACACATTTTTTTTCTGAAAGCAGGTCGAGTTTAGTCAGGATTCGGGTACACCATTTACCACCGTTTTGGCTACGTAACTGTTTTTGAGCACAGTCTTCGTTCAATGCGACGGCCTGTAGGCCGGCGTGGTACCACTCAATAGTTGGAGTTGTGCTGCGTTAGTAACCTGCCCATCACACATTCCAGTGCAATGCAGCCTTCATTGGGCCAGAGGTGTGAGATGCGGGATATAGCCTGGATCAGGAAGAAAATTCAAATGAAGTTTCGTGAGTTCCTCTCGGGTGCGCAGACCTTTGTAAGGCCTTTCGTTGTCACGGAGAAGGAGCAGTTCGTTTGCATTTTTGTAGCGACGAACAGGCTGAAGTCGTTTCTTCAATTTCCTAAGGGTAGCACAATACATTTCACAGCTGATCGTTACACCATAATGGAGGAGATCAAACACAAAGCTGTGAGGACGGGGCGTGAGTTGTGCTCGGGTTGCTCATTTGGTAGAGCACTTGCCCGCGAGAGGCAAAGTCCTGAGTTCCAGTCCCGGTTCGGCACACAGTTTTAATCTGCCAGGAAGTTTCATATCAGCGTACACTCCGCTGCAGAGTGAAAATCTCATTCTAGAATAAACCGTTCAGAGTCCGAGAAGACGATCACCATGACTTTACGGGCTGAAGGTGCGACTTTGAACTTCTTCTTCGGAAGAGAGGTGATGTGGCGCCACTCGATGGACAGGTTGTTGTGTCTGCGTTTCGAAGAGATGAACCCATGTTTCATCGCATGCGACGATGTTCGACAAAAGATTGTCACCATCAGCTTCGTAACGCACAAGCAATTACCGCACACATGGTCTTTTGTTGCCCTTTATAGTCTTCTGTTAGGCGGCGACGAACACAGAGGGCACACACCTTTGTCTACACCAGCTATGCAAGAGTGTGTCAGAACTATCAACAGAGACGTCCAGTTGTGCAGCAATGTGTTTTACTGTGATCCGTCCATCACCTCGAGCCGGCCGCTGTGACCGAGCGGTTTTCGGTGCTTAGTCCGGAACCGCGATGCTGCTACGGTCGCAGGTTCGAATCCTGCCTCGGGCGTGGATGTGTATGATGTCCATAGGTTAGTTAGGTTTAAGTACACTACTGGCAATTAAAATTGCTACGCCACGAAGATGAAGTGTTACAGACGCGAAATTTAACCGACAAGCAGAAGGTGCTATGGTATGCAAATGATTAGCTTTTCAGAGCATTCACACAAGGTTGGCGCCGGTGGCCACACCTACAACGTGCTGACATGAGGAAAGTTTCCAACCGATTTCTCCTACACAAACAGCAGTTGACCGGCGTTGCCTGGTGAAACGTTATTGTGATGCCTCGTTTAAGGAGGAGAAATGCGTACCATCAAGTTTCGACTTTGACAAAGGTCGGATTGTAGCTTATCGCGACTGCGGTTTACCGTATCGCGACATTGCTGCTCGCGTTGGTCGAGATCCAATGAGTGTTAGCGGAGAATGGAATCGGTGGGTTCAGGAGGGTAATACGGAACTCCGTGCTGGATCCCAACGGCTTCGTATCACTAGCAGTCGAGATGGCAGGCATCTTATCCGCATGGCTGTAACGGATCGTGCAGCCACGTCTCGATCCCTGAATCAACAGATGGGGACGTTCTCAAGACAACCATCTCACGAACAGTTCGACAACATTTGCAACAGCATGGACTATCAGCTCGGAGACCATGGCTGCGGTTACCCTTGACGCTGCATCACAGACAGGAGCGCCTGCGATGGTGTACTCAAAGACGAACCTGGGTACACAAATGGCAAAAGGTCATTTTTTCGGATGAATCCAGGTTCTGTTTACAGCATCATGATGGTCGCATCCGTGTTTGGCGTCATCGCGGTTAACGCACATTGGAAGTGGGTATTCGTCATCGCCATACTGGGGTATCACCCGGCGTGATGGTATGGGGTGCCATTGGTTACACGTCTCGGTCACCTCTTGTTCGCATTGACGGCTCGTTGAACAGTGGACGTTACATTTCAGATGTGTTAAGACCCGTGGCTCTACCCTTCATTCGATCCCTGCGACACCCTACATTTCAGCAGGGTAATGCACGACCGCATGTTGGAGGCCCTGTACGGACCTTTCTGGATACAGGAAATGTTCGACTGCTGCCCTGGCCAGCATATTCTCCTGGTCTGACCAATTGAAAACGTCAGGTGAATGGTGGCCGAGCAACTGGCTCGTCGCAATACGCCAGTCACTACTCTTGATGAACTGTGGTATCGTGTTGAAGCTGCATGGGTAGCTGTACCTGTTCACGCCATCCAAGCTCTGTTTGACTCAATGGCCAGGCGCATCAAGGCCGTTACTACGGCCAGAGGTGGTTGTTCTGTGTACTGATTTCTCAGGATCTACACACCCTAATTGCGTGAAAATGTAATCACATGTCATTTCTAGTATATTTGTCCAATGAATACCCGTTTATCATCTGAATTTCTTCTTGGTGTAGCACTTTTAATGGCCAGCAGTTTAGTTCTAAGTCAGGGTACTGATGACCTCAGATGTTATGTCCTATAGTGCTCAGAGCCTTTTGAGCCATTTTTCATCACCTCGAATCAGACTGTCCGCACGTTCCAACACTGGAGACGCCACAGCACTGTGCTGCCGGTTGGCACGCAGGAGGCCGAACAGCTTTGCGCAACATAGTTGCGATGATCACAGACGCTTCGCCCAACGACTCACCGTGCTTTTGTTCAATGCCACACCTCTACATCTATATCTACATGATTACTCTGCAATTCACATTAAAGTGCTTGTCAGAGGGTTCATCGAACCACAATCATACTATCTCTCTACCATTCCACTTGGCCGTGCAGTGCTAGGCGCTACAGTCTGGAACCGCGTGACCACTACGGTAGCAGATTCGAATCCTGCCCTGGCATGGATGTGTGTGATGTCCATAGGTTAGTTAGGTTTAAGTAGTTCTAAGTTCTAGGGTACTGATGACCACAGATGTTAAGTCCCATGGTGCTCAGAGCCATTTGAACCATTCCACTCCCGAACAGCGCGCGGGAGAAACGAACACCTAAACCTTTCTGTTCGAGCTCTGATGTCTATTTTATTTTGATGATCATTCCTACCTATGTAGGTTGGGCTCAACAAAATATTTTCGCATTCGGAAGAGAAAGTTGGAGACTGAAACTTCGTAAGTAGATCTCGCCCCGACGAAAAACATCTTTGCTTTAATGACTTCCATCCCAACTCGATTATCATATCTGCCACAGTCTCTCCCCTATTACGTGACAATACAAAACGAGCTGCCCTTTTCCGCACCCTTTCGATGTCCTCCGTCAATCCCACCTGATAAGGATCGCACACCGCGCAGCAATATTCTAATAGAGGACGAACGAGTGTAGTGTAAGCTGTCTCTTTAGTGGACTTGTTGCATCTTCTAAGTGTCCTGCCAATGAAACGCAACCTTTGGCTCGCATTCCCCACAATATTATCTATGTGGTGTTTCCAACTGAAGTTGTCCGTAATTTTAACACCCAGGTACTTAGTTGAATTGACAGCCTTGAGAATTGTACTATTTATCGAGTAATCGAATTCCAACGGATTTCTTTTTGAACTCATGTGGATCACCTCACACTTTTCGTTATTTAGGGTCAACTGCCACCTGCCACACCATACAGCAATCTTTTCTAAATCGCTTTGCAACAGATACTGGTCTTCGGATGACCTTACTAGACGGTAAATTACAGCATCATCTGCGAACAACCTAAGAGAACTGCTCAGATTGCCACCCAGGTCATTTATATACATCAGGAACCGCAGAGGTCCCAGGACGCTTCCGTGGGGAACACCTGATATCACTTCAGTTTTACTCGATGATTTGCCGTCTATTACTACGAACTGCGACCTTCCTGACAGCAAATCACGAATCCAGTCGCACAACTGAGACGATACCCCATAGGCCCGCAGCTCGATTAGAAGTCGCTTGTGAAGAACGATCTCAAAAGCTTTCCGGATATCTAGAAATACGGAATCAACTTGACATCCCCTGTCGATAGCGGCCATTACTTCGTGAGAATAAAGAGCTAGCTGCGTTTCACAAGAACGGTGTTTTCTGGAACCATGGTGATTACGTATCAATAGATCGTTCGCTACGAGGTTATTCATAATGTTTGACATTCTGCAAGTATGAGAAACTGTCATGTCTTAGTTTCCCGCCAGATGAAAAAGGCGCAGACCCTGTCGGTACTTTGTGAAAAAATAGGGGCTGAAGGTCGAATATTCAACGATATTCCGCATTTTTCAACTGAAATTTGGCGAGACAAAAGCATTGCAGTTCATACTCAACGCCCCTCCAATACATAGGGAAGTGGTATATCAACCCAACCTGGTACTGGAGATAATAAGAAGCTGTTACTGACTAGTAGATTATAGAATGAATACAATTGAGGAGTTAGCCTTCGCACTCAGCACATAGCGTCTCCAATTGCGACGAAAGAGCTCTTTTCGCACTGTGCTACGGCCCTGGCTGCAGAAGAGCGGTTCAGCAAACACTGCCGGCCCCTGCCGGAGGATTCGCTTCGCACCCCCTGTACAGCCGCGCAGAGGGCAGCCCGGCACGCACGCGCTCCATCCCCGTTGCTGCGATCAATCTCCGTGAGTTGTGGCCAGCGGTTCGTCGGTGCTGAACCCGCGAGGCTAGGAATGTTGCCAACGTCCGTAGGAGTGCTTCCCGAGACAGCTCGACTCATCCATCACAGCAACATGTGGAGTTCAATGTCCGTAGTGGGCTGCAGTTGTTCATTTGCGTGGTTACGTCTCTGTGAGAGACGAACACCGCTGTCTGCATATGAGAGTGCGAACAACAGTACTCTTGAAACAGAAGCAGCATACTTCTCGAACGAAATCATTTTCGTTGGTAGGGCATTCTACTTTTAAACTACCACTTCATTTCATGATTTAGGAATTACTCAGTTTCTCCTCCTCGGATATTATAAAGATATTTGGCATTAAAAACATCAAAATTTACAGCACCTTCCAGACAAAACAAAAATAAAATAAAAAATTCGCATTTATAATAATTATACGCCCCTGTTACCTCCATCACACTAAAAAATTCAAAGCAATTAGCTTTACATATTCCACACAGCTGTGCGAAGGAAGCTGTGTCGAGCTGTCTCGGGAAGCACTCCTGCGGACGTTGATAATGCTTTCGCAAAAACAAGTTGATATCGATATGTAAACGAGAAAAAATTCAATCTCTACACGCGTTTCTTCGATGCGCCAACCTGGAGAACATTAAAATACATTCTTGTAACAGTGGAAACGAAAATTCACATAGGATGGTTAGCGTCCTGAAATCCGGTGGAATGTACGGAAAGGAAATTGACACATCAACTGTGTTTCCAGCGGTGTAAGAAGTTTGTATAAAAATATATACAGTTGGTCAAAGACATTAGTACATAAAATTTCTTCATCTCAAACTCTTACGGTAAGTCTCGTACGCGAAACATATCGGACTTATGTGAAGCTTTAAAATGTGGGATGATGGGGAATGAACAATTTCTTGTTATGCGTTTGGGGACAATATAGCAAGACAAATAACAATAAATATTATGGTATAATAGAGTACTAGAGCACGGCTTGTTCATGAAGCTGTTATAATGGGTATGGAACTAAGGTCTGTTTCTTCCAGGTCTTCTGTTGGCTCCCACAGTCAGGGAGACCATTTTAAATTGACGCTGCCTTGTGATCTGACGAATTAGAGGTTTTGAAATTGTAGGGCATATTGCTAAATGGAAGGAAGACTACAGAAAAATCAAGAGACTTTCGTAGGATACGTCGACCTGGAGAAAGCCTTCCACAACGTACAAGTGCACAAGAAGTTCGAAATTCTGAGACAAATAGAAGTAAGCTGTAAGAAGAGACGTGTAATGTATAATATGCACAAGAGCCAAGAGGAATATTAAGAATGGACGACCAGGGTCGAAGTGCTCTGATTAAAAACGGTGTAAGATAGGGATAAAGTCTTTCGCCTCTGCTGTTCAATCTGTACATCGAAGAAGCAATGATGGAAATAAAAGGGAGGTTCATTAGTAAGATTAAAATTTAAAGTGAAAGGATATCAATGATATGATTCGCTGATGACATTGCTATTCTGAAGGAAAGTGAAGAAGAATTACGTGATCTCCTGGACGGAGTGAACAGTATAGTGAGTACAGAATACGGATTGGCAGTAAATCAAAGAAAGACGAAAGCAATGAGAAGTAGCAGAAATGAGAATAGCGAGAAACTTAACATCGGGCTTGATGGTCACAAAGTAGATGAAGTTAATGCAAAGTAATCAATGACGGACGGAGCAAGGAGGACATCAAGAGCAGACAAACGAAAAGGACATTCCTGCCCAAGAGAGATCTACTAGTATCAAACATAGACCTTAAGTTGAGGTATGGGAAAACAGCAACAGAAGTGAATGGAAGCATTTGAGAAGTGACGCTACAGACGAATGTTGGAAATTAGGCTGGCTGATAAGGTATGGAATGAGCAGGTTCTGCGCAGAATTGGAGAGGAGAGAAATATGTGGAAAACGCTGATAAGGAGGAGGAACAGGATGATAAGACATGTGTTAAGACATCAGGGAATGACTTCCATGGGACTAGTGGGAGCTGTAGAGGGCAAAAACTGTAGAGGAAGATAGATATTGGAATACAGCCAGTAAATAATATCGAGGACGTAGTTTGGAAATGCTTCTCTGACATGAAGAGATCGGCACAGGAGACGTATTCGTGGCGGGTCAAATAAAACCAGTCAGAAGACTGATGACTCAAAAAGAAAAGGGCTAAATACTGAAAAAAAGGATGCGAGTACTCGAGAAATACCACGAAATTGACATGGTCTCGGCTCATCTAAAAATTCCAAACGAAGAAGATGACATCGTATATTCTTTGTAGCGGGAAGATCAATCCCAAAACGAGGGAAACAACAAGGAGAACAGCTGCAGGTCTGGCACGGCCGTGCTGACGCCGCCGGTTCGTACCCTCCGGAGCTGCTGCCGCCCCACGCGGTGACCCGCGCCCAGCGCCCTCCCCGTAGGACGGTCTCGGCGGCCAGGCGCGCCGCAGCGCTGGACACGGTTGCGAGCGATCCCTCGCCGGACGGCGGGGCGCGGCCGCCGCTGTGGCCGGGGACGTGCCAGCCGAGACTGGCGACGGGAGGCCACGACACTGGGGTCACGGATCTACTTCAGACTTTGTACGCCTTTAGTGGGCCACTAATACAGCATGACGTGCAAGTAGTAAGGCGTCGGCACGGTAGCTCACCTTTTTCGGTCAGAGGGTTAGCTATCCTCTCTAACGGAAAAACTGAGTGAATGGATCAACGAAGAACTGAAACGGGTGTCTTGCAACATCCGCCATGAGCAGATGCAACGAACGAAGAACGAACAAAATGAGATTACAAGAAGAAAAAAGAGGGTTCGGTCAGTGGGTTAGCTATCCTCCCTAACAAAAAAACTGAGTGAATGGATCAACGAAGAACTGAAAGGGGTGTCTTGCGACATCCGCCATGAGCAGATGCAAGGAACAAAGAACGAACAAAATGAGATTACAAGAAGAAAAAAGAGTGTTCGGTCAGAGGGTTAGCTATCCTCTCTAACAAAAAAACTGAGTGAATGGATCAACGAAGAACTGAAACGGGTGTCTTGCGACATCCGCCATGAGCAGATGCAACGAACGAAGAACGGACAAAATGAGATTACAAGAAGAAAAAAGAGTGTTCGGTCAGAGGGTTAGCTATGCTCTCTGACAAAACAAACTGAGTGAATGGATCAACGAAGAACTGAAACGGGTGTCTTGCGACATCCGCCATAAGCAGATGCAACGAACGAAGAACGGACAAAATGAGATTACAAGAAGAAAAAAGAGTGTTCGGTCAGAGGGTCAGCTATCCTCTCCAACAAAAAAACTGAGTGAATGGATCAACGAAGAACTGAAACGGGTGTCTTGCGACATCCGCCATGAGCAGATGCAACGAACGAACAACGAAAACATGAGATTATAAGAAGAAAAAAGAGTGTTCGGTCAGAGGGTTAGCTATCCTCTCTAACAAAAAAACTGAGTGAATGGATCAACGAAGAACTGAAACGGGTGTCTTGCGACATCCGCCATGAGCAGATGCAATGAACGAAGAACGAACAAAATTAGCGTACAAGAAGAAAAAAGAGTGTTCGGTCAGAGGGTTAGCTATCCTCTCTAACAAAAAAACTGAGTGAATAGATCAACGACGAACTGAAACGGGTGTCTTGCGACATCCGCCATGAGCAGATGCAACGAACGGAGAACGAACAAAATGAGATTACAAGAAGAAAAAAAGAGTGTTCGCTCAGAGGGTTAGCTGTCCTCTCTAACAAAAAAACTGAGTGAAGGGATCAACGAAGAACTGAAACGGGTGTCTTGCGACATCTGCCATGAGCAGATGTAACGAACGAAGAACGGACAAAAGGAGATTACAAGAAGAAAAAAGAGTGTTCGGTCAGAGGGTTAGCTATCCTCTCTAACAAAAAAACTGAGTGAATGGATCAACGACGAACTGAAACGGGTGTCTTGCGACATCCGCCATGAGCAGATGCAACGAACGAAGAACGAACAAAATGAGATTACAAGAAGAAAAAAAGAGTGTTCGGTCAGAGGGTTAGCTATCCTCTGTAACAAAAAAACTGAGTGAATGGATCAACGAAGAACTGAAACGGGTATCTTGCGACTTTCGCCATGAGCAGATGCAACGAACGAACAACGGACAAAATGAGATTACAAGAAGAAAAAAAAGTGTTCGGTCAGAGGGTTAGCTATCCTCTCTAACAAAGAAACTGAGTGAATGGATCAATGAAGAACTGAAACGGGTGTCTTGCGACATCCGCCATGAGCAGATGTAGCGAACGAAGAATGGACAAAATGAGATTACAAGAAGAAAAAAGAGTGTTCGGTCAGAGGGTTAGTTATCCTCTCTGACAAAAAAACTGAGTGAATGGATCAACGAAGAATTGAAACGGGTTTCTTGCGACATCCGCCATGAGCAGATGCAACGAACGGAGAACGGACAAAATGAGATTACAAGAAGAAAAAAGAGTGTTCGGTCAGAGGGTTAGCTATCCTCTCTAACAAAAAAACTGAGTGAATGGATCAACGACGAACTGAAACGGGTGTCTTGCGACATCCGCCATGAGCAGATGCAACGAACGAAGAACGGACAAAATGAGATTACAAGAAGAAAAAAGAGTGTTCGGTCAGAGGGTTAGCTATGCTCTCTGACAAAAAAAACTGAGTGAATGGATCAACGACGAACTGAAACGGGTGTCTTGCGACATCCGCCATGAGCAGATGCAACGAACGAAGAACGAACAAAATGAGATTACAAGAAGAAAAAAAGAGTGTTCGGTCAGAGGGTTAGCTATCCTCTGTAACAAAAAAACTGAGTGAATGGATCAACGAAGAACTGAAACGGGTATCTTGCGACATCCGCCATGAGCAGATGCAACGAACGAACAACGGACAAAATGAGATTACAAGAAGAAAAAAGAGTGTTCGGTCAGAGGGTTAGCTATCCTCTCTAACAAAAAAACTGAGTGAATGGATCAACGAAGAACTGAAACGGGTGTCTTGCGACGTCCGCCATGAGCAGATGCAACGAACGAACAACGAACAAAATGAGATTACAAGAAGAAAAAAGAGTGTTCGGTCAGAGGGTTAGCTATCCTCTCTGACAAAAAAACTGAGTGAATGGATCAACGAAGAACTGAAACGGGTGTCTTGCGACATCCGCCATGAGCAGATGCAACGAATGAACAACGAAAAAATGAGATTACAAGAAGAAAAAAGAGTGTTCGGTCAGAGGGTTAGCTATCCTCTCTGACAAAAAAACTGAGTGAATGGATCAATGAAGAACTGAAACGGCTGTCTTGCGACATCCGCCATGAGCAGATGCAACGAACGAAGAACGAACAAGATGAGATTACAAGAAGAAAAAAGAATATTGGGTCAGAGGGTTAGCTATCCTCTCTAACAAAAAAACTGAGTGAATGGATCAACGAAGAACTGAAACGGGTGTCTTGCGACATCCGCCATGAGCAGATGCAACGAACGAAGAACGAACAAAATGAGATTACAAGAAGAAAAAAGAGTGTTCGGTCACAGGGTTAGCTATCCTCTCTAACAAAAAAACTGAGTGAATGGATCAACGACGAACTGAAACGGGTGTCTTGCGACATCCGCCATGAGCAGATGCAACGAACGAAGAACGAACAATATGAGATTACAAGAAGAAAAAAAGAGTGTTCGGTCAGAGGGTTAGCTATGCTCTCTGACAAAAAAAACTGAGTGAATGGATCAACGAAGAACTGAAACGGGTGTCTTGCGGCATCCGCCATAAGCAGATGCAACGAACGAAGAACGGACAAAATGAGATTACAAGAAGAAAAAAGAGTGTTCGGTCAGAGGGTCAGCTATCCTCTCCAACAAAAAAACTGAGTGAATGGATCAAAGAAGAACTGAAACGGGTGTCTTGCGACATCCGCCATGAGCAGATGCAACGAACGAACAACGAAAACATGAGATTACAAGAAGAAAAACGAGTGTTCGGTCAGAGGGTTAGCTATCCTCTCTAACAAAAAAACTGAGTGAATGGATCAACGAAGAACTGAAACGGGTGTCTTGCAACATCCGCCATGAGCAGATGCAACGAACGGAGAACGAACAAAATGAGATTACAAGAAGAAAAAAAGAGTGTTCGCTCAGAGGGTTAGCTATCCTCTCTAACAAAAAAACTGAGTGAATGGATCAACGAAGAACTGCAACGGGTGTCTTGCGACATCTGCCATGAGCAGATGTAACGAACGAAGAACGGACAAAAGGAGATTACAAGAAGAAAAAAGAGTGTTCGGTCAGAGGGTTAGCTATCCTCTGTAACAAAAAAACTGAGTGAATGGATTAACGAAGAACTGAAACGGGTGTCTTGCGACATCCGCCATGAGCAGATGCAACGAACGAAGAACAGACAAAATGAGATTACAAGAAGAAAAAAGAGTGTTC
Organism: Schistocerca piceifrons; assembly: GCF_021461385.2. Taxonomy (NCBI): domain Eukaryota; kingdom Metazoa; phylum Arthropoda; class Insecta; order Orthoptera; family Acrididae; genus Schistocerca; species Schistocerca piceifrons. The sequence goes on along the minus strand of NC_060144.1, from coordinate 44,006,161 downwards.
GGTCAGAGGGTTAGCTATCCTCTCTAACAAAAAAACTGAGTGAATGGATCAACGAAGAACTAAAAAGGGTGTCTTGCGACATCCGCCATGAGCAGATGCAACGAACGAAGAACGGACAAAATGAGATTACAAGAAGAAAAAAGAGTGTTCGGTCAGAGGGTTAGCTATCGTCTATATCAAAAAAACTGAGTGACTGGATCAACGAAGAACTGAAACGGGTGTCTTGCGACATCCGCCATGAGCAGATGCAACGAACGGAGAACGAACAAAATGAGATTACAAGAAGAAAAAAAGAGTGTTCGGTCAGAGGGTTAGCTATCCTCTCTAACAAAAAAACTGAGTGAATGGATCAACGAAGAACTAAAAAGGGTGTCTTGCGACATCCGCCATGAGCAGATGCAACGAACGAAGAACGGACAAAATGAGATTACAAGAAGAAAAAAGAGTGTTCGGTCAGAGGGTTAGCTATCGTCTATATCAAAAAAACTGAGTGACTGGATCAACGAAGAACTGAAACGGGTGTCTTGCGACATCCGCCATGAGCAGATGCAACGAACGGAGAACGAACAAAATGAGATTACAAGAAGAAAAAAAGAGTGTTCGGTCAGAGGGTTAGCTATCCTCTCTAACAAAAAAACTGAGTGAATGGATCAACGAAGAACTAAAAAGGGTGTCTTGCGACATCCGCCATGAGCAGATGCAACGAACGAAGAACGGACAAAATGAGATTACAAGAAGAAAAAAGAGTGTTCGGTCAGAGGGTTAGCTATCGTCTATATCAAAAAAACTGAGTGACTGGATCAACGAAGAACTGAAACGGGTGTCTTGCGACATCCGCCATGAGCAGATGCAACGAACGGAGAACGAACAAAATGAGATTACAAGAAGAAAAAAAGAGTGTTCGGTCAGAGGGTTAGCTATCCTCTCTAACAAAAAAACTGAGTGAATGGATCAACGAAGAACTAAAAAGGGTGTCTTGCGACATCCGCCATGAGCAGATGCAACGAACGAAGAACGGACAAAATGAGATTACAAGAAGAAAAAAGAGTGTTCGGTCAGAGGGTTAGCTATCGTCTATATCAAAAAAACTGAGTGACTGGATCAACGAAGAACTGAAACGGGTGTCTTGCGACATCCGCCATGAGCAGATGCAACGAACGGAGAACGAACAAAATGAGATTACAAGAAGAAAAAAAGAGTGTTCGGTCAGAGGGTTAGCTATCCTCTCTAACAAAAAAACTGAGTGAATGGATCAACGAAGAACTAAAAAGGGTGTCTTGCGACATCCGCCATGAGCAGATGCAACGAACGAAGAACGGACAAAATGAGATTACAAGAAGAAAAAAGAGTGTTCGGTCAGAGGGTTAGCTATCGTCTATATCAAAAAAACTGAGTGACTGGATCAACGAAGAACTGAAACGGGTGTCTTGCGACATCCGCCATGAGCAGATGCAACGAACGGAGAACGAACAAAATGAGATTACAAGAAGAAAAAAAGAGTGTTCGGTCAGAGGGTTAGCTATCCTCTCTAACAAAAAAACTGAGTGAATGGATCAACGAAGAACCTAAAGCCGTGTCGTCGGACGTCCACCCAGAACAAATTCAATGAGCAATATGAAACAAAATGAGATCAACACCAAAAAAAAATAGTGATCAGCGTTTGAGCTTCGTAATACCAACACGTATGAGGCGACGGTTAGACTCGCGTTCCAACACAGTTTTTAACCTATATTTTTTTTGATCGCAGGTCATATCATTTAATTTAGATGACATTTCAAAGATAACATAATTTTAGCCGTATCTGCTTTGCAGACACAGAGGCGGGCCCCATTTGGCAGTTGACCTGCGTAGCTGCGAGACGTTCCTAATGTAGCAAAAACAAATAGTGTAGATGCAATTTATTTGAATATCACGAAATTTACGCTTGTACTACGGAAATGAGACTCCCTGTGCTTCGACTACTTTCGATAATGAGTGTCATGACGAGTCGAACCGTCGCGTCGTCCACGACCCTCTTGCAAAGCGCGAACGCTAACCGCTCGACCACGCTGACTCCTTATGGCCGGACTCCCGCTTCCGGCCATCCTGATTTAGGGTTTCCGTGATTTCCCTAAATTGCTCCAGGCAAATTCCGGGATGGTTCCTTCTAAAGGGCACGGCCGACTTCCTTTACCATCCGTCCCTAATCCGATGAGACCGATGACCGCGCTGTTTGGTCTCCTCCCCCAAAACAACCCAACCCTTATGGCCGGCACCTTCGCACAGGTACATCAGTTGCGGAATAAACGCGTAAAACTTCTCTTGCGTTTTTATAGCAATTGCTTGAGAAGCACCTTACTACTGGCACATTATTTTGTATTGGTGGCCTACTAAAGGTGTACAAGGTGTGAAATAAATCTGTATTCCGAACGTCGTGTCTTCCCCTTGTGGGTGCCGAGTCGGCGACATCGGTGTGCAACGAGGCCGACGTCCCAACCCTGGCCGCTGTTCGTGACAACCAAGTGCTGTGTGCTGTCGAGTATAACACTGATAACACCTTCATTTTTAAGAAGAGATCCACCATGTTCCTACACTCCCACCACGTCGACGGTGCAGACCTGAACGCCATCATGACTTCTACAAGATCGGCTCTCCCACACGCTGTAGATGTCAAGTCACCCCACGTGTGATGGCATGAGTGCTTCCGCTTCTACAGACTCCGCGCACTTTGCCTTACTTTCCACAACCGTTGTACATTCCTCCACATGGATCCTACGCCATCTCACAAAATTCCCACGTCTCCTCAGTTACATTCATCTCCTTCAAATAAACTCGAGTCCAATAATCCTACTGTCTCACCTCTAAGTTCCATTGCTAGAGCGCTAGTGTGCTTGTAGTGACCTATTCCAACAACTCTCGAGTTAAACTCTCCGTATTCTAACATAATTTCTACCGCCTCCCTCTCCTAGACACTCAAGTTTCATCAGCGTTACCCCTTTCCTCCCTCCCCTCCCATCCTTCCCTACCTCTTTTTCCCTGTCGTACTACGGACACCGCCCTTCTTGCTTTCCAACATCCTCTCCTTCTCCATCGATACTTCCCACCAGTCCTCCATAGTTACACACCCAGCCTCCTATTCTACAAACAATCTAACATTTCCCGCTGCAGCAACAGACTGTTTTTGCAATGGCGGATCCTTGCACTTTTAACGATATTTCAGAGCTTTCTTTATAAGACCATCGCCTTACAACATGGTTTAAACAGAGGATGATTCAGCTGCCCGACGTTATACCTGGCATTCAAAACCCACGTGCGAGATTTTCATAATCTTCCGCTTGCTGCGCGCAAACTGTTAGCCCTACAGGAAGCTGAACAGGACATTTTTCTAGTGAAAGAATATTAAACTATTGCGGGTGGTTTTTGGAGGTCAGGTACAGAATTGCGGTATGCATGAAGCGACATCGATAGGGGCAGTTGAATAGCCCTGTGTATTCTTATTGTTTTCATTTTACCTTCCAGTTTTCCTGTTTTATTTTTTTAGAAGAATAAGAAAATCATGTTTCTCCCCCTTGAATGCTTCGTTAAATTCGTCCTGTAGTCCCTCAAAAATTTTACAATCATTTCTGAGTAGCTCGTCCTTCAATTTATTGTTTTCCCTCTTCGTGTATGTTTTTAGCGGAAGAGCGGGTTGATTGTACTGCTGAAAGCCTAGCCGCCGGTCATATGGGGCGAGGAGGATGAACTCTTTCACACACGCGCACACACACACACACACACACACACACACACACAAAGATATTATGACGTTACGTGCTTACAGTTTTTGCATTTAACAGAGGTGCGCGCATTTTTAAATATTTATGTCATTGATTTCATTTCAGGTTTCCTTCAGAAGGTCCTGTAACTTCTGTACTGTTTTTGGCAAGATATAGAAATTAGGTAATTGCTAAATCACGAAATAAAGTGTATAATACAAAATAAAACAGATTATACACGAAAAATATATACCTCAGTGAAGTCCCAGGGATTGTCCACCCACGTATACACATAACCAGAAGCAAGACACATCAGACTACCTTATTATTAGGTATTCTGAAAATGTATGTGTCAAAGTAGAGCCTAGATTTTACTTCATGTTTCTCTCCAGATCCTTGAAGATTTGAACATATTTCTGAAGCGCGAAACAATTTGTATTTTTATCTGAAGTCGTTTTACCACTATCCACGAACCTTTGCATTTTGCATTTTGATGTACTTCGCAGTCCATGTAGGAAATCTGTAACGTGAGGAGGTCTTACATTTGAATGAACAGTTGAGACAAACAACCAACCTGGATACCGCCCTCTGATTGAAGAGCATACCGATGAACTTTAGAAGGTATCTCGCCGTAACACTCATTCCCGCATTGTTTTCTTCAGCACTGTCCCCCTTCCATCAGTCCATTGAGCTGTGATACCTGTCACAGTCAACATGTCCCAGAATATCATCATCGGTTTTACTTTCAACGTTTTTGGAATTTACTGTCATCATTGACAAAATAAAGTTTTCTTCATTCACGTCAAAATGACAAAATGTATGGTAGAAATAAAATTTTAGCCACGAAACTTAAGTTTCGACCCATTGCCCATTACAGTTCATGAAAGTTTTCGTAAGCTCAACAGTTATCTTCGATGTATTATTAAGCTCTCTGGAAAAGACCAGAGTACCAATCAGCTTATACGACAAACGTGACAGTCACGTGGGACGCAGTTTCTTTCACGAATTTATGAACTTACATCCTTTCCGTGTCTTTCACCATTCGTCCAATAATAAAAATTTGGCAAAGGGTAGGAGCGATCAAGACGAGCCCAGTGATTACAAAATAACACCATGAAGAGTTGATACGACAGACGGTTCAGACAATTCAAAAGAGAGAATGCCACCACGTTTAAAGTTCGTAAGTAACCTCGTTGCTAAACGGGAGTGGGGTCGCCATATCTAGCTGGAATCTCGCCGGGTTACTCTGAAAACGGGGTGTAGAAATGAAGTCTAAATTTATTTAATATGATTTCTTTTTATTTAGAACACATTTACGCGGAACTTGTTGCGGAATAAGTAGTTGGTACACCATATTTTTCGGAAGATTTCACCTTTTTCAGCAAATCTTTTTCCCCTGTAAGATTGATTCCACAGCTCCTGCCAGAGGTCGATTTCTTTCATTACTCCACTGGATCGACATCAAAAAAGTATTCTTTCCACAGTGGCGTTGTATGCGGGAATAGAAAACAAATACTCGCATGGTTTTAGCAGTTGGCATTTGCGTTGAGCATTTACGGTTTCCTTAAGAAAGTAAATCCACTTTTCTTTCACGGAGTGTTTAGACTTGCATTCTTTCATTCGTCCGAGTCACGCTTTGTTTCTAAAAAGTTCTTCAGTTGTATATAGCCGGCCGTGGTGGCCGAGCGGTTATAGGCGCTTCAGCCCGGAACCGCGCTGCTGCTACGGTCGCAGGTTCGAATCCTGCCTCGGGCATGAATGTATGTGATGTCCTCAGGTTGGTTAGGTTTAAGTAGTTCTAAGTTCTAGGGGACTGATGACCTAAGATGTTAAGTCCCATAGTGAAAAAAAAGAGTTGTATATATTCCTGAAAACAAGTGTCGCCTGAAATCTTCACAACCTTTTTAATCAAGTATATAATAGAGTTTTCAATCATCATCCAATCCGGGGTTTCAGACAGCGTCATCCAATCCAGTACTTAATATTTATTAAAAGAAATAGTCCATTTCTCTAAGTCATCAAATGGTACAATATAGAAAGCCATTGTCTCTCCCTCAAATGTCGAAAACAAACTAATTATATCTTGTTTAGGATTATTCTTAAATAAAAGAATTCATCTTGGTTTCCACGCCAATAAAATTTCCTTTTATTCAGACATCTTTGATTTTCGAGTAATATATTTCTTATTTCAATTATCGATGCTTTATTCTTCTCCACGCTTGTTATAGTTTTTCAAACACAGCCAACTATGACGGCAGAAACATGAAGTAAATGTCACTGATCGGACTACTGGAAAAATCTGAAATTGTTTTAAGTGGCCAGTCTTCGGTGTAAAAAAATTGTTTTAATGTAATCCAGAGCTTAAGAATTCTCTCAACTGCGGGCATTAACTAACGCTACCTTGTTTTTAAGTGACATAGAAGAGTCTGATGACTGACATCAACGTATAAGCAGAACTCTTTCAGTTTCTCTGTCCTTGCCTTGTATATTGAAAAATAATGAAATATTTTCATGACGACTATTTCAATGTCGACAGTTAGGACTCCAGCTACGCTTGATATAGTATTATGGAGGATATTGGCAAGGCATCCAATTCCTTCCACATTTTTCCTAGTTATTCTTTAATTTGGTGAAAAACATTCCGCTGGCAACGTCGATGAAGCATTCCGAAGATGGTATTGGTACTGCCTCCACAAAAAGTGATTAATTTATGTAATGGCATATTCAATTGTCTTGAAGTGTCTGGACAAAACTTTGCAATTTTCTCTGATGTTTCGTTGTTCAGCGAATTAACTTCAACAGCTTCTGTTGGATTCCATCAGTTTCAGTGAAGAATTGAACATCTAAAGGAAATATCTTTTCAGTGTTGCGGTTCCATGCGTCAGTGCCTATCCCGTAAATCGAAACTTCTTGCGATTATTTTATGCATCGGACACGGATTGTGGTGTGAGAATATTTTCAACAATCGCTCTAGCTTCGGTCCTGACTTTAGGCTGCTTAGCGGCGACATCGGAGTCAGGTCACATTGCGACATTCAGTTTTAAGATACAGTCAATACAATGCTTGAGCATTGTCCTGCAAAATGATGGTCAGGTCCTTCAGAAAGTGTTATCACTTCTGTCTCTAAGGTGGTCGTAGGTTGTGTTCCGAAAATGAACAGCATAGACACAGAAGTAGTGACATATTGTGCAGCACCTGACTATCACTTTTCAGGACAATGCTCAAGCACAAACAGTGTTACTGATTTGTTTGACTGATAGGGCTGCGAAGTGTTGTACCACCTACTGCACTCCCCTGACTTAAGCTCTCGTGAGCTCAGCTCGATTTCTAAATTCAAGGAAACACTTCACGGCATTCGCTTCAGAAATGCTACAAATTTGTCGGACAATAGACCGCGCCGCTCGAACTGTCAACACAACTGGCACTGCTAAGAGTATCCTACGACTTCCACATCGCTGGCAACGGGTTATACACAATGCTGGTGACTACTCTGAAGGCCAGTAAAACTTTGAAACCCTTATCTATTTTGTACGAGCTGTAAATAAATAGTTGCCACTATTAAAGTTCCAACCCTCGTAATTATCATATTACGAATACCCGCTGGAGAAATTAAATGATTTCAGATTTTCTCTAGGCGCTGTTCGAAATACATGAGTGCATGACGGACCCACGATGTCGTATGCATGTCGTTACCAAGTTCATCAATATTGTCCCCCAATGTAATCTCACTATGTGGGGAAGATGAGAAGTTCGCAGAGGAAATAGAGATGACGTTCGTTACAATGAAATTCAGTTGCTGGTACGCAGGTACCCTTCGTACTGTACCGTACGTCAAGCGTCGACTTCTCTAAGGAACTGTTTTCGACACATCTATACAAAAGACATACTCTGTGTTTCTCTGTCTGCACGTGGAGGCTAACATCAACACCTGCTGTAGGGGTTGTGATACTGTTCCCAGCAATAGATAGACTGAATTGCAAGGAAGGTTTGAGTGTATCACCACATATTGCAAACAAGTCGTAGATACTTAGTGTTCCCAATGCGATGCCGGGCCCCACTAAGAGACATGGAAACAAAACGGGCTGTAGCTAAAATGGCTGAAAGGGTGACAGACTGCAATGACGAAACCATATCTATTGTGAGAATATATTTTAATGGAGGAGAGAGACTAGGTCAGTATAAGAAAAAGAAGTGTTCAATAAAGTTAGTAAAACAGTTAATGACTCTGAGTTGAGTTATGTAACTATAAATGTGGGGTTGTCAGTAACGCACGCACATACCGCTAAAAGCTTTTGAAGTCACAGGATTTATCATGCAAATGGTTGCAGGTAAGAATCGCTTTATCATTGGCAGAAGTGATGAAGCTAAATTAAAAATTATTAACATACTTACTGTTGAAGTGATTAGCACAGACTATGGCAAATCAAACCTGAGATCAGTTAAGTAATTATGAATTGTTTGAGTAAATGTTATTAAATAGGCACTGGAGCCACTCAAAGATGATCACGCTGAAGAACAGTTTTTAAAAGACAGTAAGACAAGTCAGAAAGACATTCTATGACGGAATATTTTTAGAGAGAGTTGTGAGAAAGCTGATGTGTCAGGATAGGCCCCAATCGTTCTAACAGAGCTCTCTACTGGTTTTCAGAGACGCCACAGCGGCACTTAACAGTGACTCAGTGGGCGCAGTTGGGAAAACAATCAGGCAAACATCCACAGAAACCAGAATAATGACGGACAGAACCGAGTCTGGAGATCGAACATTATGGAAGAGAAGCCACGAAAGAGACCACTGGGAAACCGTAGTAGGAACGGACACAGGCAATTATCAGATAGTGGATTATAAAGGTATGGCCCTCTTAGCAGGTAACAGCTAAGACAGATTGTGACGTAACAAGTGATTTCGAGTTATAATAGGTGCAGTAAGGTACGGAGCCGTGGGCGCCACCGGTCCAGTACCTACAGGAGATTCTGCGTTTCTCTTCTTTATTTAGAACGCAGCTGACGCATTTACTGTGAATCAGATGCCGCCCGTTGCAGTGACTAAGCCTTCAATTAGAACGCTACGAATATTTATGCTTGTTCGAACTTTACACACTACTTTTTGTTATTATTAAAATGATATTTTAAACATTTTTTGGCTGTGAGCTCATCAACCGTGTATTCAATTATATAAAATGTAATAGTCAGCCAACCGCTTGCACACATATTTTTAAAACACATTAACGACGTTTCAATAGTTCTAAGACTATCTTCATCAGAACGGTAAAAGTTACCTAAACATATATATATAAGGTATAGATGATCCAAATAATAAGAAAAATTTTCACAATTACAAAAATATTCCGGGCTACTACGTAGTGGTCGAAGGGATTTCACTTTAGAACCCGAAGTTTCGTCCCCAAAAAATGGTTCAAATGGCTTTGAGCACTATGAGATTAAACATCTGTGGTCATCAGTCCCCTAGAACTTAGAACTACTTAAACCTAACTAACCTTAGGACATCACACACATCCATGCCCGAGGCAGGATTCGAACCTACGACCGTAGCGGCCACGCGGTTCCAAACTGAAGCGCCTAGAACCGCACGGCCACTCCGGCCTGCTTCGTCCCCATCTGCGGAGGACATTGTCAAGGGGGATCGTAGCTTAGTTGAACATCCGATTCACACCCTGGCACGCTCCTTACTACAGGAAAATTCCGCTTCCGCGAGCTTCCGCGCATTAGCGTGACGTCAAATGTTTTGATTACGCGAGCGCAATTGCCCATTGTCGACAGCCGCCGGGGTGGCCGAGCGGTTCTAGGCGCTACAATCTGGAACCGCACGACCGCTACGGCCGCAGGTTGAAATCCTGACTCGAGTATGGATGTGTGTGATGTCCTTAGGTTAGTTAGGTTTAAGTAGTTCTAAGTTCTAGGGGACTGATGACCTGAGATGGCTCAGAGCCATTTGAACCATTTGCCGCGCCGGATTAGCCGAGCGGTCAGAGGTGCTGCAGTCATGGACTGTGCGGCTGGTCCCGGCGGAGGTTCGAGTCCTCCCTCGGGCATGGGTGTGTGTGTTTGTCCTTAGGATAATTTAGGTTAAGTAATGTGTAAGCTTAGGGACTGACGACCTTAGCATCCTACACTCCGAGAAAAAAAGGTCTCAGATTCGATATCCTTTAAGAATTGGAAATTTTTAAACCCTATTAAAGACGATGTAGTTCTTAACGATCAATTGCAGATGCGTAATAAAAACGTCTTTCAAGGTTTAGAGCCGTTACATAGAATTGCCTAATTTTTTAATTTTTCCTCACAGAAGCGACGGGAATGTCGGTTCCCCTTATCCAACTGTCATTGTCACTTTTTACTTTATTTAAAACTACTGAGTTACTAATTTTGCAAATTTCGTATTGCCTATTATCTGGGTACTATATGTTACTAGTGTACACCTACAAATATGCAATTTTGCTCTTAACGCAGATATTTATAAGTTTGCCGTTTGGTTACTAGATGGCACTACTAATCCTCGTGTCCACCTCGTGGCAGCGTTCGCTTATAGGCCGTTTAGTTTTATGCCGTTTGCTGTGTATGTGCCGGTCTTACGCGGCTACAGCAATTAACTTGTGCCGCCACTTGAAACCATGGTTTTATCATTCTGTGATAATTGCCTGTCTTTTTTATTATGGTTTTTATTCATGACTCATGGAACACAAACATTTCATATGGCGAGAGCACTGTTCCTGAAATTTTAAAATTCGTATGTGATTTCATGTAAATACAGTATTCTAGTTTTGGTTGAGAATTTTTACTTATGTATCTATTTTATGTATGTTATCTATACCTTATATATTTTTCAATGTAACTTTTACCATTCTAACGAAGATAGTCTTAGAGCTATCAAAACCTGAACGAGAATGAGATTTTATCTCTGCAGAGTGTGCGCTGATATGAAACTTCCTAGCAGATTAAAACTGTGGTAGAGCACTTGCCCGCGAAAGGCAAAGTTACCGAGTTCGAGTCTCGGTCCGGTACGCAGTTTTAATCTGCCAGGAAAGTTTCACATCGAAGTCTGGTTAATGTGTTTTTCTTTTTAAAAATTGTGTGCAAGCGGTTGGTCGACTGTTACATTTTATATAATTCCTAAAATGATAGGCCGGTCGGTGTGGCCGAGCGGTTCTAGGCGCTACAGTCTGGAACCGCGCAACCGCTTCGGTCGCAGGTTCGAATCCTGCCTCGGGTATGGATGTGTGTGATGTCTTTAGGTTAGTTAGGTTTAAGTAGTTCTAAGTTCTAGGGGACTGATGACCTCAGATGTTAAGTCCCATAGTGCTCAGAGCCATTTGAACCTAAAATGATACAGTTAATTATCATTTCGGTATTTATCACAGTCTCGAAGATAGAAAATTTTACCTAAAAATCACAAAAAACGATTCCGGTATTTCCAAACCGATCTAGTATGGCAATAGATTAACTTTCAACATCATATGGGGCTATCACAAAAATTCAGCTCCTAAAAATCAAAATCAGTGTTTCATTTTATAATACTGGTTACTTTTATTTGACACTGAAACGTCTTAAAATTATTTTCCAGTGATAATTTGTTATGTGAGTGAGTGGAATTAATTTAAACAGTGATGAGGGACATATGAAAATTCGAAATGTCTTATTTTGCAAAGTTCTTTATGAAATCGAAACCATGGGAAAAATTCCGAGGAGAGCCACGAGTCGTGTGGCATATGAATGAGTGAGCATGGTATTGTAAAGGGCAGCCAGAAAAGAAATTACGAATGGAAGTTTGTTACTTAATTTTGGAATGATTTCATATTTTAGTTGGGTGGTAATTAAATCTAATGTAATAAACTGAAGTTTTCCTTGCGTAAAATTACATTCTGAATTGTTATTCGATAAGTCAGGATTCTGCAGCGAGAATTACATAGAAAGAATATTCTGACTCGTCATTCAGATCAACAGCCAGTCAGAACTAGGAACTTCTCGCTCTGAGGGAGGAGTGCTGTCTGTACGAGTACACTGTCTAGCGTAGTCGCTTCCGGACCACCGTACCAAACACATCCTGTTACAGCGCCGTTCGTGAATGGTGTGTAAAATGAAGAATTAGAGGCGTAATGTCGGTTCGGTTAGCGCTAATAGAAAGCAACTTGAGTGGGAAGCATTTTTGAGAACGTCTGGTAATTTTATGTGCTTCCGTGCGAAAGATAACCGGGTATTCTGGTCGAACTCAGAAAATTCGCGTGCCATGTTTCGCGTTCGTGACGCAGTAGTATGGCGAGCACTTCTACAAAGGAACGCCACTGAATAGACCAAATATTTAACTCGCTTAACGTTGTGGGGCAGTGACTGTACAGATTGTGAATAATATTCAGTCGAAATTGCAAAAATTCTGGCTCTGGCTACGTGTAGTACATCTTTATAATTGTAAACTTGCAGAGACAGTACTAGTGTAGACGTAAACACGGACTTGACAGCCATTTCACGAGTCTTGGAGGGTGTGGTTCAAAAGCTCTGAGCACTATAGGACGCAACTTCTGAGGTCATTAGTCCCCTAGAACTTAGAACTAGTCAAACCTAACTAACCTAAGGACATCACATACATCCATGCCCGAGGCAGGATTCGAACCTGCGACCGTAGCGGTCTCGCGGTTCCAGACTGCAGCGCCTAGAACCGGACGGCCACTTCGGCCGGCATCTTAGAGGGTATAAATAGTCAGTAGATACATTTTGCTACAAGAAGGTAGAACCCGTACGCCCCATGTTTATCACGTACTTCAGGGAACTGATTTTTGACTAGAGTAATGCGGCCTCTGTCTGGTAAATATTAGGTGGTGATTTCTTTAACGCTGCTTTGCACCGCTTATATAGTACCTGTTACGACAGAGTGAAGGAACAACGGACAGACAAGAAGCTCGTCGAGGTAAGTGGATTGAACTGTGTGACTATGATAACAATATGGAGAGAACCAAACTCCGTCGTGCTGCAGTATGTCAGGATAGTGAAAAATATTTTAAAGTGTTTCAAGACTTTCGTGTGTCAGGTCAACGAACTGTTTTACATTATGTTTTGCGGACCCTTAACTCGAAATTAAAATGTAGTTCTTAGGTCGTAGTTGAGAAGTGCGCGGCTCGTGTTCATTCAGTTTATTGTTTGTCATCTTCTCTTCTTCCATTTACTGGCGTCACTAATTTCCTGCCTTACCTGCCCGCGAGTGGCAGCAGCAGCGCTTATCGATAAGTTCTCTGTCGTACTATCTCTGGAGCGACCGATAGTATTTCCAGGTCGTCGTCTGTCGAGAGATTAGTTGCGGACGGACCAGCAGTGGAGTCAGTCGGGGGACGGACCAGCAGTGAAGTCGGGGACGGAGCGCCAGTGAGGTGCGGATAGCCAGTGGTCGCCGACCGCCGGCGAAACACATGATCTGTCCAACGGAAGGAGATTTGAGCAGGAGGTCCGTTGGTTGGTCGTTCGGTTGGTCGTCTCATCGGGTGACGTGTATTTGGTCTTTTGACCGTTTCTGGGACTCGTCAGTTGGTCATCTTGCCAGATGCGGGTCGGTCCCTTCCTTGTGCAGATGTCGTGGCCAATAGGGTCGTGGCCAATGGGCAAGCGTTACCTCTGCATGGTTGGGTCCGAGCCAGTGTGCCCAAGTCGCCGTGTCTCCGAGTTCCGAACGGACATGGAGTTGAGTCGGACGAGTCTTGGCCATCCGAAGCTGACTGCAGCTCCAACTCGACTAAACTCCATGTCCGTTCGGAAGACACAGAGACGCGGCGATCAGGGCACACTGGCTCAGACACAACCATGCTGAGGTAACTCTTGCCCACTGGCCACGACATCTCCGCACAAGGAAGGAACCGACCCACATCCGGCAAGATCACCAAATGGCGAGGCCCAGAAACAGTCAAAAGATCAAATACACGTCGCCCGATGAGACGACCAACCGAACGACCAACCAACGGTCGTCCAGCTCCAATCTCCTTCCGTCGGACATATCATGTGTGTCGCTAGAGGTCAGCGAGCACTGGCTGATCGCACCTCACTGGCGCTCCGTCCCCGCCTTCACTGCTGGTCCGTCCCCAGACTGATTCCACTGATGGTCTGTCCGGAACTAAACTCTCGACAGATGACGACCTGGAAATACTATCGGTCGCTCCAGAGATAGTACGACAGAGAACTTATCGATAAGCGCTGCTGCTGCCACTCGCGGGCAGATAAGGCAGGAAATTAGTGACGCCAGTAAATGGAATAAGAAAACGAGGCGACAGTACGTCATAGAAGACAACGAACAATAAACAGAGTGAACACGAGCTGTGCGTGGCTCAGTAGAATTATCTTTTCATGAGTTCAATAGAACGGGGCGTTAAATATTGTCGACGTACCGCTGTGCCGTGTAGGTGCGTGGATGACAGTGAAATTGGTCCTGCTCTGAATGAAATGGCGCCGATGCCCATAACTCATGATAGTCCCGCCATACGGCAAGCAACAGTCGGGTCGGTATCCGATCGCTATTTGGGGCTCCTCCAGACACGTCTTCGCTAGTCATTAGGGCTCAGTTGGAAGCGAGACTCATCACTGGAGACAATTCTAGCCCAGTCAATAAGATTCCAGGCCGAATGTGCCCGACACGACCGAATGTGCCCGACAAACGGGCTCGTTAGAGCGTGTGCAACCATACCATGGGATGTCCTGCTAAAAACTGTGGACAACTTTCACAGACGACTGACGTTATGCATAGATGCAAATGGGGATAATTTTGAACAATTTCTTCGTCGCTAAATTTATTAATTTAACGCCCCAAATTGTGAGAGGCAAGGGGACTCACACTAATGAAGCACTGCAACATGTGAGAGGCAAGGGGACTCATACTAATGTAGCACCCCAACATGTGAGAGGCAAGGGGACTCATACTAATGTAGCACTCCAACATGTGAGAGACAAGGGGACTCACACTAATGTAGCACCACAACATGTGAGAGCCAAAGGGACTCACACTAATGAGGTACCCAAACATGTGGGAGGCAAGGGGACTCACACTAATGTAGCACCCCAACATGTGAGAGGCAAGGGGACTCACACTAATGTAGCACCCCGACATGTGAGAGGCAAGGGGACTCACACTAATGTAGCACCCCAACATGTGAGAGGCAAGGGGACTCACACTAATGTAGCACTCCAACATGTGAGAGGCAAAGAGACTCACACTAATGTAGCACCCCAAGATGTGAGAGGCAACAGGACTCACACTAATGTAGCACCCCAACATGTGAGAGGCAAGGGGACTCACACTAATATAGCACCCCAACATGTGAGAGGCAAGGGGACTCACACTAATGTAGCACCCCAATATGTGAGAGGCGAGGGTACTCACACTAATGTAGCACCCCAACATGTGAGAGGCAAGGGGACTCACACTAATGTAGCACCCCAACATGTGAGAGGCAAGGGGACTCACACTAATGTAGCACCCCAACATGTGAGAGGCAATGGGACTCACACTAATGTAGCACCCCAACATGTGAGAGGCAAGGGTACTCACACTAATGTAGCACCCCAAGATGTGAGAGGCAAGGGGACTCACACTAATGTAGCACTCCAACATGTGAGAGGCAAGGGGACTCATACTAATGAAGCACCCCAACATGTGAGAGGCAAGGGGACTCACACTAATGAGGTACCCAAACATGTGAGAGGCAAGGGGACTCACACTAATGTAGCACCCCAATATGTGAGAGGCGAGGGTACTCACTCTAATGTAGCACCCCAACATGTGAGAGGCAAGGGGACTCACACTAATGTAGCACCCCAACATGTGAGAGGCAAGGGGACTCACACTATTGTAGCACCACAACATGTGAGAGGCAAGGGGACTCACACTAATGAAGCACCCCAACATGTGAGAGGCAAGGGGACTTACACTACTGTAGCACCCCAACATGTGAGAGACAAGGGTACTCACACTAATGTAGCACCCCAACATGTGAGAGGCAAGGGCACTCACACTAATGAAGCACCTCAACATGTGAGAGGCAAGGGGACTCACACTAATGTAGCACCCAACATGTGAGAGGCAAGGGGACTCACACTATTGTAGCACCCCAACATGTGAGAGGCAAGGGTACTCACACTAATGTAGCACCCCAACATGTGAGAGGCAAGGGGACTCACACTAATGTACCACTCCAACATGTGAGAGGCAAGGGGACTTATACTAATGTAGCACCCCAACATGTGAGAGGCAAGGGGACTCACACTAATGAGGTACCCAAACATGTGAGAGGCAAGGGGACTCACACTAATGTAGCACCCCAACATGTGAGAGGCAAGGGGACTCACACTAATGTACCACTCCAACATGTGAGAGGCAAGGGGACTTATACTAATGTAGCACCCCAACATGTGAGAGGCAAGGGGACTCACACTAATGAGGTACCCAAACATGTGAGAGGCAAGGGGACTCACACTAATGTAGCACCCCAACATGTGAGAGGCCATTGGACTCACACTAATGTAGCACTCCAACATGTGAGAGGCAAGGGGACTCACACTAATGTAGCACCCCAACATGTGAGAGGCAAGCGGACTCACACTAATGTAGCACCCCAACATGTGAGAGGCAAGGGGACTCACACTAATGAGGTACCCAAACATGTGAGAGGCAAGGGGACTCACACTAATGTAGCACCCCAACATGTGAGAGGCAAGGGGACTCACACTAATGAGCTACCCAAACATGTGAGAGGCAAGGGGAGTCACACTAATGTAGCACCCCAACATGTGAGAGGCAAGGGGACTCATACTAATGTAGCACCCCAACATGTGAGAGGCAAGGGGACTCACACTAATGAGGTACCCAAACATGTGAGAGGCAAGGGTACTCACACTAATGTAGCACCCCAACATGTGAGAGGCCATGGAACTCACACTAATGTAGCACCCCAACATGTGAGAGGCAAGGGTACTCACACTAATGAGGTACCCAAACATGTGAGAGGCAAGGGGACTCACCCTAATGTAGCACCCCAAAATGTGAGAGGCCATGGGACTCACACTAATGTAGGACCCCAACATGTGAGAGGCAAGGGTACTCACACTAATGTAGCACCGCAACATGTGAGAGGCAAGGGGACTCACACTAATGTAGCACCCCAACATGTGAGAGGCAAGGGGACTCACGCTAATGAAGCACCTCAACATGTGAGAGGCAAGGGGACTTACACTAATGTAGCACCCCAACATGTGAGAGGCAAGGGACTGACACTAATGAAGCACCCCAACATGTGAGAGGGAAGGGGACTTACACTAATGTAGCACCCCAACATGTGAGAGACAAGGGTACTCATACTAATGTAGCACCCCAACATGTGAGAGGCAAGGGGACTCACACTAATGAGGTACCCAAACATGTGAGAGGCAAGTGGACTCACACTAATGTCGCACCCCAACATGTGAGAGGCAAGGGGACTCACACTAATGAAGCACCCCAACATGTGAGAGGCAGGGGGACTCACACTAATGTAGCACCCCAACATGTGAGAGGCAAGGGGACTCATACTAATGTAGCACTCCAACATGTGAGAGGCAAGGGGACTCACACTAATGTAGCACCCTGTGGGAACATCATTCTACTACGTACATGTCGTTGCTCCTGGGTAACGCTAAATGTAGTATACAGTACATTTTGTACAAAAATATCTTACTTTGGCTTAAAAAAAGCATAGGTGCTTATTTTTTATTGATTTGATGCCTCGCTTAATTCTAAATAAATCAGAGATCATGTGTAGTATCACTTGATGTCCCTCTTTGAACTTACGAACTTGTCTTACCCACTATATTTTCCTGATGTATAGTTTTCCAGATAATCTCATCCGAAACGTCAGGTGGACCACCCTGTATCTGAACATCAATTCGTGACCAGTTTGAGTAACTCCTTCGTTGAATGCCTTTTTCTTCTTTTTGAAGTGTATTTTAAGCACTACATTTAAAAAACTGTGATTATTTCGGTACATGATATGAGCGATAAGAATTTTAAATTCCCTTACAAATAATCACAAAGCAAGTAAGTAAACACGTGGGCACTGGGGTTATCTGATTAGACTGATAAAATTATCGAACATTGCATGGTGAAAAGATTTTACGAAGTGAGGATGAACACAAAATAATTTATTTATTATTGCTAGTTTGTTTTAAAGTAGTTGCATTTTGTGTGCATTTCATTCAAAAAGTGACAATGAAACGGCGATCTATACGTATATTTTAATCGATTTAGCGTCGTCGGAAATGTATTTAGATTTAGTGAAGGCTTGTCAGGATCTATCTTTCATTATGAACATTTGAGAAGTTTAGTACGAATTCAGACGTGCAGTGTTACGTATGCTGGAGACGCAAGACACTGTGCCCACTCTCCAGCGCGAGACTGAATGGAGCCTGGTGCGATTCCAGGCGGTGAAGGAAGTACACTGGAGGCGAACCGCAGGGTACAGATTCGGAAGGATAATGAGCAGAGAAGCTCACATGGATATACAGAGTGACAACTATTGAACTATATGAAAGAAAACGCAAATTAGTTATGAACTACGGCAGGCGCACATTTAATTCAACATGTAAATATCACTACAGATATTCAGATTTTGGTTATGACATTTTCGATGTCTCTGGCATCATTGACGATGATGTGGCGCAGGCGAATAGAGAAATTCTGCATGACGCGCCGAACTGCAGAAACACCGATGCTGTCGATGGCCTCCTGAATGGGTTGTTTTCAGCTCAGCAATGGTTTTGGGGTTATTGTTGTACCCCTTGTCTTTAATACAGCCCCACAAAAAGGAGTCGCAGGTGTTCCAGCGAATACGGCGACCAATCGGGCCCATGCCGGTGGCATCTGTGTACTCCAGAGCCAGAATGCTGTCCCCAAAGTGCTCCTTCAGGATATCAAACACTCTCAAACACTCTCATGCTTCGATGGAGTCGTACTCCGTCTGGCATGAACCACATCTTGTGGGAATCAGAAATAATGGGGATAAAATCATCTTCCACAACCGTCAAAATATCGCCATCAAAAAACTCACCGATTATTCCGAGATAGTACATTGCACCACACAGTAATCCGTTGAGCGTGAAGAGATTTGTCGATCAAGAAATGCGCATTCTCAGTCTCCAAAATGCGCCAATTTTGCTTATCGACCAACCCATGCAAATGAAAGAGGGCTTCATCGCTAAATCGTGGGCATGCGCATACTAATTCCCAGCATGCCCCGCGGCCAACCGCGCACTTTGAAAGTCCTTACGCTAACCGTTCGGAAGTTATGACGATTTTGTTTCATATATTTCAATAATTGTCATACTGTATTTCCGGAGATTCATGGTGTTTGTACTACAAGGTACTTGTGAATTCATCGTGCCTGTACAGTATAATGCAGAGCACAACATGCTGGGATGAGCCCACAATCTGGAAAGGTGTTCAAAGTGGCCCCACGGTCTCTTAAGAATAAGCGAACATGATACAGCAACTAATGGCGGACATGTTCAAATGTGCCATCCTGCAAACGAATAGCATCACAGGCGCCTGGGACACGTTGTTCCTGTGTGTGCGCGTTCAGGATGGACTCCGCATACACGACGTTTTCCA
This sequence comes from Schistocerca piceifrons, assembly GCF_021461385.2. Taxonomy (NCBI): domain Eukaryota; kingdom Metazoa; phylum Arthropoda; class Insecta; order Orthoptera; family Acrididae; genus Schistocerca; species Schistocerca piceifrons. The sequence continues at coordinate 43,986,805 of NC_060144.1, read as the reverse complement.
GATGCCCCTACCGGTAGAAATCTAAAGGACTGAGGTTCGGTGGACAGGCGGCCCATGCGACTGGCCCATACCGTTTGATCCACTGGGTGGTGTACATGTTGGCCAAATGCCTCCAGGTGGAAATCCGGAAATGAGCCCAAGCACCGCCATGTAGTGGCCGCGTCGCCCTTATTTCCGCCAGACGCGCGCCTAAAGCAGGGTAAGCAGGAGGTGCAGATATGATTCGCCTGTGAAGAGCTGTATAACGATCGCTGGTCCCACGAGGCGGTCTGTGTTAAGTACCGGGAACACCCATCTTCCATGGTTACCCACTGATGCAAACGAGCCCATCTCACAAAAGCTCAAACATTCTATGCTCCAGTTGCTGTTGACGTGGATACTTTTCTCGGTAGGCCGTGTTGCCGCAAGGCCGTTGCCATTTGCCAGCCCCTATATAAAGAGCATGTTGACCTGTTCCCCGCTAGCACGTCGGGTCACCGCCTCCCAGCGCCGCACCACGCGGCGCATGCGCACACCGGAGGCTGTCAGCAACAGCAGTGAGGCGGATGGGGCGCTCCCTTGTACCGACTTGCTTGTGCGCCGTCGTGGGCGACATCAGTGACTGTCCGCTTGAGTGCGGAGCCGAAACACTTCAGACACGACATCCCCACCTGCTCGGTCTGTTCTTTTTCGAATCTTTGAAACCTACTCTGTCAAAGACCGTACATTTCCACCTTCAAGCTGATGACCCTCCCTCGCAAAGCGTTTTCAGCCACATGCCTATTTGAACTTTCTTGCCACTTATCCACTCAGAAATTCTGCAGTTTGTTCTCATGTAGTTAAACATCTACGTATATCCTATCTGAAACCTTCTGGTGCCTCACATGTCTTCCATGTATACAAGTTTACTTCGTTATGCTTAAGCCAAATGCTGCAGTGGCTGAACTGTGCTCAGTATAACAGTGTACCAGGCGGTGTCCCCATCATTCCTTTCCCCAGTCCATGTTCACCTACAGTTTTCGTACTAGCGAATTCCTGTATTCCATCAAATTTAATTTTTCGCCTCCATAAGGTTTTATAATAATCGTATTAGGTCCAGTGACAATTCCAGGTTTCTAATAGGATTCTACAGTAATATTCTTTAGTCTTCTAGAAACTACAGAGCCATCTATATAAACCTGAACTACTTAATGAGTCATAACATTTGAACCAATATTGGTACATATTTGCAGTTTTGGGAGATGACAATACACGATTGGTAGATTACCTACATACATAACGAGTTCTCACAGAAAATGTTGGAAGTACTCATCATCAGCATTGACGGACAACTGTACTCGTTTCACTATATTCCGCGACCTTGTGTAAATTGCATCCTCGCCATTGTAGCTTATTTCGCATGTAATGGCCGCACAGACCTCAAATGGCTCTAAGCACTATAAGACAACATCGGAGGTCATCAGTAGTTCTAAGTCTAGGGGACTCAGAACTACTTATGCCTAACCAACCTAAGGACATCACACACATCCATGCCCGAGGCAGGATTCGAACCTGCGACAGTAGCCGGACTGAAGCGCCTAGAACCGCTCGGCCACAGCGGCCGACTGCTTCACAGAGCTCTGCTGTTGTACTTGGTCTATGCTTGTACACTCGTCTCTTAAAATACCGTCATAAGAAAAATTCGGGGTGTGTTGGGTCAGGTATTTGGGAGGACAGAAATGTTTTGAGATTATTCGGTCATCAAATAAACTGGTCACAAATTGCATGGAAATGTTAGACGTGCGACACGTGTCTCCGTCTTGTTGACAATAACCAGGTGCTCCAGAAATGTACTAAAGACTCCCGTACAAACTGTAGTGCTTACGATCTTATCAAAGGGGCCAACACTCCTGGAAGGGGACCTTCCGCACCATGCTCCAACCTTTTCATCTTGGAGTGGAATTCCATGGATGATGGGATTTACACCTGACTACTATCTGTTGTTTTGTGTGTTGATGTAACGCGACAGATGGAACCATGTCCGATCTGTAAACCAAGTTATGCAGACAATGTCCGGATGTTGAATGAGAATCCCCTGAAACCATCGACAGTTATGCTTTCTTTCATCATGATCTGTTTCTTCGAAAGCTTGCGTCATGTGCACTCTGTATCGTCGCAATGCCGATTTCTTCGCTGCTCTCTGACATGTGGCATATGAAATGTATGTCCCCTGGCTCAATCAACGAAAACATTTCCTTGGTGAGTTTTCCAAGCCTCCTCAAACATTATCAACAACTTCTGCAGTCAGTGATGGTCTATGTTGATCACTGTGGCTGTTTAGTAAACCAGTTGTCTCCAGCTTCCTTACAGTCGCTGACACTGTTGCCTTTGTTGAAACATCGCGCACATTGAATTCTCTCTGGAATGCTCCTCGTGCTGTAACCAATGAGTCTGTCTTGCAGTATGTTTTCACAATAAAAACCCACTCTCGAGGTTTCTGTTAGATAAAGAAAGCGTACGAATCACTAATTTGCTAGGTGTTATCACGTGACCCGAACTGCACACTCACAGACTTCACAAACGGCGACCATCGAGGAAGCGAAGGAATTACCACAACTGGAGCAAGCTCGGCATTGTGCTGGACAAGGACGTCCTGTACAGGAACAACAGTCAGCTTGCCAACTAAGGGCGGTGCTTCTGATTCTCCCATATCTCCTCAGACCATTAAAACAACTTTCTACAAGCTCTCGGAGGGAAATTATGTCCAACTGAAGTCGTCCAGGTTTATATGGATCGCCCTGTATACCGTAATATCGTATAAGTGCATGGTTTTCTGTTCCTGCATTAAGATGCAACTCTGAGCAATACAACGCGTCTTTGTGACATTGAATAAGATGGTTTAGCACAGGTCGCAAGGGTGTAAGAAACCAAAATAATCAGTGATTACCTGTTTCTACGCAGGTAAGAGAAAGCGACTAGTCTTTAAGAATAAGCAATTACTAGTCAGAATCTCCATATTTACTTAAAATTGGCATGTTCTTCGGTGTGAATAGCGTATGTGAATTCCATCTAGTTTCTGCAAGGTACGACTTTGTTTTGTTTCGGAAGGTTTGTTAGTCCTATCAAATGTTCCAAATTTACGGGATGTCAATCGCTGATAGGCGCTACACGTGTAAACACTCAGCCTTGATGCCTGGGATAACTGTTCACCGAACTGGTGGAACGGGACTAGACTTCAGAATAACCCTGAAATAGTATCATGGCAGCGATCACTTCCTGAGTATCCACCAGTTTCTAGGATCAAAGTGGTACTGTATTCTCGTTTTATAAAAATTCGTCAGGTCACGCGCGAGCTCACATTACACTTTTTGGAAGAACTCTCACTTACTTTAATTTTCTGCCCATTGACAGTAACAAAAAAACAACATGAGTTCCGCAAGTAGGCATTTCGGTCGTTCCTATCATACACTTGTCCATATTCGTAACATATAAGTGAATGTTTGCTAAAGGTCGGAATACGCGCACTCCGGACGACCAAGGAACATACGAGGTTCCTCCGCCACCACCGATATTTATTACAGAGAACAAGTCTATAGTTGTACCGTTCCAGCACCAGCGTCGTGACTAGAACAGGACGAAAGCCTTCTCCCTTGGCCAGAGGAAGGAAGGAAGGAAGGAAGATTGGGCTTAACGCCCCGTCGACATCGAGGTCATTGGAGACCGATCGCAAACGTCAAGGATGAGGAAGGAAACTGGTCGTGCCCTTTCAAAGGAATTATCCTGACATTTGCCTGGAGTGATTTAGGGAAATCACAGAAAACCTACAACTGCATGCCGGACGCAGGTTTGGAAGGTAGTCCTCCCGCATGCGAGTCCAGTGTGCTAATCACTGCGCAGTGTCGCCCGGTTTGGACCGAGGAGAAACAGTTGGTATTGTATCAGTAATTTGGAATTTGCGGAAAGTTGCTGGCCAGCTTTGATAGCAGTTTGCGTAAACAACTTGGTGGTCCCGTGGGACTGGCTCCACTAAGTTCCGAGATTCGTGCACGTGCGTCTGTGTGTGGGCTGCGGCCGAGTGCGATATGTGGAAAACGTCATACCGGGAGCAGGGGAGCCGAGTCTACTTCTCACGTGTCTGCTGATAACCGTGCCAGAATAAAGCACAGACACACACACACACACACACTGGTGAGCCGGAACAATACCACTAAAAGACTGTACGTTGTCCGGCTGCTCTCCGGGCACGTGAAGCGGTAGGGGAAGTCTAAGGCGCAGGCAAATGAGAAAGATGGAAAAACTACTAAGTGAAATGGGTATTTCAAAAGTAATCACCGTAACTGTCAATACACGTATCACACTGTGACACAAGACCTCTAGAGCCCTCATGGAAAACGCTTGCGGTTGCCTACGGAACCCTGATAGTACCTGGGCATGCACCTCTTCGTTAGAAGCAAATTTATCTTCACGAATTTCTTTCTTCAGGGAAATCGCATGGAGCGAGATCGCGACTGTATGGAGGATGTGTAAGGAAACCACTGCAGCGTAACCGAAACAACCTTGTCAACAGTTGCTCGCTGACTTACTGCAACAAGACGCCACAGTTGACCCATAGCGGTACGGGCACACTTTGCATAAATTGAAGCGCGCCATCAACTCCGACCGCCCAGAAACGTTCACGGACGGCACCATTCTTTTGTAAATAATGTTCCAAAGATTGTATCGAATACGCTACAAATGTTTCGATGGGAAGCCCTTACCCGTCCTCTGTACAATAGCGATCTGTCCCACGTAATTTCCATGTTTTTCGAGCTCCGACGAATAACATTAGTGGCCACTGATTTGCTTCACACGAAGAGGTGCACGGCTTGATACAAGCATCGTTCCACAGACAACCGCAAACCTTTTTCCACGAAGGTATTTGTCGTCTTATCTCACAGTGCGATAAATGTCTTAAAAGTTATGGCGATTATTTTTGTAATAATAACCATTTGACTCACTTTTTTCCATCTATCTCGTTTTCATTTCACTACTCCTTATGTAGAAGCGTAGAAGAGACAAATAGGAAATAATTCTACCGATTACATGCGTCGCGGCCAGGAAAACAACTGACCTAAGCAACGCCGACAGAAGGTAGAGACTTTTATGGACCTGCGCCTGGGAACGAGGATATCTGAAACAGCGAAGGTGATCTGCTGTTTGTCTGGCTGCTGTCGTGTTCATCTACAAATCTATGGAAAGTGGTCGAAGGATGGCAGTAGATGAAAAGTGCCGGTCCTAGCTCACGCCAGGACTGACCCGTGTTACCCAGTTACCAGTACTACTATAATTAGCCACTTACTGCTATAATTCCAATTCATTAATTTTTATTTAAAAAAATATATTTTATATTAACATACTCAGAAAATTAATAAAAATGAATATTTTATTTGTCACATTCCTTAGTATAAATTAACTTATTTTTCTTGTGAAAGGTCTACATAAATAAATAACTTTAATATTTTTTTATAAAGGGTGAGTATAAGTAAACAAATAGAATGAACTATGATGAACATAAATAAGTAAATGAATTTATTATCAAAAAGTACTAAATTTTCACACAGTCAGTATCAGATCATGAAATTCATTGTTTCAAATTCTAAATTTCTTCATACCCTTATATTTCAGTTTCATCTGCTCTTTTTCAATTAACTGAAAATCCCAATCAGTAAATAAATTATAATATCTATCTGGTAGAATAATCTTAAACTCATTGATAAGCTCCATACAATATTTTTCTCCATATCTGGTATCTAAATATTATTATACAGTAATATTATATAGAACACTTCCTCTAACTCACTTAGTTTTTAATCTCTTGAGACACTGGAATTGTTGAGCTTCTTGATTAGGCTTTATTTATACAGAAAAAATTATTAGATTTTTTTACAATTTGTGATGCCCATAATGTAATGTATCTAGTTACTTTCCAAACCATATCTTTTGCCATCATGAGGACTCAGTGCTTTTTTTTTTATTTCAACTGTATAGACTTCTTGTTTTCCACTTCGAAATATATAAATTCTCTGTTGTGAAACAGATAATCTTTATAATCTTCTAAACTTATTCTATTTTTGACAATATATTTTGTGACTTCTTTGGATTTTTCTGTGTTTTATCACTAAGTTTGTAAGCTTACATTTTTGTTCTCAAACTGCAAACTCCTTCCATTACTTTTTCATTGCATTCATCTTTAATTTTTCCTAAGACTTTCTTGTTTACTTGTGCAGCAGCATAAATAAAATTTCAGGATAATCACTACTATCAAATTTAACAATCATCATTTTCATGATTTCATAACAATCTTCAGTTTTTATATTGTAGATACAACTGTCTACACCTTGATAACACAACTCAATATCTTCACCATATTTCGTTTTCATTATTCTGCAGGGAAAGTCATACATCAGTTCCTTAGATAAATTGAGTATATTCATACCAGTATAGATGGATTAGCAAAAAGATTTCCATTAGACAGTTCTTCCTTTGAAGTTTGGTTTAGCTATAAGTTTATCACATTTATCTCCATCTGACACGAATTTCATGTCAACACTATTTCTTAGGCTTTCCATTGTTTTCCCAAACATTGAATTATTCATCAATTTATAGAAATATTTTTAAAAATCATTTATGACTTCAGTTCTCATTTCTATATTTAAATCTATATACTTCTTCAACCAATTCGATTGTTTAAATTTTAAAACTTTATATATTTTTCTTATTTTCATTCCAAGAGACAGATACTGCTTAAGATTTCTACACTGAACTACTTAATTATTTTCGTCATTCAGAGTAATCAATAACTTGCTTACTTTAGTTCCTGGTAGAATTTTGTTTTCAGAAGCATCTTTATGTAAATCACGTAATTCTTTTCCATATTCTAAACCAACTTCAAAAATATATCCAATTTTAGCAGTAACTGGTACTTCCCTAATTTTTGTATGGTTAAAATTGTTTGGTTAATTCCATTCAAATCCATCATATGGTAAATATTGACTCTTAACACGTAAATTATCTGCATCTAAATATGATAGAAAATTTGATATCCTTTTACTATCAAAATCCTTCATATATTTATTGCTTTCATTAACATATCTTTTGCAACACTGTGATATTCCTCCTCTTATGCCCTTTTCAACCATTAGAATCATATCATAAACATGTAACAAATGAAGTGAAAATTTAGTCATTTTCAATATTGCACTCCAAGATAAACCTGGTGGTGCAAAACACCATGATGGATCTTAATAATAAGCTTTAATACAAGTTTTTCTAAAATATTCATGTATGTCAACCAATAACACTACATCAGTTATAAGATATAGATTATGATATTCATCAAGACATTTCATATTAAATATTTTCCACACAATTTTGCGTGTTTATAATCTGCATCACTTATTTCACAGTCTTCCTTTTGCTGCTAATTGCCTATCTTCAAATTTCTTCCAAGAACCCATGTAAACTTACGGTTATAAACCTTTTATGAGCACTAGATTGAATAATTCTTATGAGAAAAACTTTTTAATATTTTTTCATTTGATTCTCTTCCAAATTTTTTGAAACTTCGTCAGCTCATAAATTCATAAATTTAAATGCATCAGTAAATCTCATTCCAAAACTTTTTTTACTCTTACCAAAGCTGGTACACCTGTCTTCATTATTGATATTAAATCATTGTCTTTTTTCTCTTAACCAAGTTCTCTCACAAAGAGATGTGAATCATATCCTGACATACTATGTAAATAATTTGCAAAAAACTAGGATGTTTCAACTGCAAATCCAAATTATTACATCACAGATTTATAAATTTTCCATTTAACTGATCATGATGATCAAAGTCTTTATTTTTTGGTGAGTAATGATATTCATACAATGTACATTTTTTCCAACTTTTATGTCTTGATTATTCTCTATACCTGAATAGATTCTTTCAATTTCTTCTACTTCTTTTTTCTTAAATTCAAGAAATTTCTTATGCCAGGTTGGCCCTCTGTATTCAACAGGATTTTCATAATGTCCATTTATATCTTTGATATAATAATGCAATTAATTTATTCGTATTTTTGATATTTCATTGCACATGACTTTCCTGGGTTGTCGTGGCAATTCTCCATCTTTAATAACGTACATTCAGAATAACCTTAAATTTCAAATCGAACTTTTGGTGTATGGCGATAATTTTAAAAATGAATACATGAGCTTTCAGTTTTTAATGATTTGTAAACTAAGCATCTGGATGTGTGATTATCTAATTTTTCCTTAGTAGTAAACATAAATTGCAAAATAAATTTTGCTTTTTCGTTTTTAGTAATTTTAATCAAAACAAGTTTATTTACATTTGTTGTATAACAATAATGCGAATTACTTCAATCCTTGAAATAAAGGAGACTTCTCATGCTTCTCTCTCTTACATTTCGTAATGTTTAATGGATACATTTAATATTTTCCAGCTAATGAATAAACATTAACTGATAAAATAATTTTAATCCTCATTTTTGGAATATCATGAACCACTACAGGAATTTGTTAATTTTCAAATTTCTGATCGAGATAGAGGCTAACATTTTTATCTTTCATAAATCTTTCTGAATTTTTATCTACAGTATATAATGCACATTGTAGAGGCCACAGAAAACATTTCTGATCTTTTTTTTTTGCATTAATACATGCTTTATTTTTTTTTATTTTATCTAGTAATTCAAACTAAGATGATCTTCGGAATGGAGAATATCTGTTAACTACTAATTGAAAACCAATAATTATTTTTAATGACCATCCTAACCTAAAATTTGGGCAGCAACCTTAATTTTCTTAGTTATCTCTCTTTCATTTGTGACCCTATAGGTGTGTGTCTGGAATTGAAATTCCATAATATTACTCATTGGCTGCATTTGGTAGTGACAAAGGGTTAGTTATTTACTGTACATGATCAAGAAATGATTAGATTCAATTGAGTTTATATTATTTTCAAAATTTATAGTTTGTAATCTGTTTCGAAATGCAGTATCAACTACATAATCTCTACTTCCACCTCATGGTTTCTCAAATAAATCAATATAGAAAGGAAATAATATTTTATCATTAGTTCTGGTTTCTTGTTTATGAATTATGTTGTTAGAAAATGGAAATATTTTTTTCAAAGGTTTTTCTCCATTATTTTTGAAAATATCAACATCATTTTTAATTTTACGATCAGGTAGATCAGCTTCATGTAATTTGCTATATCCACTAAAATTATATCCTTTAGAATAATCAAGAAGTTGTACAATCCTGAAATTGTCCATTTTGGCCCCCTATCTCTATAAAATAAAATTTGTTAGGCCTGTAAAAAATAAATCCCACTTTTTACGACAACTGAGGTTTCTTATTTAATACACGCGTTTTTAAATATAAGTACAAGATGATTTTATTTTCTTATTTTTCATATACTCTTAAGTATAGTTTTTACATTTATTATTATGTTTATATGATGGATTAACATAGAAACAAACATTTTAATCTCTTGTTTTCCATCATTACTCATCGATAGTAATATTTTCGAATGCTCTGCACTCAGAATTTGTTGTAAATAATTTTTATAACAATAATTAGGAATATTTTTTCACATAGACAAGGAATTAGTTATGGTTGGGATAATGTTCATTTGCACATTATGCATACATCTTTCTATACCCATCTTTTGTATAGGTCTGTGAAGTAAAATTATCAGTTGACATCTCAGAATTACAATATTTACAAAATATGAATTTGTTAAAGACTGCTCTGTTGTTGAACCTGCTCCATTTATACAGAAAAAAATTATTAGGTTGGTGAAAAATTAAAAGTACCTTTTAATATATTTATGATATGCAATAATTTTGTACATTTAATACGTAATAAAAATTAATCAACTGTACCAGTTCTAACTACATTTTTGCAAGTTAATTATACTTATAAAAACTGTCCTACAAAAAATTCTAATCTCCATTAATTTATCTGAATGCAGAATTCATTCTAATAGGTTACCCTAGAAATTCTCTAGTTAGAACTCCTCATGATTCATATGTAAAATTATCATTGATCTACCACCATATAGAAGAGTTCATTAAGGAATATAAATGGTTTGCCTAATTACTTGTTGACTACATCATTTAATAAAACTTTTTACATAAACCTGTATTAGATATTGACTTTTGATGTCACAAAATTAATTGTGATCTTTGTGAATTTGTTGTATATATCACATTGCCTACAAATATTACAACTTCACCACTTTGTCTGATAAATCCAATCTATATTTTATATAACTTGTAATATAAATTTTAACCAATTAATTATTAATTATGAACATATATCATCACCTACCCATACCCACTTCTGATAAAAATATATAGAACTCCATTCATAATTAATTAAGTAATCCAATTTTTTAATGTCACATAGTGCTTTAGCTGATTCATTTAAAATAACTGTTGGTACAACTGGTGTAGATTTTGCTATAGTCATCTGTGGTGATATTTTTTTACCATATAAACTCTGAATACCATCAATATCTTGAATTAATTTGTATAATGGATCCATGACTGATTCATAAACATCTGAATGATTCTAATGACTGACCACATTCATGAACTAAAACTTCAAATAAATTTGTTTGATAATTTGATGTATTTTTAATGATTTCTATTTACCAAATATCATCTTTATCAATAAGTTTTGCTATAGGATCATTATTCATATTTGGAAAAAAAGGCATGACCTAACACATTTCGATTTCCATATACTCCCTTTAAACATCGATGACCAGATTTTTCACGTGTATGTACTAGTTTCTTACTTTTAATTAAAATATCAGGACTATTAAAATCATGAGCAATCCGAATATGAATATATTTTTGCTGTAAACAAAATACTGCCTGTGTTACTACATTTTTAATTGTCTCGTTTATTTTTCCATTTTATATTTTTCTTATTCAATTTATACATATTAGTTCTATACCTACTGAATGAATCTTGTACCTCACATCTAGTTCTGTTTATGAAATTTACTTAATTCACCAGTTATCTCAAGATTGTGTGTTAACTGAAATAATATTAATGATTCTCCCACTAAATCACCACTCACTTGAGTTATTTCAGTTGTTGGTGGAACATTCAAATTACCATAATTAAATCAATATTTTACTGCAGAATTTTTATCAACATCAATTACTATTTTCCCAAACAACACTAGCAGATCTAACTTCATCAATATACATTTAAAACGTTATAAGATTAGTTTTAACCAAAGTATCAATGATATTTACTAAAGAACCTGCACCTGTGTATCGTATCTATATAATTTTTATTAATAAAAATACAAAACTTACGAAAAATTTTCTCTTTAATCGAGCCAATTATAGATTTCCAACAACAAGAAGGAAAAGATTAATCCTTGGTTGCTAATCTTTTACAATTTACAAATTCAAGGAAGCAAATTATAGATCAAATTTTACAGAAAAATCATATTATAAAAATTTAGACAACAATTCATTCCCCATGTATCCTGAAACAAATTTTATTAATGGAGCTGTATTATATATGTTGTCATAAAATGTCACCAGCACACTAGGCAGCAGAGAGGTTGAGAGAAGATTGATAGCAAGCACAAGCAACACATGTAGGAGGAGAGCAGCCAATAAGTGACTTGACAAGCAATGCACTGGTAATGTCCTCGTGACCACAAGCATTAAGATCACCACTGTGGACCAGAGCCCAGTCATTCATCCAGTGAGTAAAAAAGATGAGTCATCAGTTACTGCCCAGTGCGAATGCAGTAACAGTTAGCCCTGCCTCTAGCTCAGAGTCAGTCGTACCTAGTGACCAGAGGAGTACGCTTAGCAGTGATGCAATGTGGACTTTTACAAAAGAGCATGTGCCTCAACACCTTTGCTATCTTAAGTAACTTCGTGTTCTTATGAGTAAAGGACCTTGCTAATACATACATGTAGTTTGCGTTATGCATGAGGATACTGGCCAAAAAACAGTATCCTCTCTTTCCTTCCCATGGAACAAGTCTACAATGACCACCCAAAGACAGCACAAAAATATACCCATTAATCACAAAATTAAAAAAGAAATTAGCAGAAGATTTTCATGACTGGTTTAAGGAAGAAGCTTTAGCAATTGGAAAACACAGAGAACATAAAACAATAATAAATAAGATGTATAAAGACAATATGTCTCAGTTAGAAAATATAAATAAAATTCATGAAGATGACATTCAAAAATTAAATTTACTAACTGATAGAGCAATGGGAAGTTTGCATGAAAGAAACGAAGAAACAAATACATTATTACCTCACGTAGTTCCTCAAACAGTTAATAAAAATTTTTAAGACCAACTTTTGTTCTTTTAATATTATTTGACAATAATTGTGAATATACTTGTTATGTAACTAGAACACTACTAAAAAATAACAAAAAAATTGAAGATAGATATCCAAACTGTGAATAAATATTCAGAAATAATTACGATGGTAATTCATTAAATTTATGTCAACAAGTGTAAGAAACACTACGAATTATTTGTTGGCATAATTATTTTGATATTTAAACTGATTACACACAAGAACAATTGATCATGACATAATTACACTTCATAAAAATTAGCTATATCCAGCTATATGCTTCTAATAACTTTTATACATGTTGGACATTTCAAATTATCCTTTAACCATTTATCAATATTCGTTTTATGAAAAATATGATTACAGCCTGTTTTTACAAAATGAAGATTTTCATTGTGTAAACATATATAACAATCATTCAGACTGCTCTATTCAAATATTTTTTGTATATATATTTCATATAGATTTTGATAGAAAATGTGTTCCAAATTAACTTATCTTAAATACTATTATAAAATCCTCAGATAACTATTGTTCAGTTGATATTACAGTTTAATTTATCATTAGATTCTCTTCAAATAAATTTTCAGGTATTGATTTATCTTCACAATTTGATCTGTATTGAAATTCTCTAATAAGGTATTTAGAAAATTTTAAAGTTATTCGTATATTTTCACAGTTTAATCATTCTTGAAAGTCTCATATAACAATTTCAAAATAATTTGGCAATACTCATACTGTAATCCAGTTTACTTTATCTTGGAATTCTCTCATAAAGTCTTCAGATAAATTTTCCTATAATTATATAAATCTCTATTTTACTTTATTCTGATAAACTCTTATAAATTAATCAGATACGTTTTCTTTAGATGATATAACAATTCAGTCGAATTTGTCTTATAATCCTCTGTTGAAATTTTTAGTCAATTTATATTGTGCTATAATCCTGCAATTTAATCTGTCTTGAAATTTTCTCACAAAATTAATATCTAATATAAGAATTGATATTATAGTCCATTTCCATTTATCTTGAAATTCTCTCATTAAATCTTTAGGTACTTCTGCTGATGTGATATAAATGTCCATTCTGTACCTTATACTTTGCTATTTTTAATATATTTAACAACTTTATTTCTATATGTTTCAGGCATTATATTTTATAATTTATAAAATTCTTCAAAGATAAATTTCCAAAATTACAATTTATTTCTATGGCAAGTTTTTCCTTTCTGGATTATCAAGTCTTTAATTCCTGATTCTTTTGTTTTATCTTTTAATTCTTTTACAATATATTTTTACCACATTTTTGTTGTTATTCATTTCATTATTAATGTTATAATTATTATTGAAATAAGTAAGTTGTTGATTTCTAACTTTACAATTACCTTTCAATTCATCACTTTCAGACTCTTTAGAATCGTCATTTATTAAGAAACAAACTATATTAGAATCATAATAAAAAGTATGTTAATAATTATTAACCTACAATGATTTAGATTTTATATTTGTAATGGAATTTCAGAATCAGGCTATCTTGACAGTGAAAAATTAAATAGAATTAAATATAATTTTGACAATCCTCTCAAAATCTGTAATTTAAATATATTGAAATAAAGTTAAAAATGAGTACATAAATAAAATGCATGAAAAATTGGAGCATAACCAGCAGTTACCCAACTATACAGGTTTTTTAATTTAAAAACAAAAGTCGAATGAAATTTATTTATAAATAAATGGAAACAAGTGCAAGTACATCTAATGCAGTTGTTGCTAGTACAGAAACATCTAAGATTAATATTTTTGAATTTATTCAAAAGTATAATTATCAATTAAATCTAGGTTCTTCATTTATGGATACTAGGATTCCACTATTAGAATAGAAAAACGTATTGATTACTAAAGAAATTTTGTGTTTTATTCATTATGAAATTGCAGATAGTACAAGTACACATCCTCGATATGACAAGGAAATTAATGGTCTTTTGTAAAAAATAATTCAAAATTGCAATCTACGATATATTGAATTAAAACATCACGATTGTTTATTTTTAGAATAAGAATATATTTAAAACTAGGGCAATCAATTAACTCCTAATAATCTTGTTGAAAAGAAATGGAATTTATTATGTGTTGTAAATTATAATGAACCTGCAATTTGTTTAAGAGATACGGTGAACATTGAGTTTAGAGACAATTGTCTTACCTTGCAAACAATATATTTGATTATCTACAGCATAGAGCATCTGTTGAAGAAGATAAATCTAAACAATTTAATATAGATTACCAAAATAAAATAAAAATAGAAGAGGGAAAAAACAATAACTTACTATACAATTAGAAGAGGAAAAGTCTAAAAATATTATATTAAATGAAATAAATAAAAAATTTTGAAAACGGAAAAGAATGATATTGTCCATCTAGTGACTATAAAACAAAACCGTAAAGCGCATTTCTATAAAGTTGATGGAACAACAACCAAGTTAATCAAACCTAGACCATCTACATACATTATTGGTGAACATCTAGACAATAAATTAGAATACTACTCCATCAGAGACTGTTAATTATCATACTACCAAAGAGTAATTTCAATCAGCTTTGAAATCACATAGAAAGGATGAAAGTAAAGAATTGTGTATGAACTTTAGTAATATACAATATTACTCAGATATTTGTATTATAGACAAAGTGATTTATTGTCTAAATAACAGAAAAGTAATGATTATGAAGTTAGAGATAAAATATTTATCAACATATTACTACCTCCTCAAGAAATAGAACTATTAAAAATTTCTCAAGATCTCACAACTAAACTAACCAACAACATAACTGATAAAATTGTGTTAGTTCATCTGACAAGAGAGTTATTTTGGAGATCTATGGAGAATATCCTGATAAAAATCATATAATTACACAAACACTAGAAAATCTTCTGGAATCAAAAGGATACAAAATTAATGTAAAAATAAATAGGTGGAAAGACACAAAGAATATTATAAAGTGATCTAATCCAAATTCAGACATAAATCTTAAGTAGTGTAGCAAGTTACAATTGTTTTTAAAGTACTGTATTCATAATATTTAATTTGCTTCATTTCAGGAGTCACAATCCCTACCCATCGATTGGTAATACCATAATGAATAAAACATAAACTTCGAACATGCTAATTAAGTATTTCTCAAGCTAAATAAATTTTCAGTTACTTTTCCAGAATTAAATTTTATATAACATTCATAATAATTTTTGTATACATCTAATACACCAATTATATTAAAACTGTGAAATTCAGTCAATGCAAATTTAAAACCCTCAAATGATTCTGACATTAAATCGCTTTGTCGACCTTTATTGTAGTATCTAAATAAACTCTATCTTCTTTAATAACCGAATTAGTAGAATGAATAGTATAATCCACACATGACAACTTTGAAGTTTCAATAGCGCCTTGCATTTATATATACAATTTTTCATAATGAAATATTGTCTTTAGTACCTAAATGTTGTATGTACAATGAAAGTCTTCCCATTAAACATTTAATTATTCAATTTTCTGTTTAAAAACTTTTCCAACAAGATATACAGTGGGTTTTCTGTAATTCCTACTCTAAAAAATTTCCGTTTCGTTCTTCACCATTTAAATCTCATAATTCGTATGTTATTGATTTAGAATGTATAACAGTTTCACTTTCGAAAATATCTGTTGACCAATTGGTTGCTTAACCTTTCTCAAAAATTCCTTTTACTTTACTAACTCAATTTTATCACCTTTTTTATATTTCTGTTTATCATTACATCTTAATGTCACCTATGTGATAGGTCTAAATTCTTTCAGTAACTTCTATCAGATTCAGTTTTATAGTTGAATGTTTTGTGCTGTTATATTCATCAACTAATATCTAGTTAAGTATATTTATAATTTTCTTCTAAGTCAAATTTTTTCCACATCTTTTAAGTATTCTGTTAAATGTTTCAACAACAGAGGCTTTTAATTTTGTGAAAGTTGAATAATGATAAATATTATATTTTTCCTCAATTTTTTAAAATCTTTATTACGAAATTGTTTACCATTATCTGTTTGAAAATTTCTTTGGATTTCTGTCTCTAAATATTTTTTCAAAAGCACCAATTGCATTTTTACCTGTTTAACTTTATCTGGAATAGCCCAAGCAAATTTTGAAAAAACATCTATAACAGCTATTAAATTTTTATGGCCCTTATTTATTTGTGAATTTACTTTCAGATTACCTGAATCTATTTCAACAAAATCAGTGTGCCATAAATCATCAAGAACAAGACCAATTCTTCTTGTAAAATTTTTTCTCATTAGTTAATGTAAATTATTAATTATTGCTTTGTGAATATTTGAAGGGGTGAGCTAATCACTCACTCCTTCACCAACAATGCTTTTTAATGAATTTACTCTTTTTACTTTTAGAAATTAAAGAAAGACCTTGAATTCCTTGTCTTCCATTCTTAGTTCTTACTCTGTGAGTGTTTTATTTTTGAATAATTTCTTTAAACTTCATCACTAAATTTGAATGTTTTGGAGAACTGAGTGCGAAGCACAATTCTCCATTCATACAGATGAAAAATTTAATAAAGCTTAAATTATGTAACCAAATATAGCTAATTTTACATCAGGTGGAAAAGGTTTTACTTTATCCTTCAATCTTACAGTTAGAAAATTGATTTGTGTACAATTACTTATTTTATATATTTTATCAACTTCACTTATTGTAATATGAAAATCATCAAATGCCAAATCTCTGATTATATTCTTACCAACAATAATTCTCTTAAGTATGAAACCATATCCAAAATTGGGTACTTTTGTTCAACTCCAGATATAAATTCAATTGTTAATTCAATTGTTAATCAATCATATACTACATTTTCTAGTATATTACATCTAGCTAAAGCACAAACAAAATTTGTATGCATTTCTTTCATCAAGACTTGTTATAGTGTTAAAATGATCTTCATGCATCTGTCTAACTCGTGTATTGAAATCTGTTTTCATGACATTATTATCGAACTGTGTTTGAATACTTGTATATTCAGGTTTTGTGGGGCATTCTTTATCTACCTATTGTTCAGCAGCAGCATCAGAATCACGTACTGGCTCTTTTGTATCTACTATTCTTTTACCTTTAAAATCAATACATCGTTTAGGTGCTTAAAAATGCTAAATACTTCCTTACGGAACTGTTTAATTAAACTTCCTACTTTTGGATCAATTTTGCTTCTAATTCATTTTAACTTATAACTTATTCATTTAAACTTATAATAACCTGATAACCATTTTAGAACAAATAGACACAAATGATCACAAATTATTTCATCAAACTTTTGTACTCTCTCTATACTGTGGTACAGGTTATATTTCCCCAAATAATTAACTAGTTGTTTAGGTGCATTTGCTCCAAATGAATCAAAAGCATATTTTATGTCTTTATTCTTATAGTAACTAATGCAATGAGTACCAGCATGATCAAATGTATCTAAATTAACTACTCTGCATTCATTATTGTTTGATTGTTTAGGTAATTCAGCAATCATATAAACACATCTAAAATATTTAATGTTTCATTACTTAACAAGTTTTTCTATATCGAAATTAGATAAAGAGTTATTATATTTTTTTCTTATTTTTCGAATTTTTTTCTACATAGACATCCTTCCATTTCATTCCTTAAATTATATCTTTTTGTTCTTCTAATTTTGCATCACCATTTTTCTTGTTTATTACAGCACTTGCGAGTGCTGCAGAACTATCAGGAAGTGAACCAGTAGTTACATGGTATAGTATTGCAGCTAATGGAGATGGTAAAAATCCACCTTAACATTTTGTTAATCCAGAACTTTCTTTGTTTTTTTGTTAGAGTTTCGATAACCTTTTCCACAAAGTGAAATTCTAATAAAATAAATAAATATCCAACAGTTTCTTTATGAATCCTTCTTTTTTTGCATCAGTTAAAAATTGATCAATGCTATGTAACTGTCCATCATTTAATTTAATATAATAGATTTTGGAATAGTTGTGCCACTTGACAGCAAAGTGTAATCAATATTAAAGTAATTCATTAATATAGATAAGAAATGTATAAGGATTAATAATTTTACAACCCCAATCATTTTCATCAACATCTAAATCCATTTCTAATTTTCGTTTCCCATATATTATTACTCAGACTGCAGTTGTAGCTATTTTTTCTCCTAATGAAGTATCACTTGCATGCATTCTCCTTTTTTCATCTAACTGAAGTTCTTTGTCTGCTTCAATTCTTTTTTCTAAATCTTTATTATCTCTGTAGGCAATATCATGTTTTTACAAGCTTCATCTAATAGATTAATTCCTGGATCACCTTTAGCTAACCTTTCATCTAATTTGGCCCAGGACCACAGCAAGTATAACCAGGAAGGTGCATTACAAATGAAAGTTTGTAATTGGAAGTGTGCCTGGACTAGCAGACAAACTGTTGAAGCCGATAGAAAGACTGTTGGTAACCATGTTCTTAAAATTATTCCATTCGCATTAATAAATATAAATTTTAATCTACCTGATGGAATACTTGTTAAA
Organism: Schistocerca piceifrons; assembly: GCF_021461385.2. Classification (NCBI taxonomy): domain Eukaryota; kingdom Metazoa; phylum Arthropoda; class Insecta; order Orthoptera; family Acrididae; genus Schistocerca; species Schistocerca piceifrons. The sequence continues at coordinate 43,967,859 of NC_060144.1, read as the reverse complement.
CATATTGATTATTTTCATACAGACACTAATATAATTGCTTCATTTAAACCAAATGCTGAATTTGGAAGACTAATAATTTATGAATCACATTATCCTGTAGATATTCCTATTTCTGATCCTATTCAAGATTTAGGAATACTGTGAGCAATGAAAATGAGAATGTGATTGACTTAACTAGTGCTTGCACAACAGTTGTTTGAAAAATGTCTTAATAAATTTCATCTTTAATAAATCATTCCCTGTAGGTGAGAAAACAAGAAGTTACTTAAATGCACCCAACAAGTATACAGAGTTCGAAATAAATATTGGTGGTTCATGACTTCATCTGAATCATGCAGAGTTATACCTGAACTTTAGAATTGTTATAGCTAATCTTGATGGATCAAAATCAGATTATCCAACATATGACAGAAAGTCCAACAAAAGATTACTCAATAATTATGTGGCTACACTTCAGAATGAGATTTTCACTCTGCAGTGGAGTGTGCACTGATATGAAACTTCCTGGCAGATTAAAACACAGCCATGGCTAATCCATGTCCCCACAAAATCCTTTCTTCCAGGAGTGCTAGTTCTACAAGGTTCGCAGAAGAGCTCCTGTGAAGTTTGGAAGGTAGGAGATGAGGTACTGGCAGAATTGAAACTGTTGGGACGGGTCGTGAGTCATACTTCGGTAGCTCAGTTGGTAGAGCACTTCGATTCTTGGTCTGACACACAGTTTTAATCTGTCAGGAAGTTTCATATGGCTAAACTTTGATTTGTGGCCATAAAGGAAGGAAATAATATTTTATCTAGAATCGAACGACCTCTTATTTCATCAACAGCTATGTTATATTTGGCTTCATCTCTTGCTGATAAAATAAGCTTAGAAAAGATATACTCTTAGTACTGGAAAAATAAGGAGTAAGAAAAACGAGAAAAGTTATCCACTTGGACTACTTGGTGAATTCTTTTAAAAATTATAAAGAAATTACGTGGGAAAAAGATTTAACAGTAATTTTACTAGGTCTTATAGTTCTACTGATGCAGGTCTTTAATGACCTGATTATAATGATGCTGGAATTGAAATGAAAGGTACACTTCCTAAGGAAGGAAAAAGTTGTAATAGAATCGATGGCAATTCATGTACCAGTTGTTAAATATTAATCAAATTACGAATTAGAACGATGAGAAAATATGAAAAATCCAAAAGTACCAATGTCTTTTTATGAATTGGAAACTGTAGAAGTTCCCGGATTAAGAGGTAAGAAAAATGTAGAACTACATATTATGAACAACTATAATTTCCGGAGTTTGATGTGCCATATTTCACATTTGTTACATTTCAGACAAATCGTAAAAATAATCAGTTACTTGGCTCTTCATTACTCGACCTTGTTGATCTATAGAATAAGTACTTTAAAAACAGAAGAAATGGAATTTTTCTACATCAGATGTGGAATATAAAATCTCCTAACAATTTTCTCAAAGCCTATAGGTCATTTCTCGACTTTAAATGAGTTACTCTTCTCAAATTAGACATTGTGATAACTCAATACATATTAAATTTCAAATTATCTGATGTATGTCATTAATGTGACTCATAGAAAGAATGTTGTAACTTCACAGAAAACGAGTATGAAACTTTGTGCAACTTTTAATGAAAAAATGCCTTCAGACACTTTATTGTATATAACAATGTATGGTAAGAAAAATTTATCTTACGTTGCACAGCACAGAATACTTACCGAAATTTTTTAGCTATATATATGAATAAAAATTAGAAAAGTTATGGAAATCTTAACTTCATGTTTCCACCACATTTTGAAGTATTTTCATAGATAGACAAAATAAAAATTGAAAAAAGTTAAAATGTCAATTAGAATATGTTAGCATCTTGAACTATCAAAATTGGTTAATATTTGCGTGCGATCGATGCTTGATCCCACATGCAACCATACAAACAATATAGGTCTTGTTTGAGTAAGCCTTCTCAGGCAAGTGACATGTCTGAGAGCTTACAACTTGTCTTTATCCAGCAGTGTGTGGCCTCTAAATAAGATAATGTCGACCTAATGAAACTCTTCCATTAGAGCTGCCATCAAGTATAAGGCTGTGGGCTAATGGATTTGGCTTTGCCTCATGAACACATTCTCCTGGTAGTGGGCTGGTCACTGAAGCAATGTGGATCATCGATCACCAAGACACTGTTGAAGGAGCTCTGCCCCCTCAATTAAAGAATATGGGTGTCAGATGCACAACAGCAGCTGTTAGGAAGTCACTGAAAGGACTTGGGAAAAAAATCTGGGCTATGAGAAGATGAGAAATAGAGAACTGAGAAGATGAGAAAATAGAGAAAAATTCCCTCTGGCGTTTCCTTCATATGGACTTTTTTATAAGGAATTTATTTACTTTTTCACTTTTGTCATAATGCATTTTATTTATTTTCTTATGTTCACCTTTCATCAAAACATATTAAACTTATTTTCTTACATTCACCTTTCATGAGAAAAAAATAATTAATTTATAATAACGTGATGTAAAAATATTTATTTTTATTAATATTTCTAAGTAATTTAATGTAAAATAGACTTTTTTAAATGAAAATATGTGAATTTTGATCTAGAATTGTAATTATAGTAGATAAAAAGTATCAGTCCTGGTTAATATGGGTTTGTCCTGGCGTGAGCCAGGACTGAGCCAAGTGAGCTCGGACCAGTAGTTTTTACCTACTGATAGTACAACCACAACTAGGTGTCTGAGCGACAAGCTTCTGCATGTGTACACCTCATCAAAGAACTTGATCGATGGAGATTGTCCACCTAAATCTTCTTCCTGGAGAGAGCATCTCTTCGTCGTTTAAGTTTCATGTTCGTTGTGGCACCCTTGTAGCTAATGTTATTAATGTCACGATGCATATGTCATGTGAAGTAAATAAGGAATGCCTCATGGATATTTTGGAAGATATTGACATTTATAACCACATCGGTAAATACCCAGAAATGATTTTAAACTAACAACATAGACTAAATAATTACTTAAGTAAAAATTAATTTTTAAAATACCATGTTTTTACTTCTGTCTACAGAATATGAATTTGTTCTAGCTACATACAGATTTCTAGCACCATACAGATATTGATTGATAATTTTTAATAACTATGAAAACATTTGTAAGATATAAAAAGGAAAATGTGTAGTGCACGCAACAGATGATAGCAAGCAAGTGAAACATTCATCCATAAATATTAGTGTAATAGTAAGGAGGAGAACTATTCATGTATCATCAGAGATATGTGGTAAATTTCAGGTTTATTTCAGTTTGACTTTATCTGAGTCAACTAATATATTGCTTCCTCCCACATGTAACTCGCAAAAAAGCCATGAAAGTAAAATTTGTTGAGATTCTAGCTCACAAGGAGCATTACCACTTCTTATTCATTTCGCGAATTTTCACGACTTGAATGGGTAAAGCGGAAAATGGCAATGGTATACAGAGTTCCTTCCGCCACACCAGTCAAGAAAGCTAGTTAATTTTGCATTGTCATCCGGCTCTGAGCGATTTTTAAGATTTCAAGGCTCTGGCTCTTCTGGGTAGTTAGTTTAAAATCTATTGCCAAATTTGCTAAAATCTATTGCAAAATTTGTACCGACAGACAGACAAGAAAGTGACAAAATAAAAACATTCTAAAATAGACGATTTTTCGACAACATTTATACGCCATTCAGACATCTGTAACACTCATTCTGATTCTTTCCCTTGTGCTTTATGCTTGTAATGGATATTCCTGCCACAAACGGTATAGGATGTCATTTTCTTCTTTTATAACTTCTTAGAGATATGGCGTCCATTCAGCCCATGAACTAGACTTTTCCAAAGTGGGATCGCTAGCATGCCAAACTGCTGCAGACAGCCATACCATAGGTGTGGCTACAATGGATGTTTCTCTATGGAGAGGCCAGACCATGTCGTTCCTGAAGAGGGGCAACAGCCTCTTCTGTAGTTACAGAGGGCAACAGTCGAGATGATTAACAGATCTGGCCCTGAAATATCAGCTCACATGGCTTGCTCTGCTTGCAGTGTAAATGGTAGAAAACAAGATAAAGTACAGCCGTTAATCTTCCTGAGGACATGCACCTCTACTGTATGGACAAATGATGAAGGTATCCAGTTAGGTAAATTATTCCAGGGATAAGACAGTCCCCCACTCGGACCTCCAGGCAAGGACCACTCAGTCTGGAATGCTGGTTCCCTTAATCTGGCAGAGAGGTTAAAAAATTTAAAAGGAAAACGGATAGGTATAAGTGAGATATAGTGGGGATTAGTGAAGTTCTGTGGACTTCTGCTGAGATGAGTACAGGGTTATAAATATAATATAGAAATAATATAGTAGTAGCTGTAATAGAATGTTTATGTGTCAAGCAGGACAGGCGACTATCTGTGGCGGATTTCACGACAGACTACAGTACTAAGACAGGCACAAGTGTTTCGGAGCACACGGTTCTGTGTATGCCATTGAATATGATGCTCTGCAACAGACGGTCGCTATGTTTCCCCATGTTGACCGAACGATATCTTCAGTTACTATTTCAGTTGGCATCAGACCTCCGAGATTGGACAGTAGAACAATGGAAACGTGTTGCCTGGTGCCTTCATCCAGGCGAATGGACATTCGAAAATTGCACCACATCACGGATGCAGACCGCTGGCGGCAGTATTAAGCTATGTGGGACATTCACATGGACTTCCATGTGATATGTGGTAGTGATGTAAGGCATCACTGACATATATGGAATACCTGGACGTTATCGAGGTCCACTTCAATTCATTCATGCTTGTCATCTTCCGCGATGACAATGGCAGCCTCCAGTTGCACGACTGCACGTGTCTTCGTCACCATATTCGCCTGATTTGAATCCAATGGAAGAAATGTGGGAGGCAACCAGGCACCAGTTCCGAGCTTGCAGACCATCAAGAAACTGCGGACTTATATATAGACATGTGTTGGCACGTATTCTGGACACTAATGAGGAGCTTGATGCATCCACGTCATGCAGAATCGCTGCTGTGTTACACTCCAAAGACCAGTATTGTGCCACAGTGGGAATGAATCATAGACTGCGAGAAACGAGAGAAGAAGAGAAGCGAAATATTTGAGATGTTCTGCTATAGAAGGATAGTGAAAACAAAAGAAGATAAGAAACGATGAGTTTCTCTGCAGAATCGGCGTGGAGAGGAACATATGGAAAACATGGGCAAGAAGAGAGGACAGGGTGATAGGACATGTCTAAAGACATCAGCGAATTAATTACATTGTCTTGAGGGAATGCCGGCCGGAGTGGCCGGGCGGTTCTAGGCCTTCAGTCTGGAACTGTATGACCGCTTCGGTTGCAGATTCTAATCCTGCCTCGGGCATGGATGTGTGTGATGTCCTTAGGTTAGTTAGGTTTATGTAGTTCTAAGTTCTAGGGGACTGATGACCTCAGAAGTTAAGTCCCATAGAGCTCAGAGCCATTTGAACCATTTTTTTTTCCTTGAGGGAGTAAGAAAATTGAGGACATTCAGTGCAAGTGTAGCCTAAGATAAAGAGTGCGGCGTCGTCGACTATCGACAACTTTACGCCAGCAGTCGTCCATCGTAGCGATGCTGCGTGCCAGCCGGGTGAAGCTCGAGCCACGCCCTCCGCAGCTGCTACTAGACGCCATCATTGGACAGCCTGCTATTAGATATGGCCACAGCAGACAGGCTGGCGTGTTCTAGTTCTGCTTCGAGTTGTTTGCCGATGGAGACGTCGCGCCTGCGTCCTGCTGAGCTGAGGTCGGTCTGGTGATACTGAGAATCGAGCTGCTGTCTAGCTGACATGTGTAAGGCAATGGTGCCGCATAGAACATTCACAGTTCAAGTACTACAGAATTTCAGTATTACGCCGCAGCACAGTGTTGGTGGCTGCTTCTTTGTGAATAGCGGCAACGTAAGTGTTAACCTAAACCCACACTTGTCATCTTGGGTTACAGCAGATTGGAAAGCTATAAAAGTAAGTGTTCTCATGGTGCTAAATAAAGTGTTGTGTTTGTTTGGTGTGTTCTGTGGCCATAGTACTTTGTACAAATGCCAATACATTAGCGGCGACTAGGACAGTTGGTCTTCTCACTCGCTGTCTTCTATTTCAGCACTGTTCTGTACGTTCCATGTCTGTCCTGCTCCAATGCCAGACTTGTCATTAGATTGTACAGGTACAGGAGCAGCGTATTGACCAACTGTTACGTCGAGCCATGTTACAAGAACCAGCTGTTCCCAGCCTCAACCACCACCTGTCCCGTTTCACCCTGTGCAACTCGAGTACTTAAGTTTTGGGAGTTTGTGTGGCAAGGTGATTAGTGGGCGGATTACATGGACTAGTTCGCAGCACATTTCCACGCGTACAATATCACAGTAAATCAGCGCATTTATCGTTTCTTGTCCACAGTCGACTTTATAGACTTGCTGTGAATATTTTCCAGACGTTCGTCCTGACGAAGTGCCGTATGATGTTTCAGTGTCCATAACGGCCGATGAGTTTGAATCTCAAGTGTATGTGTCAGCTGCCTCTAGTTACACACTTTTTTCGGCTCAGACAACAGCCCAGTCAGTAGTACAAACAGTGGGTCACAGAACTGCGCGCACGCATTCGAGACTCTATGCTGAAGCTTCCGAATCCGTACTTGTAAGCAGTGTGGTCGAATTTTAGGTTACTGTAGATTTTACATAGAAGCTACGACCGTTCCTGTAGTAAAGAGCGAGTAACATCGGCGGTCATGCCCAACCAGCTCATAGGTCATGCGCAGCCCTTGAAACGTCCCCTTAGAACAATTATACATGACTGTGCTTAAACTGACGCAGAATATTTTTAGCGCAACGCAATCTGACTTTCAAAAATCCCTACAAAAGAATGGCCCTGACTAACATTAACCTATACCTTTCACAAATCACTTACCTCACCAAAAATCTTCGTTACACGAACTACTGCAATACAGCGAGCGCCACTACTGCCAGCTAAGTAAAAGATTCAAACTACGGAAGGCACTAATTACTGATAGGCATAGTTAGCAAATGAAAGATTTTGATAGAGAACAAACAATGTATTTACCTTAATAGTATCGAAAAATCATAATATACATAGCAGTTCATGACATCCAGTCTTACAAATTTCAAAGCTCCCCATCTCTCTCCCCACATCCACCACTGCCGGCGGCTCACCTCCAACTGCGCAACACTACGCACTGTTAACATCCAGCTGCCCAACACTACAATGGCAGAAAACAATGCGAACTAGCCTCAGACTGCACACAGCGCAGCCAGTGATTTTTATACAGAGCGCTACGTGGCGTTACCAATAAGAAAACCTAATCAGCCTACTTACATAACCCCCATGCTCCCCACAAAAAATTTTACAAATTGTTTTGGGCACTGGCCAATACAGATTTGAAAAAATTTTTCATAATTACAGTAAGAAAGATATCAAATGCACACACTTATTAATACAATGTTGGGCAAAAGCTAAAATTTTCTCACAGTCCATAAAGACAGTCCTGATCATTCATCACAGTAAAATTGCAGTGTTTTTCTCAAAGGCTGAGCAGTAAAAGAAAATGCACACTGAAGTAGTGGATTTCCATGCCGTCTTGAAGAAGTAGTGTTGTCCTTCCAACAGAAATTCAGTGCTGACTCTTGACATGAAGACAGGTAATGGGCCACAACAGAGCAAACCCACAGCAGAGTCAGTCGAAGTTTTGAAGAATATTGGTAGGTAGGTCATCACAGAGCAGACCCACTGTAGTCCTGGTAGAGATTACGGTATTGGTGGGCCACCAGAGGTGCAGACCCACTGCAGTCCTTGTAGAAATAATGGTATTGGTGGGTCATCAAAGATGCAGACCCACTGTAGTCCTTGTAGAGATGGCCAGCAGCCATCTGTTGTGACTGTGCAGGTGCACAATCACCATTGAAGAGTCTTGCGGATAATATAGCAAGTCCATGAACCACCACTTGTGCACTCACAAAAATGTTTTTGAAATGTCCTTAGAACCAGCAATGCTGTTATCCAGTCTCTTGCAGAATTATTAACACACATGGAAACACTATCAGTCCCTACTTCTCACATATTGTCCATACACTATGACCAACAGAAACGTGTGCAGTGAAATGTAACTTACAAGTTTCTTAATTTGATGAACCGGTTTCAATTTCAATTTTATAACATAATAATACAGTAACAAAGGTACAAAATACATTATTAAAGAACATAACAATACAGATAACATTTGTAGTAATACAGGCTTTACAAGAGAATAGAAATAGACATATACATCAGTGTTACAGGAATTATGAAATAGGTAAATATATAAAATAATGAGAATAGTTTTCGAAACATTAATTTCACACATGAGCATTGAAACAAAACAGAATAAATAATGTCTAAACATCTTTACAAAGTAAATAACATAGAATTAGAAAAATTCTACAACATAACTCTCATCAGCTAAACACATAAGGACAGGAAAAACACAAATAAACAAGGGTACACAAACACATAGCAGAATAAAACAGGAGGAAAGGACAGGGTTTGTTTTCAGTGTAACATTTGGTACTGCAGGCCAACCCAAAACTTCATTCCATAGATCTTTCGTCTTATTTCAACATTTGTTTCCACCAAAAAAATCCTATCCAAGCACACTTTCTGTATTTATATGTTCACTTATTTCTTACCTCATTATTTATTTTCCATGATCTTACCTCATCATTTATTTCCTAGAAAATCCTACCTAAACCTGTTGTCCCTAAACCCTAATTTTTGTTCATATCCTCTTTCAAAATCCTTTTTTGGTCAAACCATTTTCTTATAGCTTCTCAATGCATTTCTTCCAATTCATCACAACTTGTTCTCTCATATAGCCTACCCTATCTTAAGCTAACTTAAATCTATTGATCTCAGATGCTAAACTAAGGGACGAGGCAATGCAGCAGCACAAAACAGTTAACACAAACAGCAATGACAAAAAACTGGCAATTGGCAAAGCAATTGCAATATTACAACTAATATAAGGCACTGTGCAGCAAACAAGAAAAATAAATCCGTAGTAAAACGGGCTTAACAGAGTAATACAAAATTCAGTAACACTATGTCTGGCAAACAGCAGCAGCAAATGCTATAACTTATACCTAAACATGACAAAGCTCAAGCAGAAAAAATATTACAGTAAAAATGGCCATGTTTAATACCTATGTCACATCTTAACACTAGAGCGATGCATCACTGTAACTTGCTCTAGCAGACAAGTTACCAAGTCACTGACAAAAATTATGTATGCAATTCCTGTGAAGTGGAAATGTCTTTTTGTGCTCCCTCATTTTTTTGGAGTACATCCATCATAAAGTTATTTTTTAGTGGATCTCAATAGTGTTCAAAAGTCATAATGTATATAGCAGTTCATGACATCCAGTCTTACAAATTTCAGAACTCCGCCATCTCTCTCCCCACATCCACCACTGCTGGCGGCTCAACTCCGACTGCGCAACGCTACGCACTGTTAACATCCAGCTGCCCAACACTACAATGGCAGACAACAATGCAAACTAGCCACAGACTGCACACAGCGCAGCCAGTGATTTTTCATACAGAGCGCTACGTGGCGTTACCAATAAGAAAACCTAAACTGCCTACTTACACCCTATGCTTAAGTTTCGTGCAAATAAGTTTCGCCGGCGCAGCACAAGCAAACAAGGAAGTCCTGCCCACGGCGTTTTCGCTCTCATGATCGGGCACAGGGTCCATGCTGGCAAGTAATGCTTTTCGCGCGTGGCAACCATGGCCACAACTGTATGACTTCAACAATCCGGAGCCGGTCAGAAATCGAAGTCGAACTCTGTCCCAGCGGTAGTGCATGTTGTCTCTGCCGTGCCTGTGTACTCAGACAAGTCAGTGGCTCAGCCTGATTGCCAGAGCTAAGGGCCTTCAGTGATCAACGGGTAGGCTAACGAGTTGTTTGTACATTTGCTTGCGATTACTCAGAACAAAAACTTTTAGCTAGACACTGGTGCGACAGTGACGTTTCTGAACCACGCAACGAAAGAGGATTTAGGTAGTTCCCAACCAGTAGCCACACTATGAGGATTTAATAGTTAGGATATTACCGTGTTAGGTGTGTTCAGTTTGCCTACTAGTTTCCCTGAGACCACGAAAACAGTTCTTTTAATGTCTTCCATATTCATGAACCAATACAGATACTTATGGCATGAATACTTTTGATTTATTTGATTTGTCCAGCCGGTCGCGGTGGCCGAGTGGTTCTAGGCGCTTCAGTCCGGAACCGCGCGACCTTTACGGTCGCAGATTCTAATCCTACCTCGGGTATGGATGGATGTGTGTGATGTCCTTAGGTTAGTTAGGTTTAAGTAGTTCTATGCCTAAGGGACTGATGACCTCAAATGTTAAGTCCCATAGTGCTCAGAGCCATTTGAACCATTTGGTTTGTCAATTCAAAGATTTTTTTTTTTGTCATCAGTCTACTGACTGGTTTAATGCGGCCCGCCACAAATTCCTTTCCTGTGCTAACCTCTTCATTTCAGAGTAGCACTTGCAACCTATGTCCTCAATTATTTGCTTGACGTATTCCAATCTCTGTCTTCCTCTACAGTTTTTGCCCTCTACAGCTCCCTCTAGTACCATGGAAGTCATTCCCTCATGTCTTAGCAGATGTCCTATCATCCTGTCCCTTCTCCTTATCAGTGTTTCCCACATATTCCTTTCCTCTCCGATTCTGCGTAGAACCTCCTCATTCCTTACCTTATCAGTCCACCTAATTTTCAACATTCGTCTATAGCACCACATCTCAAATGCTTCGATTCTCTTCTGTTCCGGTTTTCCCACAGTCCATGTTTCACTACCATACAATGCTGTACTCCAGACGTACATCCTCAGAAATTTCTTCCTCAAATTAAGGCCGGTATTTGATATTAGTAGACTTCTCTTGACCAGAAATGCCTTTTTTGCCATAGCGAGTCTGCTTTTGATGTCCTCCTTGCTCCGTCCGTCATTGGTTATTTTACTGCCTAGGTAGCAGAATTCCTTAACTTCATTGACTTCGTGACCATCAATCCTGATGTTAAGTCTCTCGTTGTTCTCATTTCTACTACTTCTCATTACCTTCGTCTTTCTCCGATTTACTCTCAAACCATACTGTGTACTCATTAGACTGTTCATTCCGTTCAGCAGATCATTTAATTCTTCTTCACTTCCACTCAGGATAGCAATGTCATCAGCGAATCGTATCATTGATATCCTTTCACCTTGTATTTTAATTCCACTCCTGAACCTTTCTTTTATTTCCATCATTGCTTCCTCGATGTACAGATTGAAGAGTAGGGGCGAAAGGCTACAGCCTTATCTTACAGCCTTCTTAATACGAGCACTTCGTTCTTGATCGTCCACTCTTATTTTTCCCTCTTGGTTGTTGTACATATTGTATATGACCCGTCTCTCCCTATAGCTTACCCCTACTTTTTTCAGAATCTCGAACAGCTTATACCATTCTATATTGTCAAACGTCTTTTCCAGGTCGACAAATCCTATGAAAGTGTCTTGATTTTTCTTTAGCGTTGCTTCCACTATTAGCCGTAACGTCAGAATTGCCTCTCTCGTCCCTTTACTTTTCCTTAAGCCAAACTGATCGTCACCTAGCGCATTCTCAATTTTCTTTACAAGTATGACACAACATGTGGTTCATGCACGATGGAGCTCCTGCACAATTCAGTCGAAGCGTTCGTACGCTTCTCAACAACAGATTCGGTGACCGATGGATTGGTAGAGGCGGACCAATTCCATGGCCTCCACGCTCTCCTGACCTCAACCCTCTTGACTTTCATTTATGGGGGCATTTGAAAGCTCTTGTCTACGCAACCCCGGTACCAAATGTAGAGACTCTTCGTGCTCGTATTGTGGACGGCTGTGATACAATACGCCGTTCTCCAGGGCTGCATCAGCGCATCAGGGATTGCATGCGACGGAGGGTAGATGCATGTATCGCCGCTAACGGAGGACATTTTGAACTTTTCCTGTAACAAAGTGTTTGAAGTCACGCTGGTACGTTCTGTTGCTGTGTGTTTCCATTCCATGATTAATGTGATTTGAAGAGAAGTAATAAAATGAGCTCTAACATGGAAATTAAGCGTTTCCGGACACATGTCCACATAACATATTTTCTTTTTTTGTGTGTGAGGAATGTTTCCTGAATGTTTGGCCGTACCTTTTTGTAACACCCTGTATGCTGGCTATTTACTTAACTGGTTGTCTTGTCTTAATTTAAGACATGATTTGATAATTATAACCCAAACGCATACAGATACTTTTCACAATTTCATCAACGGAGTAGAAAGATTTGAAAATCAGAAATGACTTCAACTTTTTTTTCAAACTTTCATTATTTGTCAACTACCATAACGCCAAGATGGTGGTCAGGTATTTTTATGTCAGCAAACTGTGCACATTCGTGTGCAAGAGCGAGGTTAAGTTGTGGATAGTGGAGGCCATTGTCGTTCTCAGTGTTATCTATGTTTGTGAATGCTGTTATTATCATCAGATTGTGTCTACTTTTTCGCAACAAGTTTGTTAACAGCATAAATTAATTGTGAGGCTGCTGTCAGTATGCTGAAATTTTAACGAATTATCTACACGATGTACAAGGATAGATATCACACTTTGTCCTTACGGCACGTTTCTGTGCAATGAAAACTTTGTCTATGTGTGCGGAATCGCCACAGACAATTATTCCATGTGGCACCAGTGAATGGAAGCATGCAAAGTAAGCTACTTTCCCAACTGCTTCATCATCAAAATTGACCTTTTCATGTAGAGTAAATTTTGAACTAAAGCGTTTGAGAATATAGGTATATTATTTAACTCCCAATTCAAGAGGTGATAGATTTGTACATCCAAATATTTTGATTGATCGACTTTACGTATCTTCCTCCATCCGTGGTGTTTTGAGATCGTCTCGAAGATGTGGATGACATAGGTGAATGTAACAGTTAATTGCGATATTTTGATACTGCTACAGGAAGTAGAGTGCTAATTTCTTCGTCAACCGAGTCACGCAAGTTTCACTTTCATTGGCACTTATACTATGCTTGTCGCGTGCTCTAAGCCGGTCTCGTAGATTTCTCTCACGTCTGCAGAAGTGTTCATAGTCCCAAGCTGTTCACAGTCTCCCACAACGTTGGGTCTTTAACAATTCTGTTATCCCTCAGGCTGCTGGAATGGACACTGGAATGCAACATTTTCTGGAGGCCAACCACTCTGTACGCACACATTCTTATACGTCGGTGTTGGATTCTGTATCGACAAGAGCCGTGCCCCCGTAACAGGTTGGTCGTGTCTCCACTGGGTGAAATACGATGTAGCGTCAGTCTTTCTCGAATATTTGGAAAGATTGTAGGCCGCTGAATCAAATTATATGAGTCTCAATCGGTTTGCCAGGCGCCTTTACTACACTTTACTCCAATTTGCCTCTGTGGGTAACACATGGACCTTGTCAAGCTGTCCCTTCTTGAACCAATATGACTCAAAAAGGTATTTGGTGGTAATGTAACTGAAAACCATCCAAAATAGCAAGCTCATACCGTACAGGAGTGATTCCAAATGAATGTTATAAGCCTTGTTAGTACACCCACAACAACAGGTGGAAACATAAAACACCAGAAACACTCTTTCGCGGGGAAAAGTGACTACCTACGACATGGTCAAATCTAAAAAACGCATACCACGTGAAGTGGGCGAGCCCTCTGTTTCAGCAAAACTGGCTGGCCCCGCCAGCTCCACTTCCGCAGCCTTAAATCAGGCTACCTTGTGGAAGCCAAAAACACTAAATAAATACATAAATACAAAACCACACAATGAACAACACTGAGAGGCCAATTGTATAATCACATTGCTCTCACTGATAACGACTTTGTGATTTCATAGAACCGATACGACTATAATAGGCAAAACGATATATTGTCGGTGGACAAAATCCACGGTAATTTCCCTATTACTAAAACTCTAGTACTCCTGCGTGAATCCGCTCGTAGCCCTACCAACAATCTAGACTGCCGCAAAGTATTTTCCCTACGATTTCTAGGTATTACTGTTAATCTTATCATTTCTTCTGGTAAACCTTCCGGGATGTAAGGTCGTGGTCCATGAAACTCTTCAGCTCCTAACGTTTCGTCCAGAGCTGCGCTGGACATCTTCAGAGGGGTATTTCTCCTCCGGTGAGTCTTGCCGACTGACGGGTCGGACGTCTGAGAGCGACTTATGTATCGTAGAAAGTGGGCGTGACCAGAGTTGCACGTGATATGCAGAGATAACCTTTGTCAGAGATAAAACTTAACTATCGATCGTAATCTCGTCATGGATAAAACTGTCTAGCAATTCTGTAGCGCTACTGTCCAAATATCACTAAGTTTCATGGTCTCTTCTTTCCGATTAAAATTATCCCCATGTTTATATATTTCAATTGCTTCTCTACAAAGCCGTGGATAATAGTTCGTCGTCGTAGATAAAATTTTTGTTTCGGAAAACTCCACTTGATGATTTCCTGGCTGAAAAGCGTGTTCTGCTACAGCCGATTTATCTGTTTTTCCTAATCGGCAAAGACTTCTGTGTTCTTTTAACCGTGTATTTACGCTTCTTTTTGTTGTTCCAACATAAACTTTACCACATGTACACGGAATTTTATAAACGCCACTGGCTGATAGAGGAGCGCGTTTCTCTTTTACAGACCGAAGAACATGACAAATTTTCTTCGTCTAATATCATGTTTACTTAAAATCTTTCCCATCTGATCTGTTACTTTCTTTATAAAAGGGAGAGAGACTGTATTCTTCCATCGTTTTTTGGACTTGTCCTTAAGCTTTTTGTTGTTTGGGTGCAGAATTCTGCTTACTTCTTTCTTTGAGTAGCCATTTTTCTCAAAAGCGTGCTTCAGATGTTTTAATTCGTCGTCTAGATACTCCGGCGTGCAAATCCGTCTGGCTCTGTCAACGAGACTTGTAATCACACCTCTCTTTTGTTTTGGATGGTGGTTAGAGTTTTTATGTAAGTATCTGTCTGTGTGCGTTATTTTTCTAAAAATCTGTTGTTTCAATCTTCCATCCGTCTGTCTCATAACTAAAACATCCAAAAACGGTATTTTGTTATCATTTTCTCTCTCCATGGTAAACTGGATTCTTGGATTTATATTATTAAGGTAATCAAAAAATACGCCTAAGGCTTCTCTACCATGTGGCCAGACCACAAATGTATCGTCTACATACCGATACCAGAAAGATGGTTTCTTATCTGCTTTTTCCAAGGCTGACTGTTCGATTTTCTCCATGTAGAAATTAGTTACTGCAGGACCCAATGGGTTACCCATTGCTACGCCATTAAGTTGTTCATAAAACTCATTATTCCACTGGAAATGACTGGAAATAAGACAGTGTCTGAAAAGGGCAGTCAGATCTTCTGGAAAAATATCCGTTATAAAATCCATAACTGCATTAACTGGAATCATAGTAAATAAAGATACTACATCGAAACTTACTAAAATATCTTCAGGAGTCAGAATTAAACCTTCAATTTTCTCTATAAAATGACGTGAGTCCTTTATATATGAATCCGTTTTTCCAAAATATTTAATTTGTACTTTAACTTTCTTGTTGCGTTGTAGGGATTCGTCTACCATACCGAATTTTCTAAAGTTGAAGAGGATGTTCCAGACAGCCCGTGTTCATCGGATATTTGATTATACAGAAGCAGCACTACTTCGAGAGAGGATACATTATACAAGACGAGAGATGGATTCTGTTGACCGTAAGTTACTGCAGTTACATTTATTCCTTGCTAGTAAGATACAGATAGACCTATGGAATAAAATAGATTGCCTTACATTTCGATCTATGGAAACCATGATGGAAACGACTACTAGAAGGCATAAGAAGAAGTTCGAAAAGTTACAAACTTATGCAGAATCTACAAATAATATAGTGATGTCCGGAACTGTTATTAACAAGTCAGACAGAGTTTTCTCTCAAGACGAAATTTCAGTTCTTGCAAAAGGAGGAAACTACTCTATAACACCTACGAAAGTTCCTGTTGAGGATATTATTGCAAGTATAGAAGCAGGTATACGTACTCTCCCCAAAGAAACTGCAAATGCAATCCGGATCGAAACCACCAGCGTATTATGCCGCAGTAAACCTCTGGAAAGTAATTTAACCAATGCCGAAAGAAAGGCTCTGAGAGATTTAAATGCAGATGAAAACATAGTGATTGTTCCTGCTGATAAAGGGAATGCTACTGTCGTTTTAAATACAGAAGATTATCAATGCAAAATTTTGAATCTTTTAACGGCAGGACAATACAAAAAACTTAAGAAACCACCATCCAAAACAAAAGAGAGGTGTGATTACAAGTCTCGTTGACAGAGCCAGACGGATTTGCGCGCCGGAGTATCTAGACGACGAATTAAAACATCTGAAGCACGCTTTTGAGAAAAATGGCTACTCAAAGAAAGAAGTAAGCAGAATTCTGCACCCAAACAACAAAAAGCTTAAGGACAAGTCCAAAAAACGATGGAAGAATACAGTCTCTCTCCCTTTTATAAAGAAAGTAACGGATCAGATTGGAAAGATTTTAAGTAAACATGATATTAGACCTGTTTTTAGACCAACGAAGAAAATTTGTCATGTTCTTCGGTCTGTAAAAGATAAACGCGCTCCTCTATCAGCCAGTGGCGTATATAAAATTCCGTGTACATGTGGTAAAGTTTATGTTGGAACAACAAAAAGAAGCGTAAATACACGGATAAAAGAACACAGAAGTCTTTGCCGATTAGGAAAAACAGATAAATCGGCTGTAGCAGAACACGCTTTTCAGCCAGGAAATCATCCAGTGAAGTTTTCCGAAACAAAAATTTTATCTACAACGACGAACTATTACCCACGGCTTTGTAGAGAAGCAATTGAAATATATAAACATAGGGATAATTTTAATCGGAAAGAAGAGACCATGAAACTTAGTGATATTTGGACAGTAGCACTACAGAATTGCTACACAGTTTTATCCGTGACGAGATTACGATCGATAGTTAACTTTTATCTCTGACAAAGGTTATCTCTGCATATCACGTGTAACTCTGGTCACGCCCACTTTCTACGATACATAAGTCGCTCTCAGACGTCCGACCCGTCAGTCGGCAAGACTCACCGGAGGGGAAACACCCCTCTGAAGATGTCCAGCGCAGCTCTGGACGAAACGTTAGGAGCTGAAGAGTTTCATGGACCACGACTTTACATCCCGGAAGGTTTACCAGAACATATGTCATCCGGTCGTGAAAGCTTTCATACTATAATCTTATCATTACCCTTAAAAAACTTTTCCTCTCAGATGGGACGAAATTAATGGGTGATCACACAGAAACTTAGGGCCAATATCGCAGACCTACATCCTGATAATCGACGATAGCAAACTAACCATTTTGCATAGATGACAGTTTAATTTTTCTGTCATGCAGATGCAGGCATGGAGTAGTACCACCTCTTCCGCCTGTGTCCTCCGCAAGGCCTTTCTCTATGGAGCGCAACTGAAATTAGTGGCAGGCATAAACATTGTGGTAAATCCTGATGGGCAGCAGGGTCAATATGTTTGGATTGTTCTTAATTTATGCAGCGCCTTAGATTCATTAGTGGCAACGTTGGTGGTACGTTGTCGGAAGCTTAATTTTTGATTTAGGTAAGTCCCTGCATCTTTAATAGCATTTACACTGGTAACCACCGGATCTCACGTGGTTTACACTTCCAAAGCATTAAGTACCTGAATTTTAATTGAATGGGTCCAGCTGGTCTACGTCAATCCTAAAATTCGAGAGCTTTCTGATGCTAGATTACTGTCCCTTGGAGCCTTCTGTATTCTGATGATGCTCTGCTGACTACTGAACACAAGAACGACCTTCAGTGATAGGTCCAAACATGAAACAAACGCCTTGAACACCCTGTTATACGCCTCAACGAAAAGGAAACTCAACACACATCGACAGATATATTATTTATTTATTTATTGCAAATTTAAAGACCCGTTACTTGATATTTGAATCAAGTCGTACTACGTACAGTTTTCGTTTGTCAGCTTTTTGGTAACATTGTTTATTGTTTTTAACATTTGACACGGAATAAAGACTGTATTAAAATAAATTTTTTTATCATGAAATATAAATAAAATTTTGTTGTTTCAAGAAGAATGCAAAAAGATGATAGGATAGAGGAGAGATTTGCTACTGCCATCATCGCTTGTGACTGGCGATGAATAGCTCTGAATGGTTTATTCAAGCCGTTGACCGCCAGTCACTACAAAATAGTTTATAGTTAGTAGTAGGCACGTGTAGTGAGCCAGTCCCAGATTTCAAAACTTTTTGAAAGAAAGACAGTAATCAACGGATTTGCTCGTTCTGGAGTCTTGCCGGCGGAGAGAGATGTCTTTAAGGATCATCACTTCTCGGCCTGTAATGCAGTTCGCTCCGATTTATCCAATGAAGTGTTACTAGCGGTGAGGGAGACAACACCATCACCACAACCTCAGACAGTAATGTAAGGGGCACTAGGTTCAACGTCATGCTTCGAGTCCTCAGAAAGAGCATCAACAACCGCAAAGGACATCGGAAAAAATCGTGCTGGACCCAGTCGTCGGCTGTTTCATCAGCAGACGATTCTGCTACTCCCAAAGCTGGCAGGTAACTGCAGACCGGGTCTATAAAAGCCACACAAGAAGCTTCCATACTGACAAGTTCTCCGTACAAGAATCAGTGAGAACGTAGCACCAGACCTCCTGCTACCCAAAGGAAACAGCCGCCTCTAGCGACTCAAATGAAACGAGCGAAAAACGAATGGTTTTGTGAGCTACGTCAAAAGTGATCAGCGGAATACACGATTCATTGCATGGCATTTAGGAAGTGGGTGCGTGAATATTGAGCTGGAGTTAAGAAGAACATTGAAATATACTTTTGTTTTAATCGCAGATAGACTGTATTTCCACGTTACGGAAGACAGCTGGAACTGCCCCAAAGTTTGTCCACAATTATACGCTATGGCAATTACTTTATAAAGTAGTCCAAATTACATTTAGTTTCGTAATAATGTCAATTCACAGTTGTGCTGCACTTCAATATTGTGTATATTTAACTCTTTTTATGTCCAGAATCAAGTTTCTTCGTACATATTAAAATTAATTTCCATACATGTAATGATCCATTCATGGAATTCAGCTGGTCCAGTGACGGAAATGGGCCTTTGACGAAAACAACTGACCATTTTATACTGATGACGTTAAATGTATTTCTGGAATAACAGTCATACACTGCAATGTAGGTTACCTGAAGAATTCTGACATTCAGTCTCACATTGAATTTCCGTCAATTCGAGACAAATGTTAACTGGTCCACTGACGACAATCTTACCCTGTATCCCTGCGATTAACCTGTTATGGAACTGTGGAAAAGTTTTTATATTCACGTATTGTTACGTATTTGGAGATTGAAAATATCATCTATAAAAATCAACATGGATTGCATAAGAAGAGATCTTCCGAAACACGGTTTCCTCGGTTCTTCCGTAAATTACAGTGCACACTTCAGATGCCTGACTTTCGGAAAGCAAGTTTCACAAAGTCGTTTAGCCATCATAATACGAGCCTACAGAATACTGAACTATATTTGTGACTGGACTGTGGTCATTCTTGCAGACAGAGCTCAAGACGTTTTTCTTAAAGGGACGAAATGAATGGAGACAATGGAAATTTCATACATACCGTTATAGATTGAATACACAGATAAAATAAATTGTAGAACGGTATATATCAGTCTGAGCTTCACTGGAATTAGATTAATGAAATGTAATTCATCCTTGAAAGACGTGGTTTATAAAACACTTGTAAAACCGATTACTGATGGACAGTAATGTGTGACAAAATTGACCGCAAAGTACAGTGAAGGGGAAAGACTAAGCATTTCTGGGCCCTCCATCGGAGAACGTTATTGCAAATGGCGCTTCGCGACAAGGAACTCTTACACTTGCCATTCTTCATGGAACTTCTTGTTTCTTATGGCAGATGCAGAGGTAGCTCGGTGGTTGTGCTACGCCATGCGCCACAGTCACCTAGCCGTGCAAAGAACACAAAGGCAGTTTCAGAAGACACACCGGAATATCAGGACTATGTCACTATTCCTGCTATGTGCTTGCAACGTTTCTTTTTGCTGTCATCCTCATCCCACGTGGAATTTCCTTGCAAGACGGTCGTCTATGACATAGGGCCACAAACATCCTATAATGTCAATATGAATTCAAGCTTATCTTCTGTAATACAATCTAAACGTATACACTATCAAACACGTCCATGAAGTCTCCTCGCTTTCAGTGTAAACAGACCGTCTCGTCATTTGCGGGATTTGCTTGTCTGGGAATCGTAATACAAACCATCACCCTACGGCCGTGAAATAAAGACTCGTATAATCCGTACCAGATGGACCTGCAGTCTTCTGCGTGTCAACGGAAGAACAACATTGCAGAATAGGTGATCAGAATGTCATGACTACAAATTTTTCTCATCGACGTCACTAGTGGGGCAAATTCGGTACCATACACGTCCTATGTAGGCATAAGTGAAAGTACAGTGTAATGTGTAGGAGACAACGAAGGAAACTTAGAGCCGTGAAATGACCCTGTGGAAAACGGATGACAGCGCTGATCCCGGTTCATACCGTGTAAAAGCGAGTAAGGTCCCGCGTCCCGGCACAGTCGGGCCAATCGTGACCTGCAGACAGCCATGTTATCCTCTGCCAGTGGCTTTCTCGACCTTGGCAGTGACACAGTACGGCGTACATGAATACAATTCCCTCAGATAAATACATTCCAGCAAAGTTGTACCGTAGACTTTCGACCGTTTGAATGGTCCTTGCATAGAATTTACCAATACGATGTGGTTTGGTGCCAAGAGCGTGGCAGTTTTTGTGGCCATGATCTGCGGAAACTTTGACTTACAAATCACTTCTGAACATGTCGATTTCAGCACAATTTATCCCCATTGTTGCACCCTGTCAGTGAGCCAGTCCCATCATGAACCGTCTGCTGAAAATAGAGTTGTTTGCAAAGCTTCCTTTCGTGCCACATCACCAAGCATCGCACCTACGATGTTTAACACTGAGTTGATTGACGTCACGGTATAGCGATATGCACATATACAGATGGCGGTGGTATCGAGTACAGAAGTTGATAAATGGCAGTGCAGTGGCGGAGGTGTCATTTGTACTCAAGTGACCCATATGAAAAGGTTTGCGGCGGAAATTAACAGATTTTGAACGCGGAATGGTAACCGAGCTAGACGCATGGAACATTCCATTTCGGAAATCGTTAGGAAATTCAGTATTGCGAGATCCACAGTGACAATAGTGTGCCGAGAATATCAAATTTCAGGCATTAGCTCTCACTACAGAAAACGCAGTGGTTGACGGTCTTCGCTCAACGACCGAGAACAACGGCGTTTGCGTAGTATTGTCAGTGCTAACAGACAAATAACACAGCATGAAATAGAACGTGTAGGTTAGGACACTGGTGGTAATGCGATATGGCAGCAGAAGACCGACGCGAGTGCCTTTGCTAACAGCACGACATCGCCTGCCGCGCATCTCCTGGGCTCCCGACCATATCGATTGGGCCCTAGATGACTGGACAACCGAGGCCTTGTCAGATGAGTCTCGATTTCAGTTGGTAAAAGCTGATGGTAGGGTTCGAGTGTGGTGCAGACGCCTCGACGCCATGGACCACGTCTTCAACAAGGCACTGTGCAAGCTGGCGGTGGCTCCATAATGGTGTGAGCTGTGTTTACGTGGAATGTACTGCGTTCAACTGAAACGATCATTGACTGGTTATCTTCGTCTACTTCGAGACCATTTTCACCCGTACATGAACTACGTATTTCCAAATATGGATGACAATGCTCCATGTCATCAGGTCACAATCGTACAGCCGGCCGGGGTGGCCGAGCGGTTCTAGGCGCTACAGTCTGGAACCTCGCGATCGCTATGGTCGCAGGTTCGAATCCTGCCTCGGGCATGGATGTGTGTGATGTCCTTAGGTTAGTTAGATTTAAGTAGTTCTAAGTTCTAGGGGACTGATGAGCTCAGAAGTTAAGTCTCACAGTGCTCAGAGCCATTTCAGCCACAATCGTACACAGTTTGAAGAACATTCTGAAAAATTCGGGCCAATGATTTGACTACTCACATTGCCCGACGTAAATCACTCTAACATTTATGTGACATAATCAAGAGGCTAGTTCGTCCACGAAGTCGTGCACCAGTAACATTTTCGAAATTATGGAGGGCTATAGAGGAAGCACGGCGCAAAACTTCTACAGGCGACTTCAACAGACTGCTGAGACCGTGACACGTCGAGTTCTTGCACTGCGATGGTGGGAGATTTCCACGACTTTTATCGCCTCGGTGTAGAGCAAGACGGAAGCCAAGGGATGAGAGGCCGAACGTTAGCAGATTCTGCCTTGGTGGGAACGATGGTGACTCGCCACTGTTGCTTATGGGAAGACCATGGTAAACAATACACGATATACTGGGAACTTCGGGCAGCCCTCTATGCTATCGTTTCTCCATACCTGTTGTCTCAACACGTCCTCTCTATTGAGCATTTGTAGGGCGTTAAATGACAAACGTATTAATCGTAATGATACAAAGAAAAGTGAGACTTTTTGAAATTATTGTTTGAGGGAGTCTCATGTAATGTTGCTTGTCAAAGATTAGCGTTTTTGAGGACTTTCTAGGTAACTGTGTAATACACGCCCATCGCTGGCATCCTCGAATGCTTAACTTCTGTCGTCTCAACACCTTGATCACTGGAGCGGAATAGCCAAAGTGTGTGAGTGAAAATCGTATAACTTGAAAGAACCGCTGAATATCACGAAGCAGTAGATCCAGTGAAATTTTCCCTATGAGATAAACAATAAGATATTGGACCAGTTATAACAGTCATTAACAACGATCCAGAACAGACGTTAACGATGAATTGGAGATAGGCAAAAATATTAGAATACATTAATATTTTAACACTTGAGAAAAAATATCGCAGCTGGTGCTGTTGACATGAGAAAGACATGTCTTCTTGTAGTACTGTATACGAAACATCGAACTGGACATGCGCTGAATTCACTATGCTGAGACCTCTTAAACTACTGTCCCTCTCTCGAGGATAGATCAGTGCCACAGCAGATGGAAATAGTCACCTTTCAACTTTCCAATGTCTACTATTCTCCATACTCTGTAAGGATTCCAACACGAAAGCTCTGTCAAATAATTTCTTCACAGACAGTTGTCATTAATTTCTAAGAAATAACTCGCATCACCATACTTCAAAAGAAAGTGGTACTTCAATATATGCGCAGCTGCAGTTTTCATGTTTAAAGTAAACTAAAATTTTGTTGTATTAGTTCTGTTAATAAAGTGTTGATTATGGTTTGGTAGATTGTCGTTGCTTATCTGCAGATTCATCAGGTGAACCCTTTAGGGAAACCATCCAAGTAATATTACGAAAAATAATTTTTTTCTCTTTTAACGGGCGCATTTACTTTAGGTGTCTTAAGATTATGCTTAATCACGTAGATAATTATTATCGTCAAATGAATGACATGCAATTAGGGAGAAGTTTGTTCCTCCCTTGACTTTGGTAATAATGCAACACATCATTAAAGCGAACTTAATTTTTTTAATTACGATACAGCAATTGAGGGAACTGCCACAATAAAGTATTCGTGCGCTTTATAGACTTTCTTCAGTTAGTTCTTGACCATCACTGTCACCTGAAAAATGGCATTATCCTAATTTGCTAAACATGCCACGTGACGAATTATCTATTAGTTACAATAAACAACAATAACGACATTTCATTTAGAAACTAGATTGACATCACTAACTGTATTAATAAAAATAATTGTAATCATCATCATAATAACAAATTCGTGCGGTGTCAGGTGAAAGTTCTGGAAATAAGTGCCATATAGTTTGAGGTTGTTTAAACACTGAAAGAAACTAAGGACATCTTCTAATATCATTATATTACCACGATATATTGATCATTTGTTCATAATTAATAAACAATTAGAAGCAGTTGACATATTTCTAAGAAACGAAAAGGAAGGAACTGAATGTCGATGAAATTTCACTGACGGATAGTTAACAAGAATATCCGAGGATGAAAAGTAAATGTGGCTAAAGAAAGAGACGAAGTAACAAAGTAAGAAGAACGCTGCATGACAGGAAAAATAGTCTCGTTTACATGGATCGCAGTCGACAAGATTCAAAGACTAATTCAGTCACAAATGTGGTGATGAGGATCGGCATCAAGCGTAGACTGTGGCAGCAGTAAAATGAAAGAAGGAAAGAAAACCAAAAAAGAGAGGTAAACAGAAACCAGCACTAAAGCAGATGTATGGAAGATAATATAACTGAAGAGATAAATAAGTGAAGAAACAGCAGAAGAGAGACAAACTGGAGAGGAACTGAAAATTGTCGCGCAGGCTAGAAGGCATATCATAGCTGAGAAATATAACTTTCCACGCAGTTGTAAAGGAATACTCTGCATAGAATTTAGTTTTATTCCTTTGATTTCTATGATTAAAATGTTCTTCCGTATCGTAGTTGTAAACTAGAATCGAGTTTGCTATCAGGAATCTGAAGGAACAGTGCTAATCCAAAGACAGTTGCTTGTACTCTGTAAACCTCAAAAGTTTGACGACACATTCTATGTAGCATTCATTTGTTTATCTGTTTCATATTCACTTGCAGAAAAAAACATAGCCCAGAAAGAACGTATTAAAACAAACCGAAAGAGAGGAATAAAAGAGGGAACTACGAACTTCGTAATGAGGATACCATTAAAAACAATAATAAACGTCGTGCATTATTCCATGTGTGTGGCAGTATTATTTACACGTACCTTAAATATGGGAAAAGTTGTATTAGTTCATACTACAGTGACTGTCACTCAGACTACTGAATTTTTGTGAATGTGACAACGTTGCTTTTATCATACACAAGAGTTATTTACAGAAGAAAAAAATTAATTCCCAGATCCGGATGACTGGAAAACAGCCTGCATCGTCTTTACATAAATAGGTTTCGTATTTTCAATAGTATTTTAGTAGCTTATAACTTTGTTACGGAGATTTAAATTACGCATATAAGAACAGTAGTGTCAACTATGTGGTTTAAACTTTCGAAACTGCTTATCATAAGATAGTTAAAGGAACGAAAAATATTTCTGCCTGCAATAGGAGCATTCAGTCGTGTGAAGAACTTTAACACGGATTTAAAAGCGCGCAGGTCGTCTGTAACAGCCTTCATATCTTGCGCAGGAGTTCTGAGAGTGTAATATACAGAATACTGGAAATTAAGCCGAATAGTAGCTAAAGTGACATTCGCAGTATAAAAGTTTTGAATACACGACCGTAACATCAAGTTGAGTGCTAAATTTCTGGTTGTAGTGCCCAGATTGTTACACACTTTCGACGGGAAGGAAAATACGAATCGGCGATAGCTGTCGACAAATTTTACGGGTACGATTCTATTTTGAACGAGTCCGCCAACTGTCGACCGGGGCCAGCGCTCTAGAACTGAAGCTGTCGGTGTGTACGGCACTCGCTGCAGAGCAGTGGCTGGCTAGGGCGGGCGGCCACTGACCGTGAGAGAGGATGGTGGCGAGCTGGAGCAGCGCGAGCGCCAGCCCGCCGCGCCGCTGTCGGCCCGCCATGGGCTGCGCCGCCACGTGGACGCTGGCTGCTGCCTGCTGGCTCTGGCTGCTGGCTGCTGGCTGCTGGCCACGTGGCCCGCTGCGCACTGCCGGCGCCGGGCTGAGGCAGCGGCGGCGGCAGCCCGCCGGCCACGCCGCGCGCATGCGCACCCCCAACCACTCGCTGGATCTGCATTACTCGCGTGTACGCCGACAACACAGCGGAAGGCTCCATCCAGGTGAGTAGCCTACGACACTACTGCCGAGGACGCTTTGCCGGCACTTGTCGATCGATTTGCCAGTTTCGGCAAACATTTAGGAAGCTTTCCTGAATCTCTTGTTAAAGGCATGAAAGTAGTTTTGGTCAGAAGCGTCCTTAACTACATCTGGCCCTATACGGTATAGTGACAAGCCACCTTACGTGTAAGGCGTAAGGCACACGGTACTTTTGGTGCCCCCCTCCCCTCCCTTTTCCTCCCTTCTCTTTTAAATTCACGAATAACGCGAAGGGAATACGACTGTCGGTAAAGTTCCTTATGGCATGAAATTTTTCAGTTGTTTTTTTCAGTCGTATGTGCAGGAGCCATTTGCTGCTCGACTCTTCATGGAACGTAAGCTCTCGTAATCTTAGCAGCAAACCTCTCCCTGATAATGTACAACGCCTCTCTTGTTGCCTCGGTCGATGGTTGAAATGGCTCTGAGCACTATGGGACTTAACTTCTGAGGTCATCAGTCCCCTAGAACTTAGAACTACGTAAACCTAACTAACCTAAGGACATCAGACATATCCATGCCCGAG
Source organism: Schistocerca piceifrons (assembly GCF_021461385.2). Classification (NCBI taxonomy): domain Eukaryota; kingdom Metazoa; phylum Arthropoda; class Insecta; order Orthoptera; family Acrididae; genus Schistocerca; species Schistocerca piceifrons. The sequence goes on along the minus strand of NC_060144.1, from coordinate 43,941,248 downwards.
GCTGGATTCGAACCTGCGACCGTAGCGGCCGCGCGGTTCCAGACTGTAGCGCCTAGAACCGCTCGGCCACTCTGGCCGGCCGATGGACATCGATGAACACCTCCGTATCGCTCTGGCGCTTACTAAACTGTTCTGTGACGACAGACGCAGCACTTGGTTACGTCTTCTGCATCTTCACTATGAACCCTACTTGGTAAGGATCCGTGACTGATGAACAATACTCAAAAATCGATCGAACATCTTTATTGTAAGCTACTTTTTCCCCACGGACGGTTGCATTTCCTTAAGCTTCTTCGAATCCGACTCAGCCTTGCATCTGCTTTTCCTGCTATTTGATTCATGTGGTCATTCCGCAGTTGGGTAGCTTCGGATGGGTACTCCTTGGATTTTACCTTACCTACTGTTTTGAATGATTTGTGTCCAATACGCTAACGGAATAGCCTGTTTATGCGGAATACGTTATGTATGCTCTGAGGCGATAAAAGTCACGGGATAGCGATACGCACACATACAGATGGTGGTAGTATCGCGCACACAAGGTATAAAAGGGCAGTGTATTGGCGGAGCTGTCCCTCCAAATCCTCGAACGCCATGCACTCCGCCTCGCCTTCCGCATCCGCCTTCCGTCCCCCACGCGCATCCTCTATGACCTCATCGCCTTCCACCACCTTCTCCTTTTCCTTGAACACATCCGCACACTATATATTGTCCGCCGCCTTGATCCCCCTCACCCCCTGGTGTCTCCCTTCCTCTCCACTCCCAACCAGTTGCCGCGACTTTACCGTTGTGTCCCTCCCTCTCTCCATCTCCACACCCTCCATCTCCTTTCCCAACACAACTTCCACCGTCTACCACTCCCGAATGATGAGCTTCGCCCTGACATCTGCCCTTCCTACCAACTCTAACCTCATCTTCCTGCCTCCTCTTCAGGGCTCCCTCTCCTCCCCCTCCCTCCTTCTGAGCGGATTTCCCCTCCTACCCCCCGTCCATCTCTTGTGCCTTCTTTCAGTGTCTCTGCGCTCCCTCCTGCCCTGTCTTCACTTTTCCTCTCCCGCCCCATGTGTCTCCTGCCTCTTCATGAACCCACGGTTGCCCCTCCTCTCTTCATCCCGCCGCTTCCCCAGCTGCCCCATGCTCTCCCCTCCTTTTCCATCCTCTCTGACCTTTCCCTCGGCAGGTCCCACCTGGTAGTTTTATTCTTCGTCGTGTGTGATCCAAGTGGGTTTTAAGTGTGTTGTTTCGGAGTGTTTTTAATACTGTGGCCAACTTTTAACCTGTGCATGCGCATCCAGTGTCTTCTCTGTGCTTTAAGAATCGCCAACTGTGTTTTTAAACTTTCTGGTGACTTTTTTAACTGTCCCAAATGAACATCTACATGTCAGTGTATTTTTACCTCCATTTTCTCCCCTTACTCTGTTTTATGTTCCCATTTTTTACCTCCTTATGTATGTATTATTTTATTCCCGTTTTAGTTGTCATGTCATTCGGCTGAAGTGCGGCGGATTGTGCTGCTGACAGCCCTCCCCTGCCCATATGGAGCAGGGGAATGAAATCACACTAAAGAAAAAAAAAGCGGAGCTGTCATTCGTGCTCAGGTCATTCATGTAAAAGGGCTTCCCACGCGATTCTGCCCGCACGACGGAAATTGCCAGACTTTGAAGGCGCAACAGTAGTGGGAGCTACACGCGTAGAACATTCAGTTTCGGAAATCGTTGATGAACTTCATATTCCGAGATCCACAGCGTCAATAGTGTGCCGAGAGTACAAAACTTCACGCGTGACCTCTCACCTCGGACAACGCAGTGGCCGATGGCCTTTACTTGCGTGGTGTTGTCAGTGCTAACACACAAACGACACTGCGTGAAATACCCAGAGCAATCAACGTGTGACGTACGACGATGGTACCCCTTACCACAGTGCTGCGACATTTTGCATTAATGGGCTGTGGCAGCAGACGACCGATACGAGTGCCTTTGTTAACAGTACGGCATCGTCTGCAGCACCTCTGCTGGCAACGTGACCATGTCGGTTGGGCTGTTGACGACTGGAAAACCGCGCCCTGCTCAGGTGAGTCCCAAATACAGTTCATAACAGCTGTTGGTGTGGCGCAGATTACACGGAGCCATGGACCCAAGCTTTCAGTAAGGTACTGCTCTAGCCGGTGGTGCCTGCACAATGGTATGGGCTGTGTCTGTGTGGAATGGTCCAACTGGTCCAACTGAACTTGTCATGAAATTTCGGCCACATGCAGATCATGTGCAGCCAGCCATTCATGGTCTTCATGTTTCCAAACAACGATGGAATTTTTATGGTTGACAGTGCACTATGTCACTGTACGACTGCTGTTAGCGATTGATTTGAAGTACATGTGAAAGATTTGGTCGCCAAGATCGCGCGACATTAATCCTATCGAACATTAGTAGAATACAATCGAGGGGTCAGTTCTTGCACGAAATCGTGCACCGACAACATTTTCGCAGTTATGGACAACTGTAGAGGCAGCGTGGCTCCGTGTTTCTGCAGAGGGTTTCCATCGAAATGTTGAGACCAAGCCACGTGCAGTTGGTGCAGTACGCTGGGCGAAAGGGAGTCCGACACTGTATTAGGGGGCATCCCATGACTTGTGGGACCTCAGAGTAAGTTCGTCCACGTCCAGACGACAGTCCCTGCAACAGTCGCCGATCCTCCGCATGCCTGCCTCCAGCTGGGCACAGCTGCGGACCTCCTGCAGACAGCATCGTCCGCCAATTGCCCCACGGCGCCTCCGATACTACCCACTAGGTCATTAATGTAACTCGTAAACACTCGCTTGGATTACTACCGAAACTACCTTTACATTTATCGATTTCTTTCCGTTATGTGCAGTATTTGGAGTTCTACCTGCAAGGAAGTTCTGAATTGAATCATAAATCTGGTCCGATACTCCACAGTGTCGTATTTTGTTTAGACAGGATGGGTAACAATAATTTATATTCTCTTTAATATTTTCTTCTCTACGTAAATCAGCACTTTTAATTTTTATTTTTACAGTGCGTTATCTGAAGATTGCCTACTACTAGAGGCCGAAATCGGTCATATTTTTCATAAATGTCCGTCCGGTGGGGATTGTTTCTTTACTAACTTTACGTAACTGACAGATCGTTGTTTACCAATTATGTTATTTAAAATTTTAGTACAATATATGATTACGGGACCCTTTTGCACTAAGCAGATTCTTACTCTGAAGTGTAGGTCTGAAATTGTTCACAAAATATCCATCCACGTCTTTCGTTGAATCCAAGAACTTTTCAGCGACATATTTCGTTAGATAAGGATGCAGGTAAAAGAGTGTGACCTGTAAAGCTAAGTTACACGTGTATGCTACAATTCATAAATAATCTCGCACTGTTCTTCTCTCCAAAGCATCTCTGTTCGATCTAATGAAAAACGATGTCTTTCTCCAGCAATGCAGCCGACTCCACAAGTATTTTTCGACTTAGCAGTTCAGGAAACACGCATAGCATGTAGAAATTCTTTTTCAACATTATACAAAAGATCAGTCCCGTTTACGTACCAATAACACTGGCTGTAAATCTTCTGAAAAAGGCGTGTCCTTTGAGGCGTTCTTGGTCCTGTGCCACATTCGCCCACGCACTACCTCAGCTGTCTTGCTGTCTGTGGGCTGAATAGAAACATGTCTTATCCACTATATCAAAATAGCCATTATAACAAGTTACCATCAAAATGGCCCAAACATTGTCGAGAAATTTATTTCACACTACATAATTTTACAATTTCTGAGGAAATATTCATTAAATTTTCCGCGCACTTGACTCTTCAAACAAAATGCACCAAATGTTTCGTAACTATTTTCTGGTACGGAGCGCTGCGGGTTTCCAATCCGCGCCAGACCGCATGCAACTCGATGACCATTAGAGGTCGGTGCAGCAGTCGAGCCGTAAGCCGTGGTCCCAGCGGCCAATAGCGACCTACCCTGTCCTGTCACGTATTTAGGCGGCTGCATCTCTCTCAGCGAGGTCCCCCCTCCCCCCCCTGCCTTTCGTTTTTCCTCTCCTCCCCCCTTTTTCCTCCCTTCATCTGTCCAGGTCCCCCCCCAATCTGCCCTTGCCCGTGGTGTGTCATCTACGTGACGACTTTTTAGTGCAGTGTTTCCAGTGATTGCTAACTGTTGTGCGTCTTTTCCGAAGTGTTGCGAACGGGCATCATACTGTCGCAGGGTGTGATTTTTATATCTCTTGCTAACAGAAACCAGACTGTCGCCGTGTTTTTTGTCTGTCTACTATTTTTCCTGTCTGCTCCCTGTGTATTTTGCTATTATCGCCCACCATTTGTTTTATGTTTTAACTTTCCACAATTTTCCGACGTTTTGCAATTTACGTCACAGTTTTATCGCCTGCTCTTATTGTTTCTTATCTTCTTACGTTTTTTTAAAAAAATTGTTCAAACGTGTGTGAAATCTTATGGAACTTAACTGCTAAGGTCACCAGTCCCTAAGCTTACACACTACTTAACCTAAATTATTGTAAGGACAAACACACCCAACCACGCCGGGACCAGCCGCACAGTCCATGACTGAAGCGCCAGAGACCGCTCAGCTAATCCCGCGTGGCTTACGTTTTAAAAATTCTGTAGGCTGAAGAGCAGCGTACTAAGCTGCTGCCAGCCCGGCCCCTTCGGGGGGAATCGAAATCCAGTAAAGGAACAAAACAAAAAAAAAGCCTCAGCGAGGCAGTATGGTATTCGCGTTGATTCAGTTGACACAGTTGACATCTAGCTTACAGACATCGTGTTTACGTTGCGTGTGCTTACTTCCCATCTACGAGTGGGCGTCGTTTTGATTTCGTGAGGTTGTCTCTTGTGACCCTGTTCCTTAGTACTTTGTTGTTGATGTTGATTTCTTGCTTGGTTGTCTGTCGTCGTGCTTGTCCTTCCAGTCCCGTTCGTCCATCTTGTTTGTTCGAGGGCCCCTCCCGTCGGTCCCGCGGCGTTTTAGTTAGCGGCAACTGTCATCCAACACCAATTAACGTACTGACTTGATATGTCCATCCGTTGCCTTTCCTTAGACGTCCTTCAGTTGCATCATATTCAAGGGAAGTGCGGACAAGAAAAATTCAGTCAATTTTGTTGAAAACGATGGAGCAGAGGCCTAGAGAACATTCGCCAGCGCAAGACAAATTTCTGTTGCCGCAAATCGGCCAGGGCAGGTAATTCGATGTGGCGCAATATTCTAGTCTATTCACTTCAGTGAAATCCACACAACAGTATACCAAAGAAATCGTATGACAAAACTACTTAGAAAAACAGAGTTTCATTGATAAACCAATTACCGACATCTCTGTGATGTCGAAGGCGATACCTTTATGAGGCACCAACTCTGTACAGAAAGCTTGTTTTGAATAAAATCATTGATATTCCACCTTCAATGATTAGCCGAGCGGTCCAAGGCGCTGCAGTCATGGACTGTTCAGCCGGTCCCGGCGGAGGTTCGAGTCCTCCCTCGGGCATGGGTGTGTGTGTTTGTCCTTAGGATAATTTAGGTTAAGTAGTGTGTAAGCTTAGGACTGATGACCTTAGCAGTTAAGATTTCACACACATTTGAACTTTTCCGCCTTAAATAAGTAATACACATTTATGCATTCGTCTGTGGCCTTCTTTTCGAAAAAGACAGCCCTGTCTACCTCTGTCCCCTCCCTTCCATCTTATTTGTTACCTTAACTCCATATTTTCCAGCACTTTATTTCACAAGTCAACGTCTGCACATTTAATGCCTTCTGTACTACTCTCTCACATAATTTTTAGATGTCATTACTCGCTTTCGACAAGAACGTCCGAGGATATTGCTAACAATATGTTAACAAGCCTGATTTTTCTTAAATTACACACATCTATATCTACATCTTTTATCGTCACTTATATTACTCTCACCATTGTCACTTTGTGCTACTCACGCACTATTTATGCTGCAAGGTTGGTTCACTGAGGATGTCTGGCTAGATGTAATATAATTCCCTTATCCTTACAAGTCAAATAAATACGTAAATAAATAAACCAGACATTCAGAGGGACGACTTTACGTCCTGCTGCCATTGAGTCGTTGGTACCACATTCAGCGTAATCATAATGATCTGACAAACTTGAGGGCCTTCAAAAATAGTGAGTAATAAATTGTGATTTAATTTAGCTACAAATTATACGTTTGTTTGTGTGACCATCTTCCTCAGCAGCTGTTAACATCTGTTGTTATAGGTTACTTGTCTTGAGGTGGCTGCAATGTAATTAAAAAGAATTACACCAGACGCGTTTCGCTTTTATTTACAAAGCATCTTCTGTGGTACTGGTGTTTCTTTACATAGTCTGCACCTTCCCCTCTTGCTAGCAGTGTTTCTGTTCATGAGCATGATGCATCGATTCCTGCCGATAAAGTTTTAGAGTATCTATGTCTTCATAGACAGAAATTTACATTTCAGTATTGTATCCACTGATTCTGCTGTCTACAGCGAACTGCTCTGTCGTGGTCCATATCTTTTAATTTTAATAATTTATCGGACAATAGTCATTTCATCAGTTTTGGAGGTACGCTCTAAAACTTTATCGGCAGTAATAGACGCATGCTCATGAACAGAAACACACAAAGCAAGAGGGGAAGGTGCAGACTATGTAAAGAAACACCAATACCACAGAAGGAGCTTGTAAATATATGCGAAACGTGTCTTTTTAATTACATTGCAGTCAGCTCAAGACAAATAACCTATAATAACAGATAGGTACAAATTCTTTGTTTAAACAAATGTTCTATGTCTTCATAGTCAGAAATTTACATTTAAGTATTGTATCCATTGAGTCTTCTGTCTACGGCAAACTACTCCATCCTGGTTCAATCCTTTAATTTTAATAATGTATCAGACACGAGTAATTTCATCATATCTACATTCCCAGGCAACATTTCTCACCTCTCGTAAGCTTGAACATTTCCTTTAAGTTAATGTTGTGCCGGGCAATTGACATTGTGCTTAGAGCAGCCCCCAGGAACAACTAGAGTCTTCACTTGCTTCTGGCAGCTCCACATTCCTGTCCGACAACATGGGATCTACCTCACAGAACTGAGACTTCAGCATGCGTGTGTATGAGAATGGAATCTGTATGAGAGCAGGCTCAGGACTCAGGATAGAAGCCTGAACATTTGTTGGAGCATTGTGTTACACAATTGTGTTATCTCGCGATAAGAAACTGTGCAGCTTATTTATGTGATTGACAATAACACTATACAGCTTCCCAAGCACACCCCAATGCTAAAGGCAAGACTTCAAGTTCTTACTAGTAGTGGGATAAAGAGAGTACTGACACAATTGTGAAATCAAATTGATATCAAATTAATTATGCAAATTAATTAATTTTTCAATTAATTACCCGCTTCCATGATGATGTCATGGGTTTCTAAAGCCAGCGTGTTGGTCCCCCTCAGGGAACTCCCAGTCTCCTACCTTCCTCCCCCCCCCCCCAATCCTCCTGTTACATAACCCAGGAAGGGGACCTGGGAAAGAAATAGCTGGTAATTCGCACAGTCTGTGTCGAGTTGCTGGACTGGGAGGATCTCACAACAACAGGCTAATATAGTTTGCATAAGACACCGTTTAAACAATTTGTTTTAAAATATTGTTAACTTATTTCTGAAATAACAATACATCTCAAAATTGACACTGGTGTTTAAGCAATTTAGACAATGTTAAACAGTTGCAGTACTGAAACTTCCTGGCAGATTAAAACTGTGTGCCCGACCGAGACTCGAACTCGGGACCTTTGCCTTTCGCGGGCAAGTGCTCTATCATCTTTTTTTTTTTACGACGATTACCACTTTTTTAAGACGCTAACCTTTTTATCTTTTATTTGTTTTTTTATTTGCTTTTTTATCACTTTTTTCCCTTAAAAAGCCCCTTAGGAAAATGGAACTAAAAAAAACCTAAGTGCCACCGCCACTTTTCATCCTATAACATAAAATCTGATCCACTTCAGGCGTTGGCTCCTGAGTAAACCCACCACAGAGAGCTGCCTATATACCAGGGGAAATATGGGAAATCAAGGTTAGGGCTATCCTTTGCCACTGTTTTTAATTAATTTATTTTTTTTAATTAATTTTTTTACATGATTACATTTAGGGAACGTGTACAAATGAGAATTCTAGTAACTAAGTGTTACAAGTAAGTGTTACAACAACAAAGGTGGCATAAAAGAGCAATCAAAAAATAAAAATATAAATCACTGATGTAATTCCAACTAAAATGATCTTCAATAATGTAACTGGTTCCACTTGGAGCCTCGCCATCGTTATCTGATATCTCCAACAGCGCCTTTGAAGGGCATCTGCAACGGAGGCATTCTGCTTCGCCAGTGCCTCAAGGAAAACAGCATCCTTGCAGCAGCTTGTCTCTTCCTTTACTCATGGCTGACAAGGCAGAACGTTGAGCCGTTAGTGTGATGCGGCACAGAACATTAACCGCAGGTTTGCACTCCCCAGCTGAGTGGGGAGTTAACGAAAAAGCTGCGTAAATAATTTGCGAAAAGCGTACGGTATTTCGGTGTGCGTTCGAGGGCATTGTAAGCATTTTGTAGGAACCACCAGTAATCAAGCTGCTCTTTCTCTCCGTCGCTAAAGATGTAGGCGACGGTAAGTCCTTTGAACCATGTAAGCGCATGATATTTTGCAGCCGGAAAGTAAGTTTCATCGGGACAGAGTAGGGTCTGAGGGTCAATCATATCAGGTGTGACCCGGAGGTAACAAGCCAATATCTTCTGTGTTAGTCGCCAAACTCCGGACGATGATGCGCAAGTAAAACGATGTTCATCAGTATCCAAAAGGTGACAATCTGGGCAATAAGGGGAGTCTGCCAGTCAAATAGTGTGAAGTCGCTATCGTGTGGCATATTTTTTGTTGGCGATCTGATACCACTTCGAACGCACCGTGGATGACAGAAAGTTGTGGTGTATCGTTTTCCACACTCTTGGCCAGTGAACCGTAGGGTACTTGTTTTCCACCACGTTATGGGGAACAGCCCGCAGAAGGTTGGTATAAAAATCTTTCGCCTTTGGTGGACGTGTGGCGGAGAGGTTCGAGCTGACATAGCTGTAATCAAGAATGAAGGTCGACACAAGGGAGAGCTGTGGTGCGACGTGCGCAACCGACACCGGCGGGACGTTAGAGGCTGGCATCAGAACCTGTAGTAAACGACCCGTGAGAGAGGCATATTGACTTTTCCATCGTTTCCTCATGTTGCTCATGTAAAGGGCAGCTGCTCTCGCCCTGACGTTGACCAATCCCAGCCCTCCTTTGTGCACTGGGAGGGTAAGAGTGTCGTATCGTACTTTAAATATATGACCTACGGAAACGTAGTAACTGAAGGCCGCCTGAAGCCGGCGACCTATCTGCAGCGGTAGTGGGAGGACCTGTGTTTTGATGCTACGTAGAGGTTCAGGTATTCAACACGTTGTAGCTGATTCAAGTCCCGGAGCAGGTTCTGTCGCACCATTGCGCGTATGATCTGTAATAACCGTCGGTAGTTTGCTGCAGCTGTTTTACGTACATCTTTCTTGAACGTGATTCCCAAATATCGCAGGTCAGAAACTGGTGGGAAGGGAGCGAGGGCTTCCGGTCCGAGACCACGCCCAATATCCAACGCCGCCGACTTGTTGATGTTCAGAAGACTGCCTGCGGCCTGTCCGTATCGCTCAATCCACGTTAGTACGCTTTGAACTTCGTCATTGGAACGAACCAGCAGTAGCAGGTCGTCAGCGTATGTCCTACAGAGAAAGGTGACGTCCCGCAGCGTGATGCCAGATAGGCGGTGGTTAAGGCCCCTAGGAGTGGCTCGAGTGCGATTGCATAAAGGTAGGTAGAAAGGGGACAACCCTGTCGTAGTGACCTCTTAATGGGTACTGGTCCTACCGTCCTTCCATTGACCTGGACGTGTGAGCTGTCTGCGGTCCAAAGACGCCGTAGGGTGTCGATGAGGCCCGGGGGGAATCCCATAGAGTCCATCACTCGTAGGAGGAAGTTGTGGTGCACTCTATCAAAGGCGCGGTTGAAATCGACAGAGACGATCGCCGCTCTCAGACGGCACGCAGAAGCGATCGCTATTAAGTCCCTGCAGTCACCGGTGGCCATGTGTATGTTGGCTTCTCCCTGCGACGTGCTCTGGAGCGAGGATCATCGGCAAAGTCGTCTTAATACGGCTTGCCATAATCCTGGTGAAAATCTTGTAATCGGCGTTCAGCATTGTAAGCGGCCGATAGTCGTTAATCGATAGCCCTCCACCTGGCTTGTGTACCGGTATGAGAAGACCTTCTACAAACGCTGGCGGCACAACATAGTCTGGAGACATAAGTTCGCGGAACATTATAACCCAGCGAGGCATCACGATGTCACGGAAAGTCCGGTAGAATTCGATGGGCAATCCATCAGGTCCAGGAGATTTATTGGCCCCACCTTTGTCCACGGCGTCTTCGACTTCTTCGAGTGAGATTTCCTCTGTTAGTGCATTCACGGTAGCCTCGTCGATAGTACGTGTTACCTGCTGTAACACTTCAGTAGTGGCCTCGTCATTGACGGTTCTTTCCTTGTAAAGATGACGAAAATGATCCTCCACCGCCTTTACTATGGTTGCTTGGGTCGTACACAAGCGTCCGTCGTGTATCCTGTGTTGTGTGATTAAATGTTGGCGTTGTCGGCGCTTATCCGCCACAACGTGGTGCATAGTGGGTTCCTCTGCAACCGTTCGGTCGTGCCGTCGCGAGCGGACTACTGCACCTTCTAGTCGGCGCTTCGTCAATGATATTATGTGAGCCTTGATTCTGCTTTGGTCATGTTGTCTCTCCGAGGAAGGGGGTAAGGCGTCGAGGTCCCTGAGTGCCGCGTAGTAAAAATCGAGGGTCTGTCGATGCCACGCAGTCACGTCCTTGCCGTATTGCATAAGTGTCCTACGGATTGCTGGTTTGGCACAGATGAGCCACCACTCCAGGGTCGAGGTGTATCGTGGGTGGCGGCGTTCACAGTCAGTCCACGTTGCTGCAACTTGCCGACGGCAATCCAGGTCCTGGAGATTAGTTATGTTGAGCTTCCAAAAGCCATTGCTGCGCCAGACTTGTTGGGGGCGTAGGTGTATAGTGCAGATATAGGCACTGTGGTCGGAATAGGCTTGAGGCCATAATTCGGCGTCCACCACACCTTGTGTGAGATCTTGTGACACATATATGCGGTCAAGTCGGCTGGCTGAATGACTGGTAAGATGAGTGTGGCCAGAGCGGTTACCGTGGACTTTTTCCCACGTGTCGCACAAGTGAAGTTCTTGGATCATCGCACCCAGTTCCGGACAAGACATATAATGTGAAATTTTGTCCTTGGGGTGAAGTACACAATTAAAATTGCCGGCGAAGACGCTGTGGTCGTATCATCCAAGGAAAAGGGGAGCGACATCTGTGGAGTAGAATCTGGCGCGGTCGTGACGTCTTGTGGTACCCGACGGCGCGTAAACATTAATGAATCGGGTGTTGAGTGCCGTAAATGCAATTCCTCGCGCGGAGGGAAGAAACGTGACGTCGGTAACTTCAATACCTTCACGCACTAATATTGCCACTCCGGTGTCTGCAGGGCTACCGGGCGTCACATGTGTGGCGTAACCGTAAAAGTGCGGGAGTACAGTCGTTTCCACTTCTTGTAGGAAAGCAAAGTCAACTCCTATGGCTCGTATGGTTTCTTTCAAAAGTTGGATCTTGACAGGAGACCTGATCATGTTGATATTCATTGTCGCCAGGCGGTAAGCCTGACAACGCGTTGTTTGGGCGAGGTTATCCGTGTTGAAGTTGGAGAGAAGCGAACATCTGAAGTGATGTCACCCCCCGCCGAACGCGGTCCTCCTTGTGCTGCTTATGCTGCCTGATCCGGCGACGCCTCAGCTGGCCGCGGATCGGGATCTTGTGTCTCGACGTCCTCGGCCCACGAAGCGGGCGCGGATGTCTGTTCGTGTTCCATAGCCTCGGAATGTTTGGTAGTAAGGGACCGGGCGACTTCGCTGCCTGCACTGGTACCTTCCCGCTGCTCACTGTTTCTGTCAATGGGTTGATGGTCGAAAGCTGCATGTTTTTCTGTCTGTTCTGCAAGGTTGGAGTGGAAACAGCCTCAGTTTCGCGGCTGGCTTCTTGAGTGGTCAGTTGTTCTTCCCCGGCCGAATGCGAACCGCTGTGTTCCGACACGGTCCGACGACGGCGCTTTCGGCGTTTCGGTGATCGCTGTTTCCGTACATGGCCTTCGTTGTCAGAAGACGGCACTGACTCACGCTCCGCCGGAACAAACGCTTCGGTCGGTAAAATAAGGAAATCAATTGTCATCTTGCCGGCGTCAATGTCTGTCGCGTTCGGTAGCTCCAGAGTCGTAGTACTATTTTCCACCACTGGCCAGGTCGGCGGATCATCCAGGTTTTTGTCCGTGGAAAGTGATTCTTGTGCCGCTGAAGCGGTCGGCCGTGTCTGTTGTGTGGAGAACGTCGTGAGCGCCGCCGCGTAAGTCACAGGTAGAATAGTCTTCGCCGCTGGTGGTGCAACGTCCTTCGGTGGGAGTTGTGTGATCCGACGCTGGAGGCACTACCATCTGAGCTACCGAAGCACGGCTCACGCCCGGTCCTCACAGCTTTACTTCTGCCAGTATCCCGTCTCCTACCTTTCTTTCAGGAGTGATTGTTCTGCAAGGTTCGCAGGAGAGCTTCTGAAAAGTTTCGAAGGTATGAGACGAGATACTGGCAGAAGTAAAGCTGTGAGGACCGGGCGTGAGTCGTGCTTCGGTAGTTCAGATGGTAGAGCACTTGCCCGCGAAAGGCAAAGGTCCCGAGTTCGAGTCTGGGTCGGGCACACAGTTTTAATCTGCCAGGAAGTTTCATATCAGTGCACACTCCACTGCAGAGTGAAAATCTCATTCTGAAAACATCCCCCAGGCTGTGGCTATGCCATGTCTCCGCAGTATCCTTTCTTTCAGGACTGCTAGTTCTGCAAGGTTCGCAGGAGAGCTTGTGTAAAGTTTGGAAGATAGGAGACGAGATACTGGCAGAAGTAAAGCTGTGAGGACCGGGCGTGAGTCGTGCTTCGGTAGCTCAGATGGTAGAGCACTTGCCCGCGAAAGACAAAGGTCCCGAGTTCGAATCTCGGTCGGGCACACAGTTTTAAACCGCCAGAAAGTTTCATATCAGCGCACACTCCGCTGCAGAGTGAAAATCTCATTCTGGAATTGCAGTACTGTTTTTTCATTCCGATAGAGAAAGAAACCACATAATTACACTGTTACAGATCATGAAAAACATATTTAGAAAACTTTCTCATATATGTTCTGTCCACCAGAGACATACATCACGTTCATGGCGCTCGCTGGTGTCTGACACCTGGCAGCTGCAGGGCTAACTTTCTTTTATGTGCAGAGGTACCTCAGCCTTCCATCTCCCTGGCACATTCTCTTTCTTTAAGGCACACAGATACACACAAACTGCTTCAGGAGTTATTAAATCCGGTGTTTAAGCAATGTGCAGAATATTGTCAAGTACATATCTTGAAGAAGATGCAAAACTCTGCAACTGCTGCTGCTTCAGAAGATGTGCCACAGGAAATATTAATTAAACAAATCGCTTCACAAACTGAATATAAATCACAAAACTATTCAAAACACTGTGAAAACCGTAGTTGCCATATCTAAACAATTTATGGTGATACTGTAATTGTTTAAGCAATTTGGACATTGTGTGGAATATTTCACACACCACCACATAGCACCTGCTGTCACTGGGTGGTTCAGTCAGAGGAAAAAGACGAAGAAGAAGAACAGCAACCACCTTCCACTGCCCAGGCTGGCGGTGGTGAAGGCTCCAGCATGCAGCAGCAGCAGCAGCAGCAGCAGCACCGATGGATACCGTCACCACAATCCAGATGAGTAAATACATTGCTGACTTCGGATGTTCCTTGCCCCCATCACCTGCTGTGAAGCGAACATCCTAGCCTCACATATCATCTTCATGCAAAAGCTCATTCTATATGTGACAGTGGACCAACTCGTATGCTCATATGATTCAAGTCTTAACCGCTATGAATCTAATGTTGAGGATAGTCCAGCAGTTTAATTGCTAACAGAGCCTGAAAAACTCTAGTGGGATGTTGACAGGCTTTACAGCACCAACATCATGATGACCGGATTGGATGAGGATAAACATTAGGCAGTGATGTGTTTAACTGTCACATTCGTTGGCTCCTGTTAGGTAGAAAAGTTGAAAGTCCATGTAGAGATCATTGTCGTCTGACGGGGAAATTCAGTTGTGCAGCTCACAATGCATGCAAGTATAAGTTACCACAACACATACCCGTTTCCTTCCATAATTTAAGCAGGTATGGTGCTCAGTTTCTAGTTGATCAGTTGGCTAATTTTGGTATGAAGTAATATCAGGTCAGCATTCTGCCTGAGAGTTTACAGAAGTATATTTCTTTCTCAAAACGAATGACATCATAAATTATGCTCCACTTCCTCGACTCTTCATGTTTTATGCAGACTTCACTCCAGAAGCCTGTTGACACTGTACCTCAGGAGGATGTGCACACGATGACGAAAAGTTTCAACTTGGGACTAAGAAAGAAGTTTTCCCTTATGAGTATCTAAATAGTAAGGCGAAACTCGACGAAACCAGGCTACCAGACACATTTGCATTTACCAGCACTCTCACAGGCGATGCCATAGCTAGAGATTATGAGTATGTTTTGAACGTCTGGTGGGAATTCAACATTCCCAGGTTGGGTGAATACGTAAGACTATACAAGGACACTGACGTGTGCTTGCTTGTGGGTGTTTTTGAAAAGATCTGGACTGTACGCTTGGCCACATACTCTCTGGAGTCCACCTTTTATTACATGCAACCTGGGTTGTACTGGGACACAATGCACAGAAAAACGAGGTACAGCATCGATCTTTTGACCGATGCTGATATGCATTTCATGGGGGACTTTGCCAGTGTGTCCAAATACATTACCCCAAGTATGGGTTTGGGTCTCAATGCATTCCTTGATTGAAGTTATATTCTATCTTCCATGTGAATAAATTATACGGGCACACCATGATTCAGCCACTACTGGCTGGTGGATTTCCATGGATACCCAAATGCGAATTAAGAGGAATTGGCTGGAAAAGTAATGGGTCTGGCGGCTGATTCTGATGTTGGGTGTATGGTGACCTCATATACCCTGTTGGTATGCATGAAATAACAGGCGACTTGCCATTATCTCCACAGAAACAAGTTCCGCAAGAAAGTACTGTCCCTAAGCTGCTGTCCACTATTGGACACAAGCAGAGGTATATAATTCACTACTGTAATCTCCAGCAGCGCCTCAGGCTAGGGATAGGGCTAGATTGAATCACCTGGTCTGTCTCCTAAATCCCCCTGTTTGAAGGAGTATTTTGAATCAAACACTGAAAAGAGGACGTGAGTGATAAGAGATTCTGCGAATTTTTTTTATAAATTAATGAATAATTCCATTTCTATAAAACCATGCAGAATGTGAGAAATGAACGTGATATTTTGATGAATACAGAATGTGAGGAGTGTTGGGGTGTAATAAATTGCATCACTGAACCAAATTTTAAATGAGTGTGAGTGCGTGTGTAAACAGAATAGTTTTTAAATTTCACCTGCCACTAGCTATCCAAGTCATATTGCTTTTATGTATGAGTTTCACCCAGTTCATTTTAGTGCAGTTGTTTGGGATGGACATTTTGGGGCCCCTCCCCCCACCTCAATGTGTTATTAATTTATTTCAGCTGCTTGAGGTGGAAAATGTTTAGAGCTACCCACTTCAACGTATGAATTAAGTCTTCTGTTAACAGAAACTCTACCTCTACAATAGCTGTAGTCAGTACCTGAACATAATGTAGAATTTTCTCTCGGTACTGTTAATGCTGTAGGAATATTCAATCAGTACTGCTATATAAAATAAAAAGTTTTTTCAAGTGGTAATCTTATATGTAAAACCAAGAACTGTGAATATATGTGTAAAAAATCCTCCAGTAAGAAGAATTGTGGACTTAAAAGCAGAATTAATTCGTGTGTTGTAAAAACAACGACATTCATGAATGTAAAGCGACACTACTACAGATACTGTGAATATTTACGTCTGAATAAAGAAATTGTTATTCACTACTATACATTTTTGTTGTTATTTTACAAATCCCAACCATCACAGTTGTATACAAAGGCTGTGCAAGACACACATGGTATTAGGTTGAGTGATGAAGGAGGCGACGTTTAAGATAGAGAAAAACAAAATACATGAAATGGTGACATGAGACTTTTCCTACCATGCTGCCCGTATTGGTTTATGGGAGCAGATAGAACGTGACCGTGTGCCCTTCCAAAGCCATATAACAGACATGTCTAAAATTACATTACCAGTGCTTGGGAAAAATCACAAGCGCAGTATCAGGGGAGAAAAATCACAGGCGCAGTATCTGGGCTAAACTACATAAATCAGCCTGAAGTCTGTAAAAAAAAGTACACACATATTATGCGACAAAATTCATTTATTTCTCATCTGACTTAAAAGTAATTTTGTCACCATATCTTTATAGGGTATGCCAGGATCATCCTAGCAACTTCCAGGATAGAAATGTGTTAACCACTTCGCACTCTTCCGTGTTTTAGGTTCAAATGGCTCTGAGCACTATGGGACTCAACTTCTGAGGTCATTAGTCCCATAGAACTTAGTACTACTTAATGAGTAAGACAGAGCTGCAGCAGTGCCAGAGCAGGAGGGTAACTTATGCCCTTTTGAGAAGTTCAGACATGAGGAAGTACTTGTGCCATGCAGTTGCTCAGTAGCAAGGCAGCAGGTCTCCACACTGAAAGGAGGTGATGGAACCAAAACTATACTTCCCGCGAGGAGGCTTGCATTGGTTGCACGCAGTGCATGACAACAACGTAGTGTTTGCGAGCAGCTATGAGCAAGGGAAGCTCAGGGAAGCCAAGCCAGACGACTACGTTTAGGAGACAGCGGGTTGTTGATAAACGAAGGTATGTGTGATGTTATGGGGCCAACTTTTTATTTACCAGCTATGATGATGGGCGTTAAATATAGCAAAACTCCAGCTGTATTAGCCTGACGAGCACTTAGAGATGTAGCCTAAGCAAAACCTTACCTTTTTTAAGAATATCTGGGTTGCAAGTCTATTTCATTCACTAAGTCAGGAGGGGGGATTTTGTTTATCTGAGACTAAGGTCCATACAGAAATTTGATCTATGAGTGATGCAAGTCTGGTGACCTGGACCTGAAGAGCAAAAGATGTAGAGTGCATTTGTAGATTTAACAAGATAGAGTTATCCATAAAATATTAATTTAGTGGATTTAGAGTGTCTCAATTTGACAGCTTGGCATAAAAGCAGAAGTGGTCATGGTGAAGAGCTAGTGCTAAGCAATACCCAAGGCACAAGGTCTTCCCTGTTGATGTAGTGTCACTACCTAATTTTAGTAGAACTTCGAATAATTTGTAAGGAGCTACGATGGAGGATTCCGTCAATACACCATTCCACTGGGCGGTAAGCCTAGTGTGGCATCATAATGGGTCATAGCAGAAGCACTGTAAGATGGGCGCGCCGTTGTCAGCGGAAAACAGCACCGTGCAGCGGATATAGCCGGAGCTGGCAGCACACCAGGTCAAGGCTCTTGTTATGAGCTCTGTGACTGGGTGGAGTTGTTGTGTGTGTCTGCCACCGCAGAACACTGCCGCAGCACATCACGGAGCGCCACAGACGTTATGGCCATGGTGCGGTGACAGGCATTCGCCCGCCCCTCTGCTCGATGATGATGATGATGTTAGTCCGACCGTTGTGACCGAGCGGTTCTAGGCACTTCAATCCGGAACCGCACTGCTGCTACGGTCGCATGTTCGAATTCAGCCTCGAACATGGATGTGTGTGATGTCCTTAGGTTAGTTAGGTTTAAGTAGTTCTAAGTTTAGGGGACTGATGATCTAAGAAGTTACGTCCCACAGAGCTCAGAGCCATTTCAACCATTTTTGATGATGTTAGGTTTGTGGGGCGCTCAACTGCGCGGTCATCGGCGCCCGCAGAGTCCCAACATTAACGCAGTCCAATGTAGCCACTGTCACGAGTGAGCTCTTCCCGACATCAACATCCTTCCCAACGGGGCGGAAGCCGCCGCCTGCCAGTCTTACCCAGTCTGCGTTACTGGTGACGGGCCTATTGCCCCACACTGACAACGCCACAACGTGTGTCACAAGCTAATGAAGTATTGTCTCTGAGTTATCACTTAATCTATCCCCATCGGCCCGCTACCACACCTAGCGTGTGCTGATGTCATGCATCACACGTGATACCCTGTTAGTTGTCGTAATAGGAAGAAAGTCCAGTCGTAAAATCGGCATCCCACAGCACCTCCGAATAAGTGTTGATTTCGGGTACCTAAATGCCCAGTTGATCTAATTGTTACCATGGCTTCCGTTTCTTTCCCCCTTCATTTTAACACGTTTCAAACGTTAGGCTCTAACAATTAAGATATTCACAGCTCTTCTTCTTTGCGCCGAAAGATGGAAACCAAAACTGAACGTTTTGATGGAGACTGTTCAGACTTGCTGTGGCCTACTTCATGACTTGTTCATTAAAAAAGCTTTGTCAGCAGATCTGAAACCACTAGGTAATCACCTCAGTAAATAATATTATGTAGTTAAATTTTTATTTATGTGCAAGAACATGACTGCAGTCCTGGTGTACAATATACGCGCCGGAGTACCGTAGCATGCTGCCAGAGGTACCACAACAAAATCATGTGGTGACGTGACACATTTTCTGCGTAAGGGTAACAACGCTGCAACGATCTTTGCTTAGTTGGTGGAAGTGCGTGGCTACAACCGTTGGGAAAACTAAGTCCCATTGAAGGGTTAGCAAGTAGAGAAGGAGTAAAACCTTTATCAAATTTTATGACCGCAGCTCGATGTTTTCGAGGTGATAATCAAGTCGTTAGGAGCGGCCATGGCATGCTCAGGAACCACAAGTTGTAACCTTTGTTGTCTACAGTTCTAAACGACTAAATCGGTCACGTAGTGCCACTTGGAGATTGCAAATCTGTCGGCTTCCACTGGCGACAAAAATTTAATTCTGAGTATTTCATACAATTATTGAGCTAATATGAAAAAGAAAGTGCTGTTACGATCTAGCCATTGAGAGACATAACTTTATGTTAAAAGTGTAACTCAATAGCTATAATATCACAGTTAGAAACTTTGTGCTTGTGTTGAGGCAGTGTAACTGATGACGCGCAAATACCCGGAAGTATATTCATGTAGTATTTGAGAGTCCGCCCCCCTGTAGCTGAGTGGGCCGGCACGGTAGCTCAGTGTGTTCCGTCAGAGGGCTGCTCGCCCTCTGTAACAAAAAAACTGAGTAAAGGAATCAACGATCAACTTGAACGGATGTCTGATGACATCCGCGCAGACCAGACGGAGCGAACAATACCGAACAAAATGAAAAAAAAGTGGTCAGAGCAACGGTGTGTCAATCCTATAGGCCCGGGTTCGATTCCCGGCTGGGTCGGAGATTTTCTCCGCTCATGGATTGGGTGTAGTGGCCCTAATCATCATCATTTCCTCCCCATCACGCACAAGTCGCCGAAGTGGCGTCAAATCGTAAGTACTGTGTCCAGACTAAGTGCCTGAAACTCTCGCTTCCCGCGAAGCAGACCGGTACAGCGGCCCCAGACCGCGTAGGGGTCAGCCAGACCGCTCGTCCCGGAAACACAGACGCTTCCCAGAGACCACCGAGAGGCGTCCACGGCGCCGCAAGAGGTCGCTACAGCCGCGGACCTCTTTCCTTCCGCTCGACACGTGACTGTAAATAGTGCCAAGCAGTATTTAGGCTGGCGAAGGAGCCTGGAGAGGCACATTCGAGGGTTGGATTCCCTCACTTCTTCATCTAAGTCTCTCACTGCCTGGACTACTCTCAGGGTGTATCTTCGACGTGGGGGAGCCTCACCATTTCCTTGCCGTGTTGTCTGCTCGCCGTCACTACTGCTCGCCGTCCGGTCCTCCTCGCCGCCGCCGCCGCCGCCGCCGCCGCCGCCGCCACCGCCTGGTCGCCACCTGCCGGTGCTCGCCGCCGCCGTCGTTCGGTCGCTGCCTGCCGTCGTCGTCGCCGCCGCCGCCTGGTCGCCGCCGCTGCCGCCGCCGCCGTTCGGTCGCTGCCTGCAGCCGCCTGGTCGCCGCCGTCGTCACCACCGCCTGGTCGCCGCCGCCGTCGCCACCTGCCGGTGCTCGCCGCCGCCGCCGCCGCCGCCGCCGTCCTTCTCGCGCGCCGCCACCATGTAGCAACCCACCACCACAATCATTTTCACCTCTCCCTCCGCTGCTCCAACCACCATCACATGGAGCTCATCCTCCACCCCCCTTCCCGTCCTTCCTTCTCTCCCTGTCCACCCCACCCCTGCGCCACTTTCGGCTGTAACCATCCCCAACTCCCCCTCCCCTGTCACTGTCGCCCCATCGACAGCTACTGACTTTCCGCCGCTCCCTGCACCGCCTCCGACGGGCTCCAAGCCAGCGCGGATTTCGGCTCGACGTTCCACTGTCTCTGTGACACCCACGCCCCCTCCCTCTGCGTCATCCGCTGCTCAGGGTGGTCCTGCCCCCCGCCATCTCCCCCTGCAACCCATCCCCCAGCCCCCTCTCTACCCAGTCGTGACCACGAAACCTTCAAAGCGCCCGAATGTTGACCCTTCCCCCGACATCTCCTCCAAAAAATCCCTCAATCCCCGAGACTCACCCACCCCCATGAACGCGACCCCGACCCCCGCCCCCGCCACCCCTGCCACCCACACCTTTGTCCTCTCCAATCCTGACCCTCAATTCCTTGATGCCCGCTCCCTCACCCTCGCCATCCGGAAATACTACCCCAATCCTCCCATCTCCCTTCTGATTCCTCGCAAGGACTCGGTCCTCATTAAATCCCCCAATGCTTCCTTCCACACCGATCTCCTCTCCCATATCCCCCGTCTCCAATTTGGCCAATGTGCAACCCTCACCCCCTACCACACCCCGTCCTCTCCCCGTCAGCCTCAACCACCCCAACGTCCGCCAACCTTCACCGCTGTGATCACGAACGTTAGCCCCATGATCACGGAGGCTGAGGTGTTGGCGGAACTCAACTCCAGGCCCGACATTGAAATCCGCTCGGCCCGTCAAATCTTCAATGATGCCGGGCCGACTTTTCTCATGCAGATATGCACCAAATCCTCCTCCTCCATTGACCGCCTCCTCACCGAGGGAGCCCTCATCTACAATCACTGTCATAAGGTGGACCCCTCCCATTCCTCAGTCCAATCCTACCGCTGCCAACGCTGTCTCACATACAACGACCACGTTACCTCTGCCTGCAAGAACCCCCCTACTTGTCCCCACTGTATAGCTGCACACTTCCTCAAGAATTACCCCAACCTCACGTCTCCCCCCTCCTGCAAGACTTGCAACGAACCACATCCTGCCTACTGCTCGAAGTGTAAACCGAAACCTCCTCCAGTCACCCCTGAGCTCACTGTCCCTGTCTGTCCTGTTGATGACCCCATCCACCCCAACAACTCGCTCCGCCCTCCATCTACTGCAGAGGACATCATCCATTTCATCACCATTGTGCTCCAAAACATCCACCCCTTCCAGCGCTCCCACACCCTTTCCCAAATCGCCCTCGCTGCCCATTCCATCTTCCATTTTACCACCTATGCCACATACTCCCACAACCAGGCCCATTTCACCTTCACCCCCCTCACCACCCTCATTTAACTCTCCCCTCCCATGGTACAACAACCCCACCATATCCTGTACCACAACATTCGCTCCCAGCCCACCCACAAACTCCTCTTCCTCCAAACCCTCCGTCAGCACCGCGTAGATGCCTTCGTCCTAAATGAAACCTTCCTTCAACCCCGTATCTCCATCTCCATGGCTCCTTACACCCTTCACCGCACCGATAACCCGTACCCTTTGGCGCATGGCGGAGTTGCTATAGGCCACCTCCAGCACCTCCCTGTCCGGCCCCAACCTCTCCTTAACAATCCTGCTGAGCATCTCACCCTCTTCTTCCCCACCCTTACTATCACCTGTGACACCATTTATGTCCGCCCTCGCACCCCCATCCCATACAATTTCCTGACCCACATTGACTGCACCTTCTCCACCTATGTGATTGCCGCCGACCTCAATATCCACAGCCGTGATCCTCCTACTTCCAGTGGTGGCATCAGTTTCTCACCACCCTCCAGGGAGACCTGGTTCCCCTGCCTCAGCATGCCCGACCCAAATCCAACACCACTCCCGATGTGGTCCTTGCCTTCCTAACCTCCTTGGGCGCATCACCGCAGATGTCCTTGACCTCATTGGCAGTAACCATGCTGCTGTTCTCCTCACTATCTCTAATGGTCGCCATCCCCGCAATGCTCCTCGCCCTGACGTCCCTCCTAAACTTGTCCATGATTACTCCTGTGCCAACTGGGATGCCTACCGGGACTCCATTCACACCCAGGTTGCCGGCCACTACCTTACCCTCCAATCTCCTGATGACATCTCTCCCACTGCTGCCTTCCTGCACCAAACTTTGTCTGACGCCGTCGCTACCCATATCCCCACCAAAGCCATCCACCCTCACCACCCTGCCCTGCCTCCACAGGCCGTCCTCCTCCTTCGAGAGTCCCGCCGCCTCTACCGCTCTTTTCTCCGCACTCGTGACTGGGATACACTTACCCACCACCGGCAATTACAACGACGCGTCCGCAACCTGCTTACTGCGAAGAAACGCTGTGCCTGGCGCCAGACATGTACACAACTCAACACCACACTCCCCACAAACTCTTCCAAGTATTGGTCTGCTTTCCACCGCCTTACTGGGACCCGCCCCACACCCCAGTACCCTCTCCTCCTTAATGACCGTCCCTTTCCTGACAACGACAGTAAGGCCAACCAATTTGCCTCTCACCTCTCCAATGTTTTTTCCATTCCAGATGATCCACACTTTGATTATTCCCTCTTCCCTGACGTCATGGACCGTACGAATACCTCTGTTCCTCCCCTTGCTCCTAGCTTCCAGTACTTGGGCCACACACCACCATCTGAACTTAACACTCCCATCACTACACAGGACATCAGCCTCACACTCCGCACTAAATGCAACACTGCTCCCAGCCACGACTGCATTACCTACCGCCACCTCAAACACTGCCCTCCCTCCTTCCTTTCAATCCTTGCCACCCTCTACAATGTCATCCTTGCCACTAGCTTCTATCCCAACCTGTGGAAAACCTCCCATATCCTGATGTTCTCCAAACCCAACAAGCCTCCATCTAATGCCTCTTCCTATCGTCCTATCTGTCTCATATTGGTGTTCAGCAAGCTCTCGGAATCCATCCTTTCCCGGTGCATCCATCACCACCTCCACCAACACCATCTCCTCCCCAACACCCAATGTGGCTTTCGACCTTCCTTCTCTGCTGATAACCAACTCCTCCGCATCAGTCATCTCCTCTCCCTCCAGCTTAACTCCCGTCGCTCCGCCATTTTTGTCTCCCTTGACCTCGAAAAGGCCTACGACCATGTCTGGCATCCCGGTCTCCTGTTTAAACTCCAAACCTATGCCATTCCTATCAACTGCATCAGTCTGATGGCCTCCTTCCTTTCCCACCGCCCCTCCTAAGTTACCATCAATAATGCCAATTCCCACACCCTCTACCCCTCCACGGGTGTGCCCCAGGGCTCTGTCCTCTCCCCTCTCCTCTACCTCCTGTACATGGCAGATATGCCCCACCCCCCCTCCAGTACACATCTTGCAATATGCCGATGACATCGCATTCCTCGCTCTCGCTCCTACCCTCCAATGGTCTCAACGCCTTCTCCAGAATCACCTTGACCTTTTTGCTGCATGGTGTAAGCAGTGGCTCCTGAAAATCAATCCTTCCAAGACCCAGGCAATCATTGTAGGTCATACCACTCGCTCCTTCTGGCTCCTGGATTTCTCCCTTACTGTCTGCGCCCGTCCTGTCCACCTCAGCCCCACCCTCACCTACCTTGGCCTCACCATTGACCGTCACCTCACCCGGATCCCTCATCTCTGCTCCATCCAATCTAAAGCCCACAACTGCCTCCAACTCCTCTCTGGCTGGACATGGGGGTTGCACCCCTCTACCATCCTCCACACCTACGAATACTTAATCCGTCCCATCCTCTGTTATGCCAGTCCTGCCTGGATATCTGCCGCCCCCCCCCCCAAATTCTATAAGTCCCTCCAGATCCTTGAGTGTCATGCACTCCACCTCGCCTTCCGTGTAGGCCTCCCGTCCCCCACACGGATCCTCTATGATCTCATTCCTTTCCCCCATCTGCTCCTATTTCTCGAACATATCCGCATCCTCTACACCTCTCGCCGCCTTGAACCGCCTCATCCCCTGGTTGCTCCTCTCCTTTCCCATCCCCGCCCCCTGCCACGTCTTCACTGTTGTATCCCCCCTACCCTCCATCACTACACCTACATCTCCATTCCCAAGGTGGTTTCCACCAACTCCCCCTCCTGGATGGTGCCCTCTCTCCCTCCATTTATCCCTCCTATCAACACTGATCCTCACCCCCCTCCTTTCCTCTGTCCTTTCCCTGGGCTCTCTCTTCCTTCCCCCTTCCATCCTGTGTTTTCTCCCCGCCTACCCTTTCCCTATATCCTTTCTTCCCCCCCACCCAAGTCCTTTTGTACTCCCCTCCTCTGCCTTCCCCACTCCCTGGCACGTCTGCTCAACACCCCCCACTCCTCTTATGGATCCTCATCTTCCATTGGCTCCTTTCCCCCCTACCACTTCACTTTTCTTCTCCTTCCCCCCTTTTTTCCCGTCATCCGACCAGTTTCCCCCCACCTGCTCTGTCATATTTGGTATGTCATATGCCTGGTATGTCATATTTGTGCCAACTTGTTAGTGCAGTGTTTAAGTGAGTGTTCAGTGTTGTGCGTCTTTCCACAGTGCTGCGAACAGAAATCATGCTGTCGCTGGTTGTGCATTTTATATCTCTTGCGAACAGAACCCAGACTGTCGCCGTGTTTTTTAATTGTCTGTCTGTTATTTTTCTGCTTCCTGTGTCTTTTATTAGCATCATCAACCCTGTGTTTTCTGTTTTAAGCTCCAGAATTTTTCTGCCATTTTACCTTTAAATCATCGTTTTTATCGCCAACTGTTACTATTTTTTACTACCATCTTTTTAAAACAAATTCTGTAGGCTGAAGAGCGGCGTAATAAGCTGCTGCCAGCCCGCCACCTTTTAGGGGGAATCGAAACTCAATAAAGGAAAAAAAAACCTGGAGGGGCGGTTCACGCCGAGCGAGCCCACTGGTGTCATCGTAGCCGCCGCGTCATCGTCCACAGCCGACAGCGTACCGAAGCCATCCTCGCAGGGCCTCTACTCGTCCTCGGACTCTGGTGACGGCAACGTGGACTCCGCACCGCTCTTCACGAGACGCCCGGGGCTTGGTTTCGTAAAGTCGCATGGTTACTACAGTTTATGTTTGGATGAATCTCTGATTTAGTTATTGGTAGGTTACCTCACGAAACCAGATGGCAGTTATAAGAGTCGAGGGGCATGAAAGGGAAGCAGTGGTTGGGAAAGGAGTGAAGCAGGGTTGTAGCCTCTCCACGATGTTATTCAATCTGTTTATTGAGCAAGCAGTAAATGAAACAAAAGAAAAATTCGGAGTAGGTATTAAAATTCATGGAGAAAAAGTAAAAACTTTGAGGTTCGCCGATGACATTGTAATTCTGTCAGAGACAGCAAAGGACTTGGAAGAGCAGTTGAACGGAATGGACAGTGTCTTGAAAGGAGGATATAAGATGAACATCAACAAAAGCAAAACGAGGAAAATGGAATGTAGTCAAAGTAAATCGGGTGATGCTGAGGTGATTAGATTAGGAAATGAGACACTTAAAGTAGTAAAGGAGTTTTGCTATTTAGGGAGTAACATAACTGATGATGGTCGAAGCAGAGAGGATATAAAATGTAGACTGGCAATGGGAAGGAAATCGTTTCTGAAGAAGAGAAATTTGTTAACATCGAGTATAGATTTAAGTGTCAGGAAGTCGTTTCTGAAAGTATTTGTATGGAGTGTAGCCATGTATGGAAGTGAAACATGGACGATAACCAGTTTGGACAAGAAGAGAATAGAAGCTTTCGAAATGTAGTGCTACAGAAGAATGCTGAAGATAAGGTGGGTAGATCACGTAACTAATGAGGAGGTATTGAATAGGATTGGGGAGAAGAGAAGTTTGTGGCACAACTTGACTAGAAGGAGGGGTCGGTTGGTAGGACATGTTTTGAGGCATCAAGGGATCACAAATTTAGCATTGGAGGGCAGCGTGGAGGGTAAAAATCGTAGAGGGAGACCAAGAGATGAATACACTAAGCAGATTCAGAAGGATGTAGGTTGCAGTAGGTACTGGGAGATGAAAAAGCTTGCACAGGATAGAGTAGCATGGAGAGCTGCATCAAACCAGTCTCAGGACTGAAGACCACAACAGCAACAACAACCTCACGAATACTGTTTTGTAAATTTTGAAGAAAGACTTTAAATAAAGACGCTATAGTTCACACTCCGAGATTTTCCTATCCGCGGACGGCGGATATATTAGTAAGAGTTGCATCCGGCGAACGGCCTACCCGACTGGAGGCCCTACTCATACGACATTTACATTTTTTAGTATTTGAGAACGAAAGACTTACCAGCTTCGAGTAAACTTTACATATTATTTCAAACATTTTAAGTTGTTTACGCTTACAGCCCCACATACAAGCTGTTTCATTCACATGAGCCGCACTCTTTAAGGATTCGAGTATATCGGGGTGGAGTAGGGTGCTGGTTTCTTTACATTGGCCACGTAAACAATCGATCCACCTGCATAACTCAATGACCAGCAAGTATGAGTGCCACGTGGAGGACCCGCCTGTTCGGTTCTCGGTACTGCACGGGATGTGTACTGGAGTGAGGGCTGGAGCAGGGCTCGCTCAGCCCCGTGACGGAGACTCAGCGACCGCCGGCTGCGTCAGGGGCGGAGCCTGCGATGCCCGGGGAGCTGGCGGCGGACAGCAGGGCCATACTGCAGCCGAATGACGCAATTAGCAAAGGACGACGTGCTGACCGCTTGGTACCATACGACCCGACAGCACTAGGCTGCCGACAGATCATACGGAGCACTATTTACCGTGCTCAAAATTAAGAACCTAAGTAGGAAACTAAAGCTGACACTCTACGAAACAGCGATCAAACCACTTCTTATGTATGGCAGCGAGGCATGGGTGCTGACGGAGGATTTGGAGAAGAAACTCAATGTATGGGAAAGGAAACTGCTGAGCAATATTTTTGGTCCTGTAAAAGAAGGTGAGATGGAGAATTAGGACTAATGTAGAAATAAGGGTTCTGTACAAAGAACCTGATTTGGTAACCTTAATAAAAATGGGAAGGCTAAGATGGTTAGGACGTGTCCAGCGTATGACAGAAGGAAGGCTCCCAGAGAAGGTGATGATGGGACATCTTGGTGGTAGAAGAAGGACGACCGCGTGTGAGATGGCTGGAAGATGTGGAAGCCGACCAGAGAGATGTGGGAGTGAGGAGGTAGCGCAGGCGTGCTGAAGACCGAGACGACTGGGAATCTGAGATTGAGGAGGCCGAGTTCCTCAGAGGACCGTAGTGTCATGGAGTCAGTCAGGACCAGCAGACGAATCTTCAAACAATGTAACAACTAAAATTGATTTCAGGGTTAATTCTGACGGAAAATGTCCAAATAGAGAGTTGATTCCAGAATGAGATTTTCACTCTGCAGCGGGGTGTGCGCTGATATGAAACTTCCTGCCAGATTAAAACTGTGTGCCCGACCGAAACTCGAACTCGGGACCTTTGCACGTTCGCAGCAGAGCTTCCGTAAAGTTTGGAAGGTAGCAGACTAGATACTGGCAGAAGTAAAGCTGTGAGGACCGGGCGTGAGTCGTGCTTCGGCAGCTCAGATAGCAGAGCACTTGCCCGCGAAAGGCAAAGGTCCAGAGTTCGAGTCTCGGTCGGGCACACAGTTTTAATCTGCCAGGAAGTTTCAGAGAGTTGATTTTTTCCTTCTTGATAGCTTCGTGGAAAAACAGGTCACACTACTTTTGATCAGAATGTACTTTCAGCGTATTCACAGCGTTCTTGTAGATTCCAGACAAAATCGGCAGCTGGATCGAAATAAGGACAGCATTAAGATACTGAAAAGGTAGAAAGTATTGAGATCCAGCAGTACATACTCGCTGCTGAGACGCACGCCAAACGTAAATGATACGAATGCTGCGATAACGACGCCCAGCAGTTTACAATACGCCGCCTGAAAGAGTGAAAACTGTGCGATCGTCCTTACAGAGCGGTGGCTGAATTCTGTACCAAACACTTACATAAACAAAAACAGAAAAAGGTCAGTTAGTCTTTGCTGGAGAACTACTGTTTCGAAAACGTACAAAAAATGAAATTTATTAAGATTACTATTGCTGCGGCAGAGAGCTTTATATTGACAAGATGTGAAAATTCAAATCTGTAGCTCCAACTCTGACGAAAGGTGAGTTGTGCTGCATGCAATGTGGCAGTGAGCGCGTTGGGCTGAACAGCAGGTGTCTTCACGTAAGCAGTTCTAGGGAAGAGGGATATGCAACGTGGAGTGCTGACGTCGTCATCACGATCTGGCTGGTTTTTGGTAGAGGAGGAGCTGTCCTTCAGCTACCAGACATAGCCAGGTATTCTGTTCCTACCGCAGCTGCCATCTACGAGTATAGAAGATAAAGATGCTTCACTAGCTGATAAGAATTTTTCTTTTTGATTAAGGGTCTTTATTAAGCATGGTAATATAAAAGAACATCTCCTTGTACATCAATAACTCCTTCGAAAGCTCCACTTCACTTAGTCCTAACATTGAGTTTATTATTAATAATTCATACAGTGCTCAAAAAGAATATGTGAGTGCCCCAGAGAGCATCCCAGAGTGCCCCAGAGAGCTAAAACACTAAGAACAATCGCTTCTCGGCTTTTGGCAAGATCAATGTGTAGTTTAGAAATTAAATTATAAATAGGCATCTATATCTTAATGCTGCTGCTTCGGTTAGACATGGCTGTGTATACTGTGCAGCTGCCTCGAGTAAAGGAATAATGCTGTTGCCTCACGAAACAGAATTTGGCCTAAAAAGTACAAAAAATAGAAACCCTATACGTCACTACTATAAATCATAATGATGTGTACTGTGCGGCTGTCTCGAGTCGAATGAGCATGCTGTTGCCTCAGGAGCGAGACTGGGCCCCCTCCAGCGGATGTGGCTACTGATAAGAGCGCCCTAGCCAATCAGAGCGCAGCGGAAGGGCGTCGCCGCACCGGATGTAGACCCTTTCTCAGCGGATCGCGCTCTGTTAAAACTAGAGCGCGATCCTCCAACCTCTAGCGGCAGCCAGGCGAAGACGCGCAACAACATGGCGGCTACAAAACACAGCCCGACGCCGCTGTGAGTCTTCTCTAAACAGCACGGTGAGAACGGGAGCCACACAACGCTCTGGTTCTTAGGTACCGATAAGATGTTAACAAAGCCGTGTGCTGCACATGAGTAACAGGATTCGTCCAGGTTCATTCGATGGTGTAGAACAATAAAATTCCTTGCTGTGGGGTTGACAGAGTACCCAGCACATCTTAAACACACAGGCAGTGGCATCGTCACCAACGGCACGGTAAGAACCCCCATGTTTCTGGGGTTATAGCTTCTCCGGTTTCAGACGGCGAGTGTAAAACTCGCAGAACATGTTAGTGACTATCAGTTCCCCACAGCAGCACATTCCAGTTACGACCCACCGGAGAACGGACACCAGAGCACACCTGCAGTGTTTGCGCCGGTCAGGAGGGTGCGATAGGCTGCGCGCCAAGCGACTTGGA
Source organism: Schistocerca piceifrons (assembly GCF_021461385.2). NCBI lineage: Eukaryota > Metazoa > Arthropoda > Insecta > Orthoptera > Acrididae > Schistocerca > Schistocerca piceifrons. The sequence goes on along the minus strand of NC_060144.1, from coordinate 43,911,233 downwards.
CGCCTAATAAGGGTGGTGGACGACAGCGAGAAAATTTATTTGGACCAACGACTGTTAATCGCCACCAGTTCAAAGACAGTTTCAGAAATGTGAATTGGGGGTATGATGATATGTCTTACCATGCGAGGTACGATAACTTGCCATAGGCGAAGTTCCACCTGTTCTTTGCTAAGAAGCCATCAAGTTAACAGAAATAAAATAAAAGATACATTCGTTTTGGATAGTGGCCTTATCTTTCCACGGTGATTCAGCGTCGCGTTTAAGAAATTTACTCAGTAGGAGCGGAGGCTAAACTTGTAAATAATGTCCTCTTTTCCCCGTTGTCTTCTCTCGTTTCGCTGCGGGTTTGATGTCATCATACATCGGTTCTGCCAGTTCGGCAGCATATGATGGTCCCATACCCTTCCTGACATCACTGTTCCGTCCGGGAAGGAATCTGTTAGCCCCATGTCTTTACGTCTGTGTAGACCTCATGTTCAAATGTGATCAAGTTTTTGTAGTGTGTACCATTACTCACCTGATAGGGAAAACCGTCTGTAAACCACATCCAGGCTTAGCGGCTATCCAACCCGCTCTGACAGTGCGCGAGGCGGACCTTGGATACTAGACTCGGCTCCCCTTCCTGTGTGCTGGAAGCAAGCGCTCCAACGCTCTCGGCTTTCCTGGCGGGCACGCTTATCATTAACGTAGGTGTCGAACTTAATCTGTTCAAGAAGAAACTTCCTATATTTGAAAGTGCGGGTACTAAAGGAAACAACAAATTTCAAATATCGACTTAGAATTAATAGCAGAAACGTACTTTGTGATTTACCAAGAAATAGTAGAGTTTCGAAATAGGGTTTCAGGAAGTGCATGATATAGAAAATGAAATTATAATTCACGTTACAGATATTTTAATTTCGGAAACGCAATTACAAGTAATTTTGCAGGACTATACTGGACCTGCAGTATCATTTGAAACGTTACAGGCGCCTTTGAGTTTATGCCTTGACAGCAGTCACTTTAAGTAACCTTCCACCTGTCCCATGCACATGCTAAATTTATTTTTCCCTTTGTCTGTCGGTGTTGTTGTTAACCTGCATTAGAGGTTATCATACTTATCAGGGTCTAAATGAACTTGAATTTGACACCCGTTATTGATTTTCCTACTCGGGTGGTAAAGGATAGCAGCTCACTGATAGATAACTTCTTTATAGACCAAGATAAGTTTAACCAGATAAATGCTCAGCCTGTTGAGAATGGTCTTTCTGATCATGGTGCTCAGCTAGTTACAATATATGACATAGCTCCATTCAGCAATACTAAACAGTCCTCCAAAGTAGTACGTTCAGTCAACGATTTAACAATTGCAAATTTCAGGGAAAGCCTACAGCAGTTACACTGAGATGAGGTGTACCGTGAACCTGATGCCAATTTAAAATATAATTTATTTCATGACATTTTTGTAAATGCATTTGAAAACTGCTTCCCCAAGAAAATAGTTAAATATACTCGTAAGAAACCTTGTAACAAACCATGGCTTACTAAGGGTATAAAAATATCTTGTAACCGGAAAAGGGAAATGCATCTGACAGCAAGAAAGAGTAGTGACCCAGAAACTATCAAAAATTATAAAAACTACTGTGTTATATTAAGAAAAGTTATTAAAAAATCCAGGAGTATGTGTATCATGTCTGAAATCAGCAACTCTGATAGTAAAATTAAAACAATTTGGAATATTATTAAAAGAGAAACAGGTCAACCTAGAGCACAGGAAGACAGTATTACCATCAAACTGAATGAAAACTTTATGAACAAAAAGTCAGAAGTTGAAAATATTTTTATTAATCATTTTCTAAATGTTGTGGATATAGTAGGATCCAGGTGTTCATTAGAAGATGCTAGGCTGTTAATGGAAGAGGCCATACCTATGCAATTTGATACTATTGAAATCTCACCCACTTCTCCCTCTGAAATTAGGAAAATAATAAACTTGCTTAAAAGCAAAAACTCACATGGAATTGATGGCATTTCCAGCAAAATACTAAAAGCTTGTTCTCAACAGATAAGTAAGATTCTCAGCCACCTGTGTAATAGCTCTCTGGAACAGGGCATTTTCCCTGATAGACTGAAATATGCTATTGTTATACCTTTGCATAAAAAGGGGGATGGATCTGATGTCAACAATTACCGTCCAATCTCCCTTGAGAAAGTAATGTATTCAAGAGTAGCTTCACATATCTGTAAAAATGAAGTACTAACAAATTGTCAGTTTGGTTTCCAGAAAGGTTTTTCAACAGAAAATGCAATATATGCTTTCACCAGTCAAATTTTGAATCATCTGAATAACCGAACACCACCCACTGGGATTTTTTGTGATCTCTCAAAGGCTTTTGATTGTGTAAATCATGAAATTCTGCTAGACAAGCTCAAGCATTGTGGTATGAGTGGGACAGTGCACAAATGGTTTAATTTGTACCTAACTGGAAGAGTGCAGAAAGTTGAAATAAGTAGTTCTCGTAACATGCAAAGATCAGCACATTCCTCAAACTGGGGAACTATCAAGAATGGGGTTCCACAAGGGTCAGTCTTGGGTCCTTTGTTGTTCTTATTATATATTAATGACTTGCCATTCTATATTCATGAAGAGGCAAAGTTAGTTCTCTTTGCTGATGATACAAGTATAGTAATCACACCTGACAAACAAGACTTAACTGATGAAATTGTCAGTACTGTCTTTCAGAAAATTACTAAGTGGTTCCTTGTAAATGGACTCTCACTGAATTTTGATAAGACACAGTACATACAGTTCCGTACAGGGAATGGTATGATGCCATTAATAAATATAGACCTTAATCAGAAGCATATAGCTAAGGTAGAATATTCCAAATTTTTAGGTGTGTCTATTGATGAGAGATTAAATTGGAAGAAACACATTGATGATCTGCTGAAACGTTTGAGATCAGCTACTTATGCAATAAGGGTCATTGCAAATTTTGGTGATAAACATCTTAGTAAATTAGCTTACTACGCCTATTTTCACTCATTGCTTTCATATGGCATCATATTTTGGGGGAATTCATCACTGAGGAATAAAGTATTTATTGCACAAAAGCGTGTAATCAGAATAATAGCTGGAGTCCACCCAAGATCATCCTGCAGACATTTATTTAAGGATCTAGGGATATTCACAGTAGCTTCTCAGTATATATACTCTCTTATGAAATTTGTTATTAACAACCAAACCCAATTCAAAAGTAATAGCAGTGTGCATAACTACAATACTAGGAGAAAGGATGATCTTCACTATTCAAGATTAAATCTAACTTTGGCACAGAAAGGGGTGAATTAAACCGGCACTAAAGTCTTTGGTCACTTACCAAATACACTCCTGGAAATTGAAATAAGAACACCGTGAATTCATTGTCCCAGGAAGGGGAAACTTTATTGACACATTCCTGGCGTCAGATACATCACATGATCACACTGACAGAACCACAGGCACATAGACACAGGCAACAGAGCATGCACAATGTCGGCACTAGTACAGTGTATATCCACCTTTCGCAGCAATGCAGGCTGCTATTCTCCCATGGAGACGATTGTAGAGATGCTGGATGTAGTCCTGTGGAACGGCTTGCCATGCCATTTCCACCTGGCGCCTCAGTTGGACCAGCGTTCGTGCTGGACGTGCAGACCGCGTGAGACGACGCTTCATCCAGTCCCAAACATGCTCAATGGGGGACAGATCCGGACATCTTGCTGGCCAGGGTAGTTGACTTACACCTTCTAGAGCACGTTGGGTGGCACGGGATACACGCGGACGTGCATTGTCCTGTTGGAATAGCAAGTTCCCTTGCCGGTCTAGGAATGGTAGAACGATGGGTTCGATGACGGTTTGGATGTACCGTGCACTATTCAGTGTCCCCTCGACGATCACCAGTGGTGTACGGCCAGCGTAGGAGATCGCTCCCCACACCATGATGCCGGGTGTTGGCCCTGTGTGCCTTGGTCGTATGCAGTCCTGATTGTGGCGCTCACCTGCACGGCGCCAAACACGCATACGACCATCATTGGCACCAAGGCAGAAGCGACTCTCATCGCTGAAGACGACACGTCTCCATTCGTCCCTCCATTCACACCTGTCGCGACACCACTGGAGGCAGGCTGCACGATGTTGGGGCGTGAGCGGAAGACGGCCTAACAGTGTGCGGGACCGTAGCCCAGCCTCATGGAGACGGTTGCGAATGGTCCTCGCCGATACCCCAGGAGCAACAGTGTCCCTAATTTGCTGGGAAGTGGCGGTGCGGTCCCCTACGGCACTGCGTAGGATCCTACGGTCTTGGCGTGCATCCGTGCGTCGCTGCGGTCCGGTCCCAGGTCGACGGGCACGTGCACCTTCCGCCGACCACTGGCGACAACATCGATGTACTGTGGAGACCTCACGCCCCACGTGTTGAGCAATTCGGCAGTACGTCCACCCGGCCCCCCGCATGCCCACTATACGCCCTCGCTCAAAGTCCGTCAACTGCACATACGGTTCACGTCCACGCTGTCGCGGCATGCTACCAGTGTTAAAGACTGCGATGGAGCTCCGTATGCCACGGCAAACTGGCTGACAGTGACGGCGGCGGTGCACAAAATGCTGCGCAGCTAGCGCCATTCGACGGCCAACACCGCGGTTCCTGGTGTGTCCGCTGTGCCGTCCGTGTGATCATTGCTTGTACAGCCCTCTCGCAGTGTCCGGAGCAAGTATGGTGGGTCTGACACACCGGTGTCAATGTGTTCTTTTTTCCATTTCCAGGAGTGTAGTATCAAAAGCCTGACAGATAACCAACAAGTATTTAAGAAGAAATTAAAAGAATTTCTGAATGACAACTCCTTCTACTCCATAGAGGAATTTTTAGATACAAATTAAGAAAAAAAAATTTAAAAAAAAATTAAAAAATAAAAATAAAAAATAAAGAAAAACAAAAAACACAAAAAATAACGTTGTTATATTAACTTAAGTATGTTGTTAAATTAACCTAATTATGTCATGTATTGGAAAATTCGACTCGTTCCACATCATTACGAAATATCATATTCATGATCCATGGAACTAGTATTAATCTAATCTAATCTAATCTAATCTAATCTGCTCAAAAAATTTAATGAAATGGTGGTCTGTCATTATTGTAGTCACCTGATGATCGTGATTAAATTATCAACAGAACACTGATCTTTTAGAAAAATTATGGCACAGGTGTATTGATCATAAAGTAGGACAAACAATACAAGTTAAGCATGATGTCAAATAAATCATGAACTTTTGGCAACACATAGACGCAAGAAATAGTTAACACTCCACAGGGTGGCAGCTGTTTGGCAAAGACTAAGGTTTGTCCGATGAAACTATTTACTCTGGTTCCAAACATGAACAATGCAATCTGAAACTACCTAACGCCGAGTGCACTCTGACGATTTTTTTCTACACAGAAGTTGTACTACATCGGTGCAGCTGAGAACAAGTGGTATCACTGTGGTTCTGTTTGCCCTATCAGGCCAGAGCAGCAACACTGTAGCCCTTTGTCGACGTGTAGCGCTGTCTCGGGAGACGCTCGTGGTCCAAGCATCTGCAGAGCACCGATGACTGCCGCCTGTAGTTCGCTATCGCGGGCACGAAATATGCGAAGTCGCAGCTGGCGATCTGTTAGACGGATCACAAACAAAACTTCTATCCATTCTGGATTTCGAACATTGAGACTGTCTTGTTAACGGTTTCAAGAATTACTGCAACCAATCGCCGTTTTTTCTTCAATTTTTGTTTATTCATGACCGGTTTCGAATCGCCTTGCGATTCATCATCAGTTGATGCAATTTAGTTTGGTGTACTGTGGGGGTCGTGCATCTGTGGCGAATACAGAGACGAGAAAGTATGGGAAGAATATTACGATTATTAGATTAATTTGATTGTATTACGCACTGTTTTATTCTTGTGGCAGGCACTGCTCTGGAAAACATAATGTATGCTTACCAGTATCGTTAAATATCAAGTGAAAGAGGCACTTTTCTACCGATGACGACTCCCACATACTTTACAAAATATAAACAAACCAAAGAGCCTGGTTATTGTTGTCTCCAAAGAGTTTTGTGGAGGCAGAGATTTTCTTTGCTCATTTTTCATTTTGTAGTATTATATATATATATATATATATATATATATATATATATATATATATATATATTTTACTTTCTCTTTAAAAATTATTATGTTTTTACATTGCAAAATTTTCTTATGCCATTTACAAAATCTGCAACAAAGTGTTTAGGACAATATTTCTGGTAGTGAAGTTATGTTTGGCATGTTTCTCATTGCTCAGTAAACAGGATAGTACACATATGGGGCGGGAGGGAGTCCTGAAATCTCATCAGGTTCCAGCATGTGACACTCCCGTTCACCAGTCATACCATGGACCAATTTCACTCATACGGTACTGCGCGCAAGGAGATAAAACGTCAAGGCCGCAGACCAGACACGAATAAGATTGCCCTTGGCACAGTGAGTTGTCTGAGATGACTGAGGTCTAAACTATCGGTACACCTAAGTCCTTACCACAGGCTCCCCAGTCATTACCTATACTAGTGTGCAAGTGTCTCATGTGCAACCAGTCATAACAAGGGTCAAGTCCAGAATCAGAGCACCAAGTTTCTCCTCTCCTCACTTTCCAACAAACCTTGGTAAACTCCCGAAAAGCACTCAAACAACTGCCCCCACAAGTGTCTTGCGCCAGTCGCAAGATTCCACGAGATTCATGTCTCCTCTCTAACTCGTCTGCTCTACCCACCAGACAGCTGTATTCAAATTTAACGATATTCTTCTTTTGTGGAGAAGCAGCCATTCCCGTCTCGCAGATTCGCACGCACAAAGGAGAAGATGTGCTCCCGAACTTTTTTTCCCGTGGTCACTTTAGGCAGCGTGTTGTGAGTTTCCGTCCAGCGTTAAAGTGAACAAAACACTTATCAAGGATATCATTATCTGGACGGCCCATACATTCCAGTGTATCGCACCAGGAGCCTCGACTAAACTAAAACAGGTAATTTTGTGTTCCTACATAGACCTTTTCAGAGCCACCATAAATGTAGCGTTCCATTCTAAAATTGTTTGAGAGGCCTGAGGCTTCCCAAAAACCCAGCAGGCAGAGGGACGAGACAACATGGAGGTTCCTTTCATGCCTTCCTGTCCATGGTGAACATGGAATTTTTATGTCTGTCATCCCTGCGAACAAAGAGCGTTTATGAAATTGTCAAAAGGCCTTGGCTGGGCGACCTAAATTTGTGTAGCACTCCCGCCATGCTGGAGCTAGAGGCTTCAGGTAGATCCAGGTAGGCAGTTTTTCGGCCTCTTCGGCCATACCGATGCGAGAAGTTCTTCAATCCCGCATTCTGTCACCAGTAAGTGTTTTGAGATGTTCCTTTCCCTAATAGCTGCACGCGGCTTTCAAGTCCCAAACGTTCACTGCAAGATGTACTGTTAACCATTTCGTGGACGCATTTCTTGTAGCGACTTAGCGAAGATAATTTTTTTGCTTTCCTATTAGAATCGTGATCAACTGACTATATTTATTTTTTGATAATTTAATTTTTGTGATTTACGATACGCCCCAAAAATTATGGCGGTACGTATATCACCGCGACACCTCTGTGACGTATTAAAACTATGATGGTAAACGGATTTCCCACTTCCCGTTTGTGGGCTGTTAAGTGTTTCAATCACACGTACAAAAAATAATGAACAGTTTTTTTCTGTTTTTATTTTATATTTTCTTTTATTTTATTTTAAAAAAAAATATTTGTTGAAAATATTAAAGTTTACTTACCACAATGTGAAACAATCCTTGAAACCTTATCACACAATAAAGATATGGACTCTACAGGTTACAATAATGTGTATTGCTGAAGGGAAGCAACGTGTTCCGACAAAAGTAGTGATCCCACGATAAACAGAAACTGATTTTTGTAGCAGTTTTCATACACACGGTGCAGGATACTACAACAATATGTCAGGCATAGACAGAGGTGGCATGACTTATTCGCTAAGTTGGCTTTAAGTATGCTTCCCAAGGACTACTAATGACAGATTGAGTGGTAAGTACACTTCTCAAGCCCATTTCAGAAACTATTTTGGTGGCAATTATACTTATCAGTAACCATCAAAAGGCCGTTGTTTGGTGGGGTATATAATTCCCATAGTCCTGAAGGCTACATTTCACAACAAACAGAAACTACAGATGGTGCAGTGGAGTACCACTAGATGCCAGGATTGTACAGAAATTGTAACACATATTCCCTTAAATGCTGTAAAGAAATAAATTTAGTGGGAAGTATATCCACGACAGCCGGTGAAAGGTTTAAATGACCAAACCGCCTGCTTGTTCTCAACTCAAGAAAATACTATTCGAAAAAGACCCACCATAAAGGTCCGGCATGAATTAACAACATGCATTCTCCCGCCAATGCTTCCTCACGTTGATAACTTAACGTCCCACAAAAATGATGTCTTGGGTGTGAAAACAATATTAAAGAGTATGCTTAGGTAAGGAAAATAGTGAGAGACTGATTCCTCCTCTCTCCATTTATATACAAAGTTCTAGTCCCCTAACGCAGAATATTGCGACACAATTTGCTTCTTGCTGGGGTGTCGTGACGCTCATATAGGAGACTTCCCTGTACTGAAATGCGGCTACGGTTGGGTCATGCTTTTATTGTCAAGAGTTCTTGCCTTTCTTAAAATAAAAAACGCAAAAATATCCGAACTTCATGATTCAGAACGTTTGCCCCCCTCACCGCAGTTTCCAGTTAGGCATAAAAAAAAAAAACCCCGAGAAATTTTGGGGCCAGGTTCCTTATTCAGAAATAATTAAAAGATTACAGTAACCATGGGCGCTGCAATGTATACTTTAAGAGCTATGAGCATTTGTTTATCTTTGCTAGTGTGAAACACTTTCTTCTACTGAACAAGTGCCCATAGCTCTTAAGGCATGTATTTTTGAGCCCTTGTTTACTACACATTTTTTTCTTGTTTTCGTGTAAGTAATCTGTAACTAAATTTTGCCGGTGTTTTCTGGGACACTCTGTATGTATATATAATCTGAAAAAGAAAGATACTGTAGTCACCGTTACCGGAAATAGGTGCCTGCACACTGGCCATATGTATCTCACTATTCCCAGCAGAGGTTTCGAGCAAACTTGCTTATGGTCAACCAGAGCTGATGCACATAAACAACACTCTCACATATATAGTGTGTCGCAAAAAACATATCGGCAAAATATAGGGATCGGTTTCTTACACCAAACTAAAATATGTTTGGGGAGGAAAGGTTAATATTTTTAGCAGTGATAGCATAAGTAATTCTGAACAAAAAATGTTATATGAACATAGGTCCGCAAATGCTTCGTTAGGGAGTTATGGGTATTGAAAGGAACTATAATTCTGCAAAATTGGTTTGCACAACGTGAACATATACGCAATACAACTGGACCGTAACGTGATTTTCTTGCAAACAAAGCACGGGTACATGCCATGTTTACACTTTGCAACCTACCACGTGACGCACGTAATACAATCACCCATTTCTGCGCAGTTGTGCCGTATAAGCCGCATTGTGTAGTGTACCGGCGACGGATCGGTTAGCTGTGTAGTGTATGGTGTTAACTGTGTTCGTACAAGCGCTGCTAACAATGCCTCACGTCTACGGTTATAAAGAATACGCAGATATGGTGTATGTTTATGGTTTCTGCGGCGGTAGTGCTACCGCTGCAAGAGCAGAATATCGCAGGCGCTTTCCGACTTGACGATTACTGATCGCAAGGTGTTACCAAAGTGTTTATCACTTTGCGTGTAACAGGCTCTCTTCCGAGTAGACATTTTTCGTCCGAGCGTGCACGTCAACAAACTTTGCAAGAACAGGAAGAAATTATCGATAGTGTTGGGCAAAGTCCCAGTTAGAGCATACGAAGAATGTCCCTGCATATGAATGTTCCACAGACACGTGTATGGGAAACATTACATGTGGAAAACCTGTATCCTTTTCACATGCGGCGTATCCAAAATCTCCACGTTGGCGACAGTGCCTAACGATTTCAATTCTGTCACTAGGTAATTGAGAATAGTCATTTGCTTCCATACATACTATTCACTGACGAAGCCCAGTTTTCACGACATGGAATAAACAACACACGCAGTAATCATCGATGGTCACGGGAAAATACACACGCTTCAGTGGAGAGCAATTTCCAAGATCGTTTTGCCATAGATGTTTGATGCGACATGATCGGTAACTTTTTGATAGATCCATTTATTATCAATCGGCTATTGACGGGAGAGAGGTACCTGTTTTTTGGAAAATTCATTTGTGGAACTATTGGAAGACGTTCCTTTAGCCAAACGAACTGGAGTTTACTTTCAATATGACGGCGCCCGTCCACATGTTACCTTACGTGTGAGGAACCATCTCAATCGCACCTACCCTAATCACTGGATTGGCCGTGGCGATGGGGTTAACTGGCCTCTAAGACCACATGACCTCACAACTTTAGATTTCTATTTATGGGGTTGGATGAAATCAGAGGTGCACAAAGTGAAGAGATGAAATGCTTCGTCGCATCATGGACGCTGCTGAATTGATTAGGAACCAATCACAGGCAACTGAACAAGCAACACAACATGTTATCGCTAGAACGCAAAAGTGCATTGACGTTCGTGGAGGGATATTCGAACCTGTTCTGTGAACTGTACAACATCTGTACGATAAGTGTTAAAACCGTTTGTAAAAGGCATGGTAGTCGTTTTTAACTGAATATATGTAACACGCAAGTTGTAATGCATTATGCACTAAATGAAAAGTAAATAAGCATTATGTAAAATGGTTCAAATGGCTCTGAGCACTATGGGACTTAACTTCTGAGGTCATCAATGCCCTGGAACTTATAACTACTTAAACCCAACGAACCTAAGGACATCACAAAGATCCATGCCCGAGGCAGGATTCTAACCTGTGACCGTAGTGGTCGCGCGGTTCCAGACTGTAGCGCCTAGAACCACTCGGCCACCGCGGCCGGCCAGTATATAAAAATGTGTAACATAACTATACTTCTTTGTAACACTGTCTTCAAGAAAATCACGTTATGGTCCGGTTGTATTGCGTATAGGTTCACGTTGTGCACATCAATTTTACAGAATTAAAGTTCCTTTCAATATCCATTAACTCCCTAACGAAGCTTTCGGACCTATGTTCATATAACATTTTTTGTTCAGAATTAATTGTACTATGACCTTTCCTCCGCAAACAATATATATAATTTAAGAATAGGGGATATAATTAATTTATCCCTAATTTTTGTCGGTTTTTTCGGACACCATATATATATATATATATATATATATATATATATATATATATACATATTTTCTTTTTCAGAGCGTTGTTTATGTGTACCAGCACCAACTATGGGTGAACAACATTGCTCGAAAACTCCACTGGGAACAGTGAGATGCACAGGGCATGTCATAGCTAGTTTGCAGGACTTTTTCTCCCTAATTGTGGCCGCGATCTTTTCATTTCTCAGGTAAAATGCTTTCTAAGTAAACCGATAAGGCTGAAAGGAACTTCTGGCCTATCTCGAGCACTGTGGTTATTCAGAGCCTCTCCAGATTTGAAAGTGGCTTCACTAGTCCACATAATGCCAGCCAGCTGCGAAGTCAGACTTGAATTTACAGACGAAGCGTAGAAGGCGAGTCTTGTTTAAGAATCGTCTTCACTTAGTGCTTGATGAACATGATGTGACAATGACGCAGACAACAACAACATACTCGTAGAATTCTCAAATAGGGACGTACGGAAGGCACGGCGAAATAGGCCCTCGCCATGGGCGCAGTTTCAGAGAGGGCGCGAAAACAGACTATTTAAAACAATAAAATGCGGCTTGAAAATTAACTGGGAGTAGCACATGAGTCCTTCTACCTCTAATGTCTCTTCCGTATACCTAGGAGAAGAGCCCCTTTCCTCGTCCGACGACTGAAAATGCACACTGCAGCACAGTGTCCTTTCTACAAGATCATTTCGTGCAAGCAGCAAGATGTGTAGCGACCACTACCGAACAGACGCCTGTCGGTAACGTGGTTCATGTGGCAACAATGCACTTGGTTCACACAGCTGCCACCAACACATCTCTCTCGTGTCCAGCAGTGGAGCTTTGACGTAACTTGGCCGCAGTACTGCAGGCACTGAAGCGCTGGCTGTCTGCTGCGGGAGCGAATGTTGCGCTAGTTGGCTGGCTGGCAGACTGAGAACAGCCGTGAGACTGTCCTACAGAGCTTGTAATGTAGCAGCACCGGCGAGCGCAGTGGGAAACAGGCCTCACGTCTATGAAAACATTACATTTGACTTTTATCTACATCTACATCTACTTAGATGCGCCTCAAGCCATCGTACGGTGCATGGCGGAGGCTGCTATGCACCACTAATACTCATTTCCTTCCCTGTTACGTCCGTAAATAGAGCGAGGGAAAGATTACTGTCTCACAAGCTGTGACATCGTCGCGAAAAGACAGTGACCCGTATATGTGCTAAGTTTCCTTTAATTTACGTCTATGGTCACAAACTTTTAGTTAACTGAATACCGGTTTCGGTCTTTAATTGCCATCATCAGAAACAAAGTTTTTATGGAACAGATCTGATGATGGTCATTAAAGACCGAAACCGGTAATCTGTTAACTAAAAGTTTGTGACCATAGACGTAAATTAAAGGAAACTTAAATTACTGTCTGCTTGCCTCTGACTAGCCCTAATTTCTCTTATGTTCGTAGTCATCATTCGAAATGTACGTTGGCAGGAGCAGAATCGTTCTGCAGGCAACATCAAATGCCGGTCCTCCAGATTATCTCAACAGCGTTTTCTAAAGTTCTTATTTTTATTCTCTCTATTATTTGATCAGTGTTTTATTAATGTGATTGCGTATTATTATTAACTGTTTTTATTTATGGTTTGGTTTACCGATTCCTTTTTACTCTTTGGTCCTTTTACTTGACTCCTTATAATTATGTTTGCGGTAGTTATGAAGTCTATATTGCTTACTGTTCTCCGTAAGTTAAGGAATACGGTAATACCGTGTATGCATTTCGCAGCAGCAGATCTCGTTGAGTCTCCTTGCTGGAACTTCTCTACCTGAAATCGCTAAAGATAATTTATCGCTCTACGGAAATCGATTGGTACAGCCAATTGCTATGACGTGTCATGTGTGGCGGCTTCCAACAATTTTCTCTCAATCCGACATAGATCATCTCTCTTAGAATGTTCAACATAGAATAACTATTTATTTGCCGTAGCTTAATATAGTCTGTATACCTTTGTTATAGAGTTCGCACGGAGATGCTTGAATTCCAGAGAGTATTTATCTCTCGCGCAGGTATTTCACATTTATCGTATTAATAAAACGTCGTCTCCCCTCTGGACTCCATCCTGAGTTCTTATTAGCTTGTACTTTAAGCCTGTTCATAGCACTTGCATGTTGAACGATTATACTGCGAGGTATTCTGTGAGCTGTTATCAAAAAGCCGGCCGTTGTGGCCGAGCGGCTCTAGGCGCCCCAGTCCGTAACCGCGCTGCTGCTACAGTCGCAGGTTCGAATCCTGCCTCGGGCACGGATGTGTGTGATGTCCTTAGGTTAGTTAGGTTTAAGTAGTTCTACGTGTAGGGGACTGATGACCCCAGATATTAAGTCCTATAGAGCCATTTGAACCATTTATTTCCCATACCCCCGAGATACTACTAATCCTGTACCTGGTGACTTATAGGAATAGGAAATCTGCATACGATCATTCAAATTTGAAAGAAACAAGCAACGAATAACGTCGTATTATGTGAAAATTACTATGGGTGGGCCACCTAAGCACGAAAGTATGGGACTGCACCTTCCATGAACATACTGTGGATGAAGGTAGCCAATTGTCGTAGAAAAGGTTAGAGATTTAAAGACAGGTCCTGTGAACGCATGGACAAACACCAATACTCTCTCAAGTACATGATGGATGCAACGTACTGGCTGTAAAAACTAGATTTCTGGGACGAAAACGTGTTGCAAATTAACTGAGCTTATACTTACTTCGTCTCAGTGGCCGCAGTGCCAGCTCATACTTACCACCCTTAAGTTGTTCGATGGCAGAAGTCAACTGCAATAGTTGATCAAACTTATGAGATCAGCTGAGCCTCTGTATTCTCCTCTAAGTGAGAGACAGCTCGCTATGCGGCTCAACAGCCCAGCGTACTGCCTCAAACCCTGGACCAAGTGCCCTCTACTGTGGCCCGGAAGCAGGTGTGTTCCAACTCTTCTCTATTGGGGTTCCGCCACCATCGGAATCTCACCAGTCAATGGCAGCAGGTTTGGCGAGTTCCGACCAATGACAATTTAAAAATTAGCTTACCTATTTCCCACTCTTGCGAACTATGTCGTAGTTCACCGAAAAGTTCTATTTCTCACGTGACATGAGAAAGAAGGCAGAAAACCTGTCCCAGTACGTAACAGATTTTCAGTCACGGCAAAACAAACGGCGTACATGTACACACGTAGTGGAACTCGCCCCTAGCACTGAAATAATAATTCCAACAGAGAACCCTTTTTTAAAATTTGGACAAACATTCCGCAGGCCACACCTGGGCTTCACGGCTGCTCTTGTGCTTCGATGGCTCGTGATTTCTCCTGTTTTTCACATTCTTATCTTAGTTACAAAGGATTGCTTTTCTCTTCACGCACAATGAAGTTTTACTGCACGCTGCCCAGCCTCAGCTGCATCTTCTGCTGGGCTGTGATGGCGGATGTCCTTGAAGTGTCGGCAAATGAGAGGGTAGACATGATCCAGCGAAAAGCAGCGCGATTCGTCATGGGGACATTTAGTCAGCGCGAGAGCGTTACGGAGATGCTGAACAAGCTCCAGTGGCGGACACTTCAAGAAAGGCGTTACGCAATACGGAGAGGTTTATTATCGAAATTACGAGAGAGCACATTCCGGGAAGAGATGGGCAACATATTACTACCGCCCACATATATCTCGCGTAATGATCACAACGAAAAGATCCGAGAAATTAGAGCAAACTCGGAGACTTACAAGCAGTCGTTCTTCCCACGCACAATTCGTGAATGGAACAGGGAAGGGGGGATCAGATAGTGGTACAATAAGTACCCTCCGCCACACACCGTAAGGTGGCTCGCGGAGTGTAGATGTAGATGTAGAGGTATTTTGTCAATGAACCATGGCTAGCAACGTCGGCTGTACAACTGGGGCGAGTGCTAGTAAGTCTCTCTAGACCTGCCGTGTGGCGGCGCTCGGTCTGAATTACTGACAGTGGCGACACGCGGGTCCGACGTATACTAGCGGACCGCGGCCGATTTAAAAACTACCACCTAGCAAGTGCGGTGTCTGGCGGTGACACCACAGTCCTCATCTGCTCTCTGAGTAGAGAAACTTCTTTATGATCATTCTGTTCTCCTCAGTGAAAGTGCCCTTTACCGAGTATGTTTAAGACCCCGAGGCTGCCACAACAATAATACGCCCTCAGCTAAAAAGAGGAAAAGAAATACAGAAATACTTATAAATACAATCATGGGCGCCAGTGAATATTGTTTGCAGTTTTCATGCAGCATTAGTATTCGACTTGACTGATAATTAGGGTCTGCATATTGAATTTGGAAATAAACTGCCATGTAACACTATTGGTAACAGATTTAGCAGCCCACTGTTGAAGTTCTTTGAGTCAGTCTTTTATTCCGATCTATGGGAGATCCTCCTTTACAGATGAACCACCCTTTCCTAAAAATTCTCCCAGTAACAACTGTCGACCATTTCCCTTCCCTACTACCGTCCTTACATGCTTATTGCATTTCACACCACTTTGCAACTTTAGGTATTTAATAAATGTGTCGGTGTTGGTTGTGGGTTAGGGGCGCTCAACATCTAGATAATCAGCACCCGGACGAAGATCAGCTGAAACTAATGTGGTTAAAATGCAGAAAAGAATTGAAAGGCAAACTGAGAAACACCGCATCCATTTTCTCTCTGTTTCACCCATGATCACTTGTTCAGCCACACTAGCTCACAACGTGGGAAAAAAACACTACAGATGGGGGAGATGTGCGAAAACTGTCAATTAACACACAAAGAAGGCTGGACGAAAACTAAAAGGGATTCACAGCAATATGTATCTGGCTGATCACGTATCAAAAACAGAGATGAGCCAACCAACCTGACAACACATTAAACATGGCATCTTAAAATTTCAGAGAACAGGTCGGATAATTCATAAGACCTTAAAAGTCATACCACATTCGTTTGATTGTCAGCTAAAATTGATGAAAAATCTGTCAAGAAATGAGCTGACAGCCTTCGGTCATCATCATCATCATCATCATCATCATCATCATCGTATTCCAGCTCCAGTTTCCCGGTTGTGGTGTACAAGTGCTCGCCCTTTGGTCCGAAAACAATCCACAGCCTAGCCAACTGTGGTACATTATGATCTGTACTCCACAAGCACCAGACGTTGGAGGTTCCTCTCTCCGGAGAAGGAAGCCATGCATCATGGGGTTCTGGTCTACGTGAAGACGAGTAATGAGGACATCCTACCTGCATGGCTGGAAGGTGGTGCGCCACGGCCGCGTTATGGACTTAACGAAACGCAGCCCACTATCTGTTAGTTTCAGCCAATCTTCTTCGCATCTGTGTTGTTGCTTCCCACGTTGTGAGCTAGTGTGGCTGAACAGGTGATCATGGATGAAACTGGGAGAAAGTGGGCGTGGTTTTATAAGTCAGTTTGCCTTTCATTTCTTTTCTGCATTTTAACCACATTAGTTTCAGTTGATCTTCGTACGAGTGCAGATAACCTCGATGTTGAACGTTCCTAACCCACAACCAACACCGTCTCTCTGTGCTCAACAGCCAGGCGAGAGAACGCCGGGGGTGGCAAACTGAACTAATTGAGGATCGACACACATATCTTGCTGCTGTATGCGTCCTTCCATTCCCTACGCCTGTGCCATGGCACCCAGGAGAAGGACTCTTCCTTCTCCAGTCTTTGTAGTCGGGGAAGGCGTCTTGGATCTTCTAGACTACTTTGTCTGCTCGTAATAAGCGTTACAGAGAGTGAAGGGCAAGAAATCAGGACAAGTAATTCAGCACTTAAAACAAGTCTCATCTGTTTATGTGCCTGCTAGATCTTGTATAATTCCGCTTCGAACACAATGAAGTCCTGCACCAGTCAGAAATTGAGGAAAAAATTGGGAAAAACAACAGGGAAACCAACGGAATAACCCTGTTTAGATCCATCTGTAAATACCACTAGTCAGTTAAAATAACAGTGTATTGAAAACACATTACAGGAGTGCAGTCTCTCCTGTACAGCACTAAATCAAAAATCACTCTTAGCGTCTGGAGTAACCAGGTGGGGCTGTATTTGCTCCACCCCTAAGCTGCACGTAAGTGCCAAACCTTGTTGCTCATGGACGTTTGGAGAAAAGGCATTCGAGAGTCGGACGAACAGCAGTATTATGTACAGATGAATTGGGAGCAGCGAGGAACATACATGCTTTACGGCCGCGCGGAGTGGCCGCTCGGTTTGAGGCGCCATGACACGGATTGCGCGGCCCCTTCCGCCGGAGATTCGAGTCTTCCCTCGGGCATGGGTATGTGTGTTGTTCTTACGATAAGTTAGTTTAAGCAGTGTGTAAGTCTAGGGACCAATGACCTCAGCATTTTGGTCCCTTAGGAATTTACACACACGCATGCTTTACGCATTGTAGGATGGTGAGCGGTGGTTCCCCAGCCAGCCTCAGCAAAAATACCAGATATGGGTCTGGTCCTGCAAGCACCTGTGTGTCGCCAGTCTAATCATTTCATGTTGGATAGCTTCAGTAATCTTCTGATGAGAGGGGCCTCCCTGATCCATATAGGATGCACTCATAGTCTAGCGTGATCGCAAGAAATGCTATAAAACTGGAGCAGAAGCGCCCTGTCCGCTCTTAAAGGCTTGTGACTTAGATACTTTAAGCTATTTGGTGCCTTCTGGGTTCTGGCTTTCAGGTCTCTCAGGTGTGGTAACCACGCCAATTTGGAATAAAAAATGAGGCCCAGGAACCTCACTGTGTCTTGAAAATGTAGAAGTTGAATGGTTTCCCTCATAAGAAATAAATAAAAAATACGCCGAGAACGATTAAAATGAACACACACACATTTGCCTGCAAACACTGCAAACCCATCGATGCAGCCCAGTCCTCTAGCCTTTACACTGCTGTAAGTTACAACTCACCATTGTAACACTGGAGGAGGAACAGAAACTTGCAAAATCGCCCACAAGTAAGTAACATTGCACAGGGCTCTACCGTAGACATGATACTGTTTATGGTTATGGTAAAGAGGGTAATACTTGAAACACTCCCCTGAGGGACAACATTTTCCTGTTCAGACCGATCTGACAATGTGTCACCAAGCCGGGACATAAAAACGGCTTAGACAGGAAAGACCGTATGAAGATGGGGAGGTAGCCATACAACCCCAGTGATGCAGGTGCGCGAGAATACTGTGTCTTCAAGTAGGTCATATGACTTACAGATATCAAAGAATACACCTAGAAAATGATATTTACGTAGGAAAGCCTGCTAATAGCTAGTAGGGTCAGGTTGCCAACAGTGGACCAAAATCTCCGGAATCCACACTTATAGCTGCTAAAGAGTGGCCTTGTCTTTAACAACCAGACCACGTGACGCTTAAGCACGAGCTGAAAGATGTTTCCTACACAGCTCGTGAAGTCGACATTCCAGTAACTGTTGGGACATAGGCCGTCCTTTCCTGGTCTGAGGAGAGGCATCAAAATTGCATCTCTCCACGAGTTGGAAAAGTGACCTGTCTGCCATATTAAATGAACACTCTCGAGGAGGATTGCCATTGAGTCTGCAGGCAAATGTCGAAGTATGCAGTATCAGAGTTGATCGTGACCGGGTGCAGTATCATCAGCCTGAGACACTGCCTAATCCAGATCCCTTATTGAGAAAGGTATGGTATACTGTCGTAGAACAAATGGAACGATTGATGGAGTCCAGGAACGATTGCCGTGACCTTTCCTCACTCTCCTTAATTACGCATCGAGGCTTGGCTCTCGCGACTCTAACGTTTAACAATTAAAAACACATTCCGGCCTGCAGAGTGCTTTTTGTTACTATGAATGGCAGCACTCTGGATAATTACTGAGTCGGGAGGACATCCTACAGGAGCCCTCTTGTTAGATTAGGTGTTGATAACTACTAGCGGCTCACACATTCTGCTACGATGAAGAAGAGGAAACTCGCAGGGTTCCATCACGGTCCCGTGAGCAGCCATGGAAATAAAGGTCCACCCAGACAAATCCCAGCGTGCGTAGGTAAGCCTCACACAACTGAGATGAGGCAGTTCTCCAGAGGTTGTCCACTGTTGACTGTTCACCTCAACAGCCATCATGCATCCCATCGGCGTGCAGCTCACCTTGAGACTGAGGGGTAGAGGAAGAGAAGGATAGAGGAAGAGAGGGATAGAGAGAGAGAGAGAGAGGTTTCTACACCCTTGCGATCCGAGCAGTCAAGCCAAGATACCCGTTCCCAATGACACACAACGTTCCACCACCACACCGAGCAGTGGTCGCTGAAACATGCCCAGAGACTACCGTGACAGAGGACTGTCGGCTCTTACGTGTCCCCAACTTAGGAACCCCGGGATAGCCAAGCCCGTATCCAGCAAACGAATGCTGAGCCCCTGAGGGCGATCTGGTAGTGTCAAGCACCATACTCCTATCGCTGTACTGGAACATTACAACTGCTCATATTCATTAACTTACATTTTACTACATTCACAGCAAGCTGCTATGGATCATGTCAATTAGAAATTTTGTGTAGGTCACCTCCTAGTCACTCGACGACGACACTTTCCCATACATCAGACAAACAACTGCAGAGTGCCGTTCACCCTGTCCATCAGATCATATAAGGCGATCCTATCACCCTTCACACTTCATTAGGGCAGTCCTGACGATTCTCTTGTGTATGGCAAGCGTTCGGCGCCGAGAATAACGGTTTGGGTACTATTACTTAAGAATTCTTCGAGCGACTCACACATCTGAGAACCTACTCCGTATGCTCATACCTCCATTAACAGGTTGCAGTGGGGCACCATGTCAAACGCTTTCTGGAAATCTAGGAACATGTAATCTGTATATTGCCCTTCATCCATGGTTCGTAGAATATCATTCAAGAAAAGGGCAAGCTGTGTTTAGTACGACTCGTGCTTTGTAAATCCGTGGTACTTTGTGAAGAGAAGCTTTCTCGTCTGAAGGAGATATATTATATTCGAAAT
Source organism: Schistocerca piceifrons (assembly GCF_021461385.2). Lineage (NCBI taxonomy): Eukaryota > Metazoa > Arthropoda > Insecta > Orthoptera > Acrididae > Schistocerca > Schistocerca piceifrons. Next base: position 43,890,847 of record NC_060144.1, on the reverse strand, counting down.
GATAATATGTTCCAGAATCCTGCAGCAGACAGATTTTAACAATATTTTTCTGTAATTTTTCGGATCCGTTTCTTTTTCCTTTTTATATAGTGGAGTCACCTATGCTTCTTCCAGTCGCTTGGGACTGGACCGAGAGATTCACGATAAATGCGAGACAAGTAGGGGGTCAATGTTGTAGAATGATCTCTCTACAACGAAAGTGGGTTTTCATCTGGACATGGAGATTTATTTGTTTCCAATTATTCAATTGCTTCTCTACAGCAAGGATGCCAATTACTAAGTTCTTCATGCAGGAGCTTGTGCAACGGTGAAATGGCGGTACGTTTTGTATGATCCTCCTACTTGAATGATTTCGTATACGTAGAGTATAAAAGTTCATCTTCCCTTTTGTTATCTTCTGTTGCCACACCAGACTGATCAACGAGTTTCTTGATAGAAACCTTTGACCCGCTTAATGATATGAAGTAGAAACAGCATTTTGTCGGGTTCTCTGCAAGGCCTTTCGCTAACTTATTACGGTTGTGGTTGATGGATGCTTCTTCTGTCTGTATTTTTACAGATACGCGGATTTGTGCTAACTTTTGCCTGTCATCATTTGTCCTCCTTTGCAGAATCGAGTGAGCAACAGTCTCTGCTTCCTCGGCATTTTCCGTATTTATTATTAAACCGCAGTGGGTATTTACCATCATTCATCCACTAACTTGGCACATACTTCTCCAGAGCGTCATTTACAGTTGGTTTAAAGTTTGCCCATAATTACCTTCGTGGGTCTGGAAGTGAGTGGGAGACGCACCAACAGGGCAATCGCGACGGAGCAGCAGTCGCGGACGGAACAGCGGGCAGTCGGTCGGTTGGTGCGGACCAGGAGAGACGGGAGATGGGCGCGCCTTCCTGCGTCCGTTGGAGCGGCTGGCAGCGGACGGTTCGGGAGAGCGATTTTGGGGTGCTGCGCTCAGGTCTTCGGCAGACATCGCAGTTTATTAGAAGTTAAGTGATTTGTGATATGTTGTTTCATTTACTCTTGTTAGATCCTACATGTTTTCTTGGTCAGTCTCCCGTCCCCAGCTTGCTCGTCTGTCTCTCGTCCGCATTCGTTAGGCAGTTAGTGTCTGTCTGTCGTTCGGAGCTGCCTCTGTCATGTTTGTCGGATTTGGTGTGTTAACGGATTTATTGCTTGGAGTGTAATGGCCTAAAACCTGAAATATGTTTACTGAGCGAGGTGGCGCAGTGGTCGCACACTGGACTCGCATTCGGGAGGGCGACGGTTCAATCCCGTCTCCAGCCATCCTGATTTAGGTTTTCCGTGATTTCCCTAAATCGTTTCAGGCAAATGCCGGGATGGTTCCTTTGAAAGGGCACGGCCGATTTCCTTCCCAATCCTTCCCTAACCCGAGCTTGCGCTCCGTCTCTAGTGACCTCGTTGTCGACGGGACGTTTAACCTAACCTAACCTACCCTGAAATATGTTCTGATCTTGCCTATCATATTGAGAGGCGGTATCTGTGTACTGTAGGTCATCTTAATTTGTTTGACCAACCTTGTAGTATTATATGTAAGATTGCATTTCATGGGCTTTTATTTAAATGGTCATTTTAGTATATAAAAGTTGCCACCCTTCCACCGTAAGACTTTTCTTAGAAGTTAAAATCAAGTTGCACCTTCGGTGGCATGTTAATCTTTTAATTTTAGTGTTTTGTACCATTTCCATCCCTGCTACGGGGTGCATAGTTTGTGTGCTTGTGTGAATTGTTAAAACTTTTACTTTAAGGTAATCTGGTGTGTTGCAGATTTGCACCTGTGTAGTCTTTCAGATGTTGTTGTGAGCGGTCGTGACTTCCGCCATGTCAAAGGGAGCGGCAAGGTTCTCAGCCCGAAAGCTCATACACTTAAAAATTTGTTTCTTTCTGCCTCTGAATAAATTGTTACTTGATTTTTAGAGGGTGCTTTCTGCTTATAATTTTAAATCTGTTTCTAAAAAAAAAGCTTTTAGGAATAAAATTCCCATCAGTTATTCCCCGGCAACTACTTCCACGCTCACATAATGTGATTTGAAGTGTTAATCTTCTTGATGAAAGTTTTGAAAGTAAATTCACGGTTCACCATAGGTAGCATGTTTATCCATACTTGCCTCTGTCGGTACACCAAACCACAGGGAGACTGTTACACATTGCTGGACGTCCGTAATAGGCTGAGTTCACGAAGTGAACAAAGCACTAAAGAGAATGGGATGTAACGAAGTCCGTCTTGAAAGACACTATTTGCGAATCAGTAAGCACTACAGACCGGAAAACATACTGAGCCATTTCGGCGGAGAAGTGACCCGATACGAACAGCTGCAAGGTAAGAGCGAGCGAAGAGGAGGGCCGTTCACACGCCGAGTGCCGAACAGCCGCCACTGGGCTACGCCAAGCGACGCGGCGTGACGTCACGTGTGCGTCCCGGCGGTGGCTCCCCCTACGACGGCAGCCCGCAGCCGTAATACCTGTGACGTGTCCACGTCCGTGGTAGCGGGCAGTCCGTATCACGGGGCAGAAAGCAAGGTCGGTAACAACGGCGTCCGTACATATACCATCGTACTGAGGCCTAGGTGTCTCATCAACACATTACGAAACATAGATGAGGCAAAAGGCGACACAGAGAGTGCAATAAAGCCCTAAAAAAACTTCCGATCACTCAGAAACAAGTAATGTTGAGTCAGTCGAACTTGACGACGCAATACAACCCATTGATGGAGAATTTCGCCTAACCACAAAGGTTACTGCCGCAATAGTACTAAAACTGAAATAGCAACTCACTGTACGTATAGAAAAATTAGAAAAAGAACATGCCTGTCTTAGGAAAGAGAACAAAAGCTAATCGGTTCGTTGTTCCGTTTATGTGGTAGCCACAGCTGCACTCGTTCAGACGGCTGCCACGGAATCAAATAGGGAGACCGCACAAGCCAAGCAATGTACACTCCTGGAAATTGAAATAAGAACACCGTGAATTCATTGTCCCAGGAAGGGGAAACTTTATTGACACATTCCTGGGGTCAGATACATCACATGATCACACTGACAGAACCACAGGCACATAGACACAGGCAACAGAGCATGCACAATGTCGGCACTAGTACAGCAATGCAGGCTGCTATTCTCCCATGGAGACGATCGTAGAGATGCTGGATGTAGTCCTGTAGAACGGCTTGCCATGCCATTTCCACCTGGCGCCTCAGTTGGACCAGCGTTCGTGCTGGACGTGCAGACCGCGTGAGACGACGCTTAATCCAGTCCCAAACATGCTCAATGGGGGACAGATCCGGAGATCTTGCTGGCCAGGGTAGTTGACTTACACCTTCTAGAGCACGTTGGGTGGCACGGGATACATGCGGACGTGCATTGTCCTGTTGGAACAGCAAGTTCCCTTGCCGGTCTAGGAATGGTAGAACGATGGGTTCGATGACGGTTTGGATGTACCGTGCACTATTCAGTGTCCCCTCGACGATCACCAGTGGTGTACGGCCAGTGTAGGAGATCGCTCCCCACACCTTGATGCCGGGTGTTGGCCCTGTGTGCCTCGGTCGTATGCAGTCCTGATTGTGGCGCTCACCTGCACGGCGCCAAACACGCATACGACCATCATTGGCACCAAGGCAGAAGCGACTCTCATCGCTGAAGACGACACGTCTCCATTCGTCCCTCCATTCACGCCTGTCGCGACACCACTGGAGGCGGGCTGCACGATGTTGGGGCGTGAGCGGAAGACGGCCTAACGGTGTGCGGGACCGTAGCCCAGCTTCATGGAGACGGTTGCGAATGGTCCTCGCCGATACCCCAGGAGCAACAGTGTCCCTAATTTGCTGGGAAGTGGCGGTGCGGTCCCCTACGGCACTGCGTAGGATCCTACGGTCTTGGCGTGCATCCGTGCGTCGCTGCGGTCCGGTCCCAGGTCGACGGGCACGTGCACCTTCCGCCGACCACTGGCGACAACATCGATGTACTGTGGAGACCTCACGCCCCACGTGTTGAGCAATTCGGCGGTACGTCCACCCGGCCTCCCGCATGCCCACTATACGCCCTCGCTCAAAGTCCGTCAACTGCACATGCGGTTCACGTCCACGCTGTCGCGGCATGCTACCAGTGTTAAAGACTGCGATGGAGCTCCGTATGCCACGGCAAACTGGCTGACACTGACGGCGGCGGTGCACAAATGCTGCGCAGCTAGCGCCATTCGACGGCCAACACCGCGGTTCCTGGTGTGTCCGCTGTGCCGTGCGTGTGATCATTGCTTGTACAGCCCTCTCGCAGTGTCCGGAGCAAGTATGGTGGGTCTGACACACCGGTGTCAATGTGTTCTTTTTTCCATTTCCAGGAGTGTAGTTTACCAGTACTGTTCATCAAATCCAAGGACATAAAGAACACAAAGGAAATACAGCTCCCTACGACATAGTTGATTGATCCGAAGTAAGAAAAGATAAGAATCATGCAAATGAAGACAGCAAACAGTGTAGTCATAATTGAAACGGAAGAGGAAATCAGAAAATTGAAACAAAATTCGCAGCTAAATAGGGAAATGATATGCGAGCCACCTACATACCGTAGGCAAAGCAATAGTGTGTCACGTCCGTGTTACCATGCTAGAAACTGAATTAACTGAGTCACTATACGAAAAGAACTTGGACGGAACGACAGATATGAAGCAATTCTTGGAAGAAAGAAAAGTCAGGTTTAAAACAGGACCACTGGAGAAGCTGACAGAAAAGTATGTGCTGGAGGTAGATACAAATGTCAGAGCACAATTGGTTACACAGAAAAGTGTATACATTGGATTTAGATCAAGCACTGTGATGAGCTACGCTGCACTCACCAAATGCTGTAACTACCACATTGCACAGTACTGTAAGGAAAACAAATTGACGTGCCCCCACAGGGGAGAGTATGACTAAGAAATAACTGTAAAAATACCAAGCGAGCTCCAGTGTGCATTCCTTGTGCGAAAAGGAAGAAATCATGTATTATGCAGCCAACGAGGTAAAAAGATTGTGCGACGTACCAAATATTCTTGGAGCAGGAAATTCGAAGAATCGAATATGGATTCTGAACCATAGTGCAATGCGCTGGCGAGCGTTACAGGAAACCACAGAGTAAATATAAACACAACAAGTATCAGGTCGACAGTCGAAGACGACGACGCATTTTCCAGGGAGAAAGCTATAAAACCCGAGCTCACTGATCAAATGGATTGTAAAATTACCTGCAGCTTTGTTAGAAATGGAAACCTCCATCGAAAAGAGAGCGAGATGCAAAAGATCCAAAATATTCCGATCCTATGTGAAGGGTAGAAGAAGAAGAAGAAACAAAACGACATAAACCGAAAACGTAACTGACATTATAGACAGGGGCGTAACGAGTTGAACAATAAGAAGGCCAGTAATAAAAATAATGGAGGGAACGAGTGGAGTGTCTGGAAAGGGCAAAGAAGAAGGAAGAACAAGGAAATAACAGCATGCCTACCTCTAAATAAAAAGAAAGTTATACTCTCAAATTCAGAAAAAGTCCAAACTGCTATAAATGGGAACTGTGACACCGCGCAGCACGTTACAGTAACGGAGTGTGACATCATGCAACAGCTAACGCAGGAAGATTATGAAATTACACCGATTGTAACACCTGCGTAGGCAACCAGCATTACGAAAAGGATACAAATAGTGATGGGCATAACATGAAAAATGGAAGAAGGGGCCTGTTTGCGAAATTTGCGAAAATACAATGACACTAGCTAAATTGGAGTATATGCATGTAAGCCAAGGGCAGGCATTACCTGCTGGGGGAGCGACTGTTAAAACTAAGTTTTGGAAAACAGTCACAAGTGGCTCTTTGCACTTTTTATTGACTGGTTTTGCTCTTCAGATGAACAAGAGCATCATCAGAATATACATCGTAAAAGATACAAATTGAGATAGTAGGAAAACTTACTCTGACGTACTACAAACGTAAGTCAGTGTAGATTTCCCGTATTATCTCAATTTGAATCTTCTTCAGTGGGTGTTCTGATGATGCTCTTGTTCATTTTAAGAGCGAAAGTGGTCAATAAAAAATACAGAGCTGCCCTTGTGGCTGTTTTCAAAGACTTGGGATAGGCACGTGTTAACCACAGCAAAAAGACATCTGGTAAGTTACGTTCATCCAGAAGGCTGTACCATAAATTTTCCTGTCATGGATGAAGTTGACCATATTCAGTTCTGTGTCAACAACTTGCCTACAAGTACAAAGGAACTGCACACTACACCTGACGTCATCTTTAAGAGGAGACAGAAGACGCTTGATATTGAGCATCTGTACAGGCAATTGGTGATGACACATGCCCGAATCGTATACGGTTAGAGGTTAGACTGCCCCCACAGCTATATGCTTACTAGATTCGCGTAGCATTCACTTACAATCGAATCGCACCTCAGTGTCAATGGAACAGAGACAAACGATTAAAATCGGCCAGATAAATGCGATGCGTAGTGGCATTGTAATGCAAGACCTCGGGAAAGTTCGACCTACATATACAGGACCCATATTCCAAAAATTGAGCCTTACCTCACTCGCCAGTTACAGCCAGATAGTAACGTCAAGTCAACATCCAATGGTCGCGATTGTGGCGCCAGATAAAGAATAACAGTGACAAAGGTATGTAAACTCTGTGACGAAAAGTGACAACGTAAATAGTGATGTCATAGGAATCTTCTACAGAGCTAATCAATATTTTTGATACAGTCATGAGATACAACCACATATAGAAAACTTAAAAACAGCAGCAATACTGCGACGACACGATAGACACATTTTCGTAATGGATGCAAACGCCAAATCAACATTGTGGCACAGTAGGGTAACGGATGAAAGAGGACTCTGCCTTCACGATGGAATACAAGAAATTCGCCTTCATGTCATGAACAGGCCTCTAAACGCGCGGCAACAGATGTAGATTTTATGGATTTACAAGAAAGAACCATGATCTCGTTTACCTTACGATTGCAATGGCAGATACTGACTCAGAAGCTAACATTTCGCACGAGCGACCATGCAATCTACGCAAAGGGAATTGAGAACTTTGCATGGCAGACCACTGCAAGGAAGCGGATTTAGTGTTGACGCCAAATTGGACCAATTGGTGCGAGCGTTGAAACGGTACAAGATGAGTCGACCCCACCATTTGTTGGGAAGTCTAAAGGGTTCTAAATTCCCTGGAGTCCCTCCCTACAGTCCTTAAGATGCAGACGAAGACAGCCGGGAAAATACTACCAAAACTCCTTAGGGGAAACAGAATGACAAAAGGAGGCCGTGTTTCTATCGAACAGTCAAAGAACAACATAAAGAACTGCTACACTAAGCAAGGGTAGAAAAATGGGAGGTGTACATTAAGGACCAAATGGCAATAGATGCTTGAAGTTTTCCACACAAACTTGCAACAAACAGCTTCCATCACCCACTGTATTTTCAAACCTGAGACGATCGGACGGCACAATGACGACAGACTGGCAGACATTAGCGCAGCACCCACTCAGACGTTTGTTGCCGGACGATACAATGATGGAGGACACAGAGTTCCATCAACATCTTCGCTCTGGATTACTAGAGCAGCATGTGAATAACAGTGTGGTGGTTCCATTTGCCCAGGTGCCAATAACGAAGTCAAAGAGGAAGAATGCACCAGGGCCTGATAGAATACTGGTGGAAGTGTTGCTTCAGCTAGTGGACCAAATAGTACCATACGTAACAGTGTTATTAAAAGAATGCATCTTGCAGGGTCGGGTGCCCAGAATCTGTAAAATCTCGAATATCATTATACTAGAAAAACGGGAACCGAAATCTTATAGATCGAACTGTTTGGTAATGTTCCAAGCCAAAGAAAAGGAAAAGCTTGTGTGTCATCGCCTAAGGGACCACGGACAGGTAGTAGGTATGAGACCCCTGTAGTACTGTTCCAGGAATGGTAAATCCACAGAGGATCCAATAAATCACGCAACGAATACTGTGAACACCTCAGACGACACGTATGTTATAGGCATAATGATTGATATTCATCAGGCGTTTGATATTTTGTGGTGGCTTGTGCTGTTCAAAATACTGACAAAAGACGATCTGTCTCAAGTGACCCTAAAACAGTTTACGAGATTATTGCATAGACAAGCAAGTTCAATTAGAATGCCTTGCAAAGAAAATTGTGAAGTATATCAACAAAGACTGCCCAAAATCTTTGTGGTGCAGAGTTCTGGGATATTGGCATAGAGATAAAACTGAACCAACTTCAGAGGATAACAAACACTAGATGTTGCATCGCATACGCAGATGATTCACTAATTATACAGGGTGATTCAAAAAGAATACCACAACTTTAAAAATGTGTATTTAATGAAAGAAACATAATATAACCTTCTGTTATACATCATTACGAAGAGTATTTAAAAAGGTTTTTTTTTCACTCAAAAACAAGTTCACAGATGTTCAATATGGCCCCCTCCAGACACTCGAGCAATATCAACCCGATACTCCAAGTCGTTCCACACTCTCTGTAGCATATCAGGCGTAACAATTTGGATAGCTGCTGTCATTTCTCGTTTCAAATCATCAATGGTGGCTGGGAGAGGTGGCCGAAACACCATATCCTTAACATACCCCCATAAGAAAAAATCGCAGGGGGTAAGATCAGGGCTTCTTGGAGGCCAGTGATGAAGTGCTCTGTCACGGGCTGCCTGGCGGCCGATCCATCGCCTCTTTTCCCTTTGCACAAACACCCATTCTCTGTAAACTGTTTATACCAACGTTTAATACACCACCTATCAGGAGGTTTAACACCATACTTCGTTCGAAATGCACGCTGAAGAACTGTCGTCGATTCACTTCTGCCGTACTCAATAACACAAAAAGCTTTCTGTTGAGCGGTCGCCATCTTAGCATCAACTGACGCTGACGTCTAGTCAACAGCGCCTCAAGCGAACAAATGTACAACTAAATGAAACTTTATAGCTCCCTTAATTCGCCGACAGATAGTGCTTAGCTCTGCCTTTTGTCGTTGCAGAGTTTTAAATTCCTAAAGTTGTGGTATTCTTTTTGAATCACCCTGTAGTATCTGCTGACACAAGGGTTAAAGTAGAGGTAAACGGTGAGGTAGTTCATCAAAGACTAAGCAGCTGGTGCTTGGAAAACAAACTGTAAGCCATCTCCCAATCTCTGAACCTTGGGTGGCACAGCATCTGAGTTGCATCTCCGTATGCTGGGCGCTAACCATCCAGACAAATGAGAAACCCAGCTTGGTTTTGATACCGAATACGGTAGTGTGGTATAGTGCTGTGTAGTGTAGTGCAGTATAGTGTTGTATAGTAGTGTAGCCCAGGATTACAAGTTACAAAAAGTGTGGTCTACCAGTGCTGCATAATGTGATAGACTCAGATGTGCTACCTGAATTCCAGATGAAGTGATATTTGTGCGCTACATGGCCAAATGTTGGTATGTACACTTTCTTAAAACTTATCATTTTTTTCTATGTAGATTTTCCCCCTTAGACAGCATAATGCTTAGTTATTCATAACACATTTGAAATTATGTTAAAATATCATGTGCTATATTCATGCAGTGTATGGTCTGTTCTTTTACATAGATAACAGACTAAAAGAAAATAGGAAATAAGTTAAATCCGAATGTCTGTCGGGCACAGGACATATCAAACAGACTATCGTTTAGCTGAGTCATGTCTTCTGGAGCTCGACGGAAATGAAAGTGATTTAACTGCTTTGGGTTACTTCGTTATTTCAGTATTGTTTTTAAGGGAGCAGGGAGCAGTTCTGGCAAGGGCGCAGAGTCAGGTCAGTACGGATCTTTTCTCCAGACTGTAAACCTGCTCACCTCTGGAATCTGTATTATTGTTCTTGTAGAAACGTGCGAGTCGAGATTTATTGCAACACGAATGTATCACGTTCTGTAGTCGGTAACTTGCTTTCCGACCTCTTTGTTACGTTTGCGGTTCGCGTGCAAGTGGACATTACTGCGAGTCCAAGCCTCACAATTGCAGAAAAACAAATCATGACCGTATTGCGCGATATTTTTTTCTTTACTGCTGTTTCATCCCGCACGCCCCGTATGGATTGGAATGGGCTGTCAGCGGTACAAAAATTCCGATCATCGGTCAAGAGCTTTAAAAATACAAACATAGAGGGAACAAATATTTTTAATAGGTGAAGAGTTTGCAGTTGGTTAAAATAAAAATAAAAATAAAAATGAAGTTCACCTAAAACATTAAAATGTAGATTTTTTCCTTGTTTGAATTAAAAGCGAAGGACTAAAAGAAAAAAAACAACAACAAAAGTGTATAATACAAAAGCACATGGCAGAATTGTTCTTGTAAAGAAACAGCACAGAGTGTAGACTTAAAAGCTGAAGGGTTTGCACTGGAAGAAAAGGATTTGGATGCAGAAAATATGCTCCATGGAAATGAAGGGTGTCGGTAAAAAAAATATAGGGGTCCGTGCAGTAGGAACTAGTGAGGGGAAGACAGGCGTTTGTGGCGGATAAGGGAGAGACAGGTAAATGGGGTTGGTGGGAGGGCACGGCTGGGCTATCAAGAGGGGCTGCGGCGTGCGGAAATGGAGGGGGAAGAGGGAAATGGCAGGCCAGAGGTGCAGTGGGTTAAGTGGGAAGGTGTTACAGTCGGTAACACGGATTAATATAGGGGAGGTTTCCGTTGTCTGGGAGAGGGAGTCGTTTGAAGATGCTTTGGGATATGATATGGAGTGTATGTAGGTGTAGGGACAATAGGATAAGTTTCTAAAGGCGCGGCAACACACCAGGATTGGTGACCAGAGGGGAAAGAATAGGGTTATTGGGCTCTAGTTAGCGGATGCTGTACGATATGAGCAGGTGGTGGATTTCGGCGAGGATGGGTGGTAATTCGATGAGATGGTAGAGGATCCACGAGGAAGAAGATAAACTGATACCGAAACCAAGACAGAGTGCATAGCGTACATTTATTTGGAGAGGCTGAATAAAATCTACGTCTACATCATTACTCTGCTATTCACAATAAAGTGCCTGGCAAAGGGTTCAGCGAACCATCTTGAAGCTGTCTCTCTACCTTACCACTCTCGAACGGCGCGCGGTAAAAACGAGCAATTACATTTTTCTGTGCGAGCCCTCATTTTTCTTATTTTGTCGTGATGATCATTTCTCCATATCTAGTTGGGTGCCAACAGAACGTTTTCGCAATCGGAGGAGAAAACTGGTGATTGAAATTTCATGAGAAGATCCCGTCGCAACGAAAAACACCTTTGCTTTAATGATTGCCAGTCCAATTCACGTCTGTGGCACTATCCCCCTGTTTCGAGACAATACAAAGCGAGCTGCCCTTCTTTGAACTTTCTCGATATCATCCGGCAGTCCCACCAGATGCGGACCCCACACCGCACAGCAATACTGCAGGATATGGCAGACAAGCGTGGTGTAAGCAGTATCTTTAGTAGACCCGTGGCACGTACTAAGTGTTCTGCCAATGAATTGCTGTCTTTAGTTTGCTCTACCTAGACATTGTCTGTGTAATCGTTCCAATTTAGGTTATTTGTAATTCTAATCCCTAAGGATTTACTTGAATGTACAGCTTTCAGATTTGTGTGACTTATCGAGTAATCGATGTTTAGCGGATTTATTTTAGTACACATGTGAATAACTTCATACATTTTTTTTTAATTCAGGGTCAATTGCCATTTTTCACGCCATACAGATAGCGTATCTAAATCATGTTGCATTTCGCTTTGGTCATCTGATGACTTTACAAGACGATAAATGACAGCATCATCTGCAAACAATCTAAGACGGCTACTCAGATTGTCTCCTACGTCATTCATATGCATCAAGAACAATAGAGGGCCTACAACACTTCCTTGGGGAACGACGGATATTACTTCTCTTTTATTCGATGACTTACCGTCTATTACTACGAACTGTGACCTTTCTGACAGGAAATCACAAATCCAGCCGCACAACTTAGGCGATATTCCACAGGCACGCAGTTTGGTTAGAAGACACTCGTGAGGAACGATGTCGAAAGCCTTCTGGAAATCTAAAGATGTGGAATCAATATGACATCCCCTGTCGATAGTTGGTTTAATAAAAACGATATTTTCTGAATCCGTGCTGACTATGTGTCAATAAATCGTTTTCTTCAAGCTAATTCATAATGTTCGAACACAGTACGTGTTCCAAAACCCTACTGCAAATCGACGTTAGTGATCTGGGCCTGTAATTCAGCGGATTACTCCTATTTTCCTTTTTGGGTATTGGTGCGATTTGAGACACTTTCCAGTTTTTAGGTACGCATCTTTCTACGAGTGAGCGCTTATATATAATTGCTAAATATGGAGTTATTGTATCAGCATACTGTGAAAGGAACCTGACTGGTATACAATCTGAACCGGAGGCCTTGACTGTATTAAGTGATTCAAACTGCTCTGCTAAACCGAGGATATCTACTTCTATGTTTTCCATCTTGGAAGTTTTTCTGGATTGGAATTCAGGAGTATTTGCTTCGTCTTCATTGGTGAAGCAGTTTCGGAAAACTGTGTTTCATAACTCCGCTTTAGTGGCAATGTCATCAGTGACTTCACCGTTGTAATCCCGCAGTGGGGGTATTGATTGCGTCTTGCCTCTGGTGTGCTTTATGTATGACCAGAATCTCTTTGGGTTTTCTGCCAGATTCATAGACACAGTTTCGTTCGGAAATTATTAAAAGCATCTCGCATTGAAGCACGCGCTGTGTTTCGAACTTCTGCAAAACTTTGTCAATCTTGGGGATTTTGCGTTGTTACAAATTTGGCGTGATGGCTATCCAGCGCCAACAGATCGCCGTCGTTTGGGCTGAGGGGCGTGGTGCGTTGCCGGGAGGAGTTTATTATGACGTCTCCGGAACGGTCAAAAATAAATAATAAAGACTGTTTAAACAAAAGATCTACATCTACATCCATACTCCGCAATCCACCATACGGTGCGTAGCGGAGGGTACTTCGTACCACGACTAGCTTGTTCTCTCCCTGTTCCACTCCCAAACAGAACGAGGGAAAAATGACTATCTATATGCCTCTGTACGAGCCCTAATCTCTTATCTTATCTTTGTGGTCTTTCCGCGAAATGTAAGTTGGCGGCAGTAAAATTGTACTGCAGTCAGCCTCAAATGCTGGTTCTCTAAATTTCCTCAGTAGCGATTCACGAAAAGAACGCCTCCTTTGCTCTAGAGACCCCCACCCGAGTTCCTGAAGCATTTCCGTAACACGCGCGTGTTGATCAAACCTACCAGTAACAAATCTAGCAGCCCGCCTCTGAATTGCTTCTACACTCCTGGAAATGGAAAAAAGAACACATTGACACCGGTGTGTCAGACCCACCATACTTGCTCCGGACACTGCGAGAGGACTGTACAAGCAATGATCACACGCACGGCACAGCGGACACACCAGGAACCGCAGTGTTGGCCGTCGAATGGCGCTAGCTACGCAGCATTTGTGCACCGCCGCCGTCAGTGTCAGCCAGTTTGCCGTGGCATACGGAGCTCCATCGCAGTCTTTAACACTGGTAGCATGCCGCGACAGCGTGGACGTGAACCGTATGTGCAGTTGACGGACTTTGAGCGAGGGCGTATAGTGGGCATGCGGGAGGCCGGGTGGACGTACCGCCGAATTGCTCAACACGTGGGGCGTGAGGTCTCCACAGTACATCGATGTTGTCGCCAGTGGTCGGCGGAAGGTGCACGTGCCCGTCGACCTGGGACCGGACCGCAGCGACGCACGGATGCACGCCAAGACCGTAGGATCCTACGCAGTGCCGTAGGGGACCGCACCGCCATTTCCCAGCAAATTAGGGACACTGTTGCTCCTGGGGTATCGGCGAGGACCATTCGCAACCGTCTCCATGAAGCTGGGCTACGGTCCCGCACACCGTTAGGCCGTCTTCCGCTCACGCCCCAACATCGTGCAGCCCGCCTCCAGTGGTGTCGCGACAGGCGTGAATGGAGGGACGAATGGAGACGTGTCGTCTTCAGCGATGAGAGTCGCTTCTGCCTTGGTGCCAATGATGGTCGTATGCGTGTTTGGCGCCGTGCAGGTGAGCGCCACAATCAGGACTGCATACGACCCAGGCACACAGGGCCAACACTCGGCATCATGGTGTGGGGAGCGATCTCCTACACTGGCCGTACACCACTGGTGATCGTCGAGGGGACACTGAATAGTGCACGGTACATCCAAACCGTCATCGAACCCATCGCTCTACCATTCCTAGACCGGCAAGGGAACTTGCTGTTCCAACAGGACAATGCACGTCCGCATGTATCCCGTGCCACCCAACGTGCTCTAGAAGGTGTAAGTCAACTACCCTTGCCAGCAAGATCTCCGGATCTGTCCCCCATTGAGCATGTTTGGGACTGGATGATGCGTCGTCTCACGCGGTCTGCACGTCCAGCACGAACGCTGGTCCAACTGAGGCGCCAGGTGGAAATGGCATGGCAAGCCGTTCCACAGGACTACATCCAGCATCTCTACGATCGTCTCCATGGGAGAATAGCAGCCTGCATTGCTGCGAAAGGTGGATATACACTGTACTAGTGCCGACATTGTGCATGCTCTGTTGCCTGTGTCTATGTGCCTGTGGTTCTGTCAGTGTGATCATGTGATGTATCTGACGCCAGGAATGTGTCAATAAAGTTTCCCCTTCCTGGGACAATGAATTCACGGTGTTCTTATTTCAATTTCCAGGAGTGTATGTCCTCCCTAAATCTAACCTGATGGGTATCCCAAACGCTCGAGCAGTACTCAAGAATAGGTCGTATTAGTGTTTTATGAGCGGTCTCCTTTACAGATGAATCACATCTTCCCAAAATTCTACCAATGAACCGAAGACGACTATCCGCCTTCCTCACAACTGCCATTACATGCTTGTCCCACTTGATATCGCTCTGCAATGTTACGCCCAAATATTTAATCGACGTGACTGTGTCAAGCGCTACACTACTAATGAAGTATTCAAACACTACAGGATTCTTTTCCCTATTCATCTGCATTAATTTACATTTATCTATATTTAGGATTAGCTACCATCGTTACACCAATCACAAATCCTGTCCAAATCATCTTGTATCCTCCTACACTCACTCAAGAACGTAAGTTTAGAGAACTTTTGCCAACTGTATTAATTTTTCCTATCTGAGCTGATTTTTTTTCCCCTTGTTCAAGCAGCGCACAGGTGATTCACGGTTTACGGTACTATTTGCTGGTTTATCTAAATCGTGTTTTGCAAGGATAAGGTTGGACTCACGGTTCGGCGAGAGTGCCTCTACGGTAGGTCCGAAGCATCATGTCCGAAAAGTACAGTGACGATGGCGCTTTGCCGGCCGCGGTGGTCTAGCGGTTCTAGGCGCGCAGTCCGGAACCGCGCAACTGCTATGGTCGCAGGTTCGAATCCTGCCTCGGGCATGTATGTTAGTGATGTCCTTAGGTTAGTTAGGGTTAAGTAGTTCTAAGTTCTAGGGGACTGATGACCACAGTAGTTAAGTCCCATAGTGCTCAGAGCCATTTGAACCATTTTGATGGCGCTGTTAGTGAGACTGGGTAGCAATATCATGTGTGCTGGCGCATGGTTGATACAAGCAGCGGCTTGTCGGGAAGAGTTCGACACGATGAGGTGACGGACCGTAAAAGCTGAGGCACCCTTCTAGCAAAATAGCTCCTTTCCTCTGCTATATTGACAAAGGCACAAAAAAAGTGCTGTAACGATCATGCTGATGTTTAATAAGGGCGTCACTTTAATTAAATACAGTTTCTGTAAGTAATTTAAATGATATATTAACGCGGACTGCGTGCTTTTCGTTCACCTCTAATTAAAAATATTTACTTTCATAATAAAAATAAGTCTGTAATCAATTCCGCCGATTTGGGTCCTAAGGTTCCATGGTTGGCTGCCACAAGCCAGCCTCAAATAAGGAGTGACTGAGAAGTAACACCTCTTTAAGAAACCTTGGTCCAGCTGGCCCAGCTGACAGGACCATGCAAGGGTCCATTGCCATGATTACGGTGAATTACTCAGTGGCAGCGTAGACGGAGAAGATGGACTTCCGTATAGCGGAGCTGGAGGAGGCAACCTGTTGTCCAAGGCTAAAGCGGACAAAGGGCACGGTGGTTCCACATTTCAGTGACGGTACCCCGACAGCATCTGTTCCACATGTCAGTGGCGGCTGAATCAGCAATGTGGCATTATTTTGAGAATTCAAAAAAGACCACATTTCTCCTGTACCACACAACTGACAGCTTCAAATAGAAAAAAGGTAAAGTTCACACAATGGACGCACTACCCAAAATGGTAACTCTGATGAGGAATCCACCATTACATCTTTAATGCACTGGAGTTTAGGATACTGGCGAGCCTTCTAAGTTCAAAAAGAAGTACTACATCCTAAAATAAAATGTAAATTTTCTTATTAAAATTCCGAAAGAGAAGGAATTGGATTTTTTTTTTTACAGAAGACACATATACAGATTTCAATGTAAAACTCTCCTGGTATGCCTTCTTTGAATTACATATCTGTCCGTATTATTTTCTTTGAGTATAGCGACCGTTGAGGCAATATTGACGGTACGATTTATCTTAAAAGAAAGATTAAGGAAAAGCAAACCTACGTTTCTAGCATTTGTAGGCTTAGAGAAAGCTTTTGACAATGTTGACTGGAACACTCTCTTTCAAATTCTGAAGGTGGCAGGGGTAAAATACAGGGAGCGAAAGGCTATTTACAATTTGTACAGAAACCAGATGACAGTTATAAGAGTCGAGGGACATGAAAGGGAAGCAGTGGTTGGGAAGGGAGTGAGACAGGGTTGTAGCCTCTCGCCGATGCTATTCAATCTGTATATTGAGCAAGCAGTAAAGGAAACAAAAGAAAAGTTTGGAGTAGGCATTAAAATCCACGGAGAGAAAATAAAAACTTTGAGGTTCGCCGATGACATTGTAATTCTGTCAGAGACAGCAAGCACTTGCAAGAGCAGTTGAATGGAATGGACAGTGTCTTGAAAGGAGGGTATAAGATGAACATCTACAAAAGCAAAACGAAGGTAATGGAATGTAGTCTAATTAAGTCGGGTGATACTGAGGGAATTAGATTAGGAAATGAGACACTTAAAGTAGTAAAGGAGTTTTGCTAGGGGAGCAAAATAACTGATGATGGTCGAAGTAGAGAGGATATAAAATGTAGACTGGCAATGGCAAGAAAAGCGTTTCTGAAGAAGAGAAATTTGTTAACATCGAGTATAGATTTAAGTGTCAGAAAATCGTTTCTGAAAGCATTTGTATGGAGTGTAGCCATGTATGGAAGTGAAACACGGACGATAAATAGTTTGGACAAGAAGAGAATAGATACTTTCGAAATGTGGTGTTACAGAAGAATGCTGAAGATTAGATGGGTAGATCACATAACTAATGAGGAGGTATTGAACAGAATTGGGGAGAAGAGGAGTTTGTGGCACAACTTGACAAGAAGAAGGGATCAGTTTTTAGGACATGTTCTGAGGCATCAGGGAACCACCAATTTAGTACTGGCGGGTAGCGTGGAGGCTAAAAATCGTAGAGGGAGACCAAGAGATGCATACACTAAGCAGATTCAGATGGATGTCGGCTGCAGTAGGTACTGGGAGATGAAGAAGCTTGCTCAGGATAGAGTAGCATGGAGAGCTGCATGAAACCAGTCTCAGGACTGAAGACCACAACAACAACAACATAGCGACCGTCAGACATTATTAGCTACATCAAAATTCAGTTTCTCCGAAAACAATGTGTCAGTATTTTCTTCGCAGAGAACGCCTGGGACGGCGTGCAGGCAGCCCGCAATGCGCCGGCATTGACCACCGGCCGGCGCCGCGGCGCGCCGGTGCAGCACCTGTTGCGCCCTGTCGTGTCGCATCTGACGTCATCGACCTGTCACTCGCGTGCCGCCAGCCGCGAATTACGGACTTTCACTGTTTGGTACTCGCTCAGAGAGCTGTCGAATTTAACCACTTTCTAAATGTTTAAAACGTAACGTTAGCGGGTGTATGCAACCTAGTGCAGTACACTCATAATCCTATTCTGCGTTAGAAGCAAAGAAAAAAATGTTCCAAGTTCTAAATTTAATCCGACACTCGAGTAGTTCAGGAAAACGTTGATTACATCAGGTAACTAATGAACTGGTACTGAACCAAATGGGTGGTACTGGAGGATGTGAGAAATATATGGCACAACTAGAGTAACAGGTAAATAGTCCAAACCGACATATAGAAACCTACACTGAAATTTTACACACACGAAGAACACACCGAAAGGAAGAACGCACAATATCAAAGATTTAGCTACTTAATTAACTGTTCAATTACTCATTTCTGCCGCAGAAAGAAACACATACAACGGAGATGTTTTATAGACCATCCTGTCTAAGGCGCCAATCGACGCATAAAAAGTACGTAGCGCCGCACAGTGGCAAGCCGCAGGTGCACTCGAATTTTAAGCGGTTTTTTGTATCATACCAGAAATGTCTCAAACATTAAATTTTATGAATAACTTGCGGTTCATACCGGCAGTTGAGCTGCTGCAGATGCAATTGTTACACAAGTGAATAGCAGAGGAAAGGAAATAAAAACAGTGCATCATGTTACATTATAAATATAAATTTGTAATGTAATTTCTTGACACTGAATATTTTATAATAATTCCTGCAGCACAATCCATATGATAATTTTTTAATGTGTATGCCACTAACAATGAAACGATTCCTTGTTTCTTCCCCATAATCGTCACAAAAATGGATAGTGACTACTGGATGTCGAAAACATTTTCCTTACGCCAGACACACTAGATGAAAGAGATGTTAATGTTTTCAAGCACTTGAGAGTATTGTTTAGACAGATCTATAACGCAGTAAGAAATGGTAGCCGTTGTTCTGCATATTGTGCTGCGTACCAGATATACTTCATCAGATTCGTAGAACATTGTGAGGGAAACTGACTATGCAGAAATGACCGAAGTTTAACAATACTGTTCTGCTGATAAACCTGAAACGACAAAAATCAATCCGGTGTTTATATTTTCCGACAATTATCTGAAAAATGAGTTGTCGTGTCGAAAGTATTTTTCATCGAGTGGCTTAATTACACTGTTAGTTACGAGTGAATTCCAATTATGTTAATAAACTTTTCGTAGTCCTCCCACAGACAGAGGTGTTGTTACGTCTAGACAAAGAGTCCAATAAGAGCAATGAATTCTTTTCTGCAAACGGGAAGAAGACGTTTCCGATGTAACACTAAAAACTGTTTTTACCATTTTCTCAGGTTTTTCTACATCGATTACAAGATTTTTAGAAGTAAGCAGTATCTTTTGATTCTAATTTTCCTTGATGTTCTTGAAGACAGGTGCAAAGCTTCGGAAACAGTAATACAATGATACTTATCATTGGCATTATGCATACGAAAGTTGCGCTAATCGATTCCACAAGGGATTGTCTTTTCTACGCTCGAAATGGTGAAGTACTGTTTGCACGCACTTCTTGCACGAAACCTGACTGACTGGTTTTATAAACAGCATTTTAGCGTATCACAAGAAGCTTCGTCATCAAATGAGCTACATATAGTTCACAACAGTTTTCCTGAACCGTAACTTCTATTTTAGAAAATTTTCATTTACATTATCTTGCAAATTATCTTTACCTTCGCTGGCTGAATTCTCAGCATTGCCCAGGTACGTATTTATTCCAGTCATCTATTAGTCAATGTCTCCCTTCCCCCTCTCTCTGTCCATCTCCTCCTCCAGCCTCTCATTCCATGTCCCACTTCCCCTCTCTTGTCTATAGCCCCTCTCCCCTCACTTTGTATATGTCCTCCTCTCTTGACTTCCCAGAAGAAGGGTCGATTTAAAACTACTGCAGTCACAGCAGTCGCAAGGTAAACGTAGGTCAGACGTCCTAAAAGAGAAGTTGCGGCAAAAGTATTCATTAAATAAATTTTTAAAGCGAACTGACAGTGTTTCAGTGAATGTACAGAGTGATATCAAAGAATGTTGCTTCATCAGTTGATAATGCTGAAGAGTCGTATGTTTCGCGCAAACAAGAAGTAGTGGCTGATGAAAGTGTTCCATTAGCGGAAATAGCTAATAATAATGTTCCTGCGGAAGAAACCCGACGAGGAGAAGATCTCCAAGATGAAACAAAATCATATAAGGATGGTAAAAGCTTTGAAGTTTTCGATTATCTTAGTGATCTGGGAAACTGGTCAGATATTATGAATGTTAATTTTAGGATAAGAGCAATTAACGAATCTCTGCAAAACATTAGTGAAAAAATGTCATATTTCCTGTGGATAGCGAGTCAAGAAGGTGTTTTACTGTTTTTTATTGCTTCCATCATCTTTAAAATGAGGAAAAATTTAAGCGAACTTGGGTTGTATACTCTTGGACAAAAGATGTTACTGCTTTTGTGTTAAGTTGTTTAATTCGAGTGCTGGCACTGTCACAAGAAACGGTTTAAATCACTGGCAATGCTTGTCAAAATCAAAACAATGAGCTGTTGGCCAGTCATGTCACTGAAATGTGCAGTTAGAAATAACTTTAGCAGAGAATGAAAAACTCAAATTTAATTGCTCAGGTAACTCAAGAATAAACTTATCAGGAATAAAAGAGATGGAGCTCGGTTTCTTTAAGGTTTTTCCAGTAGTACTTTTCCTTGCCGAAAGAAATCTTCCGTTAAGAGGTGACTGTGAAATTCTGAGAAATCCAGGTAATGGAAACTTTTTAAGGTAAATAGAGTTAATGGCCAAGAACGATCCTGTATTAAATGGTCGTAGTAATTGTGTGGCTATGCCTGGAAGGCTGGTTACTTACTTACGTCTGGATATACAAGATGAAATCATTATCATAATTCCTGATGACATTGTATCTATCATGAAGGCTACATTACTGTAAAAAAAATATTATTTGATAATACTGGACTCTTCATCAGATTTATGTCACAATTAAGTGCAGTTTTAAAAGTGATGGAATTATTTTCCAAACCAGCTGCAACTGAAGAATAGTGACACTACTGGAAAAGGTATTTCTGAGCTGTTATTTTAGATACTACATAACCTTTACATACTAGCTGCAGGTTGTAGGGACGGGAGCAGCATTAAGGGCAAGTTCGTATCATTTAAGAAAATCCAAGAGCTCATTGTATCACTAACTGTGCTCATAACTTGAACTTGGTTTTTAGTGATGCACTTAAATCATCCATAATTGCGGTACATTTTTTAATGTAGTTCAAAGACTGTACACATTATTTTTTGCCTGTGTGAAGCGTTGAGAAGCTCTCAAGAATTAAGTAAACCTGACTCTGAAGCCGCTGTGTGATGCAAGACGGGAGGCTTGGGTTGAAAGTGTTCGTGTTGTATAATCTCAGCTTAACAAAATAAGACTTGCATTAACAGAGTTAAAGAACACACGCAGAAATGATACAATTTATTTCAGTGAAGTATTTAGTCTCTTGAAAGAAATCTCAAAATTTAAGATTTCTTTATGTGTTGTGATATGACAAAATGTCCTTCGCCATATCAACAGAAGCAAAAAAGCAGTTAGAAACTAAAGTAAAATTAGTGAAATCAACATTTAGTGTCATTGAAGAATATAAAAAAAGGCCATGAAAGAAGCAGAGGAATTGGTTCCATCTTTAGAAAATGTTATTGGGGTAACAGAATCCAGATGTGCAACTATTAAATGGCAGTTTTCTTAAGAAACAAAGGGTGAACTCATTCCAGGGGTAGAGAACTGCTTAAGGGTGAACTCCTTGTATATTGCGGCAGACAGCACTATTAAGTCTTTGAAGGAAAGGTTTGTTCACACATCTAAAATTAGTTCAGAATTGGTTCAGTATTATTGTAACATTAGAAACGGCTAATAATTTTTAGATTTCTGTTTTTTCATTTCTACTTGCCGCCGATCTTAGGTGCAGGTTCGTTCATTTTAATTGAATATTAGTACATTTTTGGTGCGTGTTTTCCTTGTTTTAGTGTATATTTCGGGTATTTTTGTGCGTATTTTAATGCATAAGTGGTTGCGTTTGACACAGCAAAGCAAATTGGAGACCTAGCCGTGACAGCAATGCCGACCGTTTGCATTATGAAAAAGGAGATATTGTGAAATCTATGTTATCCGGTATTCGCACAACTCAAGTTTAACACGCTATACTTTATATAAAAAAATAACTGAACGCATTTTTACCAACAGTAGTTTATCCACGACCTCTCATGGGCGACTTCGCCTGGGGGGCTTGGCATGGGCTTATGGTACGAAATCGGGGATAAGCGTGTAAGGTAGTACTTAAACTCTGGTCCGTTTGTACATAGACTGAAAGAATCCTTAATCCGTGAATTTCATCGAAACTGTGTAGACACACCCACATACACACGCGAATGCACGCATACACACACACACACACACACACACAACCACGCACACACATAAAATCGCTAAAATCATATTAACTGTAAAGAAAATTACATTCCAGAAAAACAGTGGGTGACCCAAACTCAGATTTCGCAGGGGGGCCCAAAGTTCCCAAACCGGCCATACGCAGAACGACACAGCGGCAAACGGCGTGTTACTGGCGCAGGCGCAGTAGCTGAGAGTGACGAGCGGCGAGGCCGACAGCGGAATTCACGCACTGGAACGCAGCCCACAGCCCGCAGCCCGTCTGTACGCCGGCACCCCATCGCAGCAAAGAACGGCAGCAGCGCAGGGGCCAACGTCGCTCGCCGCCACGGTCAAGTAGCGTTCGAAGTTGACGTAATTTTAAACTGTCAAGTAAAAGATTAGACTTAAATTTTATCTGGCAAGTAAGAATGGATGACAAAGAAAAGTTTATTGTCTTGAGAAATATGGAAGAGCAATAAGTGCTGAACATGAAATTTCGAGAAATAATGAAGACGAAATTTCGTTAGATTCACTGGAAGAATTCTTAGAAATAAATGCTTCAGAAGTTCGTGATCAGGTCCTTGTAAAATGGAATGTTGCAGAAATGGCAGATGCAATCGTTTAGGAATTAATGACGGTGCTTCGTCAACGTACAATATTTCTGAAGCAAAAACAACATCTGAGATACCAAACATCACTCATCAGGTACCTATTGACCGAATACGTTCAGATCAGGGACCTAAACCAGTTGAACCCATTCAACCTCACTGTAGTGTGTCGGCAAGTACTACACCGATTGATGATGAGGGTGATTAATCAAAAGAATGTATAACGTTTTTTTTTGTTTTTTTTTAACGTAGCTGGTAGTAAAGATCAGATGGGGTTTCTAAGGGAATTTCAGAAAACCACCCAGGTAGCGGCTAATAATTCAGCTAAAGAGTATAAACAGGCAGTTGTAATAAATGATGGCTAACTGACAACCTCAGCTGCCGACAGGTGTTGTTGATATACCTCGATGTGGACAGCTCAAAATGTGTGCCCCGACCGGGACTCGAACCCGGGATCTGCTGCTTACATGGCAGACGCTCTATCCATCCTTTTTTTTGGGAGGTAGGGGTTTTTATTTATTTATTGTATGTGAAGGAAGGTAGGAGAAACAGAAACTTTTATTATTCACAAAATAAACGTAGTACGTCCTGACACATGATAACTGTTCTGGAAGGAACCTCGCTGCCGCCCTACCACGCAGCATGAAATAACAACAAAATCGAAGTGGGGCCACCTCCGGCACCCTAAAAAAAAGTATTTTGGATATGAAAACAAAATTTGAAGTACATCCATTTGCTAACTGTTCAAGCGTGAGTTTTTCGTAGGTCGCATACTCGCATAGTGTCCTTAGTCGCTCACACTACTTGGTCGGTTTCACAACGAAAGCACCGCCGCTCTTCTTTGCGCACCCAGCACACCCCAAGTATATGGCGGGTCCGCAAATACCGTTACCAGGAAATTGGCATACCAATCCTTGTACTTTTGTAGCCGTAATAGTTATGTGTGTCCATCTTGCAAGTATTGCCAGTAATCCAGGACGTGCAGTAAGTTCGTACGTGTGTCTCTATAGATGTAATGGACCGTCATACCTGTGATCCACGCCACTGCGTTCGTCTTATGACGCGGAAAATACGTTTCCTATGGAAAAAAATACTATGTCAGAACGGACTGCTGTATAGATAGTGCGCCGCATGAACGCTATTATCTTTCTTGCGAGAGTCCAGACAGCCAATGCCTCGCCGCAGACCAGCCGATGGTCGTCCGTATCCAGCTCGCCACATTGCTGACACAAGGGCGAATCCACCAAATGTATTGCGTACTTTTTATCATTTGTAGGGTATTTTTGGTTGACGACAATGTACCATGTTGATCTGACAGATGTAGGTAGGTGGGGGTGGTGGACCGTGCGCCACACCACGTGCCAATTAACAGCTGGATGTTTGCGTTCCAGCCTATTCCGGGCGATCTGTCGAAGAAGCAGATGGTACGCGTCCTTCGATGTCGACCGTCGGGTCGTCGGCAAACGCTTTCGAACGTAACTGTGTTGCACGATGAACGTGTGCACATACGTTCAAGGGGGCGATATATGGCCGACACTGGCTGGAGGAAGATGCGAAGTTGGTACGAGTTCTTCGATGATCGTCCCCGTAAACGAGTGATTCCTGTTGCGCCACCGTTTGAGCATAGTATTAATATACATGGCACGCGCCTTCTCGTGCACGTTCACTAAACCAACGCCCCCCTCTCGCGCTGGGAGGGTAAGCGTGTTGTACTGTACCTTACAGAGTTGTCCCAGGCACACATAGTACCCAAAAGCCGCCTGAATCCTCATAGCCATCGTGCGCGTCAAGGGGAGAAGGTGTGTCTGGTGGCACATCACGGGCGCGAGATAAAGGTTGACGAGTAACACTCGCTGCAGCATATCCATCGACCGCAGGGCGTTTAGTCGTACTGCCGTGCGGACTCTGAGTAACAGTCTTCGGTAGTTGTCAGCAGCCGTTCTCGCTGTATCTTTATGAAAGGTGATACCCAAAGAGCGGAGGGTTTCCACCGCAGGTAAGGGTCCTTCCGTTCCTGGTTCTAGTCCACGCCCCACATGCATGAATTGTGATTTTCGGTAGTTGACCACACTTCCAGCTGCCATCCCATACGTCTGTAGCTAATCCAGTGCTGTCTGAGTCTCCCTCTCATTCCGTACACAATATCATCCGCGTATGCTCTGCATTTGAATGATAAACGCCGTAGGGAGATCCCGGTAAGACGGCGGCGAAGGCCTGCGAGGCACGGTTCTAAGGCGATCGCGTAAAGGAGGATCGACGAGGGACAACCCTGTCTCACTGATCTTAAGATCTTAAAATACTCAGTTCTCCCTCCGTTGACCACCATCGCTGATCTGGCGCCGTGCAACAGCCGCATCACAGAATTGGTCAATAATGGCGAGACACCCATCCTGTTCATCACCGCCGCGAGGTACACATGGTCCACGCGATCAAAAGCATGATCGAAATCTACTGCAACCATCGGCCCCCGGAGGCGGCATGCAGCCGCGAGGGCGACGACGTCACGATAGTCTCCCAAGGCTGTGTGGATATTACTGATGCCGCCAAGACAAGTCTGATCGGCATGTATTCGATTCTCCAGCGACTTTTTGATACGACTTCCCAGGATGCGCATGAAGATCTTGTAGTCACTATTAAGGAGAGTCAAGGGGCGATAATCACAAGGCCGTTTGCCGCCACGGGGCTTCGGTATCGGTATCATGAGCCCTTCCGTGAAATGAGTGTGAACCGGTACTTGTTGCCGCAGAAGCTCATTAAACATACACAGCCACATCGGAGTCATAATGGTCACAAAGGCACGGTAAAATTCCAACGGGAATCCATCTGGGCCTGGGGACTTGTTGCAAGCACCTCGTGTAATCGCTTTCTCCAGCTCTTCACACGTAATTTCAGATAACCCGTCCGCTTCCCCGTTCACACTCGTCGCGTCTGGAATCTCTTCCAGGACGTTCCCCAGCTCCCTCTGTCCCTCCCCGTTGCTCGCATAGAATCCGCTAAAATGATCCGTGAACGCCTGTGCGATGCCCCTTGGTGTTGTAAAACGACGGCCATCGCCGAGATCGAGCTCATGTATTAAATTCCTGCGTCTTCTTCGTCTTTCCTTTATCACGTAATGCATCGAGGGAACCTCGTTGGGCAGGAAATCCTGCGACCTCGCGCGTATCATCGTACCTGCCATCCTCTGCGTCGCAAGTTGTACCAGCTTCGCCTTAACTCGCTGGACGGCCGTCTGGCGTTCTGGTATGGGTGGTTGAGCTAACAGATCCCGGAGAGCCGTAAAGTAAAACTCAGTGGTCGTGCGCTGCCATTGAGAAACCTCCTTCCCGTAACCTATTAACGTCCTCCGTAAAGCTGGCTTCGCGCACTCGATCCACCACTGCAGGACAGAACCGAAAGAATTTCGTCGACGGAGGCAGCCATGCCACGCGTACTCCACCATGCGTCGGCATTCTGCATCTCGCAGGTGGGAGACGTTCATCTTCCAATTACCCCTCCGTCTCCATACCTGCTGTCTATCAATGTTAACCGTACAAATATATGCTTCGTGGTCTGTAAACGCTGTCGGCCATATTTCTGCGCCCACCGTCGACATTGCTAACGCCCTTGAAACGTAGATTCGGTCCAAACGGCCCGCGGAGTGGCTAGTAAAAAATGTATATCCTGGTTGGTTGCGATACTTCAGGTCCCATGTATCGACTAATTCCATCCCGTTGACCAGCTCCCTATGTTCTTGGCTAGTAGTATAGTTAGGTTGTTGGTCCTTTCTGTCGAGTACACAATTAAAATCTCCGCCGAGTTTGCAACCATCGTATCGTCCCTGGAACAACGGTGCAACCTCATGGGCGTAAAAATCTGCTCTCTCCCTTCTCTTATCCGAGCCTGACGGTGCGTATATGTTGATCAAACGTATTCCACCTATGGTCACGGCCGTTCCACGGGCAGAAGGGAAAATACTCCACTTCGTCTGCACGTATCCCTTCCTTTAATAGTATAGCTGTGCCAACGCCTCTCTCGTCACACGGGGAACAGTAAATGTCGTAACCGTAAAAGCCCGAGGGGGGAAGTACCCGAACTTCTTGTAATAGTGCAATGTCTAAATCCGCAGCCTTTATCATGTCAGTGAGCATCTTGATTTCTACCGGCGTCCCGATGCTATTGATGTTAACAGACCCTATCCGATAAGCTTGTTGCATGGCGGTCAACGTAGATAGGGTACCGTACGGTCGCTAGTTTTGCCGTACATAGGCTGCTGTCGGACTGACGTCCCCCGCCGTCCCCTCATATGGTCTGCCGTTATTCCGTGCACTCTGCCGGTCGTACACCGGGAGAGTGCGTGGGAGCAGTTCCTCCGGCATCATCTGTTCCCCACGGGGGTGGCTCTTCTGACCAGTCCCCTAGTGTCCCATCGTTGTCGTGCGGTGCAGGCGCCGTAGCCTCCTCAGTAGCCTGTTGCCGTCTGAGCTCCTTCGCTGTCTGGAGCATCGTCAGCGGTAGGTCGTGCCGCCGTCCCGCTGGCCACCGTTGCATCCACGCAAGGCAGTTCTTCCGTATCCATGGTCGTCTGTTCTGTACCCGTAAACTTCTCAGAGTTATCTGCTAGATCAGAGTGGTCGTTCTCCACCGTGAGGCGGCGCTTCTTCCGGCGTTTTGGTGATCGCTGTTTACGTTGCCGGGCCTCGGAATCAGAGGTCAGCATGGTCTCCAGTTGTTCGTGGGGGGCGTCGGAATCGTGCGCCGTCGTATTATCGACGTCTCCAAGTGCGTTATCTGAAGGGGCCGCAAGAGGAACCGAAGAGAGGGCGTCCTGTGACTGCTGCAGGCGGTCCAGCGCAACGTCATCTTTCTGTGGCTCACCACGATCCGCCGCTGACTGTGTGTTCTGGTACGCGTCTGTCTCGCGGCCCACGTCATCGCGTAATGCGGCGACGTAAGTCATGGGGAGCACAGTCGGATGCGGCGTGAGGGGTGGATCATCCCGTGGCAGCTGTAATAACCTTCGTTGGGCACACTCAGAACGTATGTGTCCCTCCTTCCCACATCCAGAGCACGTCCTTGGTTGTCCGTCGTAAATGACAATCGCCCTACAACCGGCGATGTACAAGTATGACGAGACGTGTTTGCGGAGTTCGATCCGTATTTGTCTGACGCCATTGAGGACAGGATACGTCTTCAAACTCGCCCATTTTTCAGCCACGTGGGATAGGACCGTTCCGTAAGGACGCAGGGCGTCTGTCACCAATTCTTCTAGCACTTCGAAAGGAAGCTCAAAGACGCGGATCGTTCGGAGGCCAATGCCGGCGTGTTCAACTGTTACCGCTCCAACATTCCCATCCGAATGACCGAAACGAAGTCCTTGTCGGTGTCGAAGTAGTAGTTCGTCACATGCCGCTTCATTTAAGAGCTTGACATAAACCACGCTGCTGACTATAGATAAGTGTATTCCAACTAGAACGTCGGGTTCGATTTTCACCTCGTCCCGTAAACAACGTTAGATCTCGTAAGCCTTCGGTCGAGCATATTCGTTAACAAAACTAAATTTCAGTGGCGATTTGCGGAACGACAAGGCCATGATTCGTTCTATGTACACCGCGACACACCGCTACACTCTTAACGTAAACACCTGTCGCGCAGACGTGCGGCAGGGATGTAAATACCGTCCGAACCGCTGCGCCGCCGAAGGCTGACTGAGCCACCGAGGACGCAGATGAATAGCGCGACTGCACGCTTCCCGTGAGACTCACACGCGTGCGCGAGTAACGAGTGGTTGGGCAAATGTCTATAAGGTACAATACATATGTAGAATTGTGGACAGTTGGGAATGTGAGTCTCACGGGAAGCGTGCAAGGGATAAGTCCCTGCAGTCGCGCTATTCATCTGTGTTCTCGGTGGCTCAGATGGATAGAGCGTCTGCCATGTAAGCAGGAGATCCCGTGTTCGAGTCCCGGTCGGGGTACGATTTTTCAGCTGTCCAAATCGAGGTATATCAACAACACCTGTCGGCAGGCGAGGTTGTCAGTTAGTCATCATTTATTCCAGGGAAAAGCTGCACGGTCATCAACAGTAACTGTTCTTTCGAGAACAAGTTACTGTCTACGTATATATAGGCAATTGTAAATTCAGTTAAAGTCAAGGAACAGGCAATCAATAAAGCTGTTTTGAAATCCGGTTAGGTAAGATTAACCAAATGGAAGATGACATTCACTTAGAAAACTCAACTTTGATTAAGGAACTGGCAGAGAAGCAAAAGCCATTATTGCAGACAATATAAAAACAAGTAATAAAAAATAAGCAAAAAAGCTGAGGAACGTAGAATAACGTGTTTAGAAAATGACTTCTTACAATTAATAATCAATGGCCTGCGGCTAGCCAGGGGCGTTTAAACAGTCTGAAGGGATATTTCCAGAATAGTGGGATGACAAGAAAAACATAGGGTGTGTAGTTAGTGGACTAGATAGTCTTGCGAAATGCGAATTCGATAGCCATGTGAAACATATGGCAAATTTATAAAAGCTTTCACGAAGCAGTATTGGTCGAGTGGCGCTCAGAATTGCGTGAGAAGTGACCTAGTTGAAGGTCGCGATTGTAACAGGAGTGGCTGTAAAAGTAAACATAGAGAAGAATTTCTATCTGGACGATTCGCTTGAGGGATCGGTTTTTATCTTAATTACAATAACTAAGCTACCAGCAGTAGTTCAAGAGAAGTGAGGTGGAATATAAAAATCTGATGTCAATGTAACAGTGCAGGTGATGCTGCAGTTACATTCATTAGCTGCTAATTATCCAAATTTAGAAAGTAGGCGATGGATTAGATGGGTAGGTGTGTGTGTGTGTGTGTGGGAGGGTCGAAGGGCACCAGACAGAACGATGTTTAAAGAAGTGAGGCGCAGTCACCAACATTTAGCATGACGCTAGCACAGACATAAAACGAGAGCGAGAAGAGAGGGCGAAATATGACGAGAGGGGTCCGAGTCACTGTTATAATAATCGGGGTCCAACTAATTACTATAATAATCCTCCTAGGAGAGGGAGGAACGGATTTAATGCAGGAAGATAAAATTATCATAAAGGATCGAGACATTTCCATGATAACGGATGCTATGAAAAGAAGGAGTCACTTCACGAAAATCGGCATAATGGATATTGAGAACAAGAGGTTTCAGTTCAGGGAAACACACAGGACTTTAGCATGAGGTAAGGGACCACTACAGATAACGTTCTTGAGTTTACCGCAAATATTAAGACAGAAACAACTCTGGAACACAAACTTTGATAGGGACATGAAAAGTAAACATGAGTAAAAGACGAGAAGAGTAATTATGATCACAAAAATGAGGTAATTGATGTACCTAAGAGCGATCTGCAAATGGTAAGCGCAGGTAAGAAGAATGAACCACGTAAATCTGACAGGAGTAACGTGTTGCACACCATAGCAGTGCAAGAAGAGTGGTCCACAGAATTTGGTCAGTTTGGCAATGCAAGAGTAGATGCCTGGAATGATGAACTTTTGGATTTAACTATCATAACAAGTAATGACTGTGGCAGTGAAAGTAAGGACCAGAATAAAAAAAATACAAAAAAAATACAGCAATTTCGTTCGAGTTATGATAACATATCATCCATATATATCAAAATATCGACGTAATGTGGAAACTAATTAATGAGTTTAAATGAGATTTAGCGAAGACGAAAATCAATTCAGTGACCAAGAGCAAGAGAAGGACATTGTTATATCAGAAAAAGACATGAAACAATGCACACTAATTCACGTAACGATGAATGGCGCTACAATGAAAACAGAAGACAACAGTAAATAACCTCAGAGGACACACAGACCTTTGTGAACAAGTAATTAGCGATTATAGGGCCTCCAGCTACAACAGTGCTATTTCCTCATTTAGATTTCTGCACTGTTGTGTACTCTTTTATTATCTACAAATCTATCAAGTACACCCTTTAACTATCTAATGGAAATTGAACGGCAATCGTACAGACACACGAAAAACCACAGTAAAGATACTATAGAGCCCAATAAAAACACGAACACAAATAAGAATACTTCTGAAAGAAAACAATACGTAATAAGTGTAAAAAGAAACGAAAACTTCACGTGGTTGGACGATAAAAAATATAAACAACACATCATATAAAACATGAGCTGGCAGGTAGGCAAATAATATTATGAAGAAAAGTCAGTGCTTGCGTAATAAATAACAAAAGTAGGCTCTAGAGGAAAACCAGCTGAAACAGATAGTTCAAATTATTAAGGTATGGAAAAGTGAGAGGTGACAGGAGAAAATAATGAGAGATTATAAACTGTAGGAAACCACTGTTGGTCCACATTAGTTTAAAATGAATTCGTGCGGTAGGTACATAGGTAAGGTACCACTCGTTAATAAATATGATAGAGAAATGAAGTTATTGGTCTGGCAGCCAGGTAAGGTTCCAACCGTTAGTAAGAAATTAGTTGGAAGAGGAAGCTTTTCCCAGGAAAAATGAGCGAAGTACAGGCTGAGCGATACATATCGGAGCTCCATGGTAGTCCTACAAGGCAGATACACGGAGGGAGTGACTAAAAGATATTAGGAACCAGCGTAAAAACGAGTACATAAATACATGAAAAGTAAAGGAAAGTACATAAGAAACACCCAACAGTATTTGAGAAGTATCATACGTGCAAACAGAAACGTGGAGAATATACTTAGCAAGTACTGATAGCTAAACAGTCAGAAAATATTAATTAGGTAATACGAACCGCAGACAGCAAGTACTGAAGTATTTATCTGCCTTGAAAATTCTGAGAGAGCGGATTTAGGTATTCAGAATTGTGAAGTGCAACGTTAGGCATTGAATACCGATAAACAATCTTGGCAGTCCGCAGGACAGACTTCTTCTAGACTGAGACAGAACACATGCATTCGACACGAAGACACATAAGAACACTTTCTGTCCTGCGTGGCCGGCCGGGGCGGCCGAGCGGTTCTAGGCGCTACAGCCTGGAACCGCACGACCGCTACGGTCGCAGGTTCGAATCCTGCCTCGGGCATGGATGTGTGTGATGTCCTTAGGTTAGTTAGGTTTAAGTAGTTCTAAGTTATAGGGGACTGATGACCACAGATGTTAAGTCCCAGAAGTGCTCAGAACCATTTGAACCATTTTTGATAAGTTGACGAAAGGAACAAAACGCTAACAAGTCCTGAACGTTAAGTCGGTGTAGAAATAGAACAACTGCAAATCAGTAGCCACTAGAGACCGATAAGAAGCTGTGTCATCTTGACTGTGCAATGGCGCGATACGAACAGCTGCAAAGTACAGCGAGCAGTGAGAAGTGAACCATTTTTGATAAGTTGACGAAAGGAACAAAACGCTAACAAGTCCTGAACGTTAAGTCGGTGTAGAAATAGAACAACTGCAAATCAGTAGCCACTAGAGACCGATAAGAAGCTGTGTCATCTTGACTGTGCAATGGCGCGATACGAACAGCTGCAAAGTACAGCGAGCAGTGAGACGCAGCAAGGGCCAGGTCCACAGGCTTGTGGCGGATTGACGTGGGTACGTCATAGATGGCTCCCCTTAGGGTAGAAGGCTTAGTACCTCTGATACGTCCACGTCTGTGCTAGGCAGGGAATCCGAATCACGGTCGAAAACAAAACCTCTCCCCCCTTTAATCGGCACATAGGACAGCAATGACCAACGGCCGGCCGGGGTGGCCGAGCGGTTCTAGGCGCTTCAGTCCGGAACCGCGCTGCTGCTACGGTCGCAGGTTCGAATCCTGCCTCGGGCATGGATGTGTGTGATGTCCTTAGGTTAGTTAGGTTTAAGCAGTTCTAAGTTCTGGGGCGCTGATGAGCTCAGATGTTAAGTCCCATAGTGCTCAGAGCCAATGATCAACGGCATGAGGAAACCACTGCACTAAAGACACATAATGTGAGTTCTACAATAAATTTCAGCTGGTAATAGCCAATACTCTGTTCAAGAATCACAAGAGGAGGAGGTAGAGTTTGAAAAGTCCGGGACATACGAGAAGATTTCTGTTACATTACATCACGATGAGGCAAAGATTCCGAAATCAGATACAGGACTGTAAGGCGTACAGAGGAGAAGATATAGATGCAGGTAACAATTTAGTCGTGGTTAAGAGTAGGTTAGAGTTGATGAATCCAGTCAGGAACAACCAAAGCCCAAAGAAGCGGTATACGGAAGTGCTACGGCATGAAGAGGTACGCTTGAAGTTCTCTGAGGCTATATACATACTGCGGTTAGGAATAGTTCAGTAGTCAGTTCAGTTGAAGGAAATGTGCATATCTAAAAGGACAATCACAGAAGCTGGAAGGAAAACGGTCGGTACCAAGGAGGTAACTGCAAAGAAAATATGGGTAGAGGAAAAAAAAGTAGGAGATACAAAAGTGTTCAAGGGGATTCAGGAATACAGAAATACAAGTCACTTAAGAATGAAATAAACAGGTAGTCAAATGGTTCAAATGGCTCTGAGCACTATGGGACTTAACATCTGAGGTCATCAGTCCCCTAGAACTTAGAACTACTTAAACCTAACTAACCTAAGTACATCACACACATCCATGCCCGAGGCAGGATTCGAACCTGCGACCGTAGCGGTCGTGCGGCTCCGGAGTGTAGCGCCTAGAACCGCTCGAAAGAGGTAGTCCAGGGAAGCAAAGGTGAAATGGCTGCATGAAAAATATGAAGAAATCGAGAAAGAAACGATTGTCGGAAGGACTGACTCAGTACATACGAAAGACAAAACAACCTTAGCTGAAACTAAAAACAAGGGGAGAAATAGTAAGGGCGGAGTGGGAACCCCACTTTTAAATGCAGAGAAGAAAGAAAATAGGTAGAAAGAAAATACTGAAGCTTCTATGATGAGGAGGACGTGTCTGATGACGCCATAAAAGAAGAAACGGGAATCCATACAGAAGAGGTAAGGGATCCAGTATTACAATCAGAATTTAAAAGAGTTCTGGAAGAGTTAAAATCAAATAGGGCAGAGGAGACAGGTAACATTCTATCAGATGTTCGAAAATCATCTGGGGAAGTGGCAAGAAAACGTCTACTCACTTGGTGTGTAGAATGTATTGGTCTGCCGATATACCACCCGACTTTCGGGAAAACATCATCCACACAATCCTGAAGATTGCAAGAGCCAACAAGTGTACGAATTATCGCACAATCAGCTTAACAGCTCATACATCCGAGTTGCTGACAAGAATAATAGACAGAAAAATGGAATGGAAATGAGGTCCCATGCTTCTTGACAGAGCGTAGGGGAACGATGCAGGACACTCGCACCGCCGCACTAGGCAAGGTCCTAATTGAAGTGGTTTTCCGTTGTCGTAATGGGGATGAATGATGATTATGAAGACGGCGCAACAACACCCAGTCATCTCGGGGCAGGTGAAAATCCCGGACCCCGCCGGGAATCGGACCCGGGACCCCGTGCCCGGGAAGCGAGAATGCTACCGCTAGACCACGAGCTGCCGACATACAGAAAAATGGAAAAGAAAATTGAGGATATTTAGATAACCATCAGTTTGGCTTCAGGAAAGGTAAAGGTGCCAGAGAAACAATTCTGAGAGTGCGGTTGATAGTGAAAGCGAGGCTAAATAAAAATCGAGACACGTCATAGGTTTTGTCGACCTGGAAAAAGCGTTCTACAGTGTCAAATAGTGTAAGATGTTCGAAATTCAGAGCAAAATGGGAGTAAGCTATAGGGAAATACGTGTACAAGAACTATGAGGAAAAATTAGAATGGAAGGTCTAGTACGAAGTTCTCGTCTTGAAAATTGTTCAAGACAGGGATGTAGTTTTTCGCCTCTGCTGTTCCAGCTATACATCGTAGAAGCGATGAAGGAAGTGAAAGAAAGGTTCAAGAGTGAAATTGAAATTCAAGGTGAAAAGATATCAGTGACAAGATTCGCTGATGACATTGTTATCCTCCGTGAAAGCGAGGAAGAATTAACCAATCTACTAAGTGTAACGGTCTAAGGAGTA
Organism: Schistocerca piceifrons; assembly: GCF_021461385.2. Lineage (NCBI taxonomy): Eukaryota > Metazoa > Arthropoda > Insecta > Orthoptera > Acrididae > Schistocerca > Schistocerca piceifrons. The sequence continues at coordinate 43,855,777 of NC_060144.1, read as the reverse complement.
CAGAATATGGATTGAGAGTAAATCGAAGAAAGACGAAAGTAATGAGAAGCAGCAGAAATGGGCACAGCGAGCATCTTAGCATCATGATTGGTGTTCACGAAGCAGGGGAAGTTAAGAAATTCTTTCTGCTACCTAGGTAACAAAACAGCCCATGATATCCGGAGCAAAGAGGACATAAAAAGCAGCCTAGCACTGGCAAAAAGGGCTTTCCTGTCCAAGAGCTGTCCACTAGTATCAAACACAGGCCTTAATTTGAGGAAGACATTTCAGAGAATGTATGTCTGGACTACAGAATTGTATGGTAGTGAAATGTGGACAGTGGGAAAACATTAACAGAAGAGAATCGAAGCATCTGAGATGTGGTGCTACAGACGAATGTTGAAAATTAGATTGACTGATAAGGTAACGAATGAGGATGTTCTGCGCAGAATCGGAGAGGAAAGGAATGTACAGAAAACAGTGACAAGACGAAGCAAGGACAGGATGGTAGGACATCAGTTAAGATATCAGATAATAACTTATATGATAGCAGAGAGAGCAGTACAGTGTAACAACTGCAGAGGAAGACAGAGATTTGAGTACATACAGCAAATAACTCAGAACATATGTTGCAAGTGCTACACCAACAAATAGAGATTGGAACAGACCACATCTAACCAGTCAAAATTGATGACACAAGAAAATGCTGAATACGTCGAGGATGTGGAGAGGGTGAAACTGGAATCCCCTCCAATGGCCCAATGGCTTGAGAACCACGTCATCCATTGCCAGAGTGGGAGGAGGCGCCATCTGCTGGCTTTGGGCCAAGGAACTACTTCAGGTAGGGGGAGGGGCGGGGGAAGGTCTCGTGGGGACGTGGCCATCCCATGTGACAGGGGTGGCGCCAACGTATCGTCCTCAATCGACACTTCATTTGAAGAACACACATGGTCCCGAGATTGGTTGAAATAGACAGCACTGGCAGTAGGGATGGGAGAAATGTGCGGCACAGTGGGGCTGAGGGGATCCACCTCAGGCTCCCGTTGCTTGTCAGTACCTACGCCCTGTGCACACCTTGCACTGTGTAACACCTCCGATTTATGTATCCCGCTCGATCGGGATCTGAATAGCAGACCAAATAAATATTAATTAATGAGACCGTGTACCTAACGGGGATGGCAATCGGATTTGACTGCTACAGAGTTGTTACATTCCATTTTGTCCTTCTCAATGCTGTAATAATGAAATGTCTGGTGACAAGAAGAACGCCAACACAGCTTCACTAATCAAGACCTATATTCGTCTCAAAAACACAAGAAAAAGGAGACAGCCACTGCCTTCGTCATACATAATTAATTACGGCTAATCTCAGCACAGGCCTCTTCGTTATTCATTATTGTCACAAGCAAATTCCATCACTGCAATCCAACACTGCAATCCAACACTGCAATCCAAATGATGCCGGCGCGGTAGACGCGAAACCAAAAATATCGCCACAGAAATATCACTGATCACTCTAGTAATTGTACTTCTTCACTTTCCCGTATTATTCTAACACAAAGGGGTTAAACCGCGGCGATGGCCACTCCCTTTGTCGGTCAGCCTTGTATTACCGCAACAGGCCTCCACACGGCTCGGCCCGCAACCTGAGAACTGACTCAACTCTACACTCGCTCTCGCAACACGACACACTATCGATTGTTTGCCCTATCGACCTGTGCCGAGTGCAAACTTATAGTAAGGGCCTATGGACCCCTTACATCCCCGCCCTCGAAAACTTCATTGGAGCCTCCGGCGTAAAAGAATCGGCAAGGGAATTAGACATTGCTACATCTGAACAAAACACATAGTGTAAATAATTAATGAAATTACAATTCACCAAATAATCCCTCGACTCCGGTAGTGGGCTGCCTCCACAATAATTTCTACAAAAAGTTATTACATCTCATAAACATGGCATTGTCCAAATTACAATTTTTTATATCAAACAGCAATAGTCCTCTATAGTCCAATATTGAACGAAACACACAACATACAATCAAAAATTATTACTTGAACACATGACATATGAATTAGTATACTACAAATTAGTTGTTACAGGGTTTTACACCCATTCTCAGGTAATCTTCGATATGAAATATGCAATTCTAGTTGTAATACATCAGAAAATACAATGCAAATAAACATTTCCCTTTTTCAAATGTCCGTTCAACAACTAAATGTCCTAAATACATCTTAGTAGGTTTATTCGGGTTCTTGTCGCTCTCACTCCTGACCGGACCTCACCTGGAGTGTCATTCAGTTTTCCGGTCCCTCCACCTCTTCCTCTATAATCAGACGAATGACTAAAATGATTCCTTGGGTCATTACTTCCCTCTCGGTTTTGATCATTAGCTTGATTGTGTTCTTGTGATCGAACAGATTCCAACTGTTCCAGTATCTCCATCAAGGCCTCCCTATCTTTAATTAGGCTCTCAGATACAGTTTCTTGCATTCTCTGATTCAACCTTCTTTTTATCACAGATATCGTTACGTCATCACTCAGGGGTTGTTCCACGGTCTCGTTCAATTCCCACAAATGTTCGGCAGACTCTCTCAACGTTCCTCTCCATGTACTAAGTGACTTACGGTGTAGTAGGTCCTCAAGTGCTGCACACTGATGACTTTTGGACCAGTATTTCTTCAAGAATACTCCTTCAAACTTATCATAACTAGTAGTCCCTTCCTTCTTCTTGACTCCCCAAGTGAAGGCCTCATCTTCCATTGCAACCCTCTGATTATCCTCTTCTCGTTGCACTGCTATAGCATTTCTCAGAATGACAGGCAATTGGTTTTGCCTATCTTCTATCCCCTTAACCACATCGTTGCATTGTTTCTGCATCTGCGTCATCTCGGCGATTCGATGATTGCAATTTGTCTCCACTTCGTTGATTCTTTCTCCCAATTCGGCTTTCGTTCCTTCAATATTGTCTTCTATCTTTTTTGTTAACTTTCCTTCCATCTTCTCCACGTCTCCCTGGACTTGGTCTATGCTCTTCTGTAGCTTCCTCTCTCTCTCGTCGATGTCCATCTTCAGTCGTTCTTGTAGCTCCTGCATTTTCTTCTTCAGATTACATTCCATCTTCATTTGCGATATTTTGATCTCTTGTACACCCTTCTCTAATGATCCTCGGGATATTCTTCCCTCTACTCTAGTTTCTTGTAACTCTTCCTTTAGTGATTCTCTTGTTTCTTGTAAACCCTTCTCTAATGATTCTCAGGATATTCTTCCCTCTTCTCTAGTTTCTTGTAACTCTTCCTTTAGTGATTCTCTTGTTTCTTGTAAACCCTTCTCTAATGATTCTTGGAGTATTTCTCCCCTTTCTCTAGTTGCCTTAACCTCCTTTAGCAAGTCTGCCAACACCAACCACATATCGGCACCCTCTGAAACTGACTTATTTCTCGTCGTTTGTCCCGGTGTCTCGGGATAACTAGTTGAATGTGCTAACGGGCTACCTAATGACACTCCATAATCACTGATTCCCGAATCATCTCTGTCTTCCTGTCCTATCCCTTTCCTTTCAACTACTGCCTCACAAACCTGCTTATCTTCAGTAGACATGTTTGGTTTATTTTTAATGCACAGGCAAGTAATACAAAATAACCTCTAGTAACCCAAAACACTCCTGATTACCATGAAACTGATCAAACAGTACCTGCAGTATCTTCAGTTAATCCCAAATTGATACAATATGCATGAGTACTGAACATAACAACCCTCAAAACCTAATAATTTCAAATAACAATTTTCACATACACAGTTTATGTAAAATGTTTTAAATAAGATAAATCACAACACTCATAAAATCTATAAATGTAAAATCCCCAAAAACAATAAGCATATTTGTATAATCACCATTTAGACTGCGCAGTATGCATAAATAAGTATGCTATATTTCAGAGTATGTGTCGCAAACTTTTCGGAAATTACTGTAATTGGGCACTTTTCCTAACATGCAATTCAGTTTACAATTGTTTATTTACCGCAAAGACTGCACACTACAATTTAATGTTATGCCAACCAGTCGTCTTCACTCACCAACTGACGTTACCACGAGTCGCGATGTTTTGACGTTTGAAGTGGGCGTGGCGCTGTACTGCCGCCGGCGCCGCGTGAAGTCACGCTGAAGATCTGTGGCGAGTCGTCGTAGTTCTCCGTCGGCTGCACCGTGGCGCTGCAGGCGGGCGTAGTTTGTAGTTCGGCCGCTAGATGCCAGGTCGGCGCTCGGTGTCTCGAAGTCGCGCTGAAGACCGTCGGTGTAGTGCGTCTGTGCTTGAACTACTCCTTGCACAGGTAGTTGGGATGACATGTGAAATCACCTCGCAGATCGAAGCTCTTTGGCGCAACTGCTACACAGGTCTGCGTGACGTCACTCAACAATTGCGTCGCCATAATAAATTGTCGTCTGCATAACAGTTTATGGGTCCACATGAAGCTGTCCGATTTTCACTATTCAAAAAGCAATTTCAGTCAAAATACTACCACTAAACACTTCTTAAAGGCTTTCGTGACGAATTCTTGGTTCGTTTTGCTATAGTAATGTTCACACGTGTCTGTCTTTAGTGCCCACTTTTCACAGTTTTTCGCGCGGATTTACGCATTTGCACATTATAACACAGTTTATTGACACTATTATTCTTATCTAATATGACGAGAAGAAACAGTTTAGTCACAATCGTAAGATATTATTACTTCGTATTGTTCAAAAATGCACTGATTCTTGTCGCGATTTCAAAGTTTATACTCTGTCTCGATCCAACATTGAAAAATATTTTCTCGCGTTAAGCAAGATAAAATTACCTATTGTTCTTTACGATTCGTCCGAAAATTGCACTTGTCCTTTCACGGTAAGCCAAGGGTGTAACACCTCCGATTTAAGTATCCTGCTCGATTGGGATCTGAATAGCAGCCCAAATAAATATTAATTAATGAGACCGTGTACCTAACGGGGCTGGCAATCGGATTTGACTGCTACAGAGTTGTTACATTCCATTTTGTCCTTCTCAATGCTGTAATAATGAAATGTCTGGTGACAAGAAGAACGCCAACACAGCTTCACTAATCAAGACCTATATTCGTCTCAAAAACACAAGAAAAAGGAGACAGCCACTGCCTTTGTCATACATAATTAATTACGGCTAATCTCAGCACAGGCCTCTTTGTTATTCATTATTGTCACAAGCAAATTCCATCACTGCAATCCAACACTGCAATCCAACACTGCAATCGAAATGATGCTGGCGCGGTAGACGCGAAACCAAAAATATCGGCACAGAAATATCACTGATCACTCTAGTAATTGTACTTCTTCACTTTCCCGTATTATTCTAACACAAAGGGGTTAAACCGCGGCGATGGCCACTCCCTTTGTCGGTCAGCCTTGTATTACCGCAACAGGCCTCCACACGGCTCGGCCCGCAACCTGAGAACTGACTCAACTCTACACTCGCTCTCGCAACACGACACACTATCGATTGTTTGCCCTATCGACCTGTGCCAAGTGCAAACTTATAGTAAGGGCCTATGGACCCCTTACATCCCCGCCCTCGAAAACTTCATTGGAGCCTCCGGCGTAAAAGAATCGGCAAGGGAATTAGACATTGCTACATCTGAACAAAACACATAGTGTAAATAATTAATGAAATTACAATTCACCAAATAATCCCTCGACTCTGGTAGTGGGCTGCCTCCACAATAATTTCTACAAAAAGTTATTACATCTCATAAACATGGCATTGTCCAAATTACAATTTTTTATATCAAACAGCAATAGTCCTCTATAGTCCAATATTGAACGAAACACACAACATACAATCAAAAATTATGACTTGAACACATGACATATGAATTAGTATACTACAAATTAGTTGTTACAGGGTTTTACACCCATTCTCAGGTAATCGTCGATATCAAATATGCAATTCTAGTTGTAATACATCAGAATATACAATGCAAATAAACATTTCCCTTTTTCAAATGTCCGTTCAACAACTAAATGTCCTAAATACATCTTAGTAGGTTTATTCGGGTTCTTGTCGCTCTCACTCCTGACCGGACCTCACCTGGAGTGTCATTCAGTTTTCCGGTCCCTCCACCTCTTCCTCTATAATCAGACGAATGACTAAAATGATTCCTTGGGTCATTACTTCCCTCTCGGTTTTGATCATTAGCTTGATTGTGTTCTTGTGATCGAACAGATTCCAACTGTTCCAGTATCTCCATCAAGGCCTCCCTATCTTTAATTAGGCTCCCAGATACAGTTTCTTGCATTCTCTGATCCAATCTTCTTTTTATCACAGATATCGTTACGTCATCACTCAGGGGTTGTTCCACGGTCTCGTTCAATTCCCACAAATGTTCGGCAGACTCTCTCAACGTTCCTCTCCATGTACTAAGTGACTTACGGTGTAGTAGGTCCTCAAGTGCTGCACACTGATGACTTTTGGACCAGTATTTCTTCAAGAATACTCCTTCAAACTTATCATAACTAGTAGTCCCTTCCTTCTTCTTGACTCCCCAAGTGAAGGCCTCATCTTCCATTGCAACCCTCTGATTATCCTCTTCTCGTTGCACTGCTATAGCATTTCTCAGAATGACAGGCAATTGGTTTTGCCTATCTTCTATCCCCTTAACCACATCGTTGCATTGTTTCTGCATCTGCGTCATCTCGGCGATTCGATGATTGCAATTTGTCTCCACTTCGTTGATTCTTTCTCCCAATTCGGCTTTCGTTCCTTCAATATTGTCTTCTATCTTTTTTGTTAACTTTCCTTCCATCTTCTCCACGTCTCCCTGGACTTGGTCTATGCTCTTCTGTAGCTTCCTCTCTCTCTCGTCGATGTCCATCTTCAGTCGTTCTTGTAGCTCCTGCATTTTCTTCTTCAGATTACATTCCATCTTCATTTGCGATATTTTGATCTCTTGTACACCCTTCTCTAATGATCCTCGGGATATTCTTCCCTCTACTCTAGTTTCTTGTAGCTCTTCCTTTAGTGATTCTCTTGTTTCTTGTAAACCCTTCTCTAATGATTCTCAGGATATTCTTCCCTCTTCTCTAGTTTCTTGTAACTCTTCCTTTAGTGATTCTCTTGTTTCTTGTAAACCCTTCTCTAATGATTCTTGGAGTATTTCTCCCCTTTCTCTAGTTGCCTTAACCTCCTTTAGCAAGTCTGCCAACACTGATCACATATCGGCACCCTCTGAAACTGACTTATTTCTCGTCGTTTGTCCCGGTGTCTTGGGATAACTAGTTGAATGTGCTAACGGTCTATCTAATGACACTCCATAATCACTGTTTCCCGAATCATCTCTGTCTTCCTGTCCTACCCCTTTCCTTTCAACTACTGCCTCACAAACCTGCTTATCTTCAGTAGACATGTTTGGTTTATTTTTAATGCACAGGCAAGTAATACAAAATAACCTCTAGTAACCCAAAACACTCCTGATTACCATGAAACTGATCAAACAGTACCTGCAGTATCTTCAGTTAATCCCAAATTGATACAATATGCATGAGTACTGAACATAACAACCCTCAAAACCTAATAATTTCAAATAACAATTTTCACATACACAGTTTATGTAAAATGTTTTACATAAGATAAATCACAACACTCATAAAATCTATAAATGTAAAATCCCCAAAACCAGTAAGCATATTTGTATAATCACCATTTAGACTGCGCAGTATGCATAAATAAGTATGCTATATTTCAGAGTATGTTTCGCAAACTTTTCGGAAATTACTATAATTGGGCACTTTTCCTAATGTGAAATTCAGTTTACAATTGTTTATTTACCGCGAAGACTGCACACTACAATTTAATGTTATGCCAACCAGTCGTCTTCACTCACCAACTGACGTTACCACGAGTCGTGATGTTTTGACGTTTGAAGTGGGCGTGGCGCTGTACTGCCACCGGCGCCGCGTGAAGTCACGTTGAAGGTCTGTGGCGAGTCATCGTAGTTCTCGGTCGGCCACTCCGTGGCGCTGCAGGCGGGCGTAGTTTGTAGTTCGGCCGCTAGATGCCGGGTTGGCACTCGGTGTCTCGAAGTCGCGCTGAAGACTGTCGGTGTAGTGTGTCTGTGCTTGAACTACTCCTTGCACGGGTAGTTGGGATGACGTGTGAAATCACCTCGCAGATCGAAGCTCTTTGGCGCAACTGCTACATGGGTCTGCGTGACATCACTCAACAATTGCGTCGCCACAATAAATTGTCGTCTGCATAACAGTTTATGGGTCCACATGAAGCTGTCCGATTTTCACTATTCAAAAAGCAATTTCAGTCAAAATACTACCAATAAACAAACACTTCTTAAAGGCTTTCGTGACGAATTCTTAGTTCGTTTTGCTATAGTAATGTTCACACGTGTCTTTCTTTAGTGTCCACTTTTCACAGTTTTTCGCGTGGATTTACGCATTTGCACATTATAACACAGTTTATTGACACTATTATTCTTATCTAATATGACGAGAAGAAACAGTTTAGTCACAATCGTAAGACATTATTACTTCGTATTGTTCAAAAATGCACTGATTCTTGTCGCAATTTCAAAGTTTGTACTCTGTCTCGATCCAACATTGAAAAATATTTTCTCGCGTTAAGCAAGATAAAATTACCTATTGTTCTTCACGATTCGTCCGAAAATTGCACTTGTCCTTTCACGGTAAGCCAAGGGTGTAACACCTCCGATTTATGTATCCTGCTCGATCGGGATCTGAATAGCAGCCCAAATAAATATTAATTAATGTGACCGTGTACCTAATGGGGCTGGAAATCGGATTTGACTGCTACAGAGTTGTTATATTCCATTTTGTCCTTCTCAATGCTGTAATAATGAAATGTCTGGTGACAAGAAGAACGCCAACACAGCTTCACTAATCAAGACCTATATTCGTCTCAAAAACACAAGAAAAAGGAGACAGCCACTGCCTTCGTCACACATAATTAATTACGGCTAATCTCAGCACAGGCCTCTTCGTTATTCATTATTGTCACACGCAAATTCAATCACTGCAATCCAACACTGCAATCCAACACTGCAATCCAAATGATGCCGGCGCAGTAGACACGAAACCAAAAATATCGGCACAGAAATATCACTGATCACTCTAGTAATTATACTTCTTCACTTTCCCGTATTATTCTAACACAAAGGGGTTAAACCGCGGCGATGGCCACTCCCTTTGTTGGTCAGCCTTGTATTACCGCAACAGGCCTCCACACGGCTCGGCCCGCAACCTAAGAACTGATTCAACTCTACACTTGCTCTCGCAACACGACACACTATCGATTGTTTGCCCTATCGACCTGTGCCGAGTGCAAACTTATAGTAAGGGCCTACAGACCCCTTACAACTGGGGAAGAAAAAATGGCTCTGAGCGCTATAGGTCTTAATATCTGAGGTCATCAGTCCCCTAGAACTTAAAACTACTTAATCCTAACTAACCGAAGGACATCACACACATCCATGCCCCAGGCAGGATTCGAACCTGCAACTGTAGCGGTCACGCGGTTCCAGACTGAAGCGCCTAGAACCACTCGGCCACAACGGCTGGCTCACTGGGGAAGAGAGTGGAGAGGGGATGAGTAGGTCCAGAGGCTGGTATGGTTTTGGGATAAGTTTGGCAGTGCTGCCCCATTGGTGCCTGAGGAGGATTTGGGTTTGGCATGTCATGCTGTGGGTGGAGTTGAGTGTGGTGACAGCCAGCTGCTCCTGGCTGGCCACCACCTGAAACATCTTTGGCCCCCTTTTGTCAGCCACAGCACACTGCGTTCACCTGGGATTTCAGCTGAACATGTCAGCCCACATGTAAGAATTGATGCGATGATGCAGTGGGATGCAATGATGTAGAGTCCGCACAACTGGATGCAGAAAAACAAGCTGTATTTGTGGTCAACACCCAAGCAAAATCTCCGCCATGCTATGTACATTCGCAGGGGTGGATCATTACATGGTGAAGAAGTTGATGAGTACGTTCCTTGTGTTCGTCAGTCTCAAGATCTTTTTCATCCACAACCTGAATGTTCAAACTAGTCGGGTTCTGAATTGGATGCCATCTGAATGTGAAATGAGGCAGTGGTCATGAGCTTGAAACCATTACGTCTATTAAAATTCCGAAACACTGAAGCCATAAATCGTGGGCCATTGTCAGACACCAATGTACCGGGATCATTTCTGCAGCGAAGGTATTAGATGAGGCCTGGACCATGGACACTTTTTTTTTCTCATGAGTCTTTTGACTGGTTTGATGCGGCCCGCACCCGCAGTTAAATCCTCTGCTGTGCTAACCTCTTCACCTCAGAATAGCACTTCCAACCTACATGCTCAATTATTTGCTTGATGTATTCATATCTCTGACTTTCTCTACAGTTTTCGCTCTCTACAGCTCCCTCTAGTTCCGTGGAAGTCATTCCCTCACGTCTTATTATCCTGTCTCTTCTCCTTATCAGTGTTTTCTATATATTTCTGTTGTTGCCACGTCTGTGGAGAACCTCCTAATTCTTTACCTTATCAGACCACCTAATTTCCAACATTCGTCTGTAGCACCACATCTCAAATGCTTCGACTCTCTGCTTTCCGGTTTTCCCACAGTCCGTGTTTCACTACCATAAAATCCTGTACTCCAGACGTACTTTCTCAGAAATTTCTTCCTTAAATTAAGGCCGATATTTGATATTAGTAGACTTCTCTTGGCCAGGAATGCCCTTTTTTTGCCAATGCTAGTCTGCTTTTGATCTCCTCCTTGCTCCGTTCACCATTGGTTATTTTACTGCCTAGGTAGCAGAATTCCTTAACTTCATCTACTTCGTGACCATCAATCCAGATGTTAAGTTTCTCGCTGCTCTCATTTTTACTACTTCTCATTGCCTTCGCCTTTCTTCCATTTACTCCCAATCCATACACTGTACTCATTAGACTGTTCATTCCGTTCAGCAGATTATGTAATTCTTCTTCATTTTCACTCAGGATAGCAATGTCATCAGCGAAATCAGCGAATTGTATCATTGATATCCTGTCACTTTGAAATTCCACTCCTGAATCTTTCTTTTATTTCGATCATTGCTTCTTCGATGTTCAGATTGAACAGTGGGGGCGAAAGGCTACATCCTTGTCTCACACCCTTTTTAATATGAGCACTTCGTTCTTGGTCGTCCATTCTTATTATTCTCTCTTGGCTGTTGTACACATTATATATGTCCCCTCACTCCCTATAGCTTACCCCTATTTTTTCAGTATTTCGAGCATCTTTCACTATTTTACATTTTCGAATCCTTTTTCCAGGTCAACAAATGCTACGAACGTGTCTTGATTTTTCTTTAGTCTGGCTTCCATCATTAACTGCAACGTCAGAATTGCCTCTCTCGTGCCTTTACCTTTCCTAAAGCCCAACTGATCGGCATCTAGCGCATCCTCAATTTTCTTTTCCGTTCTTGTGTATATTATTGTTGTAAGCAACTTGGATGCATGAGCGTTTAAGTTGATTGTGCGATAATTTTCTCACCTATCGGCTCTTGCCGTCTTCAGAATTGTGTGGATGATGCTTTTCCGAAAGTTAGATGGTATGTCGCCAGACTCATACATTCTACACACCAACGTCAATAGCCGTTTTGTTGCCACTTCCCAAATGATTTTAGAAATTCTGATGGTATGTTATCTAACCCTTCTGCCTTATTTGAGCTTCTCCAAAGCTCTTTTAAATTCTGATTCTATTACTGGATCCCCTATCCCTTCTAAATCGAATCCTGTTTCTTCTTCTATCACATCAGACAAATCTACCCCCTCATAGAGGCTTTCAATGTGTTCTTTCCACCTACCCGCTCTCTCATTTGTATTTAACAGTGGAATTCCCGTTGCACTCTTAATGTTATAACCCCTGCTTTTAATGTCACATATGGTTGTTTTGACTTTTCTGTCCTTCCAACAATCATTTCTTTTTCTATGTCCTCACGTTTTCCCTGCAACCATTTCGTCTTAGCTTCGCTGCACTTCTTACTTATTTTATTCCTCAGCGACTTTTATTTCTGTATTTTTCAGTTTCACGGAACATTTTTGTATTTCCTCCTTTCATCCGTCAATTAAATTATTTCTTCTATTACCCATGGTTTCTTCGCAGTTACCATCTGTGTAACTACGTTTTCGTTCCCAACTTCTGTGATGGCCCTTTTTAGAGATGTCCATTGCTCATCAACTGTACTGCCTACTGAGCTTTTCCGTATTTCTGTATCTATAGCGTTAGAGAACTTCAACCGTATCTCGTCGTTCCTTAGTACTTTCGTATACCACTTCCTTGCGTATTGATTCTTCCTGATTAATGTCCTAAACTTCAGCCGACTCTTCATCACTACTATATTGTGATGTGAATCTATATCTGATCTCGGATACATCTTACAATCCAGTATCTGATTCCGAATCTCTGTCTGACCACGATGTAATCTAACTGAAATCTTCCCGTATCACCCGGTCTTTTCCAAGTATGCCTCCTCCTCTTGTGATTGTTGAACAGAGTATTCGCAATTACTTGCTGAAACTTGTTACAGAACTCAATTAGTCTTTCTCCTCTCTCATTCCTTGTCCCAAGCCCATACTCTCCTGTAACCTTTTTTCTACTCCTTCCCCTACAACTTCATACCAGTCCCCCATGACTATGAGATTTTCATCTCCCTTTACTTATCCTTTCAATATCCTCATATACTTTCTCTATCTCTTCATCTTCAGCTTGCGACGTCGGCATGTATACCTGAACTATCGTTGTAGGTGTTGGTTTGCTGACGTTTCTGATAACAACAACCCTGTCACTGAACTGTTCACAGTAACACACCCTCTGCCCTACCTTCCTATTCGTAACGAATCCTACTCCCGTCATACCATTTTCTGTTGCTGTTAATATTACCGTATACACATCTGACCAGAAATCCTTGTCTTCTTTCCACTTCACTTCACTGACCCCTACTATATCTGGATTGAGTCTTTGCATTCCCCTGTTCAGATTTTCTATTTCCTTGCCATGTTCAAGCTTTTGACATTTCATGCTCCGACTGGTACAACCTTCTCCTTTCGTTGATTATTCAATCTTTTTCTCATGATAACCTCCACCTTGCCAGTCCTCTCCCGGAGATCCGAATGGGGGACTATTCCGGAATCTTTTGCCAATGGAGAGATCATCATGACACTTCTTCAGTTACAGGCCACATGTCCTGTGGATACACGTTACGTGTCTTTAATGCAGTGGTTTCCATTGCCTTCTGCATCGACATGTCGTTGATCATTGCTGATTCTTCCGCCTTTAGGGGAAATTTCCCACCCCTAGGACAAGAGAGTGCCCTGAACCTCTATCCGCTCCTCCACCCTCTTTGACAAGGCTGTTGGCAGAATGAGGCTGACTTCTTATGCCGGAAGTCTTCGGCATAAGAAGTCAAAAATAAGTGCACAGTGTTTAGACCAGCCCTGGAACATCATAGACAACACCCTTTGAAGGAGCAGATCTTGGCTCATATCTGCTTCTACGTCGCCCACCACAATGGAAAACACGTCAAGATTGTGCCGTTGGTTTGTGGCCAAGGTAAACACAGTGGAACACGTGGTTCCAGCGGCCAATAGCGGCGCCCCCCGCTAGCGTACTTAAGCGCATACCTCTCGCCCACCCAGCGAGTCTAATCGTTGCGTGAGTCTCAACACATCGCCTCGACAACAGAGAGCGTGTTTACCGTTCTTTGTTTTCATTACTAGTGGACGTCTCTGATTCGTTTGGTTGTCTCTGTCACCCCGTTGCTTCTTGTGTGGTGTCGTCGTAAGTTCTCTCTCCATCGTCCGTCGTTGTTTCGTGTCCGTCCATTCCGTTTGTTTGTTTGTTCGCGGGCCGCTCTCCGTTTCGGTCGCGGTCACAACAGGTTACAACAGCCAGTGCCTCATTTTCAGTATGTAATTAATTTTGCTGTGCCGAGTTCAGTGTCTTAGATTCAAATATTATACACTGTTTCATGCTGCCAGCAAATTTATGCGACATGACAGCACCAATACCAAAGTCGGATGCATCTGTGACCGGTGTCGATTGTTCACCCAGCAGGAATGTCGCCAAACAAGGAGCCGAACTATGCCGCTTTTTACTTTTACTATGCCCATTGACCTGCCTCTGACCACGTAAATGGAACACCCTTTCAACCTAAACGGTTAAGTGAATGGGAAATACAAGCTGCATTTGGAATGAACCTGGCATAGTAATTTGCCAGAGAAGATTGGGCACTGCTAAATTAATTATGGGAGTCACATGGTCTTGTGTGGGTGTAAGCCAATCTTCACTTAGTATGTGGCCAAATACTTGATTCTCGACTCGTAGAAACTACACTTGGTGAGACAACAACATAGGCCATTGGCTGGCAGCCATTCAAAAAACACCCATAGACTGCGCATCTGCTGCACCCGTGTGGTCCCCGTAACTAACAAATCGTCCAATTAGGGACTCCCTGGTTGAACTAAGAAGATGCCTCTGAAAAATTGTGTGAGCACTAGCTACCCTAAATGGCAATCTGTTGCCTGTGCATATCGAATGGAATATTAATCACAAAAATTGTTTTGTGTTCTCATCAAGAGGTTACTGAAAATATGCATCAACAAGATCAACCTTTGAAAAATACTGACCTCAAGCCAATTTAGCTAACAATTGCTCTTGCATCTGTATTGGGTACAAATCAGCGTATCCTTGGGCATTAATGTAAGGCTTAAAATCACCACAGGTCCGAAGTGACCCTTTAGGCTTTGTACAACAACCATGGGCATCACCCACGCAAGATGGTAGCCAGTACTGACACCAGTGGAGAATAAACAAAACTGTACAGCTGTTGGCACAGAAGTATGATTGATTCAAAACATTCAGAACTGTTTCAGTGACATTTTGTCGTCATTTGTTTCTCGGTGATATGAAAGCCACGTATCCACATGACAGAGATGTAAATACACTCATGCTCATAAATTAAGGATAATTCCAGAATGTGGTGCCATAGAACGTGGCACTACACTAAACTGGCGCTAATAGCATAGGCACATAGGGAACACACACGACACAGATGTGTATGTCCACGGTATTGGTGATAAGTTGAGAAAAGCGTCCATAAACACATGCGCTACAAAACGCCACTGTTTCCTGCGCATGTACCCCGACGTCAATATGGGATGTGATCACCATGCCCACGTACACAGGCCACATAACGGGTTGGCATACTCTGGATCAGGTGGTCGAGCTGCTGCTGGGGTATAGCCTCCCATTCTTGCACCAGTGCCTGTCGGAGCTCCTGAAGTGTCCTAGGGGTTTGAAGATGTGCAGCGATACGTCGACCGAGAGCATCGGTTTAGGACTGGAGAACAGGCAGGCCACTCCATTCGCCTGATATCTTCTGTTTCAAGGTACTCCTCCACGATGGCAACTCGGTGGGGTCGTGCGTTATCATCCATCAGGAGGCAGATGGGACCCACTGCACCCCTGAGAAGGCAGACATACTGGTGCAAAACGACGTCCCGATACACTTCACCTGTAACAGTTAATCTGTCAAAGACATGCAGGGGTGTACGTGCACCAATCATAATCCCACCCCACACCATCAAATCACGACTTCCATACGGGTCCCTTAAGTCGTTGGTATCTGGTTCCTGGTTCACGCCAGATGAAAACTAGGCGAGAATCACAGTTCAGACTATGCCTGGAGTCTTCTGTGAACATAAGCTGGGACCACTGTTCCAATGACCATGTACTGTGTTCTTGACACCAGGCTTTCGGCTCTCGTGTGACCAGGAGCTAGTGGAATGCACCTTGCAGGTCTCCGGGCGAATAAACCATGTCTGTTCAGTCGTATGTAGACTGTGTGTCTGGAGACAACTGTTCCAATGGCTGCGGTAAGATGCCGAGCAAGGCTACCTGCAGTACTTCGTGGCCGTCTGCGGACACTGATGGTGAGAGCTCGGTCTTCTTGTGGTTTTGTACACTGTGGACGTCCCGTACAGTAGCGCCTGGAAACGTTTCCAGTCTGCTGGACTCGTTGCCATAATCTTGAGATCACACTTTGTGGCA
Organism: Schistocerca piceifrons; assembly: GCF_021461385.2. Classification (NCBI taxonomy): domain Eukaryota; kingdom Metazoa; phylum Arthropoda; class Insecta; order Orthoptera; family Acrididae; genus Schistocerca; species Schistocerca piceifrons. The sequence continues at coordinate 43,839,695 of NC_060144.1, read as the reverse complement.
CACGGAGGGCCCGTGCTACGACCTACTGTGTTTGACCAGCCTCCAGTCGCCCTAGTATTCTACCCCTCATAACGTCATCAATACGTGTTCTTTCAGCCATTTTGAACAGACAGTCACCATTAGCACGTCTGAAAACGTCTGCACACTTACTCGTTGCACCGTACTCTGACATGCACCAACACACCTCTGCCAGCGCCACCGTGCGACAACCACAGGCCAAACGCAGAGCATAGTCATACCCCGAGGTAATTTAAAGCCGCAAACCGCCCACCAGAGCGCTGTTTCACCATGTGTTAGCATTATCCTTAATTTATGAGCATGAGTGTAGAATCCGAAAAAATGAAGATGGGATCGTTTTGACTTCAGTGGTGCCCTGCACAGCTCATTGAACATTCCTGCCAAGACCACTTCCCACATCTCCTACATGCCTGATGTACGCTATACAACACTGTGGCAAACCAGTTCTGTTTTTATCTTCTCTTTCGAATTCCATTTCTTTACAGTTGTCAGCGAATCAGTGCCGCAGAAGAAGCTTAGCAAACAGACAATTTCAGTGTAAGTGATTTCAGTGTTTGGGACCGATGACTGTAGCAGTCTGGTTCCTTTCATCTCCCAAACCAATCAACCATTCCAGAGTTACTGTCCTTTCAGCATTCAAAACAGCCACGATTCTAATGGATTAGGGAAACGCAACATGTCGACACTCTGTAGAGCAAGTTGACTACAACAGCGGTATTGTTGGAGAACACCCCCTGTTCATGAATGGCAGTACAATGGGTCGAATCATCAGACTGTCGTACATATTTGCAATCAGGGTTCGTGGGATAACCACAAGAGCTCTCCTGCTATTGTACGAGATGGTACCCCAGACCGTAGCTCCTGGTGAAGTCCAGTTTGTGAAGAACGCACATAGCTTCGTTGCAGGCCCTCAACTGGTCTCCTTCTAACCAACACATGGCCGTCACTGGCACTGAGGCAGAAACAGCTTTCATCAGAAAACACATCAGACTTCTATCCTGTCCTCCAATGAGCTCGCGCTTGACACCACTGAAGTCGCCAATGACGGTGGTTTGGGATCAGTCTGGCTCGGATCTGCCCTCGAAGTAACCAATTTGTAACCGTTCGTTGTGTCACCATGGTCCCAAGCGCTGCTTCAATTGCTACTGCAGATGCCGCACGATATGCCAGAGCCATACGCCCAACACGATGGTCTTCCCTCTTGGTAGTGGCTGGTGGCCGTTGGAGCCGTGTCTTCTTGAGACGGCCTATTCTCGTGACCACTGGTGCCAGAAATCAAGCACAGTGACTAAAATCCTGCCAGGTCTATTTGTAACAACGGAGAAGGAATATCCAGGTTCTCGTAGAGTTATTACGCGTTCGCGTTCAAACTCAGTGTGGTGTTCATAATGGCTTCATCGTCGTCTTAAAGGCATTCTTGACTAACAAACTCACCACGTTCAGTCTCAAAGGTAACTAATGCTCACAGCCATTACAGCGTGTATTTCAAACCATGCTCGTTTGCATCTTCGTAGCGGCGCTAGTAGCGTTATACTACTGGCGAGAAATTCGAAAAGATATCATCTTACAGAAATAGAGACACTCCTATCAACTTTTTTCTTTATATCGCTCAACTCCTTAGTGGTTTTGCAATTTTTTTTTTCGTCAGTGTCTACGTATGCATTTTCAGGATGTTCAGAAACATTGTGAAAAGCATGTCATGGTGTTGGAGGGTAGGTTGTCTGAGAAGTGAGTGTTGCGTAACAAATTCGATACGTTGCGTCATTTCCTAGTAAATTACCATTAAAGTTAGCCAGCCTGGTGTTGTGCGCGCAAATTCAAGGGACCCGAAAGAGACGGTGTCACCAAATGTGTGCTCAGTTTGGTTTCCTAAATCGAAGAAACAACCGACACAAAAATGGGGTGTGGGGCGGCAACAAGGATCGAGCCCCCAGCCAAAGGCTGAGCAGTCTCGTGCGCTACCATCTACGCTATGACGACAACTGACACTAACTGTATCTGGTGGGCCTACTTGAATCAGTGCGCTCAATGCCCTGACTGGCTAACTTCTATGCTAACTTGGAAACGACGCAACGTACCGAATGTTTTTCCTTGGAATTTATTTGTCATCACAACTTAACATGCAACGCCCTATAAGGCGTTTCAGACTGTTTCTGACCATCCTGTATACATACAGAATGTAACAAAAATCTGCGGACACATTCCTCACAAGTAGACGAAGAAATTATGTTCTATCAACATTGCCTGGAAACGCTTTGTTTCCATGTTACAACTTAGTTTCTCCAATCAATGACATCAGGCCATAAATTTTCACAATCGGCATGTATGGGCAGACTTCAATCCTCACTCAGCTGTTGAAGCATTTTCTGTCAATGTTTGGGCAGGCATTGTTGTTGACTGTTCCGTATTATCTCACTTTCCACCCAGACTCACTGGACAAAGTTATCATAATTTCGTAGCTAATGCTCTACCTGACCTGTTAGCAGATGTGCTTTTAGCTGTGCGGCAAAACGCCTACTTCATGCACGATGGTCGAACTTCTCATTTTAGTGTCAATGTCCCTGTGCTTTTGAATAACAGATTCTGCGATAAATGGTTAGATGAAGTCTGGCCTCCACACTCTCTGGACTTAAAACCGCTGGACTTTTATTAGCGGGCGCCCTTGAAAGCTCTTGTGTATGGACGCAAATACAGTCTTAAAAACAATTATATGAAAATGTACCTATACGGTTTCTCGGTTCTGTTTTGGGTTTGTTTTTCTGACACTTAGTTGTACATTAAGAATGATATTCCGCAATTTCGAGGAAGAGGAATGAGGTACACCATTGTTATGAGGTCAGTAAATGCAATGGGTCAGAGGCTCCATGGCACTGTGCTCATCTGCTGTCGCAGCAATGGAAGCAACGTCATAGTACTCTTGAAGGTTCTAACATTACACTGTGTTTTGGGTTTTACGTTTTGGTGATTGCATGTTACAGGTTTTTTCACTGTTATGTAGATATTTTCACAGAAACAAAGGCAATAGTGGTAACATACCGAAAAGAGTCAGAATTTGATTATTATTCTGTAACGAGCCACAGTAAAACGTGGATCGCTTACACTAACACATTCTGAATGCAATGAGGGCAAATCTAACATTTGTAGCGCCATTTTCACGCATTATGTCTGTGTTATGAGGGATAACTGTCACCTTCTCTCCTCCTATATTTATGACTGTCCTCTCGCTGTGAGTCACAAAGGCAACAAAATGATCCTGGATAATTTATTACCCTCTTTTAATCTCATCCTTATCCCCATGGCAGACAGCTGAGTTAATTATAAGGGAACAATGGGGTCCCAAATAATTTATTAACCTGAAGTAGCGCAAGGCCACTTGTCCTCTTGGTGGGACATAACAGAGCAGGTCTCCTATTGGTTGGAGATATTTTCATTACCTCCATGGTTGCCAGAATTGTTTCAAGATGGTGGTTCATAATTCCAGACCTAGAGATATCAGAAGTGTCATACAGATCTACCAGTCAAGATGGTGGAAATATGTTACGTAACATATGTCACGTAAAATATGTAAATTCACAATAAAATATGTTTGATCGGAACGTTTAATCTACGTCGAGGAATATGATAACCCACAGTACCAGTGATTGTCGGAAATTGACAAATAGAACCTTACTCTTCAATTACTCTTGATTCAGATATACATGCCGTATATACATGAGAGGACATCGAAAGCATTCTCGGCAGTGCAGAAATACACAGGTGGCCAGGGCCATTTTGGGAAAGGGCAGCCAAAGGAGGTGTTGATCAATAGCGCACAGGACGAACAGGTTTACATATTTGCCGCACTAGGACACCCAATCATCGTCTTCAGCACAGATAATACTTCTATGACAGAAGCTCTGTCGTGCAAAACTGTTTACAATCCATTAGTGTGATAGAAGGAGGAACATTTCAGTAACTACTGTGCACGAAAATAGAAAGCTAAGTATTTCTTCATAAAGAAGGCCATAGATAGAAGTCTCGAAAATGGAATGTGGGCCCGCAGTTTTCGCTCCTTGAGAGCTTAAGTCTCCTGCCCACATAACAAAAACTAAAGGTTTAGTCATATAAGAAGCACTTTCATTGGATCACGTAAGTAAAGAAGAGGTTTCACAGGGAAGTTGCGCTGTAGAGAAGAGGAGAGAGAGAATGAGAAGAATTTTTTCTGTTTAAAATGTTAGAATGCATGTAACTGTTTAACCAAAGGAAGGGTAGTCCAGATAAGAGTACTAGCAAGTTCTAAGGAGCGATTTGATTGGTTGGTGCTAAGAAGATTCGAAGCCTAGCCAATATTAATACAGCAAGAGACGTGAAACATGGCGGTGCGAGATTACCTGTTGGAAGAAATCCTATGAAGAATCACTTCAACTCAAACTTCATCTTCTTCGTTGGTGTCTTCTCCAGCAACGTTTGCAACGTCATCTGAATAGACACACAGCCTGTCTACCGTCGCCATGGATGATGTAGTGACTTAGAGAAAATTCAGGCTGATATCCACTTAAGCATTGGTGAGAGTCACTGGTGCCACTAAAGACTGATTCTGCAGCCAATTCAGCCTCCTCCAGCAACACTACGGTGAGATCAAGTCGCAAATGTGAGATGATCTGTAGGGAAATTAAAGTCGCTTTATAACATTTCGACCACCTCATGTTTCACTTTGGAGACTTGGACTTTTAATTCAATGAGCAGTTTACTTTCAAATCCAGCCATAGGTAGAATATATTTCATTTTTGTAGTACTATTTGTCTTTCAATTAACCTCATGACAGTTATTGGACACTTTGCAATTGCAGTTGATTCACTTGTGCAATTACGAGAACCTTTCACCCTAAACAAGGTGGTTTTAATTAGTATCATCATTGCTTGTTAATTTATTTGCCTAACTTTATCAGAATAAATCAAAGTATTTGCAATTATTTTCCTATTTAGTTGTTGAAGTACTCCCAATTCATTATTTTGTAGGCTTATTAATTAACGAATGCCAGAAAAATGGACTACTTTCACATTTTTACAAGAAGTCAACTACCATACCTGAGAGACACGTAACAACTAGACCTCATTGTCAAGGGGAGGGGAACCGATACAGGTATGTGAGCAAAGGAACCACTTTGCATAAGCATACAAAGGATTTTATAATGAAACACATACAAATGACTTACACTCCTTTAGGAGTGCAGGATGGAAGGGCTGCAACACCATGTATAAATTCTGAAAATGTTAATATTAATTGCGCTGCTGTGAGGACTGATTTTTGTTATCTATTTAAGCAGTTACTTTGAAGAAGGGACACTTTATCATAAAAATTTGCTGCTGCACCTCAGCACTTGCGATGTATGATGACAATGTGTCCACTGCTGTATGGTACCTGCCACGTAGGCTGATGCATCCCTCACTGGGCCAGACACAGAACGTACATTTAACAAGACCAGGAGCAGTAGGAAAGAGGGAAAGAATTATTGAGAGTTTATTACAAACAAAATCCACTATCCCAGCTGTGATAAGGATAAAATGTCTGTAATTGTAGAATGCAGACAACTGGGTTTGACTGGCACACACTTGCACCATAGAAATTACACTCTTGATGTGTAACAGTTATACTGTTGAGGTGTAGAAATCAATTTTTAAACAATTTACAGTCTTACTATGTAACAGTTTCACCATGGGCGAGTCAGATGCAGCATATAAACAAATTACAATCGTAGCCCTCTGGTTCTATGACAGAAAGCACTGCCCTGCTATGATTTAAAATTATCACTGCCCCTCAGATATGTGTGTAGCATTACGTCAGAGATTTATTTAATTACTACAGAAGCAGGAACGTATTATTTCAACAAACACTTTGTGGGTGATGGGTCAGTTACACAAGACATCACTACTTGTGTAAGGAAACGCATACTTCTACAGTCTGTTATTGTCCAGCAAGCATCTGCTTCTTGCAGACGTACCTACAGGTCTGCAGCATGAGAGCAGGAATCCTGGCTGTGCAGTTGCCCACCCTACCGTAGCCGTAAAACTGCCTTGGCTTAAGAAACCCATTCAACCCAACATCACTGTATCAGTGAGCATTTTTCTTTACCTCCACACATAAGGGAGACATTTCACTTCCCAAGCAAAGTTTTCTTCTCTGCTGTACACGGACACCAAATGTTATATATGTTTATTGCCCAACATTAAGGCTCATTAAGGCTCAGGCTCAGTTTTAGGCATTTTTATGTAATGCATTAATGAATGTGGTATGTGTCAAACACATAGAAACAACTTCCTATGTAGTAGAATGATATTGTTGTGTCATGACAGGTATTACCTGAGAGTTGCAGTAGTTCTTTAAAAACTAGCGCTTGTTAATTATACATGATGTGATTGCGTAGTATGTGACGTACTGTTGGTGTGTGTGTGTGTGTGTGTGTGTGTGTGTGTGTGTGTTTGTGTGTGTGTGTAGCTAATCACCACAGAGTGTGAATGATTATTTGTAACAAATTGCAGTTCCAGTCTGATTACACAGTGGTCAAATCGATCTTGATAAGATATGCTTATGGATGACATTTGTTAATGTATAGGCGACTTCATCCCCACTTACGTTACAGTTCGTCCTTGCACCATACACAGGGGTGAGATGCAAAGTAAACGGCATGTTACCTGACCCTACATTTTATTGACAACATTACACAAATTTCGCACTATGCCTCAGATTTTTGCTTCCTAATTATTTTATATATCTCCACAATAAGCAATGCGTAATTACTGCCATCTTAAATGAGGGAAGTTACTGTACTATGTACAAAAGATGACAGGATATACTCTGGATGGAATGGAGGAAATCTCTCTCATCATCTGATCTCATTTGGTACTTGGCCCTGGTACTGGCTGGTGGATGCAATGGAAATTCTTTCATTGTAAGCGCTGAAAAATCTTCCAATAATTGTATATATAAAAGTGCAAGATGTAAGCTTTGTGACCATCAATTTTTCAGGATTGTAATTTCCAAGATTGCACAGAAACTGCCGCACATGCTAGTGTGTTTAAATAAAGTGTAGACGTGACACCCGTCTTCTTTCCATACAAGCGCACTACAACATCAATAGACAACTCACAGAATTGAGTAGCATGGTTGTCAGCAGTCTGCCCTCCTTACAGTGGCCTCACCAGACACTGTTCCAGGATGGTGACACGATGGCTCGCAAACATTAGCTGCTGCCGCGTGTTTTCCACGTTCCACATAGATCAGTCTATGATCTAAAAACGTGTCAAATTCGAACTGCGCACTAGCCTTAATGATAAATCTGAAAACTGCGGAAACAATCTCTGGACGATAAATATAAGTGATGTTTGCTGTGTGTACTGCAGAGGAGAATCCTGTGGTCCAGAGCTGGTGAGATGTCTCTTTCACATAAGGAGGCAAAAAACGCACTGTGGCACAGGGATGTCTACAATCAAGGCAGTGCAAGGGCTATGGTAGGTGTGTGCTGGCACAGCGAGGATTCCTACTCTCTCCCTGCAGAGATATCGGAACACACATAGCGAGTAGTCCCATGACGGGGGATGGCAGATCCCTTGGGTACACATTGCCGGACATAGGTAGTGATGTCTAGTGCGACTCAGCCCCCCACTTCTATCCTATTTGTTTAAATAATATGTCTCTGCTTCAGTGACAGCTAAATACAACTATGACATACTACTACACGCATGTCTGAGGACGGTGGCAATTTTTAATAGTAGTAAGGCAGTATTTTCGAAAGCAGAACCAGACGGCTATCAGTCTATATCGTTTAGAAAACGATTCTTTTCTCGGTGTAATTGTTGCATAGTAGCACTGAAATTTGTTTAAAAAATGATTTCCACACCTCCACAATGCAATTATTATACAGAAAGAATTGGAGATATTCTTTATAATTAAACAGTTCTTTCCGTCCTTCCTACTACTTCTGCTCTTGTTAAAAGTACATTCTGAGCTTAGGCACTGGAGTGGAAGTTGAGGGTCACAGGTCAATACTATTGCAAGGAGGGACACATGAGTGCGCCTGGCTGACACCCTACAGCAGTGGATGTCACACACACAGTGGGCTAAGTGCTGAGGTGTAGTGTAGACGCATATGTTTATAATAAATACGCCGCTTCTTCAACATATTTTTTAAGTAAATAATAACAGAATATCATTACTTCAGTGTAATTGATATAAACACATCTGGTAAGGCTAAACATCCTGTTGCAGCCCTTCTGCCCTATGGTTCCAAAAAGTCTAAGAATCGTTTGTGTGTGTTTCACTATAAAATTTCTTGTATGCTAATGTAAGGTGCTTGCTCTGCTCACACATTTGGGAAAGGTTCCCTGTCCCGTTGAGGGCTAGGTTCTGATTTAAGGAAATATTATTATTATTATTATTATTTCTTTACTTTCTCAGACGAGAAGTCTCGTTAAAAATGGAAAGTGACGCGGACCTTGATCAAGCGTCACTTCCTTTTAACTGTATGTTATGTGTTATATTGCATTTAGGAACTTTCGGGTAATTGAACATGTATCAATAATTACAGATTTCTGTAGTTGTATATATAAAATTGGATGTAGCTGTATTGCATTGATTTACTGGTGGATATTGTGTGGTATGACTCCTGTAGTTGATAGTATAATTGGTATAATGTCAACTTTATCCTGATGCCACATGTCCTTGACTTCCTCAGCCAGTTGGATGTATTTTTCAATTTTTTCTCCTGTTTTCTTTTGTATATTTGTTGTATTGGGTATGGATATTTCGATTAGTTGTGTTAATTTCTTCTTTTTATTGGTGAGTATGATGTCGGGTTTGTTATGTGGTGTTGTTTTATCTGTTATAATGGTTCTGTTCCAGTATAATTTGTGTTCATCATTCTCCAGTACATTTTGTGGTGCATACTTGTATGTGGGAACGTGTTGTTTTATAATTTTATATTGTAAGGCAAGCTGTTGATGTATTATTTTTGCTACATTCTCATGTCTTCTGGGGTATTCTGTATTTGCTAGTATTGCACACCCGCTTGTGATGTGATCTACTATTTCTATTTGTTGTTTGCAAAGTCTGCATTTATCTGTTGTGGTATTGGGATCTTTAATAATATGCTTGCTGTAATATCTGGTGTTTATTGTTTGATCCTGTATTGCAATCAGGAATCCTTCCGTCTCACTGTATATATTGCCTTTTCTTAGCCATGTGTTGGATGCATCTTGATCGATGTGTGGCTGTGTTAGATGATACGGCTGCTTGCCATGTAGTGCCTTCCCCTTCCAATTTACTTTCTTCGTATGTGTTGATGTTATGTGATCTAAAGGGTTGTAGAGGTGGTTATGAAATTGCAGTGGTGTAGCCGATGTATTTACATGAGTGATTGCTTTGTGTATTTTGCTAGTTTCTGCTCGTTCTAGAAAGAATTTTCTTAAATTGTCTACCTGTCCATAATGTAGATTTTTTTATGTCGATGGATCCCATTCCTCCTTCCTTTCTGCTTAATGTGAAACTTTCTGTTGCTGAATGTATGTGATGTATTCTATATTTGTGGCATTGTGATCGTGTAAGTGTATTGAGTGTTTCTAGGTCTGTGTTACTCCATTTCACTACTCCAAATGAGTAGGTCAACATTGGAATAGCGTAAGTATTTATAGCTTTTGTCTTGTTTCTTGCTGTCAATTCTGTTTTCAGTATTTTTGTTAGTCTTTGTCTATATTTTTCTATTAGTTCTTCTTTAATATTTATATTATCTATTCCTATTTTTTGTCTGTATCCTAGATATTTATAGGCATCTGTTTTTTCCATCGCTTCTATGCAGTTGCTGTGGTTATCCAATATGTAATCTTCTTGTTTAGTGTGTTTTCCCTTGACAATGCTATTTTTCTTACATTTGTCTGTTCCAAAAGCCATATTTATATCATTGCTGAATATTTCTGTTATCTTTAGTAATTGGTTGAGTTGTTGATTTGTTGCTGTCAGTAGTTTTAGATCATCCATGTATAGCAAATGTGTGATTTTGTGTGGGTATGTTCCAGTAATATTGTATGCATAATTTGTATTATTTAACATGTTGGATAGTGGGTTCAGAGCAAGGCAGAACCTGAAAGGACTTAATGAGTCTCCTTGGTATATTCCACGCTTAATCTGTATTGGCTGTGATGTGATATTATTTGAATTTGTTTGGATATTAAGTGTGGTTTTCCAATTTTTCATTACTATGTTTAGGAACTGTATCAATTTAGGATCTACTTTGTATATTTCCAATATTTGTAGTAACCATGAGTGGGGTACACTATCAAAAGCTTTTTGGTAATCAATGTATGCGTAGTGCAGCGACCTTTGTTTAGTTTTAGCTTTATATGTCACCTCTGCATCTATTATCAGTTGCTCCATACATCCTCGTGCTCCTTTGCAACAGCCTTTTTGTTCTTCATTCATAATTTTGTTCTGTGTTGTATGTGTCATCAATTTCTGTGTAATGACTGAAGTTAATATTTTGTATATTGTTGGTAGGCATGTTATGGGGCGATATTTAGCTGGGTTTGCTGTGTGTGCTTGATCTTTAGGTTTCAGATAAGTTATTCCATGTGTAAGTGTATCAGGGAATGTGTATGGGTCTGCAATGTAACTGTTAAATAATTTGGTTAGATGTGAATGTGTTGAGGTGAACTTCTTTAGCCAAAAATTTGCTATTTTATCTTTTCCAGGGGCTTTCCAATAGTGCGTAGAATTAAATGCTTGGCTGACTTCATGTTGCAAAATTATCACTTCAGGCACTTGTGGTGTCATCTTGTATGTGTCTGTTTCTGCTTGTATCCACCGTGCATGCCTGTTATGTTATACCGGGTTTGACCATATGTTGCTCCAGAAGTGTTCCATGTCTGTTATGTTTGGTGGATTGTCTATTTTAATGTGTGTGTTATCTATTGTCTGGTAAAATTTCTTTTGGTTTGTGTTGAATGTTTGGTTTTGTTTCTTTCTATTTTCATTGTTTTTGTATCTTCTAAGTCGTTTGGCCAACGCTTGTAATTTCTGCTTCTTTTCATCTAATTGCTCTATCGCTTCTTGTTGTGAGATTTTACCTAACCTTTTTCGTTTTTTTCTGACGTTTCATTTCTTATAAATTGTGTTAGCTGTCTGATGTCTTTTCTCAGTTTTTCTATTCTGATCTGTAGCCTGTGTTGCCATGCTGGTTTTGTGGGTTTCTTCTGTGTGTTGGTTGGTTCTGATCTCTGCCTAGTGTGTATATTTAGTGTAGTGAGTGCTCCTATATAAACCAGTAGTTGTAACTCTTCCATAGTTGTGTTTTCATTTATTTTGTTGTGTATGATTGTGTTGATAGTTTTTATTGTTCCTTCGAATTGTGGGTTATTTGGCGGTCTATGCAAGAATGGTCTAATGTCTGTATTTGTGTCTTTGTATTCTATATATGTCAGCTGAAATTTTTCTTCTATATCTAACATGTGTGTCACTTCGTGTTCTATTTGTGCTTGTTCTGGTGGCTGTTTTAAGATTTCGTTTTGCTCTGATTGTTTAATTGATGCGTGTTGTTCTTTGTTTGTTTGCTCTGGGATGTTTGAGTCCATTACTGTATTTTATTCTTCTTCTGATTGCACATTATTTTGTTCCAGTATTTGTTGTACTTGTTGTTTGATGTTTTCTAATTCTGACTGGGGTATCCTGTTATTTTTGATTATTACACGGATCTGATCAGCTAGGCGTTGTTCTGTTAAAAATTTTAATTCTGGGTATCTGGTAATAAATGTTGTGTATACTTGTGATCTGTATCAAGTTGTGTTGGTTCCTAGGTTTGTTGCTTGGTAATAACAGAACATGAGGTGTCGATTAACTTCATCTGACCATCTCATCCTCTGTCTTTGTTTTCCTTCTAGGGTGGTTGCAGGAAGCATATCCTGCAAAACACCTCTATTTGGATTTAAATCATTTTCCAGTTGGCTAGCAGTGTCGTTACCATTGTGGGCGGGCATAGGGTTCAAGCGTTGTCCCCGACCATGACGGCGCTTGTCCGAGGCTTCTTTAGTTCTGTCCTGAACCAAGTAATCACACTAAAAGGGGGGTTAGCCCTATTAGTGGTTTGTTCTTTTCGTCGCCTTTTACGACTGGCAGAACATACCGGAGGCCTATTCTTTTCCCGGGCCTCCTTGGGGATTTTCCCGGGCCTCCACGGGAAAATTATTATTATTATTATTATTATTATTGTTACTATTATTATTAAGCTTCAGAGTGAGAAGGGGAAGCAACATATATTTGCGTGGCTGCCTTTCCCGTTTAGAAAGAAGTGGGTACCATTGTGGAACAGTGAGGCTTTGTGCGAGCGATGTGCGGTTGGAGAAGTAAAGTACGTTAAGAAATTCTCGGATGTCACTCGCACTGAAAATGCACCTAAGGGCCAGTTTAAAAATGAGTTTGAAGAATATTACAAGGGGAGGGGGGGAATATAAGTAGTACGTTAACGTCGGCCTCGACTGTTCTGTCCGCACAATGTCATGTCGGACACGGTTGGCTCTGTGAAAAAATCTTCGCACATAGAAAGTAAATGATTAAGCAAATACAAATTTAGTGTAATTGACACTATAATGACGAACTTGGACGTTAAGTTCATATAACATGTTAACACTTACGTCAATAACAATGACAGTGTTTGAGTGGTTTGAAAAGTTTAGAAATCACGTAGAAATGTCCATTCAGTAACCACTTTGCGTTTTTCACACATACTATTCCCACATGCAACAAAATGACAGGGTTTAACACCTTACAAGTCTAATAATGACGCCTATGTAATGTTGCGTCCGTATTATACAGGAGATAAAAAGAGACTGGTATCGTCCGGCAGTGGACGATGGGTTGTGCGCTTGTTTTTTTTGTAATATTCAAATGTCTTCAGAGTCTGTCTTTAATATCGATGTTTTTACATGTGCGCTGAATTAGTCTATAGTCTCTTATTCGCGTCAGTGACGCTGGATTCATTTCTACTTGTAAATCGTCAAAACACATCATTACAATGCGTAGTTAAATATTACACATTGGCAAATAAATGGCTCTTGGCCTCTTTCATTACTCAAATCAGTGTTTTATGTGACTAGATGTGGCGGTGTGAAAATAAAACCTCTCAAGGTCCGCCACCTTGGATGACCACTTGGTTGAGAAGAGCTATATGACAATTCTCATACCTCAAGTTGTGGCATTGTAGACCACCATGTTGGAAAACATCTAGGAACCACTCAGCTGTGCGAGTATCCGCATCCAATAAGACAATTGCCTTGAAATTTCCCACTATATGTAAAGCGGGCTTGGGTTGCAGCAGGGCAATAAATTATCTCAGACCCCATTGTTGGAGGTCTCAACAAGGGGCATAACGATAAGTTTACAGAAAGGTAATAAAGTGTCCTGGACCTTAATGTTTGCTTTGTGACTCGCAGGACGAGGTGGGTCGTAAATCAGGAGAAGGGTAATGAGTCATAGGTGAAACCTCATGACACAGTTGTAATGGGAGAAAATTGCGCAATAATTGTTCTATCTGCCTTACTAAAAATGTGCCCCAACCGCTTACGATACTTTGTAGCTGAAATTCGAGTCCCCCTTTACTGAAATGAGAAGACGGACGGATGAGAGAAACAGAATGCCATATCTTTCGTTGAAAAGATAAAGACCGAATTGAAGAAGACCGTTGTCCTTTCTAGATTTTGTCACATTGATTTGGAAACTATTTTACCTTAGATCTTCAACCTTGTTAAAATACCATTTTCGAGCAGAAAATGGAATTATCAGCACCCTTGTCCAGTAAAAGACATGTCATAAAAGTCTATTTGTTCATATTACAAGTTATCAGAAGAGTATTTCTACTGTAATGAATATTTTAAACTTTCGGAAATTGCGTGTAATAGCTTATGAGTAGCTAAGGTACTAGAGTAGGGCACAGGCCTTCTGTGTTCCGATAAGCTAGTTCCCATCAGTGTGGCTTCTCATTTTATGAATTTCGAGCATGCCAGTGATGAGTTGTAAGTTTTATTTATGAGCTATCTTCCGATATCACACTTCGAGCTAGTCGAAGGTGCCACATTCAGGCGACCACACTGAATTCAATATAACCTCCCATGTACAGAAAACACAAGCCATTGGGAAAGAAACAGAGGGTTCAATGAACAAATGATTCATGGATAAAAGTAGCCTGAAGGTTGGTCTGAACACCACAATGCTTGATGTTTTATCCTGCGCTGCGTAGGTACGCTCTTTATCGTCACTTGCTCCAGCTACACCAACCCAAAGGGAAATGAACACACGTCCCTGTAAGTTCAGTAACAAGTCCTAGACATACCAAAGTCAGTGTAGAAATACAATTCCAAATCAGTAACCACTCGAAACCAGAAAACAAATGGAGTCTACTTAGCTATGCAATGGTGCAATACAAACAGCTAAAGAGTACAGCAAGCAATGAACAACACGAGAAGTACAGGCAACAACCTCAGTGGCAAACAGTCGCCATTGCGTGGCGCCAGGTGACATGCATGGCTCGGTGGTGGCTCCACTTATGACAGCAAACTACAGCCGCTGATCGCAGCCTCAATATGTTTCACTTGTACACATCTATGCAATGTGGGAAATACGAATCACTTTGAATACAAAACCCCTCCTCCATTTAATTGGCATGTGGGACAGGAAATAGTGCGACTTATATTGATTGTGTCGAGGATGGGTAGAAGGCGGAACCGAAATCTCCACCAATGGTCGAGTGGTTCGTCGTCCACGGCCAGAGGGGTAGGTGGCGCCATCCGCATGGATATGAATCCAATAGCGACCTCTCTGGTGCAGCTTGGGTCTGCACACGAGGAAGCAGACACCGAGTGTGACGGGGAGGGTAACAATGTGTCGTCCATTCCAATTGCTTGTCAGTATCTACTTCCTGTCAATGTCTTGCCCTCACAGACGATGCAAGCGGAAAGAGCAGGGCGAGGTACTGGTTTAGTTTTGGGACGAGTCCAGTGGTCCTGCCCCATCAGAGCCTGCACCGCTAGATGCAGGAGGTCAAACAGGGTATGTGGTCTGAAACTGTGTAAAATCTGGACTGGGCTACGTCCATCGACATGCATGGATCGGTACATGGGCAGGAAGCTGAATGCAACCCTTGAGTTCGCTGACATTAAGATGTTTTTCATCTGCGACTTCAACCTCTTGACCAACCGCTCAGCTTCTGAATTGGGTGCTTGGTGAAACAGATTCGGGGTCAATGCTCGATACCATTATGTGTACAAAGTCCTGGAGCACTGAAGCCATAAATTGTGTGTCATGTTCAGAAGCCAGCGTAGCTGGGGCCCTTCTATAGCAACGATAGCAGATAAAGCTCAGGCGCTGGCCCCGGAATATTGCAGGCACCTGTCCTACAAGGGGAAAATTAAATGTGCGTCAACGACCAACTGCCACATCATTCCCTGGAAAGGGCTGGCAAAATCTACGTGTACTATTTGTCATGGGTAGTAAGGGTGCGGCCATGAGTTGTAACGTTGTGCTGGGGTCTACTGATAGTGCGAGAAGCTGCAGCGGTCCACGGCATTGCTTTCATTCGGCACATTGCCCAGTTGTCAGTGTGGTGGATTTACAATATGGGGGGGGGGGGGAGGGGAGGGGCGGGGGGCAGAACCGCGTGATATTTTCCATCGTCGGAGGCTAATAAAATGACTCCTTCCCTTACATTAAGTCTTTCTGTGTGGGAAAAGTAAATGTGCCCTGTGGGTCAGCGTCTTTAGATAAATGTTCTTGTCAGCCCCACTGCACCGCATACGACACCCTGTGAACTAGGGCACCCTGGCACGTCTGTGTCATTAAGTCGCCCGTCGTAACAGGAAACCTGTCAAAAGTGCGCAGTTGGCTTATGTTTAAGGCAAACACAGCGTTTCATGTCGGTCAGAATCGGCATCAGAGCCACGCGGCAAACAAGATAGGGCAATGCTGTGTTTTAGTTCTGTAATGAATGTAATAAGTGTAATTACTAAGCTATAGCGCCCACCGCTGCTGCCGTTGCGAAATTTTGCCCAGAAGCAGCAGGGACTTGTGGTCCTTACTCAATTATCAGTTGGACCATAGATGTTGTCGTGGAATTTACAGACACCAAAAATAATGGTCAACGCATCTTTCAGACCTGCGAATAATTTCACTGCACTGAGTTCAACGCCCTAGAATCAAGCTGTTTTAGATACCTTTGAAAAACTTAGAGAGCACAAGCGACACCAAATGGCGACACTGAATGGCGTATAAATCACAGGAAAATATTTTGTAAACTAATCCACAGGTAACAGAAAATATACATCAGCGGGATCAACTTTTGAAAAGTACTGACCATACAATTTAGCTAACGATTCTTCTTGCCTGGACGTTGAGTGCAAATGAACATCTGCCTGGTCATTAAGGATACAGGGCTCAATATTATGTAAAAATCAACACCTATATCTTTCAGGCACTGTTTATAATGCATATGTTTTACAGATTTTTTGTTGATATCAGGTAATGCAGCACACTTTCTAAACAGAGGTACTTTGAATATGTTTGAACCTGCTTAGGGTTATTAAAAAATTAGAAAGAAATTCATGCAATTTTTTCCAAAACGCTTCCTCAAATCGAGGTACCATTTAATAAAATGTTATACATTTGAAGCAGACCAATTTTTTACCAGATATACATGACATGGTGGCTGAGATACTAGACCTATTTAATTCCACCTATTACGTATATTACAAGGATAAATAAATATCACATCTCACATTTTTATTTTATAATTTTTTCGTAATAAAAATGTTATTTATTCTATAATTTAGTTGGTTCTGCAATAAAGCTTAGGTCTACTACATAAGTATGGACTATTGCAAGTTACAGAAAAAATTTAGATCAGTGCATTATAAACGTTAGTAAATATTTGTACCTGAACTCTGAAAAATACAACTTGCAGGATATTGCGAATGAAGATATGAGTCCAATTAAACTGTGCCTCAGAACATTCCTGAAGCATAGTCTTCATCCTGCAGCATTTATTTATCTTCAAGCTTCCTCTTGGCATTCCTTTTAGCACTTCTGGCTTCTTTGGTAACTTGAAGAGCGAATCAGCCGGCCGAAGTGGCCGTGCGGTTACAGGCGCTGCAGTCTGGGACCGCAAGACCGCTACGGTCGCAGGTTCGAATCCTGCCTCGGGCATGGATGTTTGTGATGTCCCTAGGTTAGTTAGGTTTAACTAGTTCTAAGTTCTAGGGGAACAATGACCTCAGCAGTTGAGTCCCATAGTGCTCAGAGCCATTTGTTTGAAGAGCGAATCTTTCTGCTTCAGGCACCTGACGTCTCTCACATGCAAGCAATTGATCTTCAATATTAGAGGCACACTTTATGCCTAAATTTCTCACGTCTTCCAACCTTCCTATCACTCCATCATTGAAACATATCACTGCATCCAGTTACCAACGTTTAATGTAATTAGTCCTACGAAACATTCTTGGGTAATCTTTCCCATATGGAATGGTTAAAACATTCATTTGTATTCTGAATGCCCCCATGAAGACATTTACGAAGCAAAACAGAGTCACTCATGTCTCTAAAAATTGGTTTTATTTCATTCATAACGTGCTATATTAGTCGGAGGTGACTTCAACCTACCTAGTATAGACTGGGATGTCTATGGATTCATTACAGGTGGTACAGACAAGCCGTCGTGTGAATTACTTTGGAACACATTATCCGAAAACTGTCTTGAGCAGCTAAATCGACAGCCAACGCGTAATGGAAATATTTTAGATCTGGTAGCCACGAACAGACCAGACCTCATCGACGGTGTCAGTGTTGAGACAGGGATTAGTGATCATGATGTTGTCATTACGACTATGGTTACGAAAGTTAAAAAGTCGGTCAAGAAGGCTAGGAGAGTATTCTTACTAGAAAGAGCAGATAAGCAATTGTTAGCATCCCACTTAGTAAATGAATCGACTTCATTTACTTCCGGTACGATGACGTGGAAGAATTATGGGCAAATTTTAAACACATTGTAAATCATGCATTGAACAAGTACGTGCCGAAAAAGTGGGTTACGGACAGAAAAGACCCACCGTGGTTTAACAGCGCAATTCGGAGAATGCTCGGGAAGCAAAGGCAGTTGCACTCGCGGTACAAGAAAGATCGGGAGAATGAGGACAGGCAAAAGTTAGTAGAGATTCGTGCTGCTGTAAAAAGAGCGATGCGCAAAGCCTAGAACCACTACCACCGTCATACGTCAGCAAAAGACCTTGCTGAAAACCCAAGGAAATTCTGGTCTTACGTAAAATCGGTAAAAGGGTCGAAGGCTTCCATCCAGTCACTCACTGATCAGTCCGGCCTGGCAACGGAAGACAGCAAAACGAAAGCTGAAATTTTAAATTTAGCATTTGAGAAATCTTTCACGCACGAGGATCGTACAAACATACCGCCGTTTGAGTCTCGTAGAGATTCCCGTATGGAGGACATAGTGATAGACATCCCTGGGGTTGTGTAGCAGCTGAATGGGTTGAAAATAAATAAATCGCCAGGTCCTGATGGGATTCCAATTCGGTTTTACAGAGACTACTCTACTGCATTGGCTCCTTACTCAGCTTGCATTTATCACGAATCTCTTGCCCAACGTAAAGTCCCGAGCAACTGGAAAAAAGCGCAGGTGACGCCTGTATATAAGAAGGGTAGAAGTGCGGATCCTTAAAATCACAGACCAATATCCTTAACATCGGTTTGTTGCAAGATTCTCGAACATTTTCTTAGTTCGAATATAATGAATTTCCGTGAGACAGAGCAGTTGATGTCCATGCATCAGAACGGCTTTAGAAAGCATCGCTCCTGCGAAACGCAACTCGCCCTTTTTTCACACGATATCTTGCGAACCATGGATGAAGGGTAGCAGATGGATGTCATATTCCTTGACTTCCGGAAGGCGTTTGACTCGGTGCCCCACTGCAGACTCCTAACTAAGGTACGAGCATATGGGATTGGTTCCCAAATATATGAGTGGCTAGAAGACTTCTTAAGTAATAGAACGCAGTACGTTGTCCTCGATGGTGAGTGTTCATCGGAAGTGAGGGTATCATCTGGAGTGCCCCAGGGAAGTGTGGTAGGTCCTCTGTTGTTTTGTATCTACATAAATGGTTCAAATGGCTCTGAGCACTATGGGACTTAACTTCTAAGGTCATCAGTCCCCTAGAACTTAGAACTACTTAAATCTAACTAACCTAAGAACATCACACACATCCATGCCCGAGGCAGGATTCGAACTTGCGACCGCAGCGGTCGCGCGGTTCCAGACTGTAGCGCCTTTAACCGCTTGGCCACCCCGGCCGGCCTATCTACGTAAATGATCTTTTGGATAGGGTGTATAGCAATGTGTGGCTGTTTGCTGATGATGCTGTGGTGTACGGGAAGGTGTCGTCGTTGAGTGTCTGTAGGAAGATACAAGATGACTTGAACGGGATTTGAGATTGGTGTAAAGAATGGCAGCTAATTCTAAATATAGATAAATATAAATTAATGCAGATAAATAGGAAAAAGAATCCCTTAATGTTTGAGTACTCCATAAGTAGTGTAGCGCTTGACACAGTCACGTCGATTAAATATTTGGGCGTAACAT